>NC_141701.1:37912200-38660764 GCF_971803275.1 Cyanistes caeruleus
TAAAGAACTGTCTCCTGAAATACACTTCCTCTCAGTGCCCCAGTTTTTCCCCTCCTTCCATAGCTTGTTGATGGATTTGGCCAGGCTAAGGGGCGTAAAATGTAAATTGAGGAGGACCAATGGGGTCTTGTTCAGAAACAAAAGCTTGGATTTGGGTTGGACAGTGAGTCAGGGTTAAGTATTAATATAATTTTATTCTGGCAAGCTTTTCTCATAAAATAATACACCAAGGTATCATGTAGATAATGAAGCCTCTTGATCTCAGAGTGGGCATCTCAATCATCTGTTTTATGAAGTTCCCATCATTTCAAGCAGAAATGTCACAAATATTTAGCCAGAAACATATTGTCCTCTAAATTTGGGAAGACATTCTTAATTCAGCCCAGAGGCTGGGACAGGATGGTGATTGCTCTGGGAGTGGGAGTTCTTGCTGCAGGGTTAAGCTTGAGAATGGCTTTTTGGTAAATTTCCCTAAAATTTCCCTTTACAGAAGAAGGTGACAATACAACATTCCAGGAGAGTCCATTGCCAGCAGTGGATCACTGTGGATCACAAGTGGATGTTGGCATCAAGGGGGCCCCAGATGGTTACTAGAAGAGGTTTTCCAATGGCAAGGGGAGAGGTGGCAGGAAAGTAGGAGTGAGTGTCTGAAGGTTGTAGCTGCTATTCACAGGACAAACACATGTCCCACTCCTCATACCTTTCCTCTGGGCACGGCTGCAACAGCCTTGTTCCTGGGATATGTTGGGTTTGCTGCAGATGTATCTAGGAATTTTGGGTTTGATATGCCATTGTGGTAAGTCATTACTAGCATCTGAACCAAGCTCCTGGATGAGACAAATGAATATCAGCAAATCACTGTTGAAGTAACTTCCCTGAGGAAGTCTATACGCATTACATGCACACAATACTGAGCATGGAAATATCAAATTGACTGAAAATGTAAGGTGAATAGCTCTGCAGATGCTTTTGAATATCTGTCCATACCATTAGCATATAGCTTGGATTCTGCCTAGTTTTGCTAAAATAGTACAATAGTTTATGTCTTGAGAAAAAAGAAATTAAAAATAGAGAAATATAAGAAACATTGTAATTTGAATTATATGTTATTTGTTATGTCATTATGGCTTTTGCTATTCCAGTCCTATGTTTAAGTGTAGTGGACAATAGTATTGTAGGTGATGTGGGGTCAAATACACTCTTAATTGGTTTGCAAGCAACAGCCATGGTGTGATTTTTTTCTTTTTTTTTAGTAATTAATCAGAGAACAACCATTTATTTTAAATGCTTAACCCATATATTTTATATATTACGTTATATATCTACACATGACACAACTTGGATTGTGGAGCTGATAGTGCTTTATACTTCCTTCTTACTAAGTGAAGCTAATGGCCTACTGGCAGTTCAATTGATTCCACCATTTTTGAAGTATTACTAGGTAAAGATAATTTGAAGCACAAATAATCAAAGGTCAAACCTGGTCCATCCATATGTGACGTGCAAAAAGAGGTGTACAAATCAGCAGATATGCTAGGTGCCTCCAATAGCCTGTCAGTATTTGATTTAGGAATATTTGCTCTTAGTAGTGAACTTAAGTCTCACAGAACAGTGCAAGAGAGAGAAAATACATGTTAATATGTTCTACCTGCAAAACCAGGGGAGAGAAAACTCTTCTGAGGCCATAAGTCTTTTGGGACAGTAGAAAAGACACAAATGTAAGTGTCATCTTTACAGCAAATTAATCCCTCCTGGGAGCTGTAGGCTTACAAGATCACCAAGATTACTGTTACCAAAACTAAGTGTACCTGCAGCGATAGTGCTGGTCCAGGAGAGTATTATGGATGTTTTCCCTTCCTTCATTTCTGTTCCTTGCTGTTTAATTATTGTGGTATTTGGTCTTAAACTCACTTTAGACGCCTTTTTCTTCATCATGGATTTTATATAATAGTAATTAGTAACTTGCTAATGTATGCAGCGTCCCTAATACTTTTATTTGGTTTCACAAAATTTATACCTTGCTCCTAAATAAATGCAATGTTCTCTTTGCCATGTTTAAGCCTTCTCTTCGTTTAGTGAAGGTCTATTTTACTGTATTTCCCCTTGGAGAAATGGCTGCATTATGGCTTGTAAAAGTGGGGGCAAATGCAACTTACAGAGGTCAGTAGACTCACACCAGCTTGCCATTAAGGAGAAAGCAGGGGCAAAGGGAGAGCAAACTCCTGTTGTGGAGATGAGAAACACAGCTGTAATGCATGGGTAGAATCAAAGTCCTCACGCATAACAGTGGTGAACCCTGTTCTGTCGTTTTCGTTTCTGGGGATTTTATTTTGGCCTTTCCAGTTTCTAGACTTCTTGTTCTATTTCATACTAAGATATTTGGTAAAGAGATTAAAACCTTTTTGGGAAAAAAGCAAAGCAGCCAAAACCATGGTATGCAATGTGCATTAGAGGAGGTTTTTCTGTGTTCACCAGCTCACTGAAAACATTTAATACTGTTTGATTTTGGTCTGATTTAAGTTTATATATACATGCTTGTACAGAGGAGAGTAACCTCAGGCATCAGGAGGACATTATTCTTATGATGACTAATGAAAAATCCCTTTGTTTGTAATTGGCCATTGATTCTTCCCTTGTCCTTCTGCATGAATTCATACACCGTGCTGTCCTCCATTTGGAAACATATTGTGGAAAACATTTTCTTCCAATAGCTGCTCTTTGAAATTGTGCCTTCATACTCATCCTTTGTGGTGATACTTTTCAGGAGCAGAATGTATTTAAATCCTTGCATTTCTATTAACAAAAGCAGCACTCAGAGCAGGACTGCTGTGCTGAAGAGGGGCAGGAAGGGTGGGAGTAGTCTCTGTGCTATAAATCTCCTGACTGTGGGCATGGGATGTGCAAAGACTGATCACTTTGCAAAGGAGTTGGCTGTTCTCAGAAAAGCAGAGCAAGCTTTCAGGCGGAGCCAATGCAACTGATCTCTTTAACTCTTTATTATGCTCACATTTTCCTTTCAAGAAATATCCATATACCCACCGTATCCCACAAATGAGCCTATCTGCTTTACAAAAACTGCAGATAAATAATAACAATTATCCACCTTGGTGCATTCCTCTGACTTTGCCTGTGGCTTTTCCTTGGACGAGATTGAGTTGGATAACTTAATGGCAGCAGACAACAAAACACTAACAGTTGTTTGGTGGCGTTAATAATTCAGATAACTGACAAAACATATGTATAACTCAGTTTATGGATTAAGAAAGGAAAAATAGTTTATTTTTTTTAGACATTCAAATGTATTTTTACAAACACAAAGTATACTCATACTAATTATGTACTCTTTCTTTTTCTTTGTAGCCGAATAAATGCATGGCACTCCCATAAGCATAAAAGTGGTATCTTTCTTCACTATGTAATTCTTGGTCTGAGTAGCAGGGAGTAAAATGAACCATTTTGTGCCAATATTAATTTTATAAATTTCATTCCCTTTTCCACAATTCCCATGAAAAAGGTGTTCAGCTAGATGAACACAGTTAATTTTAATAGGACCCTTGAAATCTGTTTGAGCTCACCTTCTTTAAAAAAAAAAATATTTCTAAGGGAAAAGTATCATAGATTCTTATGCCTTAGAGGCATTTTTTCCTCCATGCATAATGGTGAGAGTCCACTTGTATAATATATACCTCTTGAAAATATTCTTTGTTAAATTGTAGATTGTGCTTAAAAGTATGTGAGTTTGACTCTTTTTGTTTGTTCTGTATGACTTTCATTGTTATTGACCAGTGCTCAAATGATTTTCATAGCATTTTCCATTTGTTGTTTCTTTTTTATTCCAGTCTTTTCCTGGCCCAAGTCTCGAAAGTGAAGATTTCAACATACCTCCTATAACTCCTCCGTCATTGCCTGACCACTCCCTGGTGCACTTGAATGAGATAGAGTCTGGGTACCACTCTCTGTGTCATCC
Source organism: Cyanistes caeruleus (assembly GCF_971803275.1). Taxonomy (NCBI): domain Eukaryota; kingdom Metazoa; phylum Chordata; class Aves; order Passeriformes; family Paridae; genus Cyanistes; species Cyanistes caeruleus. The sequence continues at coordinate 37,916,168 of NC_141701.1, forward strand.
CATGAACCACAATGGCCTCCTTCCATTCCACCCTCAAAACATGGATCTACCTGAAATTACAGTTTCCAACATGCTTGGCCAAGATGGGACACTGCTTTCCAATTCCCTTTCTGTGGTAAGCACTTTGAGTCTTTCCCTTCTATTCTAAGTACAAAATCATGGAAATATGGATGTGTTTGAAATCCTTCAAGGGGGCCAACACCTGCACCACTCACATTTTGGAGTGCACTGGCCTGACTGGGTGTTACATTGCATTCCCTGTGTCAAATCCTCCCCCCACTGGAGTTGAGGGGAGATTTTCAGCTGAGTTCCTTGAAGCCAGGGTGTTACCTTCCACCACCTTGGGTAGAAGTGTTCCTGCTTTACAGGGGTGTAAGTAACGACAGGAAGAGGCTCAAGGCTCTGACTCCTGCTGGAGCAGGGTTTAGATCCAGATGGCCGTTGTTCTGTATTTGTCTGATGAGGCTCTTTCCATTCTCATTTGCATGTGCTGAGAGTTGTACAAAAATTTAATATCTCCTTTCTTGTTTACCGCACATTTGGAAAACAGCAAATGTTATTTCTGATTCTAGGCCAAATCTTACAGCCTTTTTACAGTTCCCAGTCCTTAGCCAGCCAGAATCCAATTGAAATGACTGGACAACTTGCTTATAAAGTCTGTCAGATAGTCATTATGGTCGTAATCTTGTGAAGCCTGATATTATAAATCACTTCTTTGAATGTTAAATTGCTTGCAACAACTGCAGAGCTACTTTACACGTTTCATTTTCAAGTGGGCTCTACAATTAATTAGTATACTTCTTGCATAGCAGCTCCAGACAAGATTATTTCACATTGATGTACAATTCTAACCCAAAGTTAAAAATCCCATGAAAGGGAATGTGTATCCCACGGCACTTAAAGCACTAGGTGGGCTAAATGGGCTGCCCAGGAGCTGCAGATCCCAACAGACAAAGATAAGAATCTATTGTTCCTAGAGATAAAGGGTCTGGGCTTCTCACCAAAAGTTCTGCACTTAGGGACTGAAGCTGTTTAGGCTTCCCAGCTTGCTAGCTTCCCACCACATTATCTAAAAAACATAAATCAGTCCTGGGAACCTGAGGGCTGACACAACACATGGAGGTTTGGGTAGTGAGGGATCTAGGTTCAGCACTCCATCAACCCCTCAGACTAACAGTCCCAGAGCATGGGGCTATGGTGGCTGGAAAAGACTTAGTTTAAAACAAAAATATGCTCTGTCATATGGTGTCATTGCAACTTAATTAAAATAAAGCTACCTTGATTTTGAGGAGCTCTGCATTCCCTCAGAGGATATCCAAAAAGCAGAGGGCACTAGTACTGGCTTCTTATATGTTGCACAGTTGTTATTGATTTACTAGGATGTTGCACACTTTGTGTTTGAGGTCAGAATCTGACCCCAGGGTTATGTTCAATAATGGGAGGAGTGGAGGAGAGGCAGATTTATGTAGAGAAATATAAATATGCTCTATGGAAAGGGCCTATATTTTCCTTGCTTGTCTACAAAGCTGATGGCATGCATTAAAGAGCTCAAGTGAAATCTTGTGTGGGGTTCTGAGAATCAGAGCGATGAAAAGACTTGAAAAAGTAAGAGAAATGCTTGACACTCTAGTCAAGACAGACAGTATTTCATTGAATTGACCTCTTTTGAGCCATGGTTATGGCTCAGAACTATGTATTCTTTTAAGCTGTGATATTTCACATTAACCTTTTGCAACAAGCTCTGAACAAAGGGCCTCGAGAGTGTGTAGATCATTGCAGTGAATAATCGCATTGAGGGCAAATAAAAAAAAATTGAATAACATAACTAGGCAATTTTGCTATTGGAACTTAGTGAAGATCAGAAGAGATGAAAATCAGATGTCAAGAAAATACGTGCTGAATTTTGACAGTAATTTCTGAGGATTTGTTCAATAAATAAAGCATGATCCTTGAAGTGTCATGCACTAAGTCAACTGTTATCCCTAACTTGCATGCCCTTTTTGCACAAGAGTGCCTCTTACCTAGCAATAGTTTTAACTCAAGCTGGCTTGTCTGTGCAGGGGATGAAGCTACCGCTCATGTTAGTGCAACTGATACGATGTTAACACCTCGATTTCATACAGTTCAAACACTGTTTGGCAGCATAGTTCCTCTGATTTGAATTTGATAACTTGAGAGAAATTAACTTGAAGGAAATAATTTAACTCTTCAGTGAATTCAGTGGCTTCTTCAGTGAATAGAATGACCCCATTGTTCTTTTGGCTTTGCACTGATGAAGAAAAGCAGGGGATTTGTAGAGTTAACATTCTTTACTTAGTTTTGAATCTTTATAATCTGGAACATTTAACATTTTTTCTTCAATATGACTCTTTTCTTGTGCTATTACTCATCTCCAAGTTTCCTTTTTACTATCTCATCAAACTGATCCATTTAACATGTTTTTGTCTAAATCACTCCTATATTGCCTCATATAGAAGATAATTTATAAGTTTCTCAAATCTATCTAAACCCTTGGTTCCGTATAATTTCTAGTATATCAAGTACCATTTAGTTTACATGGAAAACATGTGTCTCACTTCATTTTTCAGGGCACTAATGGGTATTTTTAGAAAAAATATTCTTAGAAACAAATCTGTTGGCTGTTCTCTATCCCTAAATAATTTCACATCTTCAGCAAATTTTACTTATGTTGGGACAAATTCAGCTGCATTGCAATGTGCCTGTGATTGAATTATTTTTTTTTTTTTTAGTTTAAACATCCTTCTTTTTAGCTAGTTTTTAACCCACGTTGGTATTTTAACAATAATACCTTCTTTTTTATCTGTATTAGAACTAGTGAGTGTTTGTGTTTTTTATAGCCAAAGCATTACTTAATGCTAGCCAAATGTGAGAAAGGAATCTCAGTGAGCTCAGAAACAGATGGAAAATAGTTCATATAATAAGTATAGTGTTTTTCTTCCATCTCAGCTACCAGGTGTTTTCAGATGAGGATTTCTGTGATTTTGGACAGATTGAAAATTGAGGATGTACCCTTCCTAAAACCCCTTCAAATCTCCCCCCATCAGAAGTCGCTGTTTCATACTGTTCAGTACTCCCTCCAAGCTGCAGATGAAATCCCTTTCAGTAAGGATGGCAGGATTTACCCCAATCTCTCTAAGAATTCTCCTCTGTGGAAGTGCTTAAATACACACAATAAGAGCTCACTACCAGCTCAGTGAATTCGTATTACGGATTGGCTTCTTAAAGATTTTTACACTGTGGGAATTCTTTCTAGAAAAATTTCTCAGCACTGGGAGATAAAAATTTCTCATTGCCATTGACAGTGTCTTAAATTTGGAATTAACCTTCTTTGAAGTTTTTTTGATTGATTGGACTTTCATATTGCATGCCCACTATTAAAAAAAAATCAAACACCACTAAAATTTTTCCTTCTCATTATTCTGCTGTCAGTTCACTTATTTACTTCTGTTTGTATATTTCTGTATTTTTTCTTAGTTGACAAGCAGAATATACACATGCACATTAATTTAAATCATGCTGTCACTTGCAGATTTCTTTAGGAGCTCATTATATCTGGATATCAGGGCTTCAGAAATCTACAAAATTTGTGCAGAATGTGAGTCACAGTGGTATTAACCCACAATCCAGCCCCAATAGGAAGCCCTCTAAAATCCTCCTACAAAATGGATATGACTTCTATTCCTGCTTCTTTATTGAATGAAGTTTGATACAGATAGAATTGATTGTTTGACAAAAATGTACTTATGTTCCTGTAAACATGTTTGCTTCTATATAATGGAATAGAGATCCCTTCCTGGTTTCCTACCAGCTAAAGACTGTGTGGGTTTGGTTAGATCCCAGCTGGGGCTTGACATGCCAGCCTTTCTCTGTCAGTGTGTGTTGTCCTGAAATATCCCAAAGGATATCGGGACCACAGGAGTTACCCTTCTAACATTTTCAAAACATGCATGTTGTATGAGAATGTGTATCTACCTGAAAAAATGCTTTTAAATGTGTTTTAGAAATTTTTTTTTTCTGTGTATCAATAAAATTATAGACATTCCAGCTTCTTTAGTGTGTCATGTAGATAGCTGGTTTTTCTGCGGGAAACCTGTGCTGTTTTTACCTGCTGTAAAAACGGTGCTGTTTTTGCATAGGGGGAAAAAAACCCCAACCTATGTATGGAATGCTTTAATTTGTAATCTTGTGCTGATCTTTTTGAAAAATGTGGATCATGATGGTACATCATAGAAAATTTATAAAGAAAGAAATAGAAGATTTCAGTTTCTTGAAATGCTTCGAATTTCTGGATTTGAAGAAGTAAAGATGTTAAAAGACAATAAAATCAGGGGCTTTATTTCCCAAATGCTCTACTTGTGCCGGCAACAAAAGCCAGCATAATGTATATACTTAGGTTTATTGTCATTTTTAGTATACAGTCAGGGCACACTTTGAATTCAAAGGCTACTCTACAACTGTTTTGACAACCACCACATCAGTAGGTAATGTGCAGGACATGTGAAACTGAAGCAAAAATGTTTCTTTAGGTCTATAGGGAGTGCAGTACATCAAGGAATTCAGATATATTAGAGCAGCATGAATTTCTAATATGTTGCTCTTATGGAAAAGACCACTGGCATATTGAATAATGCTGCTTTCAAAGCAGAGCAGAAAATGTGATTACAGACAATTTCATTGCTGTTTTTAAAATAAATATTTTTGAAATCTTGAGGTGTTTTATTTCATGTAATGCATAAAATATGTAACAGTGTGCTAGAGCTAAAGATCTTCTAGGTCACAGAAGAGTAGATGATGTCAGCTGTAATTATTCAAATGTGGAATAATAGAAGCATTAGTTTAAAATAAATGCATGTAACAAAAGCCCATGTCCTTATATAAAAAAAAAGCAATAAAAAGCTGCTCTTTTTTCTGCACACTTAGACAGAAGAATAAAAGCAATGAATAATTATTTAACATTATGCCCCAATTCATTAAAGACTGAACAATTACATTATACTTTTTCATGAATTATTTTTTTTAAATATGCAACCCAGGAGAGATTAATGTCTTAAACAAAATGTGGTACTGTATAACAGGGAAGAAAGCAGACAGCTACATTTTTTTTTGCCATTTTTAATCTCAGGTAGAATGAAGTTAGTATTTCTTATTCACAGTACAGTTGCTAATAAATGCAATAAAGGAGACTGTTGTTGTTATATCTGGGATGCATTTAAGAGATTTTGTTTTACTGGTTTCATACATGTTAGTATTCATGACTCATCTCAAGGCTGACCTATACAGCTGATACTTTTTTCTTGCACCTTTAAGCATTAGTGCAAACTACTGAGTCCATCAGAAATTCATTATTTCTGATAAACAAGATGAATGACTTTCATAACAAAAAAAAATAAAAAAACCATGTCTCCTAACCTAGAGTGTTGAGATTTGAATCATGTTTGGATACTTTTTTCTCGCTTGTATTGCATGCCAGTGGTAGCAGAAATGTTTTGTCTCCCGTGAATACTTCACATTTGTGCCTCATTACCAGTCTCTGGTCTTCAGTTTACATCAAAATTTATTGTTATGCTACCCAGACCTGCTGCTACCCCAAATTTTATTGCAGTGAGTTATTGCCATCAGAACCACCAAATCATAAAGCTAAGGTCATGGAACATCTTGTGTTAAAGTTGTTTGGTTTTTTTTTTGTCTTATTAAGCAACTTTGTATTCTTCTTTTCCCTAAAAAAAAAAAATTGAAAAAAAACAAACAACAAAAATCCAGCAACAAGCAAACAACAGAAATAAAACCCATTTTTTCACTGAAATAAGTCTGGCATAGAAAAAGGTTACAATAGTTAACTTATGTTTTGTCAAACACCCTAACCAGCTCATGTTTGTCAGCATAAATTTATTGTGTCTAGTAGAATTATGATGATTTATTCCATCAAGGATTCTGGGACATCATTTTTATCTTTCCTTTCTTCTGATGTCTGCTCCACCCTTTTGTCATCAGAAAGACAACAGAAAGGATATGTAGAGGAGCTGATTAAGATGTAATTTGATCAAGGTTTCATAAATACCTGCATATTGCATATCTGCTACTAGAAGGCTCTTTACTGTGCTACAAAAACTTGAGATGTCAGAAATTACAGCTGTATAAAATCAGAGTGGAAACAAAGTGTGCATTTTTAGCAGTGATAGAGCTATGACATTTAGCTGTAGTGTACTGTGGCAGGTGGTTGGTTCTCTGTGCCTCAGGATTAAATTCAAATGTACATCTCTCAAAAAAGATGTGCTCTGTCTGGGGCTGGACTTACAGACCCGACACGACATCAGGGGGGACCAGAACCTTGCCATGGGTCACCTTCTCACCCTGAGGCCTTCTCAGCAGAAAACATCATGCATTCATGGCAGGGGAATCATTGTTGGTACCACCTCGGCTGGTAGCACCTCTACAGGTTTTCCCCTCCCAAGATAATACCAGCAGAGTAAAAGAAACCACTCTGTGGGTGCAGGCTGCAGATGGACCCCACCTTCTTCAGGTAAACTAGGACAAGAATTCCTGTGAAAATATTTGTGAAGCTTTTTTTTCTGGTCTTAAAGTTATACTTTCTGTCTCTAAGTGCTAAGAGCTTACCTTAAAGAGAGAGGAAGTAAATATTTGCACATAACTGGGAAACACAGTGTCCTGCTTATTTGAGTGTGTTTGTTGAGAATCCACATGGCTCACATATTTCACAAACTCAATCAGAAACAACTTCAGCATAATTTCAGAAATAACAAGGTGTCACATATTTTATTTTTGAAAATAAATAATTCTCCTTCTATAGAAGATGCTTTGATGACCTTTTTTTCACAGTGGTTGCCCATTGTCTGATAGGAATTTATTTGCTACATTAAAAAAGTAAGAAAAATAAATAAGTTTAGTTGTATTAGTTTTTTTCTTAGTCTTTAACCAGATAGACACAGGCTAAGACATGATGAATGTGGTGCAGAGAGAAAGACTTCACTTGTGGGTGGTAGATTATACAACACCTCACATGTGAAGTACTCACAGGAGTGATTAATGCATAAGCAGCATCATAGCTGCAAGTGTCAAACAAAACAGATAATAGAGTATGCAAATAGAGGAAACATAACTCTCAGAAAATGTCAGAAATTCAGGGGTTTCAGCAGCAGAGATTGTTGACTTTAATCTGCTGCTTTTAACATTCCATGTAGTTGTCGAGAAAAGCACGATAATGAAATGTTTCTGAAGACTCACACTTTGGCAAAAAAAACCTTAGTGATCTTAAGTCCTGTATATGGAATACAAGTGAAATGTCTTTCTGAAAAACTGTGAACATACTTCTAAGAAGACAAAAAGGAAGAAGAAGCCCATAGTGCAGATGAAAGGGAGGGCTTTGTCCATCAGGTGGAGTAGCCTCTATTTCCACCTTTTCCATCATTTAAATGCATGAATTTAAAAATCAACTCAAAAGAGCTGAGAAGACTGAGCATCCCTCATGGATCTGTACTGTATTCACCATCTCATCCCATTTTGTTCAGTCATAGAAAGGTGTGTGGACAAAAGCAGCCCCACCACAGAATATTCTGTCTGAACTCCAGATGCCATGTGCATGCTGGAAGTTCAGCCCTGTCAGAGTGTGAATTATTCTCCTTGAATCTTGCATATGTAGAGTCATAGATGTTTAGCAAAACTTTATTTTGAGGGAAAAAGCACACTCTTGTCTTTCCAAGTTGAAAGAATTTAAATGGTCCAGTTAATAGTCTCAGGGGGTTTTTTTATCTGTTTTAGTTGTTTTTACAGAGTTTCAACTATTGTTGTTTGAGTTCATCAGTGACTTTTTACATGAGGAATGGAACACAAATATTCTACATGGTAGTGTTTTGAGATCTGAAGAAATAATCAGAACTAAAAAAAATAACTCATTTGTTATTTTAATCCCTTTTTCTTTCACAAGGCAATGAAGAAATGCTAAAAGTGTAAGGATATCTACTCTTCCCTAGTCCTTTTAATAACATAAAGATTCATTTTATATTGATGTTTGCCCCTCTGTTCCCCCTTCCACCTCCTCTTCATTTGTACAAAGCCTGTACTGACGCTTTATGTAAATGCCACGTTGGGATTCCCTGTAGGCAGCGTGTAAAATCTTTAACCTCCACTGCTACTGTGATTCTGTACTTCAGCTGCATGCACGTGACCCAGGATCTCTGTAACCTCACTCACACACCTTTGAACTGCACTTTTGGCACATTGTACATGCTGTTGCCTCCATATTTAAACATTAAAAATATGAAAATGAATGTTCTTAATTCATTTTCTGTATATCATGGATGAATGCAGTCAGAAAAAGGGACTTAAGGTATAGAGTGGCAGCAAGAAGCATTATGGAGTGAGGAATACCTCTAAGGCATGTTTGTGCATATCTTTCAGCTACAAAATCCCCACACTGAATGCTTCTCATCTAAAGCAAACAAAGGAATTTCACTTTATTTTACATATTATCAGGGTGTATCCACAATTTCTCTTCCAACACATGTGCAGGGACATAAAAGAGTCAAGGAGATGTTGTAGGTGGTGATGGGTACTCTGTGACCCAGAGCTGAAGTGGACTGCAGTGCTCAGAGTACATACACACATAGTACATACACACATATACATACATTCCTGGATACACATATATATGAACATTTATATGTCTGTATAAATATTTATATAAATACGTACCGTGCTGTTAAGAACTGAAGTCCTCTGCTGGAAAGGGAGTGTAATAGACAGGATGTAGTATCTGCAACATCCCCCTTCTCCCCAGAGTGTGGATCTAAGTTGTTGTTAAACAGAGACTGAGTGAAACTAGAGCCAAATTACCAAAGTAGATGCAACAGATTTAATTAAAGTACTTCACATGGCTTCATTACACAATTTCTTTACCAAATCCCTGAGTTATAAGTGAGGTTACAGCACCTGACAGTAACTTTGATATTGGGTACTTTTGCTAATTGAGTTAATGAAGGAAGTAAGCTAGTTGCTATAGTGAGACATGGCATACCTAACAGATAACAAGATGAAACAATTCTATATCACATCTTCAAAATTCTGCTTCCTGGCAGCAACGATATTGGGTTATAGGTACCTTCACTTCATCCTTACAAAAGTTATCTAAACTGAAAAAAACCTTTAAAACTAGATATTCCAGTCCCTTAACAAAAAAAAAAAAAAGGCCTGCTCATGGAGTATTTACAGGATCAGGCCCTTGATCAGAACACAATGACTTCTTATTTGGAGACACAACTTCCTTCTAATATGTTTTAAGATTACCTTCTTTCACACATAAAGAATTTCAAAGATTAACTCAGTAACTAAGATTTAGTTTCCAACACATGCCTTAATACTCAAGTGTGGATCTCAGTTTAATGAATTTTATGACACTCCTCTTTCTTATGTAGTAGCATAAAAACTGTTTAGTGCAATGGGCTTAGTCCTTATGTGGTTATTAAGTGCAGCTTAAGTTACCTTACAGAAAGTATACAGTGGAAAATAATCACTGGCAAAACTTTTGCAAGTTATTTTTTGTATACAAAACAACTGACAACATTTGAAAAATAATGCCATTGGCACTCTGTTCTTCTGAAAGCACCTTACTTGTGCCTTGAAGTGCTTTGCAGTCACTAATTAGCTGAGAAGGTAGTTTATTCATAACAGTGCAAATAGATGTCTGCAATATCAGTCCCTCCTATCTGACAAGTACTATATTGTAGGAGAGAAAATAATTTACTTTATTAAAAAGTTAGTAAAATGTAATTCACAACATACAAAGAAAAATGAATCCCAAGTTGAGAAAGAAAGATCTTAAAGGAAGAGGAAGAAAATTACTATGTAGGGCGACCTGTAATAATGAAAGTGTTACCAGGAGCTAATTTCATGTTTGGTGCTCAGTAACACAAAGGTTGTTAGCTGTGTCGTGAGAGTCAGCTTTCAATATTAGAACTAGTAGATGTCCTCAGATGTAATAAAAGCAGGACTTAACTGCCATGTGCTACACAGCTCATATAAAGCTTTTACAGTGACTGCATATTATGGTAGTTGAGACTTTTAAGCTCTCAAGCAACCTGGAAGTGATACAGCAATGTTATTTAAGAGCCATGAAAAAGATGCAGGGATTGCTTTGCTTGTCCTTGAAATGCAGTCACCTCTGGAGAGAAGTGAAGTATCTGTTTAATCGTAGAGTGTGATGTTCCACTGCCCCAGATTTTCAGTCCAAGCCCTTACAGGATAGTTCCATAGCACACATGTTTCTTCTCGCTTGTCATCAGCTTTTGTGAATGCAGGGAGAGGAAGACTCACAACAGGGAAGTTCTCTGCCCAGGGCCTGGCCTCTGTAATTTTAATTGTGGCTGGCATTGTTGCACTGACTTCATCATGTTGCCTCTGCCTCTGAGCTACATTTTAGGAGCTCTGTGACTGACTGAAAACCGCAGTGGGATTTTCAGAAACATTCTGGTGATCCTCTCCTACTCTAGCAGGAGCTATCCCAGAGTTTGAAAAGAAATAGAATTAGATCTATAACAGATGCTTTCATTTGTTCATAAATTGTGAGAATTTAGATTAAAGGTGTGTCAACAAAATTGTTTGTCAATAATGATCCATGCTCATAATTCCATCATAATTCAGAAATGTTTTTCTTTGTAACATTTGGAAAATCAGTGCAAGCTATAACAAGACTGAAGAGAAAAATCATGATCTAATGTCCTGTTTGGAAACAATTTTTATTGTTTTGATTACTATATAATTAGACAATATAGGAAAACTGTACAACAGAAAAAAGTCACATGAGTAACCTGACTTCTTAGATCCTGATTCAGTGCAAGCATAATGTTGTGTTACTTACCAAATCACAGAAATTGGTCCAGAGGGAGCCATAATGTCTCTCCTTTCATGTAGTCCAAGATAGGATTTTAAAAGGTCATCTCATTGAAAGCAGGATACTCCATAGGTTTTTAATTTCTGACAGATCTAACTAATTTTTTAGAGAATTCATCTAGACTCCTCAAGCAAGCTCCATATAGAGGTTCTCACCCTTAAAAAAATCACCATACAAAACATCCAGCAGGCAATGGAGGTTAATGAAGATAATTTAATATTTTCAACTGTCTGTTATTTATTTTTAAGGTGTTCTTATACATATGTATATATTTCTATTTATTAAGTGTATATTGATCTAAGAACGTATGATAGGTAAGCGATGTTGATGGAGCAGCTAGGAAATAAATAATCAAGAAGATGTATATTAACTCAGACTGTTTTTGTTCATAGCTGACTTGACCATTTAAGAAACAGTAGAAAAATAATCAGCTTTCCCCAAATCTTATTAGCATATAATCATGATCCAGACTGTATTAGCCCATAAACTACACTGAGGAAAATAACTCTTCTTGAAAGTTCAGCTATAGTGTAATTTTATGAAATTGTTTATGTGCATATTTTAAATATTTTATTTATTTATCATCATCCATTACTTAGAAAGTTAGGTTGAAGGAATGAATGTTTATGATACCTAAGGAATGTCACCACAAGTAATGGGATAAAAATAAGTAATGGGTGAAGGTTGGGAAAAAAACATTTAATGGCATCTGAAAAGTCTGCCAGGTAGTGTTAAAGCACTGGAACACGTACGAATGGGAAAATCCTGCACTTGCTGAGAGATGGGTTGGATGATTTAACAGACCTTTCTTTGAGATGTAATTTCTGTAACTGGTTGATGCATATACTAGTGTTCAGATATTTAGACTTGTTTCTTGTTTGTGTGGCAAATTGTTTCTTGTGAAAGGTTATAAATTACAATAAATAGACTTTGCAGAAGATGAGCTACATGATATTCTTGGAAAGAGTTTTTCAGCTGATATCCAGACGTTAATGCCAAAGCAGAAAAAACCCAGTAGAGTCCTAATCCCATGGCTTTGCTTGAGCACGATGCTAGGACAGTGCGTTGCCATAAATAATATTTACATTGAATAGAATTTTCTGTATTCTAACAGCAATTTAGGATAGAAAGGATAAAATAGAAAAACAAGTGTTACTTACTTAGAAGAATTTTTTCTTCTGATTTTGCAGCTAAGAATTCACTGCCAGGGATAAAAAGAAGGACAGGGAAAGAAGGGAAAGCAAGCATTTATAAAAATATTGATGTAGTTATAATTAGATCCATTTTAGAACCAAAAAGTTTTATGCAGAAACTGACAGAAGGATACACAATAATTATAGTTTGCTGACAAGCTGAATAGAGCTTCCTTTTTTTATCTTATGGTTTTAGGAAACCAAACTGTAAATAAATATGCAGTTTGACAGATTGTAATTGCAATCAGCAAGGCGTCTTTTCATTTAATCAGATAGTGTTATTAAAATGGGGTTACAATTAAACATTTTATAGTGTGACGTAGAGCTCTATTAAAATTCTCCAGCAAACAGTAATTATCATTTGATGCTTCTGCAACCAATTTCCATTTGCAGAAACGTTATTGGTTGTGACCTTCCAGTGGTTAGGTCTCAGTTTGCTGTTCTCTTCCTACATGATATAAGTATTCTCTTTTTTTACCACACTGTGAAGCTTAAAACATTAATTTTGCATTATTTTATTATTTTTTTTACCCTTGTTAAAACTGCATGATACTGGCCAAAGCAGGTTTGCACCAGAGAAAATGTAGAATTACCTAAGCATGAATATTCATTACTTCAGGAATTATAATTTTGATCAGCTCTAAATGTATGGGAATCTGATATTTTTTCCCATAATTTTGATAAACTAAGTAGAAAAATATGAAGACAGAAGTGGTTCAGTATTCTGCCTTTTAAAACTTCTTCAGGCTGTAACTTCTCTCTGATATCACCACCCTCTAAGAAGTAGAAAAGAGCAAGAAGAATCATTAGGAGACAGAATTTTTGGGACATTCTTCAGGTGCATGTAACCCCACTAATGAAACTCTACACAGAAAATATTTGGAATGAAGGGAAGGAGTGATTTGCATTAGCAAAGAGTGAAAGTCTTTGAAAATGAGACAGCAAAGCTACTGCTCCTTTTACTCTGGAGGACATTTTTGGAGGAAACATCAGTGGTTTGAGGAAAGTCAACATTTTCCTTACTGAAAAATAATCAGGCAGTGGTTGGTTATAAAACATACATTTTTTTTTTCTTGTCACTAGTAGTTGACAAAGATAAAAATAAGGAGGGGAAAAGAAGAAAAAAAGAGTATGGAAAGTCAAGTATTCTTTCTTTTGGTGAATAGTGAAGTTGTATGAATACTTGAGTAGAAGAAAAAAGGAAAGAAATAATTTGTTCTGACATGCTGTGCATTTATTTTAACTTTGCATTATCCTTGACTTGGAACCTTTTTACTCTATCTTACTTTTCCTGTTACAACTGTGTGTTGGTTTCCTCTTGTGCTTTTCAACAAGTACAATCACTGCAGAGCAGGTAATAATGTACAGTCTCTGACTCCTTACTGCATGCCCAACAATTCTCTCTTCATTTGTGTGCATATATGCTTTTTCCTCCAGATCATTTTCCTAAGGAACAGTTTTCAAAATGTTTGTCGGAGACAGAGGTCTTCCACCTTCACGCCATGTGGTTAAAGAATTGTATTGCCAAAACCCTCAGAAATTCAGTGGTGACATAAAAATACAGCAGATTAACAAAGGAAATTTTAAATTGCACCTCAGCCACTTCTGATAGGATAAGCAAAATGGTTGACTTGCTCTTCCTTTCCAACATCAAAACAAACAGGGCTATAAGATTTCCCTGAGTGGTCCTCCCTGGCCAGCACAGGATTACTGCCTGTGCAGCTGCAACATGAGCTTGAGGTCACCAGCATCTACTAGGTGGTAAATTATCAAGAAAGAGAACTTAAATATTTCTTGACACTGAACTTTTCCAATGACAAGTCCACACAAGTGAATAGGGAATTAACATTAAAAAGTGCATAGAGAGAAAAAAGAAAACCAACAACAGATTCTCCCCAAATCTGGCTGTATCTTTTTCTAACATAAAGGAAACATATATCTGAGTCTAATGTTCAAAACAAGGAAAAACTAATCCACATCTGACCTACATATAGTGGCTTTTTTAAGAGCACATCACACAGTGTATATAGGTGTGAAGGAGAAGATAATCAGGATAAGAAATGCAGGTTGAACCCAAAGAAACAGATCCATCTTAGAGTTTTGTAGTGCTATACATCATTGGCACTATCCGAGTACTCTATTTTACCTTATAATGTCTTCACAATATATTTGAATAATACAGGTCTAATCGTGATATTGTACTCATACAAGGGCCCTCTTGGCTGGTATAAAGAAGAAATACTTCTTTATCAAGAGGAGGAAAAGTATAAATAAGTATTCTTTATCAAGAGGAGGAAAGGTATAAGAGCTATTTCTTCTTTATCAAGAGGAGGAAAGACCCGAAACAACAAGATGGCAAATGTACATAATATTGGGCATTTGCATTCTGCTGAAACCTGAGGTTTGCTTTAATAATGCAGAGAGAGATGCCTGGTCTAGCACACGTGTCTATCTTTGAATGTCATGTGTTTTAAAAAATATGGAAGTTGCCTAGGATATATGGATTCTTCATCATTTTTTTGCATTTGCAGTTGTGTACTATATATTCACATACCACTCTGCGTTACAATCAAGCCTGTTTGATTACTTTCAATTTTTTCCATAAGATTTTGTCACTCTTGCTGAAAATTTTAAGACATTTTCCTCCAGACTCATTCTTTTTTTTTCCCCCTCAGATTTATTTACTACCTTTAGAAGTAGAAAAGTCCAATTTCAATCATGTTAGAAATAGCTCATTTTAGACAAGTACGTGCTGCTCTGCTTACAAAACATATATGAGTGGAATATGCAATTACCACAACTCAGTTTCCTGCCACAGAAACATTTCAGCATTATAGCATTACAGAAATAGAATGACATGCATAATGAAAGATTTCAAGATTCACCCAAGGCATTTATTCTCTTCACCTTAATGTTCTCAGCAGTAGCAGAGTATCCATTAAAAGGTACGATGAATTATGGTTGCTTAGCAACCACGGGGAGCTTGTAACAGCACCAAAGAATGAAATGGCTGGTTGATAAAATGAATTTTCTCTGAGCATTAGCCTGTTGAAACTGCCTTTTCTTGTGGAACATAAAGTGCATTTATTTGTCTCATGCATTTTTTATTAGAAAATTATTTGAGTTCCAGAGACTTGAATCGT
The DNA here is from genome assembly GCF_971803275.1 of Cyanistes caeruleus. Taxonomy (NCBI): domain Eukaryota; kingdom Metazoa; phylum Chordata; class Aves; order Passeriformes; family Paridae; genus Cyanistes; species Cyanistes caeruleus. The sequence goes on from NC_141701.1 coordinate 37,931,428, forward strand.
TTTGCTACAGGAGATATTTGATTTTAATGTGTTGTACTAAAATAAGTAATAAAAGACATTTTCTTCAAAGTAAAGACACCAAGGAAACCTAGGTAGCTCCTTTTGAAGTTGGGAATAAAATCTTATATAAGGTATGTCATTACTCATTTCTAATTAAGAATTATATTAGCTAGGACTTAAACTTCAGTTTTTCCTTTGAGGGAAAGTTTGAGACAGTTAGCCAATATGCAGTGACAAAAAGCAGAGTTTTGGAATTGGTCTCATGGATTCATCCTGGGTGAAGTAAGTTTTCTCCTCTCTTCCCAGATGGTACAGTAGTCATGTCTCAGAGAGGGTCAGAAGTGGTTGCACATTCATATCTAGCATTCTCTACTTATTTCTGCGCTAAAAATGTGCTCATCATAGGCATCCATCCAACAGTGAGGAGATGCTTCACTTTCCCCTGAGACTCTCTGGGCATTCAACAGCAGTCAGAGTTGGATAAGCATTTTTGGCAGAAAAGGGTTTTGTTAGAAAATGCTGGAACAGTGAAACCAGAATTGAGGTGAGGGGAAAGTATCAGTTGCATTTAATCTTTTGCTGCCAAAATTTTCTGAGAATCAGGTCTGCATGGTCAGGACATGAGACAAGACCTGCCCATTCTAAAATATCCAGAACATCTGACTGGAAATATGACACCAAATCTTGGGCTTCTACACAGCATTATTTAAATAAAGAGCTTAACCTATTCATTTTGTACTCTATAAGAGTGCCCAAAGGATTAGTTATTATCTAATCTAAACTATTCTATCTATTTAAACTATAATAACTTGATAAAAACTATTATATCTATCTAAACTATTAGTTAATATTTTAGTCTTTCTTGTGAGACTCAAGACAATGTCATAATGGCTCTTACGCAGTTTAATAAAGGTCTTTCAAAAGACTTCAGACTTATTTTACTGTTGAAAATAGTTCTGTTGACTCCAGTGTAAACACCTGAATGAGAAGAGACCATAACCCTGTTCCTGCATGGTGAATCAATAGATTGTGGCCTGTTGAGAGTGTCCTGAGCTCTCTGTGGATCCTTTGTGCAAGCTGGTCTCGCTGTTGACTTTTCTGGCAACCCAAACGAGGTTGTGTGGGTGCAGATTGCATTGTGAGTCCGGGTGGCAGCCGAGAGGAATATCTGGGAAGCCAGAGCTGTGGAGATGGTCTTTTTGTCTTAGAAGTGTATCTCTAATTCTGGACTGAGGCTAGAGTAAGAAAGAAAATCTAAAAGTCAGGATGAGATGACTCATTTATGTCTTACCTACATGTCAGGAAAGAATCAGTGTGAGACAGCATTGAAAAAATTGAAGAGTCTTGCAGCGAGCTGCCTTGTCATGGAAATTTTCAACCTGTATTTCTTTCTCCATATGGATTCTGGTGATGCTGCTGAGAGTACTGCTATCAGCTTCTCTTGGGAAAGGATGAAACTATTGCAATTAACATGATAGCAAATGTTGGCAGCCTAACAAAAAACAGATTTTAGTTATGTTGACAACATGGCAATGTTTTTTACAGAGCATTTTTTACTGCAAATTAAATGCCCTAGGAGATACATAACTACAGACAGTGATAACCTTTTTGGACTAAAATATAATTCTGCTCAAGTGAAAATGAAAGGAAACTCGTACTAAGCAGTAAGATCTTGCCTCTTTAAAGTACGTGCTAATAATCAAACATTAAAAGTGAAACTCCGGTCAACTACAAAGGTGCAAATTAAAATTCCAGAGAGAGAGCTTGACTGATTTGTTTAACAAAGAGTTTAATACAGCAGAATCCCACTTGAACATAAAACTATTACACTCACAATAATCCTGTCTAGCTGTTGGGAGATCCAAATTAAAACTCTCACTGATATTTGCTTAAATCTCATAAATTGCACAGAATTAGAGCATATTGAAGTTGCGTATTTACTGTGATCTTACTGTCTAATAGGTTTTTAACAATTTAAAATGATGACTGAAAATAAGTATTTTCCCCTCAGATGATTCAAGTAGTGTATATTTTATTCCTGTATTCTAATTTAATACCCACTTGTTTATTAACTTACTAGTGTCAACATGACAAGGCTGTATTGAATGCAGACTAAATGTACCATTTAAACAGATAATTTATTTTCTTATTAGTATTAAGGTGTTATGAGGAGATTATTCAGTTGAAGTTGGTGGATTAATACTACTTCTCAAGGAGATATTTTCATGCTTATTTACTATGTTCCATTGTTTCCATTCATATGTATTGAAGAACAGATGTTTGTTTCTTTTCCACTTGAGATTCCAGTGATTTAGTAGCAATATTACTTACCGTGGTCTGTTCCACTTCTCAGTACCCTCTGGAGGATTTAATTTATGGATTTTTTTTTTTTTAATTTTTTTTTTTTTTTGTATGAAGGTCTCAAAATTGTATGAACACATGAAATTCATAGCAGTTTAGGGAAGGAATTGCAGTCCTACTGAATATCTCAAATGACTGGCAAGTATTACAAAATTAGAATTGGTGACCTCTTTTCTCCAGCCCAGCTGCAGTGACATATTCAAGTCTTTTAGGTCAGGTGGGCCAGTAGAGGTTTTAAATTTGTTCTTGTCATTAAGATTCCTCACATTTTAGTTAGGACACATTGCAGATATTGACTTAGAAGAAAAAGATAATAAATCGGGAATGATAAAGGTAAAATGTGATGAATTAGTAGCCTCAGATAGCCACTGCTTTTTCCAGGTTTTGATAATATGATAAAAATAATCTTGGCATTCACAGTGCAGTCCTTCTTTTGTGAGACTGATCTAATAAAACAAGAATGTGCACACACCCACCTAAGAATTAATCATTATTCATGCTTTGTGGAAAAAGGTAGAGTTCCAGGTCTGCAGTTCTTGCTCATAGCTACATTATATAAAGAATTATGTTAGTGCAATTTATGAAAATGTACAGTTTTGCCAGCTGGAGAGCATGGAGTCAATCCTGTCTGATGTTGCACATCAGGAAGGAGTACTGAACAAGGAACTAACCACTGTTGCAGTAAAGCAGTGAGAAAAGTTAAAGGAGTAGATGAGGCTTATTTTATGAAATGCCCAGATATAAACGGCACCAAAATAGGACTCAAAGTATACATTTGTGTGTGAATATAGCTGTAACCACAAAACTGTTGCCATGCTTTGGCTGTGGCCCTCTTCCAAAAGAACTTGTTATATCAGAGCAACATGCCTAATGCACTTTCTGCATGAATATAATAAAATCAAGATGTGATTTGACCAAATGCGCTGACATAACCACTGCATACATTTATCTGAACCCGTCAAATGTGAAGAATGTTGTGTAAGAGCGCTCTATTTCTTACAGCTCCCTGAATAAATAATGTACATAAGCCTCCTCAGAAACAAAGTCAATAATGAACTGTCTGGTTATATGCACTTTTGTATGACTTCTGGTTAACTCAAAAGCCCCAAATATGAGATACAAAGCTCTGGAATATGGTGTGGGCTTGAGATGCTCTCTGGGGAACCTTTATCTGCATATAGGGTCTTTTTTAATATGTGACAGTTTTATATCAAGGATAATGACCTTTATATAATAAGTAATCTAAATACAGTCAAACACATCATGAGTGAACATGGTTTATTTGGTAGAACTGTTTCATAGATCAAATTTTAGATATCTTTTTAGTGGCTACATTAAAAAGGATATTTTTGCTGGTTTCTGGCACGTAATGTATCTGTCGCTTAAACTGGAAGGCATGCCACTCTGGTTTTTCTGTTGACACATGCTGCAGTCTGTTGGGAGTGTCAAAGCCAAGAAAACCACCTTGTGATATTCTTCTCACTTTGCATAGAAAAGCCAAGAAAGGCTGGCCTCGCTGCATTACCAACCAGAAAACATTGGCAAATTCTGGGCAGTGATCAGAGAGGCAGCTAATAATTCTTACTGTTCTCACTAGTAAATGAAGAATTCTGAGAATTTTCTCTTCAGTGCAATTCTTGAAAACATATATGCTGATTCAGGGTCTTAATTCCTCCAGTTTTAGACAAAAACAGCTTTCTCCTATCATCTTTACAATTACTATTTAGGTTTATGCCAAGTCCTTTAAAATATTGGCTAAAGAGACTAGCCTGTTTAGCCCTCAGAAGGAGACATATGGTAAAACAAAATCTCAGCCTTGGTTCAGAGTATGTGTCAAAAAACTGACATAATGGCCAGCAGCAGAAGGCGGGGGGAAAAAGGCAACGGAGCTGCCCATGTCAGGTTTTGAAAAGCAGCTATTCCAAAACACAGAAAGTATTTGTGTATGGCATAATGTCCATTTACCTAGAGAACTATTTAATTTCCTTTTAAAAGAGGACTGCATTTCATTTTTCAGCTTAGTATCAGTCTGTATATGTTGTGTGCACAGAGTAACATTTTTTTTTGCATAAGTTTCTTAATTGCCATAACAGTTAAATATGTCATTTCAGGTAGTTCGATGGACATTCAGCTACTAGGAAATGTAAATCGTAGTATTCATCTGTACTTATTCATGTACATACACAGTAGGAGAGTATCACAGTCAAATATGAATTTACAAGTTTAATGATTGATGTAAATTCTGCCTTCGTACTGACATTACTGTCAACTATAATGTGTGTACATATCTGAAAGGAGAGAGGATTCTTGGGTGTTAGTATAGAAGATCAAGTAAAAATCTGTCATTTCCAGTTAAAGATGGAAAAAAAATAACAAAGAGTATTTAGTGTTAATATGAAAGAAGGAATATGAGGTCTTTCATGTCTGATTTCCCAGCCCTGAACTTTCAGGTTTCCAAGCATATGCAACTGGCAAAGCTACCTTAAGCTGAAAAATCATGTTAAGATCTTTTCAGAACAGGTGTTTATCTCCATCTTCAGCTTTACTGCCTACTGCACTAAGTACAGAATGGAGACATGATGTCTCTGGTGAACAGCTGAAGGATCCTTCAGAGTTCTCATTCCTCCATTGCATTTCTGTGCAATTCACATATTTCCTCTGACAGGTTCACAGTCCAAACTACAGACAGGTTAAAGTGGAAAATGGAAGAAGTGATCAGACTGAGGACTTAATGAGTGACAGAGAAGGCTACTCCTAAGTCTTCTGGATCATGATTCAAATCCCATAAAAATATTTGGAAAGGCTTGCAATGCTTCTGATGAACTTAGAGTCAGACCTTTATTATGCACAGAAGTGCTCTTGGTTTTTACTTTTGCTTGAGAAAGTTCTGTCTGTATCTGTGTTTCTCTGTCTGAAATAGGGGAAAGATGTTTATCTGCATTACCAGCACATAGTGTTTGGAGGGTGCAGTAAAATAGACTGGTGGGATTCAAAATGTTGAATGTAAAAAGTCTTTTGTACTTAAAAATTGTGTATTATGGATCCCTTGTACAAATAAATTATCTGCTTTACCTTTCTCATTGTGAAGTTAATGCATTTTCTTAACCTTATACCTGTTTGTTTTGTTAGAGAAAGCAGAAGGTATTCTGCTTCTGTATTCTTCCTCAATGCAGAATTTGAGTTGAAGGATTACATTTATTGTATCTGAGTATGGGAAAAAAACCATACCACCAAACAATACAGACATTATAAAAAAACTCATACATTTGTTTCAGTCTCTGCTTTCCAGGTCTTAATCGAGGATTTCTCATCTTCATCCATTGTCAGTTTTTCCAGAGCAGATTTAGATAAATGTTTTTTATCACCCAACAATTGCAGGTGCATATTCCACTTGGAGGAGGTGGTGGTGAGTGTCTGTATTAGACAGACAGATTATAAAGGGCCAAAAATTTTTCCCTATGGAGAGAATGGGCTATAAAAGTAAGCAAGAATTTATGCTGTGTCTTTGTGTATCTGTGCAGTGTTGTGTCCTGATGTATGCCTATGCACTTCTGCCCATGGGCCATCCCTCCTTTCCTTAGGCTGAATGCGATATCCAGAGAATCCTCCTCAAGAGGTGTGCTGGGTAAGGACAGCATAACCAAAATCCTCCTGGTTACTGGCATGGTTCAAGCAGTGATGCTACAGCTTTATGGTGGCAGCAGTAAGGAGCACATGATAGTTAAAGAATGCCCGGGAAATTAGGAGATACTTCAAATTGCTTTATAAAGGAGTAGTATAGTGGGGGTCTGCAGCAGGCCACTCTGAGCAGCTGGAGGGCTGTCCAAAATCTATCCTGTAATGCTCAGACTCATTCCTGATGACAAAAGATGTTGTCTTGTGTCTTTTCACTTAGCTCTTCATACATATGTTTGCTGGAGGAAGTAAACAGTACTCTCAGATCTAGGGAAATCATTTGCATTTCATTAGTTCTAGAGTCCATATTTCTGGATTTTATCCTGATGGTAGCATTTCCCTGGACCCCAGAAAACTCCAGTAAGCAGCATGCATTGGATGTTGTCCTTATTTGATTTAGCTTTATTAAAATTGCAATAACACAAGTTTTACATAGATGAGGACGAAGAGGCATTTAATATCTTTGCTTCCTTTTAGTTTAACTGAGGAGTTTTCAACCTCAGTCCATAGCAGAACTTTTACTTTGGCGTGAGAATAATTTATTTACTGTCTTGCTTTTTGGAAGGCATTTGTGCAGTGAGCCAAATTGTTGTCTGTTTTGCCACTGGGTTTTTTCCTGGCATGAATAAAGATACTTCTGTGAAGATTTTATAACTCACGTGGTGAGACGGGTACACATTCTTCAGCTCTTGTATGTTTTTACAAGCCCACTAAACCATCCACTCCTGGCTGGAGGAGCAGTCCAGTAGCAGGAACTGAGAACAGCCACAGAGTCATTTGCAAAGATTGGACATAAGCAGAGTGCCAAGAAGAAAGTTTGTTTTGGTAGCATTGTATCTGGATGTAGCAGCAGCATAGAGTTAGGCAAATTTTGGCTTGTGTTCCTGCCAGATAGAGACTGGTGTGATTTTCACTACTTTAATCACTCTAAAGGTATCCTGGCCAGCAAGTTATGTGCCATGTCTTGAATGGGTGAAAATTCTCATTATTGTGCTATTGAGCTTGTGTTGGCCACTAGTAGTTGTTCTGTTCTGTGCCAATTTATGCTTATCAAGTATTAAAGTACTGCCTTGACATAGGATAGTTCAAGGAGTTTTTGTGAGATGTAATTTCATAACCATGTAAAAGACCTGGGGTTTGTTCCAAAACACACACATCAACTGAATCCAACTAGAACCAGATAAACACTTTCTACTGGCATTTCTAATAGATATTCTCTCATTTTTAGAGGTTTTTAAGGATATTTTCATGACTTTTTGAAGACTCCTGTGCTGGTTACTTAGTTGGTGATTTCTTTGTTAGCATGTGCAAGTGTTCATTTATACTTTTGGCATCCTTATTTTACCATTTGCCTCTGTGGAGGAAAAGCTTTTTAAAATACACCACTGAAATGTTAACTAAGAGTAAAATGATCACATTTTAAGGTTATATTTTCTGGTTCTCACTGAGTGCTTACTTGCGATGAAATTGTCAGTGGGGTGTTTTATTTCTACACATCCATGTTGGCTGGTCTGAGAGCTCCATTTTGTGCTAAATGGCATTTTTAATTTGCAATTAAAAAATCCCCCAACCTTCTGTAAGTTTGACTACATGCCCACCCCTTTCTTTCTGAATTCAGAGGAACCTGTCATCCTCCTCTGGGGGATTTCTTACAAATAAAAGATAGGAGAATTGGCCTGTAGAGATTCCACTGTAAATACAGGAAGAGAAATTACCTTGTAACATTAGTGCTGTTAACTATACTATTCAAAGCTATTCAGATCACCTTGTTCTTTTCTTTGCAGGCATTCTTATTTCCAAAGTACTTCTACCCCTAATGATACCTTAAGGGAGCCAGATTAGTTAGATAGAAGCACAACTCCTCCCATTTCAGACTGAAAACACAGAATTGAACTTGTAAACATACAGACTTGGGCTTTTGAATATCTGGTCCTAAATGTTTCATGGTCCTTATGCGATGCACCCTTATAATTGAATTACAGAGACAGGATAACATGTTATTGTGTTGTCTTCTGTAAGGTTCATAATAATTCTTATCATGTATTTCCAGAAGATGTTATTTTATTTTACTCTCAGCATTACAGACAAGCCTTTAATGTATTTAGTCTGGAAGGGCTCCTGGTGTAAGAGCTACTTGCTCAAGCAAGGACTGTTCAAATGGGTAAAGACAAATCACTTGGGGCTTATTTCTGACACTCAGACACAATACTGTGCAAGAAGAAGAAAATGAAGTGGAAATAGCTTTTCATGGAATCTCAGAGCCATGGTAGCCTTGCTGTCTGTCAAAATGCTGTCTTTACTCGCCAGCACCTGGGTCAAAGGAGCAACATGACCACCTGTGTCTCTCCCAACCCATCTTTGTCTTGGTCCCAGAGGGAAAGAGAACAGTGCCTGTGCCTCTCCAAATGACAGGGCTGTGATCCTGCCTTGTCCTGTGTGGTAGTGGGTTTTTCCACACACCTCCCACTCTGTGTGGCTGTGCAATGCTCACAGCAGGCAGCAAGTAAAAGAACACAGGGTGCCAGGCCTGCACAGCCCCTTGTGAACAAGGCTGTGGGTGGTAGCCAAGAAGGGGACTGGTCCTGTACCCTGTTTAACACAGGCAGCCTTTAGCATGACTTCAGAAATGTTGCAGAGGAACCCATGAAACTGAGTGTTGGACTTAATGTGAAGTTTTCTGAATACCATGAAAAAATTGTTCAGTGTTCAGTGGGTATTAATTAAAAGCATGTGTGAAAGCAAAAAATTTTGGAGTTGCATATTGGTAGGTCTGAAGTGTAGTTAAGCTACTTAAGTAGTAACTAGAAGTAGTGTATGTGATATAGTGAAAGATTTGCATAACATAAACATTGTGAGTATCAAGTTGTGGCCCATATACTTCCTGTGATATTATCATTGCTAATCTTATGGCTCAGAGCTGCATGCCTGACAAGCTACTTATACATTATAATAAACTGTTATTACACAGGCACCCGTGCAGAGTAACCATAGTTACATACACAGTACCTTTCTTTTGGTTAAAGTAAACACAAATATAATCATTGGGGTCAGTACTGGAGCTTTGTAGGTTAAGAGTTTGCTGCCAGCAGTGAATAAAAGGAATGTATCCAGTAGGTCAAAGTAAAATTCACTCACCCTTTTATGAAGATTGAAACATGCTATTAAAGTAAATCATTACAGTGATTTGTTTTATTTTTGTCTTTGTGATATGATTACTTTGAGTCATCACCATTTTTGTTAGAGAACCTGAAAAAAAATCTTTAGTACCAGGCTCATCATCTCAGTAGAGTAGCTTGACAGTCCATTCTAATGCATTTTAACCAACTTATAAATCATTTTCTGGAGGCTAATGATTTATTACTGCCGTAATGAACTTCAGAGGCATCAATACATTAGTACCCACTTTGAAAAAAAGCTATTGTCAAGTCCTATTGGAATGATGATCAGTTTAGTATTGTTATTAATGACCCTGATCAACTCTTTGAATCTATGGATAACCCTATTAGATGACAGAGGTCTTCCATTTGGGCAAAAATCAATGCATATGTAAAATAAAATTATGTGGCTTTCTGGACCTTTTAGCAGTGCCTGTGTTCCCATTGTCTGCAAAGATTCAGAACTACTTGTAATTTCACCAAAGCTGGGGTGGATCAGGAGTAGGAATCCCTAGAAATACTTTCTATTCAAAGCTGGGCAAGGTAACAGTTCTAGGAGAGAATGCTTGTTGCTTTTTTTCCCTAAACACTTTCCAAGTGTGGATATGTGCTGGCTACTTAATAGACTTGTGATGTCTCAAATGGAATTCTCATTGCTGTATCCTGTATTTTACTCCTGTGATGGAAGGATTCTGTAATACAGGGAAGTTGTATGTTACAGACTGTATGTACCAAGTGCCTGTTCTCAAGTTTCTGAAGTAAAGTGCTTTTTCCCTTTCTTTTTGAAATAGGAAATAGACCTCAGTGGCTTGACCAAAATAGTAATTACCATGTGAGGGGTTTTTTTTCAATGTTCAGAGATGTCAGAAATTTGACCTTTGAGGCTTTTAAATCTGACCTTGTTGCTTCCTTCCATTCATTAAGCTACAACCTTTGCTCTCTTGTCATAAAAGATAAATGAAGATTCACACCATCTTTATTTAAGAGAAGATTTATTGTTTACATTAATGTAGATTAAGTAGGAGCAAACCAATTATTTATTGTGCCAATCATGTCTTCTTGAACTTTAAGTTAGTTATCACAGTTCTATAATTATCATTTCCAAATGTTCATTCCAAACTGAAAGCATTAATAGATTTTGTAAATGTCTTTGAAGATGTTATTTTGTATGAATAAGTGGAAGATTATATCTAAACTCTCATGTAATTATCTAGAGAAAGAAATTAAATTTCAAAATTCAATAGACAAAATGTAGTCTTCATACACATAACATTGTCTTAAAATGATTTTCTTGCTCTGTATCAAAAAAATAGAATTTTCTATTGCCAAAGTACCTTTCTTGAGAAATTAAAAACTAAGGAAATTTTATTAACTTATGAGTTGTCCAAATTAATCTTTTTGTTTATATAGCTTTTGATGAATAAATGGGTAGGCAAGACCATACTGGTGAGAAACTGTGCACTGAGGTAGAAACCTGGGTTTTGTTTCTGGGTTTGGTTTCATTTTCAGTTATGTGAATGTATCCATCTGAAAGGAATTTGTTTAAAATTGCACATTTAATTCTAAATTATAACTAACGCTATGGATTCACAAAGTGACAGGAAGAAAAGAGGCAAGAATGCCCTCCAGCATGTGTGCTACCACATCCCCTGAGGTCTGGCTGAACCCAGCATAAATGTTTTCTCAGACATCTCAAGGGAAGGATATATTGCCCCACCAGGAGCGATCACCTCTCTCCTCGCTTCAGGCATGACAGTGCCAGAGGCAGACACGGTACTTCTGGAAAGGTGGGAAGGATCTTGCTCTTCCACCATTCACCTGTAGCTGCTCTCTTTCACCACAAAGCTCAGTGATAACCAGATGATATCTTCACTTCTAGCATCTAGTGTGTGCTGTAATGTGTGAAATGTATGCGAAACACAATCTTCCAAAGAGGCAGGAAAATCAGCTTTGGACATAAAAGATGGTGAGAATTAGTGCTGCTTTTAACCAGGAATTCTGGAGATGGGCACCAGTGGCAGCAGCTTGGAGCCAAAACATAGGGGTTCATTTTACAGAAAGTTTTAGACTAATCTTAAAGCTAAGCAAAACCATATATAACAGTGGAAATCAATGTGTACGTTTAAATGTGAGTTAAGTTGGGGGAACATCCTGATATGTTGTAGCATAGCAGTCCATACATTTCTGATCCTGACTTTTTGAGGCCTTGGGAGCCAAAGTATAACTTAGCTCCTTGATTCATATGCAGTTCAGTGAGGCTTTCCTTAAGCATGTCAGATGAGATCAAGCTTTGCAAATGCTCACAAGTTAACTAGCCAGGCCTGCCATCTCAGAGCTACACTGGAAAATAACCCAAAGCTGTGTGTCATGTATCCACACCTCTGAGAAGGACACATGGATAGATTGTTCAGGTCAGCCTACACACTGCAATTTGGGAGGAACAAATTAGGTAACAGTGGGATAGCAATTAGGAATAGCTGCTTCATTCAGCAGTTTTTATAAGGCTAAGTAGCATGGCATTCATTTCAGTGAACATCTGTTACATAAATTAAATGGTTTCCAGGAGTTATCACAGAAATTGAAAGTTCTGTTCTAATTCCATTTACTGTATTTTACCATTATTCCTAGTGTAAGTAGGAGCAAAACTGGAAAAAATTGTCACTTTTAAATGTACAACTATACCATAACTGCTGAATTCTTCATTAAAGTCAAGGCTTAATTTAGTTATTAAACATTTTTTTCCTTACATTTAGTATGGAATATAGTTGAATCATCTCTCATCTAGCCATCAGTATATATTATTCTATACATAACTTGTTTTTAAATACTCTCTTGTATTGATGATCTTCCTAATTTCATTACATTAAGTACTGAAAACATATTGATTTCTCTCATGAGAAAACATTGTAACTTTGTTGTTACAAGAGCTGAATTCAGAGAATGTAGATTTAAAGTACTTGTACTTCTTTTAAAAAATACATTTATTTCTCTGTGTGGGAGAGTGCTTTGCATTTCACCAATATGGTTAGTAAAACAAGATGTCCACAAGATAGTGTGCAAATAACTCATTAAGATTGGTATTTCTATATATATGAGAAACTATAGCCCTGGTTTATTTCAAGTCGATGTCAAAAGAAAGAAAAAGCTGCTAGGTTTTTTTTTTTTTCCCTGAATCAGAATCTCTGTTCTAAAAACCATCAGAGACTACTCACAAGAACCATTCTCAGATGCAGGGCTACCTGATTTCATTTTTTTTTTGCAGATTCTATAGGTACCTTTCAGGAGGAGGGGAGGATTTCCTCTTGCACTTTCTACAATATTAATTACAGCATCTGGATTTGCTGGAGGCAGTAACAGAAAGATGTCTCCTGTTAAATTGTTGACAGTAAAACCAGAACATTTTCTTTAAAGTCAGTAAAGATTTCCACAGTAGTTGCCAGCTTATAGTGGTCCAGTCAGATTTTAAAGATTATCACAAGTGACAACCACTGAGTAAGTGTAGAAATTTCATATAACTTCAATAAAGGGATGCTCTGATGATTCAGAATTTTCATCTACATATTCTAAAATTTCAGTCTTAGAATGCTGCCATAATGTTAATGTTAGTAAATAGCATGGAATGAGGTGTAAGGGAAAAAGGCATTAAAGCAAAATAATTAGAAAATGAGATAAAGCTGAAAAGCATGGCTTGTATGTGGGCACAAGTACTCACCTATATCTCAGCTGGGGAAAGAAAAATTATCCAAAGAATTTTAACACCTTGTAGAGTTCTTGTTTGCCCTTTGAGCATGTTTATTTTTGCTAGTCCTGAAATTACAGAATTAATTTCAAGCTGAAAAATTTGAGCATAACATTGATATCATTCAAAAGTACTTCTAGTGTGTTCAGTCTACCAACGTTGTTTGCAAACATATCAAGATTAATTGGTTACAAATCTGCTATCCTTTTCTAAAATTAAGGAAAGCATTTTGGATGCAAGGACAGCTTGTCAGACTCCAGACTGCAACAGATACGGAGGATGTTAGGCCTCAGTGTTAGAAGGATGAAGGCACTACTTTGTTTATTTTCATAATGTTTTTTTTTTTCTTTTTGTTACTTCCTAACTAGCAGTGGTAGTTACTTACATGCAAAATATTTTTCATTCAAACATAAGATTTAGCATCTGTTATGTTAAACACTGCAAATTGTATTTATTTTTCAGAATGTTATAATACCACTGATGCAGCATGATATGAAACAATGCTTGCCATTTATCAGTACTTTAAAAACTTAATTATTTTAGCAGTACTTTGAAGAGATAGAAGCATTACTTAGTTATGAGCAGGGATTTGACTGTTTGCATATGTCAGCCCTTCTCTATTTTTTTTGGGCTGGAATGGGATTGGTTTAGGTGGAAGAGTTTGGTTATTCATCTAGAAATGATTTAAGAATTCAGTTTGCCATTCCTTAGCAAAATAGAGTTGATTCTACAGTGGTGGCAGGAATAAAATTTAATAAACTAAAAAGATTAATTGGAATGATCGAGGGAAGCAAGTATTCTACATGTGACCATATATGAAAAATTTCTCTTAAAAACTCATGCTTCTTATAGCAGATGCTGATTGCTCAATTTTGAGAAAAATGTAGTCTTCAGGTGCCATAAACATCAACCATAAGATGTGCATGTGTACTGTTTAAAAGAAATTCAGAATTTTTAAAATAAATCTCTAAAGTATCTACATTTAAATACGAATTTTTTTAAAAAAGTTTTCAATATTTTTTCCTAGTTGTAGATATAGGAATTAAAATTCTTTAAAATTGGGTTTATGAAAGATTAGGAGTAATTAAATGCATGGGCTTGATTTTAAGGTTTCCATAATGGGATGCAGTTTTCACATAGTGTTACAGAAATCACTTTAGGATCCTTACTTTTCTCTAACATGCATATATATTATGAAATTATTTTGGTACAGCTCTCCTTAAAATCCTAGAATGTAAATGTAATGCCAATGCATTACATACATAACTCTTTTATAGTTAATGATCAAGGCTAACAGAAGCATCTAAGTATGTTTTTCTTTTATTCTTTTGTCTTCCTTAAAAGCAAAACAAACAAGCCAAGATTTTTGTTATTAATATGGTTTTAAGTGTAGAAACAGATGTATAATTTGTTGAAATGCCTCTTGGTTGAATGCAGTATGTTTCCTTTATTCTTCAGAGAAGGAGGACACTTGTAAATTCATTCAATTGCTTTTCTGTAAACACCACTGGGACCCTATTTTGGCCTTGCATTCATGAGGAGCACGTCTGCTTTTCTCAGATGAAGAGTTAGACACTTAAAATGACAATTTCACTTACTGTAAATTACACTATACATATGTAGCTTGTCTGTCTGAAAATCATTTGGCATCTTGACTACCAGAAAGGGTATGTTGCATATTTAAAATAGGAGAAGGAAGGTTAATTAAAGGAACTTAACCTCTCTAGTTACATTACTCATATCCTCCTCTTTCAAAATAAAATGGTAAAAAAAGGCAAATGTATATGCTGAAGTTTAATTTTTTTCCATTTTTTTTCCTCCATATGCTTCTAATTTACTTATTCCACTAGTTGCTTATGCATCCTTCATCATTCCTTCGTTAGTTATTAGTTATTAGTATTCATTAGTCCCAAGATCTATGTACTAAACCTGGGAAGGTAATTATGAAAATTGCCCATGCAAATTGGGTAAAGGCACACATAAATTACCAGTTAGAGACTTATCTAGTAGTCTGCTTGCATATTTACCCGAATTGCATTCATAATTGCAGCAATTATGTGAACAGTCATGGATGCAGTTTTGCACACACGGCAATTACGTTTTAAAATTTCTTCATGAACTGACTAAAATCATTTCTTTGATGAGAAAAGTATGAGAAGATAAGGTAGTTACAAAACTCATGATTTCTAGTAGAGGATGACCCTATTCTAAGTTATTAATGAAACTTGGAAGACCTGTTCTGATGCCACATGAAGTACATGCAAGGGGTTGAATGGTAGTGAATGGTGTGAATAGCTAATATGAGGACAGCCAGTGGCATGAGAAGACAAAAGACTGCAGATATGCATTTGTGTTACTTGGGATGTTCCTCTGTCAAGTCCTTTTAAGATTATGTGGATTCTAAGCTATCTAATTGTTAGCTTTTCCGTAGCATGTGAGTACTTGCCTGGTCAGGGAGGCTTCCAGGGTTACCTTCTGGCAGCGCAAAAGTTTGGCACATAAATCCCATCTCACATTTGGGTTCATTTTATCCAATTACACTTATCTGGATTGGACCTGTTAATACTTTGAAAATTAGAACCGAGGCCTTTTTCAACAGATCTGATTTATGGGCAGCAGAAGAATTTGGGGATTTCAGAACAAGGTTGGTGTGCTCACAAGCCTGGGAAATGTAAGAAGCTCTGTTTTGTGCTGTATGAATGTTATCAGCTATCATCGTGTTTTGTTCCAGATAACAGTAGGTTAGATGGTCCAAACAAAAAGTTAGAAGTATAATATGACTAGACATGATCCAAGAAGAAAAAAAAAAAAAAGGTGAAATGCATCCTAAAGGTCTTCAGATTTTCTATAAAATGAAGCAACTATTCATCCAGACTAAAGCACATCAACACTTTGATGAGCTTGTGAGGCTATGCTGAGAAAATACCAGGGCCATTTCTTTGAAATGTCATCTCTATGGACAACACCACTCTGAACACAAAGTGGTTACATCCTGCTCTAGCTTGAAGAATTTTTTCTAAAGCCTAACTTTGTAGGATCTAGGTAAACTTTCATGTTATTATTGTATCCATGACTTTCTTCACCATGAAGTCATCATTTCCAAAGCTTGAAAGTTCTTGTATTTCAAGGTGGCTTTCTTTATTGTCCTGAGCTCATGTCCTGTAAATTTCTTTATTCTATTTTCTTCCTTGCAGATAGAAATTGGTTCTCCCCTAATTTTTACTATGAAACTTTTCTGTATTGTGGTGAGTTCCATACAAAACAGGTGATTTTCTTTTCTTTTTTCTACCATCTGTGTTAGGATATGCGAAACAAGTATTATATCACAACACATTCTTACCAAACACTCCATTATGCTTCCTTGGCATTCAGGGACAGAGTTAAATCACTGTATATAAAATCATCAAATATTGCTTTCTCATGTGTTGGTTGCTTCTCAGCAACCATTGAAAGTACAAATTTGTAAGATGAAAGAAAAAAAGGAAGTTTTCTCAGCCAAACCAAGGTTTCTGCTTTATTCTAAAGATTGATGGGACAATAACAGCTTCATAATCAAAAAGAATAGACCGAAAAATTAGTTTAAAAAGATATAAGAAGTTGTGACTGCTCAAAGTATTTCTTTTCAAGAAGTTATGGGGTTTGCTTTTTTCTCTAAACTTGTTTTGGTAAGTTGATTAGTCTTTATTAAGTAAGATATCCACATTTAGAAATATCAAATCAGGAAAATAAAGATATATTCTTAATTAAAAATATGGTTCCCTGGATTATCATGCCAATATTATGGACATTAAACAAAACAGATTTACTAATTTTCATCTTTTGAGACTGCTGGATAGCTGTTCATCTTCTACATTGTTGAAAATATAATAATTGAGATTTTTCCTGTTTCAGAATTATAATATTGGACTTGGCAAGATGCAGATGGATAATTACACTGGAGATGTTAAATAGGTTTTAGAGACAAAATTGTAAATAATACAATACAGAAGAATGATGGACTTATTAGCATATCATTAAATTGCTTTTTCCCTGAGAGCCAAGCCTATTTTTCATGGCTTACAAAAAGTGTCTTGCCCAGCAGTAACACATGTGCTTAACATTTGCAAAACCCACAATATTTGACAATGGCATTAAGTTTATATTGCAGAGGAAATTATGACAATACAGTTACAAATATCAGTAAGTTTATTACTTGATAACAAGATCATATGTATGAAAAACAATCTTTTCTGAGTTGAACATTTTGCAGAGCTTTTGTTTCAACTTCCATTAGTTCTATCACTCATGCTGAGAATTTACAGGGCTGCAACATAGCAGCAGAAAGATTTGCTAAAAGATTCTTTCACTAATGCAATTTAAACCATTCAACTCATTTTTATTAGTCTAAATTGCTTTTTTTTTTTTAAGATTTTGTACTCAGTGAAAAGTAGAATCGTGGGATATGATGTGGTTTTTCAGAGCTACTGGTATCAGCAAGAAAAGATATCTTTCCCAAGGAAAGTTAACTTAATCCAGAAACTCACAAAATGCACAAACAAAACCTGGATGACTGTGGATTTCAGGTGAATGATGGATAATGCGCAGCCATAATTCTGTGCAGTTTAGTATCAGGGTGGCAGGAAGTTACAGGAAGGTTCCTCTGCTTTAATGCAACTGCTGCACAAGGGAATGAAGGAGTGAGCAGCACAGATCCTACCCAGGACTGAAATGGCTGGCAAAACAATTTACTTAGACAGAGGTGGAATTTATCAATGGGCCTTCAGGGCACTGACCTGACTCTTCCTTAATCCAGCCATGCCTGAAGTTACTCACTTTCAGACTTTGCTTAATAATGATTAATTCTATACGATATTTTGTTGCATTCACAAGGCCTTTTGTAAGTCACAGCCCCAGACATATTTTCCTATGGCTCAGGAAAATAATTTCAAAGATGTTCATCACAGTGCCCAAGAGGAAGAATATAGAATATAGAAAATAGAATATAGAATATAGAAAATGGAAGATTAGATCTGTCTGTGTGATTTTGGGTTCAAAAATCCAGCTTCATATTCCATTGGAGTGGAAACAAGATCCATTAAATGTTTGCGTAGAATGGCAAGAATTCCCATAAACTCAATTATGGGGGTAGTGAGGTGATTAGAGCACACAGAAGACTGGTTTTAGTCTTTTCTCTGCCTTCTGTGTGACAGAAATTTTCATTTGAGGTTCCTTCTGCCCTATATTTGTGTTCAGTGTCTAAACAGGTGGATGACACTGAAAATACAGCAGCTTCTCCCTTGCAAAAAGTTTTTCAGTGAAGTAGCATATGTAGATTAAATCTCATCGAAAATATTTCAAAAATTCCTTGTTTTAGTTGATGTGCTGCTCCTTTGGGAGGGAATTGGCATCTCTTGTGACTGAGATGAGAGATCAGTTTAGATCATTTAAGGTTTTCTTGTAGAGGTAAGAGATACAAGACACCCCAGTATTGTGCCAGCTGTCACAGCTATTTTAGTGTGATTTCCTAACCAGAAGGAATTTTTTGACTCTTCCCACATGGATATGGACATTGTTGTACATTACTTGAAATGTCCCCAATACAAATTCTTTTATGTGGCAATAGGGAGGGCTGGGTGGTGAGGTCAGGGGGGTACCTTTGTGTGTTAAAGCAGATACAGCAAACAACAAATGTGACAGGTAATGGTCACATTGCCCAGCTCACTGCAGGAAGATAGTTTGACACAGCTGTGCTGAACACCATAGGAAAAACACCAGAACAAAACAGAATAGTCTGGGAGACAATAGAGCATAAGCCAACGAAGGTTACAGCAACCTCACGCTGGTGACTCAGTTGTTGGTCAGTCACAAGAGCAAAGCATTGGAAAGGCAACAGCAGCTGCCTGCATCCCCTTTTCCCTCCTGCCCTACTCCAAGCACACTGTTAACATTATTTCCAAAGATCTAGTTTGTATTCCTAGACTTAATCATTTCATGTCCCCTGGATGCCTCTATTTTCGTTGTATAAAAGAAGGGGAGACAATATTGTATCTCTCAGGCATCTTTCTGACTTCATTTCTTTTGATGAAAGGCTATTGATTCAGGTGTTTTTGAGTGAATCTGTGAATATACTGCTTACTCAGGAGTTCTTTAGCATCACTAAAATAAATGTGAAATGCACAATTGTTTTCCTTATGCAAACAACTGCTGAAATAGAAAATTGTTCTTTTATTAGTTGCAAAACAAAAAACCAAACCAAACAAACAAAAAAAACCCAACCAACTGGAAAAAGAACCCACAAAAAAAAAAAAAAACAACAAACCAACAAAACCAGTTGACAGATAATACTGTTATCAGGAGTTGTGTGGTAGAATATTTGCCTTGTACTTCCTGGATTCCATTTGTCTGCTGTCAACCTATACCTGCTGTTAAGCATTAGACACTTTAAAAAAGAGAAAAAGATAACACAAATTATTCACCATTAATTCTTTAAAATGAGTCACTATTAAAAGCTTAATTGTTTGCTGAGAGGGTCCAAATTAGTGGACTTTGCAAGATCAAACAAAATTGAAGATATTTGTCCAAATGAAAATGGAAACATGCATCCAGAATATACCAAATGAACATGTATGCCCCTGTAATAATAATTTTATTATCTTCAGCTTCCAGGCCAGACTTTTAATTATGACCCTTAATATCAGTGAAAACCATGTATTCAGGATTAAAAACCTATTTCTTTAACTAGTCTAGTTAAAGACTGTGGTTTGATATATTCTATGCTACAACTTTTATAAAAACCAGAGAACACTTCTAATAACACTTTTCTAATTTCATGGTTCAGTGCACAGTCAGTAAAGATTTAAATAATTCAGAAAGAAAGCCTATTCTGTTTCTTTATTAGAAGTTTGAGTCAGGCAAATTCTTTGACATTTAATAGGTTTTTAACCCTTTTAATAACTTCTTATAATGAAATTTATTGGAAGTTGTTTTAAATAAAGGGTTATTATATTAGAGTGAATAGAAGTCGGTAGTTTTTTATGATTAGTTTTGAGACCTTGGCCCTGCGTGACTCAAAGGATATTAAAACATAAAGTAGAAAAGAATGTTAATAGTCACCAAATTAACTGTGTACCAAAAAATATAGAGACTGTATATGACTGCATTTTTGCCATTATGTGATCCTACTATAAAATTTTGCAGTCAAATTTTGAGTATATAATAGCTTTAAAGTGGTTTAAGATCACTTACAGAACCAGTACTATATAAAACAACCTGAAGTGGTTTAATTTTTGACAGAATGATTTTGAAAAGATTAGTGTAGTAGATTTAATAGGAGTAGGGGGTTTATTATTTTTTGTTTAGGGTTCTCTTTACATGTGAGGTTTCTGCTGTTTAATTTTAAGACTGTTTTCCTAATCAACAGAAATTTTGAATGATCCTTTTCAATTTACTCTAAAAATGCAGTGGGTGTAGTATATAAAATACTCCTGTGTATAGCATTATAATATTCCCCAAATACCCACTTACTTTAAAACTTAGTCTGTCATTATACAGTTAGCTGATACAGAAGAGAATTATAAAAATGATGATGAAAACACACCTCCCCTCCCTCTGTTAGGCAGTGCTTTGAGTTATTCCTTTTAATGTGTTTTGAATGGTTCTTTGTGGTCATTTTGCAGTAACCTTGGCTCTCATAAAAAAAAATCCTTCTCCATCTTTTGTTGTTCACTTATATGTGACAAGACTTGTCTGCAAATATGATTTCTACTTTACTTTAATGGAAACAAAGACCAGATAAATTCTGAATTTTTGGGTTTGATCACTCTTTGTCCATGACAGGACATACGTACCAAGTACCAGTTTTAGTCACTCTAGTCAGTAAACCCAAACTTCCTATTAGATTTCAGATCACCAAAGATTTGTGTCTTTTTTTTTGTTTTTCTCTGGAGTTTAAATGCACGTGTTCAAGTTATCTCAAGTTTTAAGCTCTCTCATGAAAGAACATCACCATGATGGAAAAGAACAGATGAAACTGCATGGTTTGCTTTTGATTCACTTAATCATTAATCTCAGATCCTGACCATCAACATACATTGGAAAACCATGAGGTACCGCTGCTTGAACACCTCTATGAACTGAACAAAAGGTGTCTAAAATTGATATTTCTGTGGTTTTAGACACTCTTTTAAGTTTGAACATGTATGGTTGTATAGAAATATAGAATATCTTGTGTTGGAAGAAACCCACAAGAATCTTTTAGTCCAAGTCCTGGTCCTGCACAAAACATCCCCAAGAGTCACACTATTTGCCTGAGAGCATTGTCAAAACACTTTTTGAACTCTGTCAAGCTTGGTGCTGTGACCACTTCCCTGGGGAGCCTGTTCATCGTTTGTATGATGAATGCTGCTTGCATTTTGTAGCATTAGGGGGGAAAAAAATAGTTCTTTTTGGTTTACCAATTGTCTTGATCATAAATTGTATCATTTCCCAAACACAATCCCTTTTCATTGTGCCTGATCTCACAAACTTGGATAGCAACTTTAATGTTATCTTTTCTTCTCTTTTGAAACCTTCACTTACAGAATCAAGTGATTATGTAGGAATTAACTTTTTTCCTCTCTTTTTTAATGAGCATCTCTGTGTCACTGGAAAATATCTTGCAGATATGCATTGGCTTATGATAGAAGACGATTAAAATGCTTGAAATAAAAGCAGTAACATTTCTAAGCAAATTTCATGGCTTTTCAGGGGGTTGGCACAACCAGGGCTAGTAGTGCATTTTAATGTAGTATTATTTGGAAGCATTATAACATATATAATATATATGTATAGAAACATAAATACATACATATGTTTGGAAACATATATATAGAAACATTCAGATTTAATATGGCACAGGTACTAGCACAAGTTTCCTGAGAATATAAATGAGAAAACTTCTATTAACAGAGATCCCTTCTGCCTACCAAAGAATGTCCAAGACACCTACATGATGACTCAGGTGGGTCATGCCAGTGAAGAAAGAAGTACACTGTGGGTTTCTTCATAGATAACACTTAAGATGCCCTGGGGTTTTCTCCCAATTTTCTTTTAATTAATTGATTGAACCATAGCTTCCTATAGTCTGAAAAAAATGTTACTCTCTGAGTAACATTTAACTAACTCTCTGTTACTTTGACTGCTCAGACAAGAAGCAAAGAGCTGTCATCCCCTTCTGCAGTATCTATCAAAAATATTCACAAGAGCATTCAACTTGTAGAAAACTATACAAAAATCATTGCAAGACCTGATGATGGTAACAGTAAAAATGTCTGTTGTGCCTTGATATGCATTTTCTTGGAGTAGTGAGATATGTGAACTTTGCTTGCTTCAGTGAATAAGCCCTGTGTATTTCTCCTTATATTTTAATGTTTTCATCTCCAGTGAATTATCCCTAGTGTTTTTTGCATGGGCTTGGACCTGTTGTATTTACTTTGATCTGTTAAGGCAAGCTGTCTTTCTTCTTTCATTTAGTGATAACATTTATTATAAATTAATCTAAATAGGGAGGGACAATTGGGACTTCTACAGCTTTTCAGAGAGATGTTGCCTCACGGTTATTAATTATAACTAGAAAAATAATGTGAATTATTTTGCTAACAGCACATTCCCTTTGAAACTGCCTGTCTAATGCTTCTCAGAAAAAAAAATAATTATTTGCTTCTTAAAGTAACATTCTGAGATATTAGGTAAGAGTCCTGCAATTTGACTCTTTCTGCATTTTGCATGGGTTAACCACCTTGTATCAAAAAGGCTTATAATTCAGTTTGGGTTTTTTATTGCTATGTGCTACGTTCTGTGAGAGATGAAGGATTCTATCTGAATGCTGTGTCAGATGAAAATATCTGTGTTTTGTGGAGTTCAGAGCACAATATTTCAAGAAATATGAAGGTTATTGGATATAGTCCAGAGGACAGCAGAAAGAATGATCAGAGGTGTAGAAAACACAGCATATAAACAAAGTCTTTCAATCTTCAGGTTTAGTTTAGTCTAAAAAAGAAAAAACCAAAAGGAAAGTCGTAATAGCCTTCTACTGTGTACAACTTTTCTGTAAAGAAGGAGAAAAACATTCCTCATGTCCACTGGGAGCAAAGCAAAAAGTAGTAGGTTTAAATTACAACAAAGGAGATTTAGGTGAGACATTATGGAAAAAAGCCCTTTCCACTGTAAGGATAGTTAAGCACAAGAATTGCCTAGGGAGGTTATGAAGAGGTTAGACAAACATATGTCAGAAATGATTTAGGTATAGCTAATCCTGCTGTGAGATAATGTTGGACTAAATAACCTTTTGAGGTCCCTTCTAGCACTATTTTCTGTGATTCTGTGATTAGGATACTGTACTCACATTGTCCTCCAGTGAGATGTTTCTTTACAGGGATGATATCACTGTATTCTGCCCTGCATGCTTTGCTTTGTTTTTACTCTAAGCTGATGGGATGAACGACAGACTGATGTTTAAAGCTCTTTAGCCTTATTCTTAGTACCTCAGGAGCTTTGAGCAGGGCATTAGGAGCTCAACTTCAACCAGACAGCCCTGTTCTGGTTTTGCACTACCCATGTGTCAATAAGGGGCTTTGGTGCACACCTTATATTTTGGGACTTGTACTGTCTTTTAACTTACAGTCAAACACTTACGTGACTGAATGCTCAGTTTCCGCTTATAAGCGAAATGCAAACAGAAAAAAAAAAAATAGCCATGAAAAGAAATGAATCATAGCTTCCCCATTAGTAAAACCAAAATAAAGCCAGGCATGTTCTAAAGCTGAATATAACTCAAGTTGTGAAACATCCTGGAACTGACAGATGGAGAATGATATTAAAGTGCCAGATATTATCATTATTACCTCATCACAGAGACCGTTGAAGATGTCAGTTTAAGACTGTCCTTATCCTCTGTAACACTCAAAACTCTTTAACTTTGTTCTTCCATTTGGCATCCTGCCATCCGTCAGGATTTCTGTTCAGCTTTGCATTCGGCAGGAGTGGGTTTGCAATATTGCCTCTGCATACTGAATATGGCTCCAGCACAGCTACACAGCGGTGGGCTTTGTAAAACTCCATCTGGAAGAAAAAGGAATATGAGGTTTCAGATTCTGAAGTAGTTTAGAAGAAATTGGTCATACATTTTGACAGAGAGTGTGTCTGATTCGTGTTACTATTCTGCAGAGAGGAGGTTGTCACAGCATCTGTGACAGGGACATACCATTATGCCACAGCAGTGACCCAAATGTGTGGTTTTCATGGCTGAGTGTGTTATTGAACCTACAGAGGAGATGGGGCAGTTCTTGGCTTTGTTGACCCTTTAGGAACATGAAAGTTCATGTTTTCCACAGTGTGATCTCACAACTTTTTACATTTATGTGATTAATTGCCCATTCTTACTCAAGGAATGAGCAGTTTCCATTTTCTTAGACAATCCCACTTTTTCACCAGGTAGGGGCAGGATGGGAGAAGGCAGGCTCTGCAGTGCATGGTAAAGAGGTGAGCCAAAAGTCTCATCTGCAGATGTGAATCATGTTTGTGGATCCTGAGTGCCACAGCTCTGTGCAATGGTCTTAGAACAATTGGCTTGTTCTCTGCAGGCAGGTCCCTTAGGTGAGGGCTTCTGGCTTAGGATCTGAAAGAGAAAGTGTACTGTTAAACAAGCTTATTTGCTGCTTACACCTGGTTTTCTGAAGGTAGGTAGATTCAACTGATTTAAAAATTCAGGAGAGAAGCTGAATCCATGTGAAAAGAAAAATACTGGGGTTTTTTTACTCCATCACCTCATTTGCAGTCCTCAGAATTTCCCTAGTGAAAAGTACTCTTGCAAATATGTTTTGTATGGGGGATACATATGTTTTGTATAGGGATACATTCAGTATTATTCAGTTGTTCTATTATCTGACAACACAGCCTATGTTCAGTATTGGAGCTAAAATTGTATTTCAGACTGTTTAAAAATATATGTTGTTTAAAGAAGACAAACACAGAATGTTCTGTATTATCTATCTGATATTTGAAGCTCTTAAAGGAGAGGTCTTTTTGAATAATAGCAGAATCAGAGAACCACAGAATGGGTCAGGTTGGAAGGGACCACAGTGGGTCATCTGGTCCAGGTTTCCTGCTAAGGCAGGGTCATCCCAGAGCACATGGCACAGGATTGCATCCAGATGGTTCTTAAGAATCTCCAGCGAGGGAGTCTCCACTTCCCTGGCAATCCGTTCCAGTGCACAGTCACCCACTCACTCACACAATAAAGAGGTTCTTCCACATATTCAGGTAGAACTTCCTGTGCATCAGTTAAAGCAATTGTATCATATTTTATTTGAGGGAAAGTAATTAAAATGGTAGCCCTTGCTCTGCTTTTAGAGATAGATAATTTTGAAGTTCATTCAAAGTAAGAGTTGGGAGTTTCATGTTGTCACATTTCTAGGGTTCATAAAACCATTAGGATACCCAGCCTTCCTAAAAATCAGTCGAGCTTTTCCAGCCCTCCATGGAAGGGTTTATTCTGCACCACGAGATGCTGCCCCATGAAAACCTGAGGGCTCAGCCCCTGCAGGGTGAAGGGTGCCTGGGGAGGGCACACACCCACGCTGAGTCTGCAGACAGGATGAAGGGAGGGCTTTGGGGAGGGTTTTTCCTCTCTGTGCCGAGCACATGAGGGACTCTGCAGGTTCCCATCCCCTTACTTTTTGCCCCATACTGGCCAAAAACACCTGTAGACCCCTCAATGTTACTCCACTTTCTCCAGCTGCTGCCCAGCTCAACAGCTGGATCCAGAGCAAAGCATCTGAGCAGCAGTTACAGCTTCATAGGCACTGTTTTGATGCAGGTTCTCTGCTAGAGGAAAAGATAATGGTAGCTTTCAAGGCTAATATGTTTGGGAAGGAGGGAGCTGATACCGGAGGAAAGGGACCAAGAAATCAGTAGCAATTTAAAAATATAAATGTCTACCAGGATTCAAATTTCAGCTTTCAATTGATTTCATCCACTGTGCTCTCTGTGCTCCTTTCCTCCAGTGCTTTAGTAGTCATTAAATGAACTTGGAAAACAAGTTTTTATCGATAACTCTTTTTTACTAAAAGCTATTAATTTCTAAAATAACATAAATACAGGTATAATTGTGATGTCACATTGTCAGAAGCCAATTCAAATGCTTTTCAGAGACACAAGTAGATGTAAAGTGGTAAGTATGTCATAACTAATGGTATTATTAGTTTGATTTACTGCCCACAAGTCACCTTTACAAAAATCAATCCCCAAGCTCATAAAATATAATAAAATATCTCCTTAAAATTGATATATTTTTACCCTGTCAATAATAAGAGAAAAGGTGAAGTTACAGGTTTATCTTTACTTTTTCCTGTGTGTTACTAGTTGAAAGGTATCTTACAGATTGCTGTCATGTGTGGGGGTGTGTATAGGAGCAAGAGATAGGTTATAGAAATCATGAGCTATAAAAAGATTTTTAAAAGAAATAAAATCTGAGTGATCTTTAGACAATTCAGATGACATGTCTAACAAAGACTGTCACTACAATAAATGTGACTATGTTAATATATTGAACCACTAACACATGTCCTTATCATAATGGAACTTACACAATGGTAGCTCCTGTCAGATTCTGCTTTATTCATACACACATGTTTGTCTGATGCACAGAAAGACAACCATATCTATTTTATTTCAGGTCTGAATTTATACTTCCATTTTAAATCACCCACAGAACATCTCAGCTTAAATCTGAGCGTCTCTTTGCTACTTGTCGTGTTTCTGTATGAGTGTACTGAAAAGAGGTTACAGGCAATCTGCTGAGGTCTGTGTGTATGGTGCATTTGACCTCTGGACAAGAAAGGAGTTTCATCCTCCAGTGCTTTTAATTCTTATCCTTGCAGAGACTGAATCTGTTGCTTGCATTCAAATAGTATGTCTCGTTAATGCTAAGAAGCAGTGACCCACATAGCACAATGGATTCAATTGTCAATCCTGAGATTTCTGAGCTTTCCATTCATATATGTCTTAGCAGTAAATCGACTCAGAAATCATTTAATCAGTCTATCAATGCATCCTTCTTGTCGATGGTTTGAATCCTGAAAAGTCCAGTTTCTCATTGGGCAGCACCAGCTAAAATAGATTCGGACATAATACTAGATATTCAGACTGAAAATTCCCAGCAGCTCCCAAATCACAACTCAAAACCACCAAAATCCTGTGTTAAAAAAGCAGGATCTGGAAGTTATCTTGAATTTTGAGGATGTTCATGTCTGGTCTAGATGTGAACTTCAGGGTGCAAAGCTGTCCCTGTTTGTTAGCATTTCAGAAATACCCTACATGCAGTTACAGAAAGCAGTGCCCTTTTGTTCCCTCCATGAAAAAAGTTGAGCTTTCATTGCTTTTTTTTTTTTTTTGCTATTTCCAAGGGCTGAGGCTAGAGCCTGAATTCTTTATAACAGTCAGTGTTATGAAAATGTCAATCATATCCTTACTATGTTCATTTTCAGTATTTACATGTTTATTTAAGTATTTGCCATTTCCTTTAAGCCTTACCTAGCCAATCAGGCCAACCAAGGTCTAAAGGAACAGAACACTTTATTAGTGATATGCTTAATACAGTTTTTTTCCTCTTGTAGATGCAAGATTTACGGAATACAGAAGGAGCCCAGTATAGTTCCCATCCTCAGATGGCAACCATGAGGCCAAGGGTTCAACCTGCAGATATTAGGCAGCCAGGAATGATGCAGCACGGGCAGCTGACTACTATTAACCAGTCCCAGCTCAGTGCACAGCTTGGTTTGAATATGGGTGGAAACAGTGTTCCTCACAACTCGCCCTCTCCACCTGGAAGCAAATCTGCAACTCCTTCACCATCCAGTTCAGTCCATGAAGATGAAGGAGAAGATAGCTCTAAGGTAGGCTTAGATGCTAGGTTTACTGTGTAATTGGTGGATATTTTTAGGACCTGCTCAATGAATGATATGGCCACAGTTATTAAGGTGATACTTTATACATGGCTGGTGGTTCACTGAAGTGAACAAAGGGTTATGAATACAGAACTTACAATATCCAGACAATTCTTCAGGCAGCTTGAGTAAATGACATCATTCCTCTTTGTGAGAGCAAGCTGGAATACTGTTAAACACTGAAAGGATAGTCATTCCTTTAGGACTTTAATATAAGGGTTGAGTTTTCTCACTTGCATAGCAGGGATGTTTGTTCCTAGTTAAAGATCAAGTTACTGCTATAAAAAGTATGAACAGTCTGTGCAATATGCTAGTCTTTGCTACTTGGTCACAGGATGAGTAAACAGAACATCATAGCAACCAGAACAGAAAGATCCTATGAACTTTAAAACCTTACCTTGAAAATCTGGAAGACCCTGTATGCAGTTATACTTTGAGAGGTGCTGACACTTCCTTATGACATGTTTAAGCTTCATTTCCATGTCAGCACAGGAATGAAGTGATAAGAGTAATTTACATAATAAATTTCTTTAAAGGATAAATGTCAATCTATATAGCAGGTTTTGCATGCAAAAATCTCCCAAATCTCCCAAAAATCCTGAAAACCTCCCAGAAATACACAAGTCTATTATCTTAATTTTGCAGACAGAAAAGCTGAGACACAGGAAGATTGGGACTTTGTACTAAGTCACCCCTTAAACCAGGAATGTAGCATGTCAAAACTGAGAACTTCCTTAGATCTGTTTTGTGGTCACTGGGAAATAGCAGTCCTGTTAGAGCACTCCTGCAGTGCAGTGTGTGCCACATGCAGTGCAGCGTGTACCACAGCCACGTCTGGTGGGGAAAAGTTACAGACTTGCAGGGAATGTGAAGAAAACATATTGTGAGTCACTGAGGAGGTATAATCCAGTCAAGAAATGTAAGTCTGATTTGTTTTAACATTGTATTGTTTTTCATGCCTCAAGCTATAAAATAATCATGTAATTGGAGACATATGTTTTAGTACATTTTGAATAAATTCTGATTCAAAAGTTTTATTTCAGGACATTCCCCTGATTTCACAAACTTTAGGTTTTAAAAATTACTGAATAATTCATACATTTAAATGAGCACTTCCTTACTGAGGGAGACTTTAGAATTCAGATATGTAAAAATAATTCCAGGCAACCTTTACTTTTTTCAGAATAATTTATTTGCTACTCTTGTTGCATTGTTAATATTTTTACTTTGCTGGGAGTGTGCAAGATGCTCTAAACTTCTGGAGGAAATACCCATTCAAATAATTAGGATTTCCTTTCTACTCCTATCAAGTATTTAACTTATTTAACCTATATCTTTAATGCACTTTTTCACAGTGTAGCACATTGTGGCTACACTGGCAAAAGTGTAGGGTTGTGGTTTCAAGCAAGCAGTAGTTATCTGAAGCTAATGTTTTTAATAGAGAAATACAAAGAACTGCAGACCAAGTAAAACTTGGTCCTTTCTTTGTGAAAGCCAGTTTATATAGTGTTCAACTTTCAAAAAGGATTTTATATTTTGGAAAACTCTCTTTAAATTTATCTCATGCTCAGTTTAAGCAGAAAAAGATGGCAAATGGCATAACACATGACACAAAATTAAATCCAGTGTGCTAAAATAGACACATTATCTTAAAATTATAATTTCACTGCTAAGAGAAAAGTTTTAAAGGATCTTACATTTAGTTAATATTGACAGAGGGCTTAAATTCTTCTCTATCTAATATGGTTTAAACAGCAAGCTTGATGTGGAACAGATAACGCCATACATGACTTCTGTAGGATTTCTTAGGGCTTCATGAAAACACCTGAGGCTGGCCACCAATGGAGACAGGCAGTGGGCTGCCATGCCTGATCTCATGTCATGATCCTTCTGTAGTTCCCTCTTTAAAAGACAAGAGGGGTTAAATAATCAGTCTGAGTTAAGTATACTGTTGTAGTTCAAGATTTAAAGCTCTCCACTCTGTATCTTTGTGTCACGTTGCTCTTCCTGGAATCTGCCAGTGAGTGGATAAGAATATTCAAAATTAACCAGTTTTCTGTGGAGATCTTTCTCCCCAGATACACCAGTATTACACTTTATCTGAGTTGCTTTGGAGGGGCCTGTGAAAGTTCTCATTCTAGGAATCCTCTTCCCAGTGAAGGAAGGCACTGGATGGGGACAGGAACAGATTGACTGTTCTGTCTCTTGTGAGAACATCTATCTTTCAACTGAACGTAACTGGGCGAAATTTGGATTTTTTTTCTTTGGTTTATGAACTCTCATGCAGATGTGTGATATTATTTAATAGATCAGGGCCAGAGCCCATTAGCCAGTTCTTCACTAGGAGTGCACATGTTGTAGTCATGGGGTCACTGTTGGAGTTTATTTCATGGAGTCAGAGATGTTCCTGCCATGAGCACTGTTGGTAAAAACCAACTCCCCCTGAACTCACTGTGTCATTAAACAGCAATAGTGGCATTCTGCCCATTTAACCAGCAGGACAGGATGTTTGCCTGTGTACCCACACTGATCAAAAGACAAAGTACATTTCCAAATGGAAAATCACCTCAGTGTCAGATGACCCCTTCATTTTATACCAGCTGAAATGTGTGAAAAAGAAGCCACTGGTCTTTTCACAGCGTATTTGGTAAAGAGGTCCTTAAATCTATACCTATTTCTATATAGAGAAAAAATACAGAAATCTCAATATCCTGTCCATATTTACATGAATTTATAGAAAGAGCATGATGGAAGGTATAAAAAAATATGTACTTTATGTACACATTTAGACTATAATTGTTGCCTACGAACCACTAATTTTCATGCTTGAAGGAAATGACCATTTCAGCTCTATATGTATATATATATATATGTATATATTCAGCTCTATATATGTATATATATATATATATATATTCCAAATTTCAGCACTGAGCTATGCAAACTGATGCAATTGTTCATATACTGAGCTTCTCAGATGTTCATTCTACGATAAATATCCAAATTGTTGTAAGCCTTATCCAGCATACACAGAACTAATGCAGCAGCAGCTAAACATTGTTTGGCAAGTCATTCTCATAAGAAGTCTTTCATATAGGCTGTTCAGACTTCAACTGTTCTATATTCCCTTGCTCAAAGAAAGGGAAAGGAGCTACATTATAGAGGGCTCCGTTTCCCTCCATGCTATTGCTCTAAAAGCAGGACAACTGAGGTTGTTTGACCATAAGATCAGTGACAACTGTAGCATAATTGTAAGGTTGGATATGCATTCAGAGAGATGCTAAGAGCATGGAACTGTGAAAAGTAGCCTCAGACTAAGGGCATTGTCTCTGCAAGGGGTGCACATCACTAAGGCTCCTTAATTCTTCTAAATCTCATATGTGGGGCTATCATTAGAAGAATAAAAAAGGGAGAACATAAAAATGAGTAGTCATAAGTAACAATAAAAACATTATAAACCAAGTGGCCACTTAGCATACCTTATTCTGACCACCTGAACACTGGAATATTACATTTATGTAATTCTTGCCATAATTCACACTGTTGGATCGTTAAACTTGTACTTCATTACTGCCAGCATAATTGTGAACTTCTGGAAGCATTACTGGTTTGTAAATAAGTATTTCTTCATAGATGGATAACAGGGTTTTCTGCCATGTTCATTTGCATATCACTTCTGAGAGAAATTCAAATAATGTATTTTAGAGGGAAGATAGTGAGAGGACAGCAAGTAGCAAGAATTAAATAACAGAAACACAATTACTAAAGAACTGCTGCAGCATATTCTCCTTATGTGGCAGAGGTTTTACAATATTTACTTTATATGATAGGAGTTATAAGTGGAATTCTGTGTTGTCTGTTCAGCCTATTATGCAGATGGTGCTTGATTAAAATCTATTTTAAACTACAGCGATTACTGCAAGATAGTGTGCATAAAACAGCTCTCCTAGCTCCATTAAAGGCTTTGGTACTATTGCAGTTTATTTTAAATATGCTTATAGACATTTTCCAGGTTCTCAAGGGACATTTAGATATCAACGATGTGCCTTACTTGATAGTTTTAAATCCTACACTAGATATTCTTGTGATCTATTATGTGTGCAACATGGTTAATGTACACTTTTTTAAAGTGAAAGATTATTGCTTTCTTGTGATAAATAAGTTAAATACATCACCATAATTAAGCAATAAGCCATGACAGGAGGTGGATTACCATGAGCTAACTACACCTCCAGGGATTTTGAAGCACAAGTCTATGCCTAGCAGAATATATATGGTTTTTATTTTATTTTCCATCTGTCTCTGCTTTGGTGGTTAGAAGTGGAGTCTGTGAAGCTGATAGACTGATGGGAGCATAAGGCAGGCCATCATCTCAGCCATTTGCAAGGTTATTAGTACTGGAATTCTGGTATTCTTTTTATTTCGTTATTTTCATATAAGACAAACAGAGTTTCCCCTGTGAGTACTCTGTTTTTAACAGTGGGTTTTTGAAGTCTCTTGATCATTAGGGTTGGAGAATAAGTTTTTAGAGCTGTTCACAGAACAGCTTACCAGAAGGCACTTACACAAGTTTCTGTAGTATATCACCTAGTTTAAGGGTACTTGAAGTAATGTAGTATCATGACGTACAGGGAACTTTTAAATCTCATTGGTTCAAAAATTAACTGAAAGAAGAAATACGTTTGCAAATCACACAGGTAAAATTTTAACTATAGAACTAATTATTTCAAAGTCTTCTTGCTCGTGGAGTCTGCACTGGACTGAAAAGTTTAGACTAATGTTTTCAAATCAAAGTCCCAGTTAATTATACTTTAACTGCTAGTTTTGTGTACCCTGTAGAATAAAAAACCAGCGAGAGACAAAAAGCTGGATAACTTAGTAAAGGCTAGCACAATTTTGTTTTTCCGTATTTTCCAAATGCTGACAATGGGCTGTGCGTCTATTAACTTTTTATTAAAGTTGCAACTATTGTAACATAATGCTCAGAAAACAAGCAACTTCATTTTCAAGTCCTACTCATCACTTTCACATCACTGTGTCTCAGTCACAGAGATTGAGATTTTTCACTGTAGTCGCTTAGGTTCTGTTGGACACCACATAGTGAGGCATACAGGAAAATAAAAAAGTTCTTTTTCTCAAAAATGAAGCTTTCCAGCCATTTTCCTCAAGCAGTTCCAATGATTAGGACACCTGTATCCTCCTGTGCCACTTGATACGCATTATTATAAACTAATAATAGAAGGAAGTGAAAGAAGTCATGCCTAGTAGATCCTTAGCCTAGAGCATACCATTTATGCTCTTGATCTTCTCTTCTCTTAAAAATGCTTATAGTACATAGTACTTTGGTCATGCTGACAAAAGGAAAAAAAAAGCCTTTCAACCCACTTGTGAGATCACACACCATTTCTACTGTTACAGTAAATTAAGTGATCATATCAAGAAAAGCTATTTTTCCATGGAGCTCCAATGTGTTGAAGAATCAGGTTATTGTCCCTTTATGTGCTTGTAAGTCATAGAATCCTAGAATCATTTAGGTTGGAAAAGACCTTTAAGATCATCGAGTCTAATTGTTAACCTCACACTTCCAAACTCACCACGAAACCATGTGCCCAGGAGCCACATCTACGCATCTTTTAAATGCCTCCAGGGAGAGTGACTCCACCATTTCCCTGGGCAGCCTGTTCCAATGCTTGACAATCTTTTTGGTGAAGAATTTTTTCCTAATATCCAATCTAAACTTTCCCAGGGGCAACTTGAGGCCATTTCTTCTCATTCTCTAGCTTGTAACAGGTCAAGAGACCAACACTCACCTTGCTACAACCTTCTTTCAAGCAGTTGTAGAGAGTGATAAGGTCTCTCCTGAGCCTTCTTTTCTCCAGGCTAAAGAACCCCTGTTTCATCAGCTGCTCCTCACAAGACAGTTCCAGACCCTTCACCAGCTTCTCTTGGAAAACCTATTTGCTTTGGGGTTTGCACAAATGCTCACGTGCAGGGTTTCTTCAGGTGGTGCATAAATAAGGCACATGGGCTTTCCTCCATACACCGTTCATCTTTCACTCCTTTCCTCAAACCATTTGCTTTTACATGAGCAGATACAAAATCTACTCAGCTAAATCCAGATAGGCCAAAACAGATTCTTTAAAGGGCTCTAAACTCTCTATACTAGTAAAGGTTTGTTTCTTCAGACTTTCATTACAAGGTGTGTAGGGGAATGTCTGTAACTTGAATTGCTTGGTTCACAACCAGATTTTCCTCAAAGACTCTGGAAGATATACCACCAGCTGCAGAAGAAATTGATTTGAACAGTAGTCTGGGGTCATTCTAGGGAAAGAGGAGAATAAGCAAAAGGTAGAAATGACAGTGTTCCTGCTGTCTGCAGATGGTTCATGTTGTTGGACTGATATTCAGGCTATAGAGAAACCAATTTCATTTGAATTTTCTCATTATTTTCTTGTTATAACCACTAGCAATAAAACTTAGAAAAAGTAAAAAGATTACAGAGATTATAGCAATTATATGAAAGAGAAACATAAAGTATTTAAGGGAAAAATAGCATATCCAAAATACTTATAGGGAATTTTATATATGTGACTAATGCAGATAGTATCAACATTTGGATTATCAAAGATAACAACAGAAATTTCATTTCTGCATGCAAAATCCAAAGATTTTGCATCACAGAGGTTGTAACAGTGGCTGGAGTGAATGAAACTGTCTTTTTTTTATAGTACTTTCCTAATTTTATGTTACAGGTCAACGGTGGCGAGAAAAGACCTGCTTCAGATATAGGAAAGAAACCGAAAACTCCCAAAAAGAAGAAGAAGAAGGACCCAAATGAGCCACAGAAGCCTGTGTCTGCCTATGCATTATTCTTTCGTGACACTCAAGCAGCCATCAAGGGCCAAAACCCCAATGCTACTTTTGGTGAAGTCTCTAAAATTGTAGCTTCAATGTGGGACGGCTTAGGAGAAGAACAAAAACAGGTACAATATGTACTGTAGCTCAGAGGCTTTGTTTCAGGGAAGTGTTATCAAGGTCATCTGAGCACTGTAGGCAGCTTCTTTTGTTAGCCAGGATGAATCTTGAATATCTGCCATCTCAGGAATATGATTTAAAGAGACTGAGATAAGGAGAGTATCATTTTATTTCATCTGTAGGAAACTACTGAAAGAGTTTAACTTGTTTTGGGATGTGGCGCAAGTTTTAGGATTATATTTAGGAATGTTTTATGCTGAAATCTGTGGGCCTAGGATTTTACAGTGTCATTGTCCTGTATGTGAAACTGCCATGTAAGAGGACCTTGCTGCCAAAGCTGCAAAACTGTTCAGTGGGAGCAGACATATATCTGAGCGCCCACTTGCAGATGTTCCCCTTCCCCATGATCCCATGGTGCCAGAAGTGAAGCTGGGCTCACATTTGCTCCCAAACCTTTTATGAAAGAAGTTAGTGATGTGTTGACCCAAAGAGACCTAGGATGGATGCTGGCAATGGGCATCCTCTGGCATGTACGTGGGCTGTGGAAATCACTTCCCAAGCTTACTTCTGTCTTCCATGGAAGGCCTTGGTTCTACAATGAGGCCAGACCTGACACCAAGTTTCAAGACCTGAAACTTGGCAGAAATCCTTCCAAGTCAGTTGAACCTGTGTAAAAGTGAGCAATTCTGGAAGCTCATCACATTTAAGTGGTGACAGCTGGCAAATACCATTGATCCTCACTGTAGCATACCATTGCTCTTCTGTTGTTATTGGTTGCATACTAACTAACTTACTAACTGCCAACAGAATGGATTGGATTGATGAAGGAATGGGAACTTTAAGAAAGCAACAGATATGGAAGGAAAGGATGTGCTGAGTGAGAGTTATATTGGCTACAGGAGACCTGGACTGGGGTTGATGTCAGCACAGAGAGTGGAAAAGTACTGGGAATTAAATGAATCTCATTTATTCATGCACTGTTATTACGAAATTGTAGTTAAAATAAGAAGAATTAATTTAAGTGATTTTTTTGGTATGTAAAATTATTTGGGCTTGGGGAAAAAAAATTATTCTTTTTATTTTGCTAATAACTGGGTGGTGTAAGTACATGTAGATCCTTGTTAAAGATACCAGTGCAAAAAGAATCAATATTAGGCACTCACTAAGTTAAAAAAAAAACCCAAAACAAAACAAACAGCTTTTGTTATCTAGTATCCACCAATGAATAAGGCCAGAGTTTGGAAGGTTTAGCTGGAGGAAAGTTAGCTCTCCAAACACAG
This sequence comes from Cyanistes caeruleus, assembly GCF_971803275.1. Taxonomy (NCBI): domain Eukaryota; kingdom Metazoa; phylum Chordata; class Aves; order Passeriformes; family Paridae; genus Cyanistes; species Cyanistes caeruleus. Next base: position 37,967,573 of record NC_141701.1, read on the forward strand.
GGATCAGAAAAGTCCCTTGGACTGCCATTAGAGTTATTTTCTTGTGTTGTGTCTTTCTTTTCCCTGTTTTAATATGCCCAGCAAAGGCCAACCTAAAAGACTGTAAAAATGTACATTTCCTTTGAGAAGTGTCAAGCTCAAATTTCCATGAGCTTGTTATGTGAGTACTAACACCAAAATATTAAAGCCCTTCCACAGAAATGTGTAAGAAAAGTGCATGAAACCCTAAATTTCCATCTCTAACTTTGATTTCCTATTCATGGTTGAGAGCAAAGTTTGAATAAATCCTGTGTTGTACGAACAGAACTAAATTTATTTTCCTTATCTCTGTTGCTGTTAATTTAAGTTGAAACACAGATGAATGATGTGTTAGGGAATCCATATGACACATGCATGTAAAAATGGCTGCAACTATGTTTTTTTAAGCCAACTCTTTAAAGAGTTTGGGTTAGCATATCTTTGTTGCTTTTTGACTCATTTTGCTTATTCATTATCATCTATTATAAGCACATTTTTAAAATTCCAGGCCCAAGCCCTTTCTAATCTAACATTGTACAAATATAGTAAAAGACAGATCCCATTTAAAAAAAATAAAATTGGCAATCCTATTTTCTAGAATAAATTTAAATTCGTTTTTTATTCCATTAGGGATCTAATAGTACAAAGTAATGGTTACAAGACATCTTAACTGACCAGATAGTCTGTATTTTAAAGGCCTAATTTTTCAGATCCAGAGCATTAGTGACTGCTATGAAACCTATGTCTCTGGTAGGAAAATTGGACTCTAAAAATACAAATTATTAATGTAGCATTTGGTATTTAGCATTGAAGAAGCTTCAGAAATTCAAAAATAGTTAAATAAAGAAACAATAACATCATTTGAGGACTACTTTATTGAAGAATTATACTTGCTGAAAAGGATTCAATTATCATAAAGCTTCTGGCTTACGTTTTGGAAGCTAATGCTTATTCTGGAATTTAAATAGAAATATGTTTCCAAATTATGTTTTCTGGATTGGAACTCTTACTATCTAAACAGTAAATATAAATGAGTCAGAAAGTAGAAAATAATGCAGCTATTGAGAAAGAATAGCCTCGTGTTTTCATGCTAAAATGAAATCTTCTTTGTTCCTATGATCTGAGCCATTTTTTTCTCTAAAATGCATAGAATTCTTCTTGTTTATTCCTGAAGATTGACCACAGAATAAATGAAAGTATAGAAACTCAGTACAGTAATGACCTAAGGGCAGTATATGTATGTCCAAGACTTTAAAACAAAATTTTTATAAGCTGGCATATTAGACTGTAGCTTGAAAAGCTTTCTGCAATAACCACATATGTTTTTCAAACTGTGAAGAACTAGGGAAGTGTTATTTGAGAAAATAGAATTTGAATGACAAAAAAGGAAATGGTGTTATGAACTAGCTGATGGTGGGTGCCTTACTGAAGTTAGGGGAGGGTTATGCTTAAAATGGATTGCACTCTGATACTCTTACCATGAGAATAATGCAATTTAGTAGACTACAGCAGATACCAGTGTACTTCCCTCTTATTTTATCATATGAAGACGTTTGAATTTTGAACCATATGTTCCCATTAATTTCTGTGTGTAAAAGGCTCCTTTGCAAACAATGCTGGTGTGTGCCAGTATTTTGTTTGTCCAAATCTATCTACAGAGTCTAGAAGTTAAAGGGAGTTTAGTTGTCATGGTGGACTTCGTCATGGACTTCTCAAATTATGGATAGAGTACAATAATTACACATGATCAGAAGTAAGCACTGTGCATTTTCCTTCATTTTTCACTGTAAATGCTTTCTAAAAGTGTTCAGATTAATAAATATGTGAATGCTAGGCAGCTGTAGCAGTAGTCTGTTGAGGTACATTCTCCTCAATGCTGTATCCACAGCACTGGGATACTTTTTTTTTCAGTGATTTTTCCAACTCCTCTCTTATGGTCACTAACACTGTTTTCTCCTTAGTGCTATATTTTTGTGCATCCCACTTCTGTAGCTTATCTGTGTCCATCTTTGCCCTTTGCACACTTTTTTACTGCAGAAGGGAGATAAACAGCCCCTAGGAAAGAGGGATCAGCATGCTAAATGGTTGAGTCACTGGCTTTCAGACAGAACACTGGTTTAAACTGGGTAAAAAGGCTATTTAGGTCATTTTCTGTCCTTAGATGAAAAAGGAAAGTAATTTTAAATCAGTACCAGATGTGCATGTACTAAATGAACCTTAAGTTTCTAATTGGAGTTCTAGTAAAGCTGTAATAGATGTGGCAAATTACAAACAAAATGTTCTTGTTTACATTAGTGTAACTTTAAAACTTCAGCCAAAGACCTTAATAAATGCTCTGTTATTCTAAAAATGGAATTGAATGTCTATTCAACATTCAACAAAATTAATCTCTGGTGTAACTTCAGTGACATAACTGGAATTCTAGTAGGAATTAATTTGGCCTCCTATGAACAGCTTAGTGTGTGTGTGCTTGTGTTCCTGTATGTTTGCTTCAACATTGCACTGGTCCTACAGCTGGGAGAAGGGGGGATTCACTCAGGCACCCAAAACTCAGCAATCAGAAGAAGCAGGTGAAAGGACTGTTTGAGTGCTGTGACAGATGCTTTCTTTCAGGCTGCATAATTCATAGACAGTAATATTAGCTGCAACAGTTCAGCTCAATAGCAACACCTCATTATTTTATCCCTCAGTATTTATTCCTATGGTTGACGCCTCATGAAATTACTGTTAATGTGTTTATATAAGGGCAGATCTGACACAAGTGGGGAAGAATTTAATTTCCCACTCATTCTTTCCTGCTGATGTGTCCTCTTCCCCTGGTAGAAGTGGCAAGTGTAAATAGTTAATTTGCTTCAATTATGAGCCTGTCCTGCTAAATTAGAAGCAGCAGGAATATGAAGAGCCAGAATTATACATATGAGGCAGCTGACAAATCCTGCGAGCTCACAAAATCAAATCATTTACTCCTCATTGGTGCTCAAAGACCCACTAGATAAAACCTGCAGTTTATTCTTTAACATCTGATGGAACTTGGATTGTATGCTACCAATACTTATGTAAAACAAAGTCCTTGTGCATTAGTGTCAATGTTTGTGATGCTGTTACCATTTTCACTATAACCCACAAGCTTAAAGGGGTTTTTATTTTGTCTCTAAAAGTAACCTAGATTGATTTGGGCATGAAAAAGAGCAATGTGTGTTATAAGTTTCTCTTTTGACCATGGGGATGTTTTAGACACTGCTGGGATGAACCAGGTCGATATCAGGAGGGGGTTTACAAGTAATGCTGGCCAACACCTCGTATCTCCACAGCTTCTCTCATGATGTGAGGCAGCACCAGACAGATCAAAGTGGATCCAAGATCAGTGTTTCAAGAGGTCTTGACTCTGCCTGTCCTCTGGGAACACCCTACCTAGATCCTCCTTCCCGGGTGTGATGGTGTCCCATCCCCTGACGTGACAAATGAGATCATACATCCCATGGCTGGAAGAGCCATCATGTCCCCATTGCATTGACATCTATGTGGGGTGCCCAGTGTCAGGATGTCAATCAATTCAGGGGGATGGCTTCTGAAAGAGATTCAGAAGATGCGCAAACCATGAAGTCAAGTAGTCAGTGGCATTTTTAAAACAAATTTTCAATTTCTTCCCTTATATATGCTGATATACTAGCACAGTATTTGTTTATCTATCTCTTATTCTTCCTTTAAAAACCTTTACTTTGCTTCATGCTAATGAAGCAATCTCCAAGGAGTAACTAACATGCTTGTAAGAGGATGAGAATCTACCTCCAGTTTAGTAAACAACCACACAAGGCTTGGCTTTGTTTTATTTTTGTAAATGAGAATAGGAGGAGAAGGCACATCTGTGTGTGCACACTGCCAAAGTGAATTATAAGCAAAATGGATTCTGGAATAGGCACACAGCAACCTTACATCTCTCCTCCCAGCAACCTGCACCAGCAATGTTGCTTTCACCAGTGTTGCATCTTAGGAGTGTTTGGGAGATGCACTGTTTTTCCTCACAAATTTCTATATTGAAATTGCACCTCTATCCCTTGAAGGTCTAGACTTAAAAAAAAAAAAGGTGTCAAGACTTCAAAACAACTGATCCTCATCCTGGTGTATTCTCCTTCTCCCTTCCTCTGAAAGCATCTGGGCTTAATGAGCTGAAACAAATGGGCCAATAATAGGCATGTACTAAGTACAGATATAACACATCTATGTACATATATATAAATTTATATGTTCAGGTTTTACTATTGCCCTGGCTTCTACATGGCCAGTCCTTGAACCCCTTAACTTCCACTGTCTTCAGAGGGGAGAATTATCAGGCCCTCTGAGAACTGAAGTCACAGGGAACATCAGGTACCCTCTGCTCAGGGTGGATTTCTAACGTCCATTTTCAGCACACAACAAACACTGCTCCTAGAGAAATATTGCACAAGGCCCCTGAGTTATGAAATGTTGACTTTAACTCCACCTTCTTATTGTACTTGAAAGCAGCTGGGCCGAAAGGACCCTGGGTTTCAAATACTGCTCTAGCAATGTGCATAAATAATAGCCTTAATTTTCAATTTATTCTTCTTCCCCAGATTTTAGCCTTACATTTGACTGCAATAGGAACATGACTTTAATGTCATTTGCATACAAAGCTGGCTGTAGGCCCAGTTATTATACCTCCATTCAGGCTCACATCCTCACTTTTTTTAACAAGACTACCAGCAGGTGGAAATAATCACCAGATAAATCATATGTTTAATGTCACTTGTTTTGAACTCAACTTTCATTCAGCGTGCTTCTGATAAAGTGTACAGTCCTGCTCCTGTAAGCTGAAAGCATCAAGACTATAAGGTCAAATTTAGGCCTGGCACAAATGGCTGGTGCTCTCCAAAGAGTCTGATTGTTTGTGCTAGAGGTGAATTTGGCTTGTGATCTTTCCCCCACATGCCAGAAAGACAGAATTCTTTCCCCTAAGCCTGTAATATGTCATCAGTATCTTTTCCATGCTCTACAGTCAAAGGGACTACTGAGCCATATAGCTAGCCCTGGGCCTCTTTGTTACTGTATGTACTTAGATTAAAAATCAAATGGTAACATATTTCAATGTCCATTAAGCAATTCTGAGGATTTTTTTTTCTGGCTGCTGTGGGAATATCTTTCTCCATATTTTAGATGCATGTGTGCAGCTCTAGGTGCCTTTGCTTCAAAATCAGGAGATTAAAACTAGAGATATGTCTCCCTCTTGGAAAAAAATACAAGTTTTCTCTATGAGCCGACATATTTAGGGCCAGGAATGACAATCTGAATGTGGAATTTAATTCTGGATTGGAGCCTACTGTATTTTATCAGATGACATTCCTGTAACTGTAATCAGTGAAAATGACACTCCCATGGGATATAACACTGCAGAGACCAAGAATACAAAACCGGTCATGTTGCTTTTTGATTTACTGTTTTTGCATATACTGTTTAGAGAGGTTTCTGGAACATTTCCACCAAAACAAATGTGGGCACTTTTACATCATTTTAAAAAGACAAATAAAACTTGCTTGCAAGTCTTAGCTCTAAGGAGATAGCCACAAGACAAACAGAAAACTTCCCTTTCTTTGTCATCCTCATACCATCTATTTAGGCAAAGCCAGGGAAGCAGCATGGTTCATTCTAGTTGACTTTGTCAGCTAGGAAACAAAGAGATTTTGCAGACTTCCACGAAGCACAAATTCTAAAAGTCTCTTTTTCTGCAAAGATTATGAGTCAGTTTAGTTCACTGTCTCCAAGTCTGGTATCATCTCTAGTATCAAAGGTGACTGTAGTCACGAGCAATAGTTTTCCATTAGCACCTGATAGTCAGAACTGAGGATGTGGTTGCAGACATTTGAGTGCCTGTTTTGGCTCTTGTGATGACTGGGGGAAGGGAGATCTGTTCTCTTCAGGCAATAAGGGTGCAAGCCACAAGTGACAAGGTAGTAATCCCACTTCCTAGTGTGTTGTGGTATGTTGATAATCCTCCACAAGCATGTTGAGAGGAAGTTCATTGTGCAAAAATGGCTAGCCAGAACAAAAACCTGGCGTAAAACATTACAGGTATATATCAGTAATGAACTTCATATTACAAAACACACAGAAAAGCATGGGAGACATAAAGGCCTGCCTCAAGGAATTTATGATCCAAAAGAGACAAGAACTAAACATCAGTTAAAATACATAAAGTAAAACATGATCAGAATTTGGCAGCATAAAGCAAAAGTACTTCAGTTCTACTGTGGTTTTAATTTGGTGAATCTAGTATTTGTGAGTGGTTGTCCTATAACTTGCCATCCCTCTATCTCCAAGAGGAATTTTGGTGCATTCAGTTTAGGGTTGTGTAAATAAGAAGAGTTCAGTCCTTGCTGTAGGCTGCAGTAGCTCTGATGGCCCACATGCATGAGCTAAAGATTGCTGGTGCAATGGCCTGGGGGCTGGTACCAACCTGTGAGAGCCCAGGGCATCTGTTTTCCCTGGTGGCCTAACTCTCTCTTATATATTCATGTGCACAAAGTAGGGTTTTATGCTTGCTCCTTTTTACATGCTTTGCTGTACAGTGTAAGGGAACTTGAAGCTACCTTGGAAGTGCAATAAAGCACCTGTGTATTATTCTGTCTGCATTTGCGTGTGTGAAGCACAGTAGGAAAATAATGCCAGCAAGTTCCATTTATAGACAGATGTGTGCAGTCTTGGTGTTTTGGGGTTTCTATAACATGCTGAAGAGGAAAAGAATAAATTAAACTGACCTACCCTGCATATATGAAATGGTGTCTATTTCTGCCAACATCCATTTTTCCACAACTGGGACAGTGTGGGAAATAAAATACTGTATAAGAACACAAATATGCTTCTGAATCAGAATGGGCCTTTCCTGCCTATGTGACAATCAGTTGATGTTCAATTATCATGTTAATTGAATTAAAGCAAAGTGGAAATTGCTTAATTCCATAACTATATGTTCCCATCAAGTTACTTATTTAATAATTGTTGCTTGCTTGACAGAGGACAGGAAAATGACCTTATAGGAGATTTCTAAGATGCTATAAATAAAATTAAATATTCCCACTATACAATATAGATAAGCAGCAGAACAGAACCCTGCTTTATGATACAGGAAAAAGTTAATTGTATTATTGGATATGATGTGTTTGATAATTTGACACTGTCATATGCATGAAGCTCAAAAGACCTTCAGCTATTTTCTAGACACACTTGAATGATGACACAAGCCTTTTTCTGCCCTAAAAGTGCTGCAAGGAGGCAAGTCTTATACTTACAACAACACAAAACTATGTAAGCCTGAGGGCTAAAAAATTTTCACAGATGCAGAAAAAAATATTAAAAAGAGTTTGAGAGGAGCAGCTGACTTGTTCATACCTGTTTGAGGTACTGCTGCAAATGCTGAAGGCATTCCCCACTTGCCCAGCCTTCGTAAGCGCCCAGTACAAGTCCAGTCCAGCACAGAGCCAGTGAATTGGTATCACTGCCAGGACCACATTCATTTGCTTTCAAAGAAAAATATTGACAGCCAGACCAGACCTTATTGCTATTTATATTACCGAGTGTTTACTCCCCAGACAGAACTTACCCTTATTTTTCAGTCTAGGCCATGACAAGTCAATTTCCAAAACCAGTGTGAGGATCATCAGCCTACTTGTATGCTAACCTAAGCAGTGGGCACCTTGAGAAGGGCTCAGTGACAACTCAGCCTGTTGACCCCAGAGGAGACAATGATGTTGTTCCAGGGATGAAGTGGGGTGAGCTGATCACCTTCCAGACCAGCCAGTCTGCAGGAGCCATTCTTGGCAACACAAAAATCAAGACAGGCTGGGGTCTTTCCCACCCAGTAAGGACTTTTTTACTGTAATGACCTCCTGTTAAATTGTTAAATTTTATAGTGCCAGGGAAGACATGGTGTTCAAGTGATTATTATTCATTCACCAACAGATTCAAGAGAAGAGGTCAAGGCAGTGTGTCCACTGAACATGATAGATGCATAGGTAGGACAAAATTAAATAACAAACATCTGATGATGTTTCTATGTAGTAGTGATGCTTTAGACGGAAATTTGCAGAATTGTTGTTAGCTTCATATTATTGAGTTAACATTGTGCAATATGACTATTTTTGGGAAAAGTCAGGTCCCAGAGGACTCCTTCAATTATGCTGTGACTGTAAGAGCACAACAGGAGTGTCTATTTTTTATATTTATGTAAAGCAAAATAAAGCCTGAGGTGGAAGCAGTAGATACATGATCTTTTGAAGAACATTATTCTGCATAAAATTCTTTGTTCAGCTCTGTTTTTTAAGCTGGCTAACTTAAGAGTGTTGCAAAGGCATTGCAATATACAACGGAGTATAACTTAGTCTTTGTTCTGTAAGTCAAGCTGAATTCATTCTAGCAGCTAGGAACTGACTGCTGACTAATTTCTTATTTGTTTTCAAAACAAATACTAATTCCCCTAATTATCACAAACGATTACAACTTAAGAAGCAAATTGCTACCTTTTTTTTTTTATTATTTGCAGAACAATAGGAGATCAACAAACACTACATATTTATCTTAATCTGGAAAAATTACAAGGGTGCAAACATACAGTTGCACAGCTAAAACCAATCTTTTTCCCTCTCTGTCTTTATATTTACAATTTTAGAAGCCTAAGACTTCTCTGTTTCCATTATGATCTTTTGCTTCCCTGGGAAGAAAAATCCTTAATCCTTTTAGGCAGCCTCTGAGTTTTGCCAGCCTGCATCTGAAGTTTGTTCTGTGTCTGAAAGCAAAGTGTTAGTGAAACAAAAAATAGTTTCATGAGTACATTCTTTATAAAAATGGTGTTGTACTGGATCCTTCCAGCCTGACATTACCACTCTTCCTTTGTAGTCTGCAACTGTATTGTCCTCTGTGTGTACTCTGTGCTGCCAGGTCCTCTCCATTACAGGACTGCTGGTATTATTGAAGCATTGGAAGATCAAAAGAGAACACTTTAAAGTTTCATAAAGTTTATCTTTCTGGGGAGGAGATGTTCATGTGTGCTTTTAGCTGTGGAATTCAGAAGAGCACCCCAAAATTGTCCTCCTTAATAGCTTTGACTGTCTTTTAGCTTTGAATCAATAGTGCAGTTAACAAGGCAGTGAAGAATGGGAGGGGGAAGGTGGACAGTCTTTCCTTATGGAGGTTTTCCACAGGTGCCCAGGTTGTGCAGGACAAGTGGACAACAGAGACACAAAGCTGCAGTCTCATTTTGTGCAATATTACCTAAATACCCATCCAGATGTGGATTAAACTCTGTCACATGACTTTAAAGTCATAAAATATAACAATAAAAAAAAAAATTCTTCCCTTTTTTTTTCTCCCTCACTTTTAAACCTTTAGATGGTTTTTTTAACTTCTCCTTTCAACAAGAAATATGAGGAATCAGCCCTGCTTAGTTACATGAAGCCCAGATGCATGCATGACTCCTAAATCTCCCCCTTCAGGAAAAAATCCAAAACATGAAGTACTGAGAAACTCCTGACAAAATTTGCAAACAGAAATGCTGAGTTGTTCCTAAATCTGTCACTGACATGGCTAACAGCGAGTCATTAGCTAGGCTCCATGGATCAGAAGCTGGTTCTCCTCCTGAGAGCTTTCAACCCTAAATATCTACACATGCTTTTCTAACGTCATGTTACTGTAGTGCTATGAGGTCCTGCCTAACCCTACAGATAATCTTTGATCTTGAAATCTGGGCAAAATTGAAGTGATTCTCCAAGGTCTTTAATCTATTATGAAATTGTGCACATGCCACATTTAAAATAATTTGGTGAGTTGAGAGAAATGTACAGAAATAGATCCATGCTTCTGAGAAGTTAATTAGACCGATATGGGATCAAGACTGGAATAATGACTAACATTTATTATCCTTAGCAGCTCCGTGGGCTTCTTTGACTGCCCCCAACAGGTCACCCAGGGAAGAGAGAAATTCTCTTGGCTAAACTGTGGTGCTGTCATCTCCTCCTTCATTTAGTTCAAATGTCTTTCTGCAAATTCTTGTCTTCCCCAGAGGGTTTTAACTGGTCTCACAAGTGGAAGCCAGGGGAAAGGGACACACCTACCTCCCCCCAAAGGTCCCATTTAAAAGTACACCCCACACGTCACTTCGAGCAATTTAGCCTGAGATGCTATGAGGGTTATTTTTTTTTCAGTACTGTTGGTTAGTTAAATGGTGTTTCACAGTTGGAACAATATTTTCTTTAAAATATTTGATGTTTATTATTTCACTCTTTAAGTAATATGAAGAAGAAAGGCTGTTTACTTAGAAAGACATCACGAAAATGCATGAGACACACCAGTGATATATAAAAACAAAACCAGATTCATTTACCAATGTGTCACTCTTTGTTTTTAGGTATACAAGAAGAAAACTGAAGCTGCCAAGAAAGAGTATCTGAAGCAGTTAGCTGCCTACAGAGCAAGCCTTGTATCCAAGGTAACACATAATATATATACATACACATATATATAGTGACATATTGCAAACCATTTTCAGCTGAGCGCCGCAGTATTTAGTGCAAATAACCTTGTTTATTAGCACCTTAAACTTGCATTTAAGTTGGAAATGCTCAATAAACACAGTCATCTGTCCACATAAAGATATCCTTTCCCTCCTGGTCATCAAGACAGCACTTCAGTTTGGGGGTATCATGCCAGTTCAGCAGGGGAAGGAGGTAGTGGTAAATAGACCTCCGTACAACAAACATGCCAGGCAGCCACTGTGCTGCCTCTAAGGGGAAAAAAGGTATATCACACACTAAATGCCTGGGTTTGGTTTTGTGGGGATTTTTTAGTAATGCTTTTTACCTTACAATCACAAAATAGAAATGGTCAAGCTCAGATGATATTTCAGATTTTCATAAGAAATGTGAATTTACATTTTACATCCAACATTGTGAGCACGGCATCTGTCACCGCTAAGACAATGGTGGAATGTTCTCTAATGGAACACACCAAATATACAGCCAGTAGCAATTTTCTAAATAGATTTATTCAAACATTCTCAGCTCTCATAATTTTGCAGTAGACTCTTTAGAATTCATAATATACTTTTAAATATGCAGAAGAATGTGAAATTACTGTACTGTGTCAATGTGAAAAACCCATTGAGCAACTTCAGAATCATACCAGTTAGAACCACTTGCTTTGGGTCTATAAAAAAATATAGATCTATTTTGTTCTTACTTAAATAAAATAAATTTTAGAGGTAAAAATACAATATGAAGGACTGACATATAGGACTTGAGAAGAACTTCTTGGTTAGTTTCAAAATCTTTTTGGGGCCCCTGCACACAATGTTACTTTGTATACTGTATTAATTTTTCAGGGGGTTTGCTATATTATTAGCCATGCAAGAACTTTTCATACATGCTTCTGCTTTATCTCCATATTTGGTCAGTGTTTGTTCTTAATTTAAAAGTCTGAGATATGGGTGTCACCTAATTCATTTTTGGGGGTTGTGTCCTATAACTTTCCATTTTTTTAGCTGCCATTATAAATACACTTGCATTTAGTTAAAGTAATTTACAGTATTAAATTACAGTAATTTCTGTATTAGGACTGTTTGGTTTCAGAAATAATCATTGCCTTCAGAAGGAGTACCATGTGAACAGAAGCAAATGTTTTTGAAATAGCTTGCTTATTGGCAAAAGATAAGTCTAAAAAGCTCAAAATATTCCAGGTTTTAACCCAGCTTTTCACTTGAGAAGGTAACTTGGCTGTCATTATTCAGCACATCATGGACTATTTACATGACACTCTATGCAGCTTAATTTTGAAATGCACAATATAAAAAAATGAGTTGTTTTTTTTTGAAAGATAAAAATACATATCATGGCATTTTCTGAAGTTCATTTTTTTGGAAAAAAATTGGAAGACTGTTGATTAGTTCAGTGCATGAATCCATTTTTGCAAATATTCAAATTTGTTGTTAGTCAGAAAAGCACTGAAGCATTTTCTTAACTTTTAAGCAATTATTTAAATTCTGCCCATAATGTAATGTTTTTGTCTAGTGTGGAAGGTATAAAAATATAAACTTAATGAAGCTGAGTACTGATTGCTTATTCCCATGAACACACTCAATGAATCTAACAGAGCTGGGATGTAACTAAAGCAAGTCCATTTTGGAATAAGGATGCAAAATAACCATTTGTAATATAATATCAGTGTGTTCTACATTATCATTATTAAATATTTATATGGCACCAGAAGAGTTGTAGGTCTTTAGACAAGCCTATAAACATGAGAAAATACATATAATACATAATTAAGATTATTTGGAGTCAATGTGGTCTTTTATGTCCAGGTTGTTACATTGCCATCCATAAAAACTACTTTTAGGAGGTATTATTAAGATTCTAAGACCTCATTATCAAAAGTTTAGATATGGCAAAAGTAACACACTTTTTCCAAAAAAATTTTTATTACCATATTAATGATTTGCTCACATATATATTTTATTCTTTGTACCTTACTTTCTGGTAATTTACACTTATAATCAGATGTTCACCCTGGATCCTCCTGAGATATATTTACTGCATGTTGTTTAATCTTGCTGCTTTATAGAATTTTCTATGCTGCTCATCCCAACAGTGCTTTGGTGTAAAGAAATTCTCACTAATACTTGGAAGCAGGAAGTTTATATGTTTCATATTTTCAAACACAATTAAATAATTGTGAAATCACGTTCTCAGTAATTTTGTGCATTCTCCTTGGAAAATCTTTTTTCAAAGTATTTGAACAATATTGAGCCCTTCATGTTCATAGCAGAGCTCAAATAACTTGAGGGTGGCAGCTATGGGATGCTCAATTGTTTTTCATATCACATCAAGACAGGCTTTTGCTATCCAAATGTTATCCAATTATCAAACTTGCTTTCATATCCTCTCCTAGAGATCTCTGTCCACAGAAAGAGGCAGGGACAAGTAGACAAGGGTTCTGCTCAGGTCCCCTCTGTCCAGGTCAGTGGGTGCCTTACACCTCCCAGAGCTGCTGCTTTTCCTGTTTCCTATCTTTTTGACAATGATTCTTTAAGTATAAGTAGATTACATTTAAGTGTGAGCACATAGAGAGTCTTTGTGTATGTTTGTCTGAATTTATTTTCAAGTCTTCTCTTTTCTGAAAAGCAAGGACTGGACATATGCCATGTTCTACCTCAGTGGTCCAGACTTGTAATTGAATTCATTACACCCATTTTGGCCATTTGAGATTCCAGAATAGTCAAAGTAGAAGATTACAGAGAAACAGGGTAGAAGTCCTATTGCCAGGACATTTCCTAGCCAGTGCCTGACAGCAGAATAATGAAATTCAGACACGCTGGTGTTCATCCCAAGCTCTGGGGTGGAAGTGGGCCATCAGGTGAAGAGAGTGGCCTTCTCCATGACACTTTTCTCCTTACCTTTTTACTCTGCTTTTTTCCTCCTGTCCCCTCCCCAAGACAGTGGAAATGTTACCAGCAGCTCTGGTAATAGGATTTCCAGCCCATTTCTAGTACACTTTTAAATGCTTTCATGGTATCTTCATAAAACATGTATGGCTACCACCCAGTAAATAAGGTAAACGTATCATTGTATAAATATGTCAATATGCATTAATTACCATTCATTTATAACTGCATTTCCAGTATTTCCTCCCTTTTTATACTGGCTGAAATTAATGGGTGTGTTGTTGAGTGTGTTCATGTGTGTAGGAATTGATAGGTAAAGTAAAAACGCATAAAGCATTATATCTTCTGCTATGCAGATTGCCATATTGCTTATAGTACTGACTAAGCCTTTGCATTGTAAACAAGTGTCTTTATATTTGCCCTTAGTTGCAACTTTTAGTACTATTCAGGTCCAGAAATGCAGTCTCTGGTATCTGGTAATTTGTACAGCATTACAGAAAATGCTGTGAATTGCAATTTTACTTTTTTCATAAAACAAGCACTTTTTCTAGCCTAACCAGCCTTTTTTTTTCCAGCTGACATTAGAGTTTTTGCTGTATCTTTCAAATATATATATTTAATACAGATATATATGGGTAAATATTAAATACTTTCATATATTACATATGTTTATATATGAATATTTATAAAACAATATATGCATGTTATGTATTCAACATGCCTAATATATTTATGGGCATATAGGGATACATATATGTATGTTAATTATAACAGTACAAATGTATCTGTTTCAGTAGTACAAAAAATATTTCTCTTCCCTGTTTTATTATTTTTGACTGGATGAATCTTTAATTCTCTCTGTGTAGTGACACAATTTCAAGTTTCATGAAGATATATATTACTGACTATGGCTGAAGCTAAAACTGCTCAGCAAGGGGAATGTTATTCAAATTCAAAATACTCAAGCATATCTCAAAAGTCTGTCGTATTCAAGTCAAAGTGGTGTCCTCACTTGACTTTGAAGTGAATGCATTGGACATTTTTCAGTTTTGTGGACAGTGCAAATCCTTTGGACCTGTAAAATTACTTCTTGAAACATATGGCAGACTTAGCTTTTCATAGTCCATCATCTTGCAATTGTGGTTCATAAGAAAACTAAAGGTCATATCTGTAAGACTGCCATTGCCTTAATGCCATTAGTGCTGCAATTTGTAACCAGAGAGTTCCAGGGACCCAAAGTATCTGTTACACTGCCTGTCTTGTAATAAAAATGATCAGCCTGAGGAATTCAAGTCTCTTTAAAAATGCAGTGGACATACATGAAAACGTTTGACCTACTTGTAAAAAGCAATATGGAGACCATGATAAAAAAAAAATACAAAATCAACAAAACAAGCAAACAAAAACCAACCAACCAAAAAACAAAACAAAAAGCAAAAGTCAAAAATAACCCAAAACTAAAATTGTAAAATTAGTATTAGTTTCCAATTTCATGTATGTATGTGGTGAGAGCCCTTGCCTAACATATAAAAAAGCAATACAATATGTTAGGTCTCCCTGATCATTTATTTCCCAACTCCTAAATTAATGTGTGTGTGCAGGTGTGCTCTGTCCACAATTTATTTTCTGTAACTGCATAGCTTCATAGTGGCCAAGCTTCAGATGTAGGGGGGCACTGTATCCTGGCTCACTCCATGAAGTAAGCAACTGCTGGGGTTTAGGACATCTCTTTTGGGAATAAAATTCTTAATATCTCTTGACAAGTTAGTGACTGAACTGTTCTGTCTCCTGGTCAGTGCTTTAAGCAGTTGGCTATTGCATGCAAGGAGAGCAGCATCCCTTCTGCTGCTGGCAAAGAGGTACCTGCTTCTGAGAACAGCTTTTCCTACATTACATCTAGCCCTAGTCCATGCAGATGTTTTTGGAATTTCATAAACCAATTGGGCTGTTCTCAGTGAAAGCATAAGAGAAAGAATAAAAAAAAAAATACAGTTATATTTGATGCTTTTTTTTTTTTTTTTGGTAGCTATTAAAGTGCTGCAAGGCATAGGGCAATATTTCCCGTAAAGCAATAACAAAATAATCCCAGCATGATGACATACACATACATGTTTTACTTTTTTCCATTAGAATTGCTAGATGGAAAAAAAAATATAATGAAAAGCTTCCAAAGCAGGTACTTCATGTTTCTGTGGTACCTTATTCTTTCATTATTTTTGGAGTTATTATGATGTAGTCAGAAATTTTCAAAGAATTGTAAATTAAATCCTTTATGTGCAAATATGTCATGTGTCAGAGTATCTTTTAAGTAAATATGTATTTATAAAACATTTGTCTAATCTCATCATAACACAAGTCCAGACTTTTTTTTTTTTTCTAGCAAAGAAACCAATGATCTACTGCAGCTGAAAATAAAGAGCAAACTATATTTAAGTTAGTGCCATGAATTTGATTTGAGGCTAAATCATGTGATGCTTTACATTCAGCAGTGCAAAAAGTGAGAGATGCTCTCACATAATTTCTGCCAAAAAGTGCCAGAAATGTCTTGATCTTGATAGAAGCCAGATTTTGATTTGAAGAGGAACTATATTTGTTTTTGAAGTGGGTTAATAAAACTAGATTTAACTATTAGCCTAGTGCTTCCATTTGGGGAATTAAAACACTTGTATCAAATTAAAGTTGCATATCCTTTATCACATGTACCCAGGTTATATTCATAAAACATCCATTTTTACTTACATATCCTAAATGAATCCATGACAATCCTCTGTAGATGATGACAAAATGTATATTTAGATTTGAAGATGTTCTTCTGAGCCACCTTGACTAATTATAGATGACAACCCATGGCTTACTCCTTTGTTTCTGAAACATCAAGAATGTGTCAAAAAGCTTTCTGAACTCTCTGGGGTCCCAGATGTTGTTATTGCATTAGGTGAGTGGAATTAACAAAATAGGAAACGTCATTTGCTGAGAGCCTCTTGTGACTTAGGTAGGAAGGCAGCTGCACTGCAAATATGCATATGAGTTATCTACTGGGGTGGATAGAGTTAAATCAGAGGGATCTCTATAGGAGTTAAAGAGCTAAGCAGAAAGAGAAAGCAGTGCTGGAGAGAAGTCATTTGCTCATAAACATCTTCACAGGGGTATTAATAAAATAGCTGAGCTCATGCGGGCTAGGAAAAAGAATTCTTCTCAAGGACAGGCTTGGGGTTGGAAGTGACCTAAAATGTCAAAAATGTTACAAACAGACAGGATTATGTGAACACAGAAAAGCTGAGAGAAGGAATAAACAATTCAAGATGCTCCTTCCACCAAAGAGACAGCAAAGACAGCAGATGCAAACTTAAGCTTAGGTAAGCTTTGTAGGAGCTGCATAAA
Organism: Cyanistes caeruleus; assembly: GCF_971803275.1. NCBI lineage: Eukaryota > Metazoa > Chordata > Aves > Passeriformes > Paridae > Cyanistes > Cyanistes caeruleus. The sequence continues at coordinate 37,984,413 of NC_141701.1, forward strand.
TATGCAGCCAATTTCCTTCTATCTGCCTCTTTAATGTCACAGTACTGAAGATAACTCATTTTTAAGCTGAGTCAGGCCAGCCTAAGTTTGATCACAGCCTGCACAGCCTGGACCATCCTGGTACCAGCTGACATAATCACTGCTGTTTCCTGAATGTAACCTTCATTCTGGTCACAGATTCTGAAAATTGTTGAATTCCTCAGCATGGCTCAAGGACAGACAGCAGTCACTAGGTGTGAGCATGGCACCATCATGAAAAGGGACAGTGTGGCAACTACGTAGGTTTATGATACGTATTATTTTCCAGGTTTTGAAATACTCACACATTACATGTTCCAGTCTGTAGAGAGAGGATGCCAGACCTCCATTTTTCATTTAAAGAGAAACACCTGTTTCTCATTTAAAATAGAGCTATGTTGCACCATTATGGCTTTGTAAAAAAAACCCCCAAAACAACAAAACCAAAAAAACTTATTTTGTCTGCCCACAAGTAAAGCTGCTTGCACTGTTTGTTGTTTGCATATTGGCCATAAGGCTCGCTTTGCCCTTGAGAAGGTCTCTCAGCATATATTTACAGGACATATAAGCATCCAGTAGTACCAAGAATATTTACTGAATGTTCTGAATGTATTTACTGAATATTTTACTACAAAGGAGAGCTTAATTGGTGTTATTAATAAAGAAGCATTTTGATAATATCGCATCTGTAAACAACTGAAATTATACTGCTCCAACTGGAAGGCTTTGATCATTAATTTTCTGAAATCAATAGAACAAGAAAAATACCCTTTTTTCTCCATAAATAGAACATCTCTGGTTTCTTTGAGACAACACTGACTTTTTAGTTTTACATCAAGATTTAGTTTTACATTAAGTTTTACATTGCAAGAAGTAATATTAGTTGAGCACTACTTACTAGAGTGAAATTATTTTAAAATCTATTTAATTCTCACATATTATTCTATAGTAGATAAGAATTCTGAATATGAAGCATGTATAAATTAAGTTGAAGATTTCCATACAGATCATGTGTGAATACATCTATGTAGTCCTACTTGCTGGCAACATTTCTAACAGAAACTGCATTTACACGTTAACACAGAAATAAGTATAGGCACTTGTAGATTCTAGGTACACTTCTTATGGATCAGAGGTGAAAAGTAGTGATCATCAGTTGAGAATGGTCCTCAGCCTTTGTTAGTCAGATCCTACCTGGTTTTCATGAAAAATGAAATGGACATCCAGGCATTGATACTTAAGTAACAGTAACAGTGTTGAGCTGTGATCCAAACAGATTTTCCTTTAAGTTCAGTAGTCTAAGGACCAGGCTCTTAGAGTACTGCCTTGTTAAAACATGTTCTTGCTTTGCTTTCAACAACATGGATATTTATGTTCCAACAGAAATGGAATTAGAATCTCCAACAGTAGCCAGGAGGTAGACACAGTTTAGAAATAGAATCAATACCTATTTGTAGGTTTCAGGAGCTGGTTGGTTACACCAATACATAGGTGAGAGTTTAAACTGGTGAGTTTTCAAAGTGTTTCAAAGTTTTCAAATTATATCCCAAATGGACCTGTGGAGATGCCAAAATGGCATCATCTGGGCTATTTTTTCTATAACAAATTGAGCAGGATGTCTTTACCAAAAATAATTTGGTGAGTGAGTTGGATGGCATGAGGGAAATCCCAATGTCACTTTCCTCTAAGGAACAGACACACTCCCTGTGCCTGAATGCAGTGTGATAAGAATGACCACTAGACCCAGGGCAGTTCCCTTCAGAAAAGAATAGCACAACTATTGCTCTAAGTGAGCAACGCTTAACCCCTTATTCCTAATTTAATTCTTTAATTTGGCAATAAAGCATAAGGAGTTTTGGAGCATAGAAGGTGAATAGAGGTGCATGGGAAAGCTCTCTTTACACTAAAATTGGAAGGAAAGTCATGAGTTTGGTGAAAATCACGAGGAAGAACTTGATTCAGCCCTTTCCAAACTTTGTGCAAAATTATTAATCCTGAACACTTTCTCTTAAGAACAGCACTCATCTGTATCATACACTTTCTTGAAAATATGATACAAAGATAATTTTATGAACCAAAAGTCATGCACCACCAGTAATTTTAGTTTATATAATTATAGTTGCTATAATCAGAATTACAGTAGTACTTATTTTTTTCCTTCCCTTTTCTCATTTCTCTTTTACTTTCATTATCTTTCTTTTGGGATTTCAAAATGTTCTTCCCATTTTTTCTTCATGTTTCAGTAAAACAACAGATTCTTTGGGGGGAGAGGTTGGAAACTGGATTTGTGTTGTGCCTAAAAGGCAATCATATTTTCTCTGTACCATTCTTCCTTGGTCTACCTACCTTGTCTTCACCTTATGATTTTTTATTATTTTTAAAAAGTTTATTTAGACAAGAATATTAGGTGATGATGTTAGAAGGAGAGACAAGTCCCTAGGAAATCCTTCTTCTAGACTATGAAGAATGTGAAGATTTACAGCAAGGCTTTGATTTGTTCTCCAGAACAAGTACAAGCCAATCAAAGGACTCAAAGGAGTGTTACAAAAAACTAATTTGTCACCCTAGTGTATGTTCACTAATGTACGCGTAAAATACCACCACCTACCATTAACTAAATATAATATTCTGTCACCCTCTAGTGGTGGGTCTACACCACCATTCTTCAGCTAGCAGCGATGGAAGATGTTCCCACTACATGTCTAAGTAGAAGACTTTTTAGCATTTAGGAGTTACTAAGCCCCAGTGTTTGATGGCCCGTGTGTATGGATTTGTAATTTTGGTCTCCACTGCAACATATCTGAATTTGATCCTAGAACTTTGTCCTACAAATTAGTGATGTAAATTTTCTGTGTTGGTTTGGGGCAGATTAATTAGAGGTTTGGGAGAGCTGTTCAAATTATTTGTGTGCTCTTCTCCTAAGATAAGTCAAGAGAAAATTGGCTGAAATTCAACCAGCAAAGTAGGGAACATAACTGTGCATTTGAAGCCCATATTGGACAGTCAAATCCATACTTTCTTAATTCCATTTTTTACCCATAATAAAAGTCCTTGTCTAAAGCTGTCTGATGCTGCACTGGACTAGTGCAATGCCCATTCTAGTCTGTGAAAGCAGAAATTTCGCCCAAAATCATAGTGTGACATATGTGTCATATGTGCTTCTTGGTTTATTTCACAGCAAAGTGACATCACAAAGCTGAAACACTTGGCATCACCTATGTTATTAGCTCCAGAAATACTTATCTGTGTTTCTGACCCAGCTGCAGAAAAAAGCTGGAAGTGCAATATACTGGAGAATGGCATTTAATGGGTTTGTTTATCAAGATTCCAGTAACTGATAGTATTAATGTGTTTTACACTGATATTGGACAATTTGATTTCAGACTACATATGATTTAAAGCATCCCAAAGTTACAGCAAAATACTTGCTCTTAAACTGAAGTGTTGTGCTTTTTACTAGATCAAGAGGTAGTGAAACATATAGAAAGCTGATTCATAGCTTGAAACAACTGAAACTGTCCCTTTTGATCACTTTGCAGAGCTCTTCTCAGAGGTGTAACAAGTGTTATTCATCTCCGACCAGAGACTGTGCAATTCCTCTTAACATAATTCAGCATTTAAAGTATCAAATTATAATATCTATATATGTCTGTAATTTTATCAGTGTGGGCCATGTTTCCACCATTTATGTGTGAACTCAGAATTGTCCAGTAATTAGATTGGTTCCCTGTATCTTTGTTAAAGGGGTGTATGGCAGCATCTTTGTAGTTACAAATGAAATAGAAGTGTGTATCAGTATGTCAGCAAAGGCATTTTTGCAACACTCATCTCACCAGAAGGATTAGTTTAGCCAATCTTCCCTTAGACACTTCAGGAGCAATTATTGCTGCTTGGACCACACAGAGCCTGCCAGCTACATCATGGAAAGACAAGCTGTTTCCATGAGGGGACTGCTCTCAGTAAAACTTCCAAGTCTCTCAAGGAAGAACACAGCCTGCACCTCCTGTAACATGTATTAAGCATGGGACACCCAAAAAGGAGTCTCCTGACCATGCTGCTAATTAGCAAACCTTCTGAATTGCTGAAATTTCAGCAAACTTGCCAGTCGTTGCTTCTACACTCACGAGAGTGTTCTAAAAATTCAGCTGGAAAGAGAGGGGAAAAATTCTTCCCCTGTTCTCATGAACATTAATTCGGTGTTTAAAAAATAATCTCCAAATAATGGCAGGTTTTCCAGCTACTTTCAGGCTTTTATGTCTGCATCTGTATCCTGCAAACATGCACATAATACATATTGCACACGTGTACACCCACACGCAAGCAGAGCTAGGCAGATCCACAGAGACAGAGATTTGCATGAATTTTTTCATATTCATTTAATTTTCCTTCATTTACTGAAGAAAACAGGGGTGTTTTTTGCTAATGGAACTGCAGTTATACATAGGGAAAAGGAAGTTATCATTCTCATCTTTATCATCGCATATAATGAAGCAATTTCAGTAACGCTCGTGTCAACAGATTGTTGGTGATGGTGCATCCCTCAGAAAGAATACAAATAGACTTCACTGACCCTGGAGTGCTGAGAGTAACATGAAACTTACTCTGACTTGTAAACTGAGCAAATATGACACAGAGATCACAGAATAAGGGCATGTATGCGTCTTTCAGCCTTGTTTTGACAAAGTGACTTTCTCCAGAGGGACATTTCTGCCATTTTATTCTAGCATGTTTCACCTTTCACTGAATATTAATCCCAGTATGACTTAACTTCAAATTATGATTCCCACCTATAAGCATATGGGAGTTAATTCTTAATTTTATTTTCATAATTTATTTGAGCACACAGTTAGCACTCCGGATGTCTAAGAAAATAAATGTATGAAAAATAATTGAGCAAATTGAGTTTAATCAAATGTAGCAAGTTATAAATATTAGAACAAAAAATGTTATTAAAATTCATATTCATTAATGGAGAGGTTTTATTAGTAGTAACTTTAAGAAATTGGGCCAGATCACAATATTTCTGAAAACTGTGCAGTTTCTCATATTCTATGCAGTATTTTTTTAGCTTTAGACTAAAGATAACTTCCCTATATCTGGTGCAGGCTAACATTTATATAGCCATAAGTTTTAGACAGAATTTTTGGGGCCTTATGAATTGGAATAATAGAGCATGTTTTGCTGAAAGAGAAATTATTCAGACTATTCCTATTTCTTTTAATGCATGGCCTATATAATATGTTTGATGGCATGGATAGCATTCCAGAGCAAAATATTTCAAAATAAAGGCATTGGCACAGCAACTAGTGTATTTGTTCCATGCAGTAGAACAGCTGAGAACGGGGTTGAGCTTCTTCATCATGTTAGCTAACTGATAAATAACTATTAGCAATATCAATGTATATGGTAAAAGGCCCTGAAAATCTTATCCATGGTTTGCACATGGGAAAACAAGATACGTTAAAAATCACTACAGAGTTTTGCTGTAACCCACCCTCCTAATTCTCTTTTCAGCTAGGCCATGAAATCTGAGGACAGTAATAGTGGCTGCTTATGTGAAAAAATGTGTCAAGCTTGGTTGTCTTGACTGTGTAAGATTTTAGATCAGTGATGGCAGTTCCAAGCTTGGAAAAAGAAAATGCCAGGCTAGACCAGGAAACAAAGGACCTGAATTACTTTTTTTTTTTACAATGTTGAAGACAAAAGTGTAAGGTGACAGGGATTAATTACTTTTCTAGAATAATAACCAAATTCCATTTCAAGGAAAATTCCATGATCCAGATAAATGTTTGCCTATGGTGTGTGGCTCTTAGGGTCTTAAGTCTTAGGGTCTTAGACTTCAGGGGGTAGAACAGCTGTATTTGGTAGCTTCTAAGTATTTTCTGATTATTGTTTTCCCCAACAGAGCTACAGCGAACCTGTGGATGTTAAAGCCTCCCCACAACCTCAGATGATGAATTCAAAGCAGCCAGTGTTTCATGGGCCTGCCCAGGCTCACTCTGCACTGTACCTCGGCTCCCACTACCACCAACAACAGGGAATGAATCCTCACATCACTGCCATGCATGCCAATATCCCCAGGAACATAGCGCCCAAACCCAACAACCAAATGCCAGTGACTGTTTCCATAGCAAACATGGCTGTGTCCCCTCCACCACCTCTTCAGATTAGCCCCCCTCTGCACCAGCATCTCAACATCCAGCAGCACCAGCCGATCCCAATGCAGCAGTCCATTGGAAACCAGCTACCAATGCAGGTCCAGTCTGCTTTACACTCACCTACAATGCAGCAAGTAAGTTGGAGCTTTTCAGTTCTCCGGGGAATTATTTTATTTCTGGGGAGGGCGTGGGGAGGGGAGTCGTCCAGAGGTTGACATAGTGCGAGAGATTTAGATTAGATGTAATTTTACAGGTTCCAAAACCATGGTAGTGTAGGCTTAGTCTTTCAAGGGCAAGAACAAATGAATGAGTTTAAGTAGATGATGGAAAACTGCAGAAGTGTTTGTGCTATCAACAATGTCCATCATTGTCCATAGATCTATCTGCAAATCTGTGACTACCCTGAACTGCAAAGCGTTCAAATGCCTTTGCAAACAAAAGGCAGGAATGTCTAGAAAAAGATATGATTGTAGCTTATGCTTATGCTTATACTGTTATCCTTGTGCTGATTGTGATGTCAGAGGAAACATAAAGCAACCCAGGTTGTGTTGAACATGCTAGATTAAGTGAATATGAGTGTGTTACGTTATGCCACATTGATAACTTCATTTTGCTAAATAGATACACCTTCTTTTTACTGGAAATAAATGGGCTATGTCCACGATCCCAATATGGGTCTTTTTGGGGCTTTTTTTCCTACTCTGAATGTTTTAGGTAGTTGACTCTCAATATATTTCCTACGAGTTCTGAGTTAATGCAGACCATCCATGGTATTGTGTCTTCCAGGCTTACAGAGGAATATAAAGAGAGCAGATAAACTGTTGATTTCATAAGAGAAAATTTCCTTTTGTATTATATGAGATCTGACTATCAATAATAACATCTTGCTTTCCAAAGTGACATTAAAATGAAAATTTTTTGAATGGAATTGCAAGAATCTACACAATTTGTATACACAAAACTTGTCACTACTGGCTGATGAAACATAGTCATGAACTTGTTACATGTTTTAAATTTGTCTAAAACTTTGCTAATAAGACATTTGCATTTGCTTTCCAAGCCAGAAACATTTCATCTCAAGACTGGTCTTTAGAATTCGGAATACTTGAACACAAACCATAGATTCTTGCTGGGAGAACAATTTAACAGGGAAAGAAATTATCCAAAGCAGAAAAAAAACCCCAAAAGTGTTGAAAGCAATCTGGACTGATAAAGTTAGTTCTTCAGAAGAAAAATCAAGGTATGCTCAGGATAATTTGGATTTATTCAGAGACTTTGATCTTAGTCTCAGGAGTGATTTGGAGTAATCAGGAAGTAAAACTTCCTGAAGTTCACAACTTTTTCCTAGTCCTAGAAGTTAATTTTTCACTATCAAAGAAAGCAGATTCAAAAGACTTATGAGCACACATATGTGAAGTCATGTATTCATGGAGGGTTTCCTCCAGTTAGTTTGAGTGTTCCAGGAGAACCATGCTAAAGTCTCAGAGAAATTCAGGAGCTGATCCCAAGCCTGGGCAGCTGGAATTAACTAGAGGAAGTCCCAGGAGGGTATGTCTGGAGATCCTAAGCCTGGAGGAATCCTGGTTGAAGCTGAAGGCTCAGAGCAGTGAGAGACAAAGCAATATTCAGGTTCATTTACTAAACATGAGAAATTACATCTGTGACAGCAACCTGTTGAGATCCTATAGCTATGTTTCAACAAGTTTTTATTGCACAGTGCTTCAGTCTTCCAAGTTCAGATTGTTTGCCAGCTTCAGTGTCACTTGTATATTACTTGTCCAATGCAGAAGAACTCCTTATGTCTTTTCCAGAATCATTAGGCATAATTTACTAAAGAGGTTTGAAAACCTGTCTCTGTTTAGTGAATTAATAATATAGTTGGGACTAGCAAAAGATGTAGTGTAGATGTTATATACTTACATATTTATACATAAAATATCATTTTTGTATGATTAAACACTTAGGCATTACTCTAAGCTCTCTACCAAAGAAAAGATAATGTAATATTAATCTGCTAATGTTTTATTTTGCCAAGTTCCAAGCTTGTAGTATAAGGTGTGTGCATCCACAGTTTGAAAGTACTTTCATTCATCTGTGAGATGTGTGGTATGCAGTTGACTTGTTTGTAGCTTAAGAAAATTTTTTTAAATTTTTTAATTTTTTTAATTCTTTTAAGAAAAAAGGGCACTTGGTTGTAGAAAACAGGTCTCTACAAGTCAGAATTTAGACCTTTATCATGATGAATCTTCTTTCTAGCTAAGGACAATTATAATTAAGTAAAAAATGCCATACCTCTGTGTTCATGTTAAACTCACAAAATTTAAGGTTAAATGCTTTTTACCAACTCATATTCCTTAGTCAGAAAGGCTGATGCTTTTAATGAAGATACTGTGGTGAGATATTTCTGTTTCACTCAAGATGCTTGTTACTAGTTGAAATGGTGCACTGCCAATCTACACGTCTGTTTAAGCACTGTGTAATATCTACAAGCCAATTTATATTTCTTACACTTCTGCTTTTGCTTTACAGCAATGCAGCTCTTGAACTCTGGAAAATCTATGTCATTTCATTTGGAATATTTGTCTGTTTTGTTTTGGTTTTTTTTTTGGCATGCAACAGCTTATAGTTTGTGAATTTAAATATAGCAAAATGTATATTACATTATAGGGCTGGAAGTGTACTAACAACACTTTGATTTAGGGTGACAGAACAGAATAGTGGTATCCTGTTCAGTTTCTTAGGTATGACTCTTTTTAGTCAAGAAATGATAGAAAACACAGCACCAGGATTCCACACTGTGTTAGAACAAAGACAGGTTGGTCACCAGGAGGCAAATAGCAGAAAGTCAGGAGACTACAACCTGAAAGTAAGGGCCTCTTCCTGACTCAATTGTCAAAGGACTCTGCTCTCCTTTCTGATTGAAATAGAGCAAACATTCTGGTGATCACAGAGCTTTTTAAAGAGGAAAATATTTAATAGGAGAAAAATGGAGCTCTCCCAGAAGCTCAGTCAAGGAGTCAAGAAGCTTAGCAGTAAGGAGAAAGAGGAAGTACCTCACCATCTGTCTGGCCTATTGTGAGGAGGGAAAGGGAGGTCTGGATGTCATGTTCAGTCCCAAACAACACTGTGTAGAACACTCTCCTTCATAAAAAGACAGCCAAGAAGAATGGGAGAATATGAATTCTGATAAAGCAGAGAAATAGTTGCCTTTAAGCCAACTTTTTTCACTTCCTTTTCCCTCAAGTTGTTTTATTTCCTCCCTGCTTAGGTATGGCCACTGTAAGCCTTTCCAAAGACTCTATGAAGGCAGCAAGAACAGAAACTGGTTAACACACCACTCCCTAGGGAGTGACTTGCAACAGGAGTCATTTTCCCCTTTGGAAGCCTCAGCACTACTCATACTAAACAGGCTAATACACTACAAGAAAAAAAAAGAGGAAAATTTTGTCATGTCACACTGCAGCGTGGAGTTTAATAGGCAAGAGAAGAGTAAGTCTGCCAACAGCTTCCTAGCAGTCTTCTACTGCAGGTGTTGACATGCTCAGCTGGTTGGGCACCTTCATTGCAGACTGTGCTGGAGGCATGTTAGAAATCATCAATTGTGGGTTCTCTCTTTTTTTCCTCCCCTTTTTTTTCCAAATATCTCTCAGTGAAATAGTTCATGGCTCACTAATGTGACACAACAGTAGCCAGCTCTGCGAATCCCTGCTCTCAACAGATCCCCCGCTTGAACTCTGGCTCGGTGACATTTGGTCAGACATTTTCTCCAGGAAAAGGATAGTTTCATATCAAAAGCCACCTATTAGTATATCTGAAGGACTGCCAGCTCCAAGGAAAACCACTCAGAGATCCAGATTTCAGTCCTGGCAGGCAGGAACACAGTTATCCAAAAACCATCATGCGTGAAATTCACAAACTCTTCTATGCAAACTTTGAGGAGGGACTGATAAGAAGTGCTGACTTGGGGAGAGAGTTCTCTTCCCATTGCTTCCAGAACAATGAGCTGATCTTCATCAGCTCTACAGGGAACAGCATGTCCTTCTCCATATCCAGCACTCCTTGCCTGCACGTGCACAGTTGCCAAATCAAGAGTGACTGCCAGCTGGAGAAGGACAGTCTCCTTTGAGGATCCACAAAAACTACAGAACATCAAGAAAATCAGAAGTGTTGGTAGCCAAAAATCCTCAGTGACTGCACAATTTCTGTTATTTTTAAAATCAATTAACTCTGTGGAGTATGCAGCTGATGTAATGCATCCAAATTTTTCTGAAATGCAATGTAAAATTTCTGTATTAGCATTTCAGTCATATGCCTAGCATTAGTAATTATTATTTCATTTATTTTAAACAATCTTCTCTATTTTGAGTTATCTAAATTGGAACTTCTTGGAAGTAGATTATTTTGTCTTTTTTCTCTTCTGTTCCCACAGTTAATGAATAAATTAAAAAGGGTCACTACTGTAGACCTTTGGGGTGCTTGTTTACAGTGACAATCCTTTCAACTATAGAAAAAAAGATCGTTAGTTCTATTCTCATACTTAGATTTCAATTAGATCCTGATTTTTATTTTCTTTAGCTTCTAATTCTGAAATGTATTATATTTTTCTTAAATATCATTAACAGGAGCTGTGTTAAAGTTTTACTTTTCAAAGTCAAAATCTGCTCTGCTGTAGTTTTTGTTTTATCCACCTTTGGCACATAGGAAGACTCACATTAGATTTGAAGAGTGTGATTTTTGTTTCATTAAATGCTCATATGAGAATCTTATCCCTGTATAATTTTTTAACTGACACAGAGTTGTTTCTCTCCAGTCTGTTTCTTTGGTTTAACGTGATATTTAGTTTTTCCTTAGTTGGCCTTAGATGATCTGATTATTAACCCTTGTCATTCAAATCAGCACCATTTCTCCAAAGTTCAGGCTGAAACAGCAGCTGCAGCTGCGGCCTGTTTTTACTTGCAGGGTTATTCTTTCCTTTCTCTACTCACGTGGACATTTGTGCCTCTTTCTGAGCATACCCTGCTATCCAGCCTGTTCACTGTGCTCTTTGGTGTGAAGAGTGATGAGACTGAGGATTCTCTTCCTCCTTAATACACCCAAAAACTTGTTAAGGAACCATTTTAAGTAGCCCTACTGGAAGCGTCACCTTCCCTGCTCAAAATCCTTCGCCCAAGCATTGCATGGGATGGTGAGTTCCATGTCCACCTCTGTCCCATTTCAGTTCACAGGTGGAGGAAGCAAAACTAGATTCTTAATGTCTAGTAACCATGGCTGCAAGTACGTATGCATAACAAAGCACCAGAAGATTAATGTATGTCACATTTTTTTTTTTTTTTTAAATAATAACTCATTTCAGTCTACTTTTAGGTATTTCTTTTCCTTAAGAAAATAAATGTATACAGCAAGATGATTGCATAGCCTGCCAAAAATAATAACCTCATTTTTTCTGGTATATATTTTATATACAGCAAACTCAGGAACATGCTGTATTTGTCCAGATTTCTTCTTCTTTTTTGTTAAGCTTTGTCTTCGAATGAGGTCAAGGGAAAAAAAAATCATTAATATCTGTCAACTTCCTTTATAACCTTAAGGAAAAATCTTTGTATGATATCACACAGACAGATTTTCAATTTCCTTGTGTAATAAACAGATGCTTTAGGATTTGGATGTAATTTAAAGGTTTAAAATATCACATTGAGATTGATGAATAAATCAGTTGTGAAGACAAAAACATTGATGCCTGTTGAAAATACCTCTCCAGACAGGCAGGAAATGAAATTAGTTCCTGGTAAAGTGTGGAGATGAGGATCACTCTTTAGTTCTGCTGCAGGCTTTTTAGGACTTGCTACAGTAGCACAACGAAACTGCTAGGGCTACAGAAATCTAATTAAAGAGCAAATGTCCCTCCTGACATCGAATTAATCTTTATCAAGTTCCCTATTTTTATTTCAATCTGGGACAAGAAAATGAAATTTTAAATTCTAGGCATGTTGCAAAACAGTTGGTGATTTTCTCTTGAGCATTACAATGCAAAAACATTCAGCATTGTTTAATTAGACCTCGAAGCACTCATTTTCTGAGCACTTTTTATTTCATCATTATTTGTTAAGGGCTTACATAAATAATACCCAAATATTTACCACAAGCCTGGTACAAGGCTGTTTCCCTCTGTTGTACAGATCTGTATTTTCAGAGCTTTTTCTGTTGATGAAAAAGCTGAAGTAATTATTGTTTGCATCTTAAACAGTATCATACTTTATTAGTCATACTGAGTTGAGGTTGCTTAAATGACTTTGCTTTAATAAACATGCTTTCCATCACCCACAGTGCAGGTATTCTGGTAGCCCTCAACCCCCCAGAGGGACCACTGAGACCCTTCTGGGACTGAAGCCTGGCTCAGATACCCCTGCACCGTGTTAGCTCCTGTCACCTGCGTGTGCCCTAAGAAACAGGCCCCAATCCCAAGCAGCCATAAACTAAATAGACTTGCCAGGTACAAGATGAAAGCGTTGTTACACCTTATTTTTCAGGTAGAAGAATTAAATTTGGCTCTGCAGCCCCAACCTTAACATGAGAGGTACCAAAGCAGTCCAAGCACAAGTGCACATGTGCTCTGCTGGGAGAGAGACAAAGCAATTTGGCTGTGGTCACACAGAAAACCTGAAAAAATATGAGAATGCATCTGCACCCAGCTCCTGAGTTCTCTGACATCTAAGCTATTTATCCTAATTCCAGAAGAAATGGAATGGATGTTGTACTGGTGGTCTCTTGGTCTGATTTGGAGGAACTGTCTCCTTGCTGCAGGAGTGCTGTCCAGAGAGTTTGTGGATGCTCCCTCTCCCTGGAAGTGTTCAAGGCCAGGTTGGATGGACCCATGAGCAACCTGGTTTAGTGGAAGGTGTTCCTGCCCAAAGCAGGGGGGCTGGAACAAAATGATCTTTAAGGTCCCTTCCAACCCAAACCATCCTATGATTTTATGAGTATCTGAGTCTCTGTGTCTGCTCTGTAGCCTGCTTTGCTACTGGCTACTGTCCCTATAGATGTTTTTCTTGTATATATGATAGATCAGGGGACTTGCTACCAAAGGTAAATCGGAGTGCCTGAGGGTAGGATGTGTTTCTGTGGTTGATTTCCTCTGACAGCTAAATTAGAAAGGCCTTATGGTTGATGTTTTGTATAAAAATGATGACAATGGTATAAAACCCCAAATTTTCTGCCTTCTAATTACACAAAACTCCAATTAAAGTCATTGGGAAATCTTCTCAGTTACTGTTTCCTTTGGGTCTGTTGCAGGCATGGGGGTTGTCTCTGAAGGTTGCAGCATAGGTTTAGAGCCTGGTGAAAAGGGAGTATGCAGAACAACATGGGGCTTACGGTCCCCATGGATGTAAAACCCACCACAGGAAGGTTTTATCTAATCTCTTAGCAGTGTAGTATATAAATAACATGGTAACTAGATGCAGAATTCAGCTGTGAACTTGTTCAATCCTAATAGTCTGTTTCTTGGAGTCATCAGGTACAAAGTGAGGTTTCCAAGAACGTTTAAGGCACTGAAGTGTTACTCAGGATATTCTCCATACGCAAAAGATTAAGGAATAAAGTTGCAGTCATTTACAGTCTAGACTAAAACCCGTGAACAGGATGAGTGGAGTGAGGTGGCAGTGCACATGAGAGGTGGGGCAAAACACCTGCAGGACCTCAGGGAACAGCTAAGGAAGAGAGATGGGAAGGAGGAAGTGACGTACCGTTTGAAGGGAGGTAATTTCTATGCATAAAGGGGGCCAAGCAAAAGCCAAGAACATTCATTTATCTTGACAAAAGGTAGTGTGGCTACCTTCTTAAATCTGCAGAAAAAACATCTGTCCACAAATACCCTGTCCTGATCAAGGCTGCATAAGGAAAGCAATCAAGCACAACACACTAAATTAACTAAATGCTAAGAGAGTTAATTCTATCTATTCGATATGTGGGCTTTGGCTGGAAGGAGTGAGTTTCCAAACTAGGCATTTTGGTGCAAGTTCCATTTCTGATTTAGTAGATATGCATCCAGTCAACTTGAGTGGGAATTGTATGCCCTTGCCCCAGGAAGAAGTTTGGTCTGGTTTTTTTTTTTCAGCAGACATTGATTGCTTTTATACAACATTCCCATGATTTTACCCAATGTAGCTCTTCCTACTTTACAGGAACACGATGTACAGGGTGAACTAGATACACTAGCCTTGAAATTTCAATTGTTCTCCTGGGTTTGAAACACAATATTTAAACATCAGAATATATCAAAAGACCTAAAAATGATTATAACTTTTCATATGACAGAAGATTCAGGGCACAGGTTAGATTTCTCTTTGTAACTTCCACTTTTTTTTCTCGTCTCCTTGGTTTCAAAAGCAAGTTATTCTGTGCTACTTTCACTACATTAGTCCAACAACTGTTAAAAAGCTTTGGTTGAATTTCCGTTTAGTTGAGAGAGAAGTGCAAATAAAAGAAGCAGCAGATGGTCCCTTTGTGGCTGAATGAAGAAAAAGGGTTTTGAGAACAATACGTGAATAGGTGTAGTCTAATAAAACAGTCAGCCACCTGCTGCCTACATCCTTCAAAAAGATTCTGTTGCATATTCTGGGAATTAGTGACTAGTGTGTATGCTTACGTTTAATCTAAATGGAAGCTCTAAGGAGCAAACAGACCTTTTTGTCCCAGTGCTGATTGAGTTGTTCCCTTGGTTTTGAATTGTTTCTGCTCTGTCTCCTTTAGTTCCATCCTGTGACTATGTAACAGTGAACAATGCTTTGTCAGTGTTTCATTTCTCAAACTGAAGAAAGATTTTAAAACTTAAGAAGCACCTACACATTTTTGCCTATTTTAGGTTTTATAACTGAAATCACACCTGGAAAAGAAGTATTCTCTACCATTTCACAGCACACCCTGCATTTTTACTTTTTTTAATGCACCCAACCTGTTACTTTTTTTCCATACTTTGTAATATACTTGTTTTCTCCTCTAGGGATTTACTCTTCAGCCTGATTATCAGAATATCATCAATCCAACATCAACAGCTGCACAAGTTGTTACCCAAGCAATGGAGTATGTTCGTTCAGGGTGCAGAAATCCTCCAGCACAGACTGTGGACTGGAATAATGACTACTGCAGTAATGGGTAAGCAGCCAGTGAATGCCACCTTGTGTTGAGCAACATTCATGACACAAGTATATGATAGAGAATTTGGATCAGCATTGTTGCTCATTTCCCTACAGTGTTTCTGAAGTGCATCTCTGATGGCCCTGTATTTATTCAGCAGTTAGTCAGTTGTAGGAGAACAAGTGTTCAATACATATATTTAATAGACATTGTTATCACCTTATCACAGCACATACACTTTCTAGATCTCAGAGAACTTGCATTCCATAGAAGATCAGAGATAAAATCCTAGGGAGGAGTAAGAAAGAAGTTTTAAGATCACTGTGTCTCAATGAGAGGCAAATTACATGAACTATTTTCTAGTCTGGGACATGAAAAATACTAGTTTGGGTCATGAAAAACCACATCAGTGAGAGGCATGACTGATACATGGGATACAAGATACATGGAAGAGAATGGCATGAAGAACACATGATAGTACCAGAAATAAAATAGCATGCCTGTAGGAGCCCTATGTCCTCAATAAAAGGTTAGTAACCCCTTTGAACCTTCAACTTCTGGCAGCATGATTTTTGTGGAGCCATGTTACAGTGCCAGGAAATGCCCGGAAACATTTAAGACTGAACAGAAGGGATCTTTTTAAATGTAGTTGTAAATTTTAGATGTTGTGCCTTGTGAACATGCCCACCAGCCTAACTTTGCCTTGACTTAGCATGACTCCCCAGAGAAATGGCAGATGAAAGCTCTTTGTTGTTGCCAAAGTGCCAAATCTAGCCCAAACAAATGAACAGAAAGCAGAACTAAAGACCAGCTTCACCCATTACATTTACTTAAACAGAGAATTTCACTTGCCTTATTGTTCTAAAGTGTTTCTGGAACTCAGACTAGAACTAAATAAAAATCTTTTTCTGGCTTCTAGTTCAGTATAACACCTTTGCTACAACCTGCTGGCACTGAGACAGACTTGAACGAGTCTGAACAGCAGCATCACTCTTTCCCAGACCTATCACTGTTGCCCCATGACTTGCCCGCTTGTTCAGCTGAACAGTTTTACTTCTGTGCTCTATCACCATGTCTTGACATGTGCTGCAGGCCCTTGTAGAAGTCTATCCAGCCCACAGACGTTTACAACCACTTACAATGAGCTCTGAATAGACTGAATAGACTCTGTCAAAAGAGCCATAGCCACCTGTGGATTTCATTCCTGGTCTCTTTTGGAAAAAAGCAATGTGTCATTGTCCCCAGAAGTGCTCTCCAGGTGCGCAGTGGGCATAACTTTCCATCCCCAGCAGCTTTGTCTGAGCAGATATGCCTGTAGATACTGCACTGTGTGCAGATAAGCT
Source organism: Cyanistes caeruleus (assembly GCF_971803275.1). NCBI lineage: Eukaryota > Metazoa > Chordata > Aves > Passeriformes > Paridae > Cyanistes > Cyanistes caeruleus. Next base: position 38,001,064 of record NC_141701.1, read on the forward strand.
TTTGTAAATCCATGTGTGTGGACTTAAACTGTCTTTGCTAAGCTTCTGTTGTCCCCTTGCAAGTGCTCACCTGAACCTGCCATCCCAACATGTTTTAGCTATATCTGTACTAGTAAATCAGATATGCCAGAGGCTCAGTAAGTGCCTGAAACCCATGTTCATGCAACAAAGCTCTCCTGCCTCTAAGGAAAGTGGCTGCTTCTTATAGGGAGCTTATGGAGCATTATTCCAAGACCTGTGCTAAATACAAAGCTCCAAGCAGTTTTTGATAGTCGGTGCTACCAGCCCAGTAGTGCAGGTTATCCCAAACCAGTGTTTAAGCCCATGTCCCAGCCCTGTGCAGTTTTAAAGCCAGATGTGATCTCCAGGTTGCTATATGTCACTATGATTTTTTCTTATTATAACCATGGCAATGCAGCTGTACTTCTGTGATATGCTTGGAATTAATGACATGCAGTGGGGTTGTGGAGCTGATTTTTTTTTTTTTGAAGAAGAAGAATAGAACTAAAAATTTTTCAAATATAAAAAAAAAATCACATTTGTTCTCTTTTCTCTTTGAACAGGGGCATGCAGAGGGACAAAGCACTCTACCTTACCTGAAAATCTGAAACACCTCTCCTTTCCACTGAGGAATGCAGGGAAGTCTTTTCATCATGGATTGCTTTATGCAGTCAAGGCAGTTCTGCATTTTATTAGGAAATACAAGTTGCTAAGCACTTAGGACTATTTGAGCTCGTGGGTCACCCACTCTGGAAAAAATAGTCTTGCTTCTTTTCTTTTTTTTTTTTCTTTTTTTTTTCCTCATTTTTTCTCTTTCTTTCTCCTTTCCATCCCTTCCCTGAGATCCTTTAACGGACATTGCTTTTCTTCTTCCCTGAAGGAAACTTGGACCATTCAGATTTTATGTTGGTTTTTGCTGTGAAGTGCTGCGGTAGTAACTGCCTTAGCAACTGTAGATGTCTCGGATAAAAGTCCTGGATTTTCCATTGGTTTTTCATAATGGGTGTTTATATGAAACTACTAAAGACTTTTTAAATGGCTTGATGTAGCAGTCATAGCAAGTTTGTAAATAGCATCTATGTTACACTCTCCTAGAGTATAAAATGTGAATGTTTTTGTAGCTAATTGTAATTGAAACTGGCTCATTCCAGTTTATTGATTTCACAATAAGGGTAAAATTGGCAAACATTCATATTTTTACTTCATTTTTAAACAACTGACTGATAGTCTATATTTTCAAAGTATTTGGAGAAAAATAAGTAAAGTAGTCCCAAATTATATTAATTAAAAATATTGGCTTTGTCTCATGAAATAAATACAAAAAAACTTAGGAGAAAAAACTAATGTTGATAAAGAGCAAACACATTTATTTTGTACTGCCTAAAAAAAATGCTTTTTTTTTAAAGAAAATCACTTTATGTGTACTGGTTAGTAAACGTCATTTAAGTCCTTTTATGTATAAAACTGCCAAATGCTTACCTGATATTTTATTAGATGCAGAAACAGATTGGAGACAGCTAAATTATAACCTCTACATATGGCTATGTATTATTGTTTCTTCATACTGTGTCTGTATTTAATCTTTTTTATGGAACCTGTTGCGCCTATTTATGAAATAATAAATATAGGTGTTTGTAAGTAAATTTGTTAGCATTTTAAAGAGGTTTCTTTGACGCTTTAACTTTTGCTGGCACAAATTGTTCACAACTGATGTGAATACTTTATTTAGTTTTTACAGTGACAAATATAACAACAAACCTGCTTTATTGGCAGAAAATGAAGGTAACCAAGAACTATTTCTCTATTTCTTCGGTTGTTAAGGAAAAGAAAAACAGGTATTTTAAGTAATTCCCTTTTTAAAGCATTGTAGCAGGAAAAAACTAACTTGCCCAAAACTAAGACTTGAACCAACAAAACTAACTGAATAAAACTGCATAATGCTGCTTCTTGAAACTTCATTATGTTTTGTTAATTTGTCAAGTGGAATAAACATATTACCAAAAGGAATATTACCAAATATGCTTCAGCCATTTTATTATATATGCAAAGTCCTACAGAACTTTAGGGAGTATATCAGAAATAAATCCTAAAATGAAAGGTAAGTTCTTCAGCCACAGGGAAAAGGGTAAAACTATCCAAAATAAAGTATTTTGTCAATGTTTGGGATCAGGGATAGCTCTGAAAATACATTTCTGGATGATTTTGTCCCAGATGCCTGTCCCATTAATGGACAGTACCACTGATTTGTATTTTCTGTGTGAAATAAAGGAAGCAGTTCAGATAGAATACACATTCAGCAATGCTATTGGTTTTTCTTTATAATACAAAACAGAAATAAAGGCATGCTTGCTTCTGAATGATTTCAGGCAATGTACAATCGGAATCACTTGGCATGTAATAACTAATAAATAATGCAGATCAGATGTGATTACTCAAATGACTGTAGCTGAGAGCTCTAATTTTCCTGTCTTGAAACTGTATGAGAACTCGTGATTAAATTCACAGTTTATTGTTTGTCTGTTTAGTACTTTAGAAATATACCAGCACTACTAATTACCCAATGTCTTCTATTTATTATATTATAGTAAACTACATTCTCCACTCATATTAATTCTAAAGAGAAAAAGATAATTACTGGGAATAAGAAAAATCAGCTTTGATTTTGACAGGCAGTTTTCCTTTTTCTTTTATGGAAAAGAACTGTGTTATCTTCATTTCTTTTAGAGCAGGTGCGCAGTCACATAAAGTTGTTAATTTCGGTATCCAAGCAGAGTTCAAAATACAAGAAAACTTTAATGTAAATAAAAAAAATACATCATGAATAAAATACTTATTCTGTATGAACCTCTGGCTAGTTGGTGTCTCTCAGTCTGTAAGCACGGGAAGCTGTGGTGTGTTTGCTGTGCAGCACTTTTTACCCATCCAGTGCTCTGAGCGTGGTTCTGTGTCTGGGCTCTGCTCAGATAAGACAGCTGTGCTAGAAGAACAGCAGGTTTTGGCCATGGGTATCCTGAAACCATTTTTTTCCAAAAGAAACCTCCTCAAACTTCAATCCATAAATATCAATTCTTCACGTGTGACCTCGAGAAAAAGAAATTGTTGCCAGCCATGGGCAATCTGCTGTGTATTTTGGGCTGTGTATTGACAGATATCAATTGCCAATAGACGGTTGGGATCCTTCTGTAAGCAGGTGAAACTCCACTGGAGTTGGTGAAGATGTGCCCCATCCTTTTCTGCAGCACTGTGCCTTAGGCACCACGGTAACACAGAGACCCCGGTCACCGGCTGTAAGTCGCCATCTGTCCCAACCACGATAATGAGAAAGCACAGAGGAACTAAACAACCTGCACATGAAAGCAACACAGTAAATATGATAAAAACATCTGTCAGAGTGATAGAAACCAAAGGAAATAGTCCACCATTCATTGAAAATAATGTATTTTTAAATTATTTTTAAAACGTGGTGGACAAAATGCAAAGTTGGCAACATATGCACTCCGCAGGTTGTAAATCCCATCTGCTTGCACAAGGTAAGCAGAGGTTTTAAAAAGGAAAAGCACTTTGATTTTACTGCTGCTCTCAGCGTGCCATGTTCTGGTGACAGGAGATATCCTGGTCTCTCTATCCCCAGACTCACATGTGTTCAAGCAGAAATCTCATCCAGCTGCTGCCTCTGACCAAAGAAGCCAAATTCCAATTCAAACAGGCCTGCCGTAGGATTTTCCCCTCACACTCATCCACAGGCAGTAAGTAATGTATTCATTAGAGGGCCTCAGCCATTCACTGGGAAATGTAATGTATTCATGCCCACTTCTCTCTCTCTCTCACCAAATACCAGCTCCTGATTCCAGTGGCGTCTCTGCCAAATATTCCCTGTGAGGCTCCTCTGTAAACAGGAAACCCAACAAAAAAAGTGCTCATTACTGGAAGGTAAAACATGCTCTTACCACCTTCCTTAGCCTTTTGAGACATCATCCCACCCTGAACTATCATCTCCAAGTATGTGTCTGCCTGTTTCTTCCCCAATCCTGTAAACATGGCAGATCCACAGAGGTATATTTCTGTGCTCTGGGAAAATGGAGTGGGTAAAAATCCATATTTTGCACATAACTGTGAGAAGTAGCTAAAGAACTGTTCTGTAGCCCATACAGGAGTTACTCCCCCGGACTCCCATTGATAGGTAGGTATAGAGGCAGATAAAGTTACAGACAGAGGTATAGATATAGTCAAAAAAGACTAGATAGATAGACAGGCAGGCAGGCAGGCAGGCAGATAAACAACCATTATCCTGTTAATCATTTTTTCTGGTATTTTCAAGCCCTTTTGCATTGGAATAAAATAATATTTTGTGGGTATAGCAGTGTGCTGGCAGTGCTGCAGAAGGTGCTGAGCACCTTGGAAAACAGGAGGTGCTTTGTGTCAGGTCTCACAGACACCATTTGCTTTCCTTTGCAAACCCATGTATTTTATTATTACCCAGCAGTATATTAAATCACATCTCAAATGTAGCTCCTACTTCACCAACAAGAGGACAAGTGAGAACAATGACTTGTAACATTTCAGAGTCTGTCACAGTTACTGCCTAATTAGAGAAACCCACTAGCAAATGTGCATCTGCATGGATCCTGTGACTGTCATCATTTCACATTCTATTAAGGACATGCTGTGATAGACACTTTACAAAGAAATTTTGTTCAGGCTAATACCAAGCTGGCAATCATATAATCAGCCTGAAAATAAAATGGGAGAGGTGGGAAAAAGAGATAGAGAGGAAGAGGAAAAGAAAAGGAAGCCTACCTATTTGGAAAACAATCTGTGTACAAAAATCCACAGTATACTGCAGAGAAGATCCTTACCCTCTGACAATTGTGTGTTTACAACGAGTCTGAGTATAATTGCTCTGATGGGCTGTCAAGGAAAAGATTAATTTGGCAAAGATTAGTATTGACTTGCTGTTTATTAAGGCTTTTAAACAGCTGTATCTGGCAACATTCCTATAAGTGCTTGTCATGTCTGAAAATCAGGCTCACACCCGGGTGCTTGCCAGCTGTTGCTAAACAATCTTACCACTTAGAGTATCTTTCTCCAGGCCAAACAGAAAGAGCAAAGTATTGCCAAATCAGTCTCTTTCATCCTGTCACTTTTCAGGGGATCTGAGAGCTCAGCTATCAGTTGATGGCTGAACAGGCTGAGCTGATAGCAGCTGCCAGAAGTAAGGTAGTTAGAGAGGTGTTTCACCATGCCTAGGGAGGGGTGCTGCTCTTAGTCACCTCACCAGCACGGAAAAGCACAGCTTGCAACTGGTGTTATGAGAAGGGGCTTTAAACCCCTTAATGGCTGGGATCCAAATTGGGTACGAGGCAGAACTCCAGAGCACATGGTTCATCCCCTCAGGCTCTGATGGATAAAGCCAACAGGATAGGAGGATACAGTAGCCACCATTAATCTTTAGAAAATGAACCAACATTTTCTTCTATGACTTTTTTTCCCAGACTGCTGGTAAACAAAAGTCACAAAAGCCATGCACACAAAATACCCTGGGTGAGTGGAAACCTGTAAAAGGAAAGATGTCAGCTGTTATTTTTGTTACATTACTTAAAATATTTCAGCTGGCATTGTAGGCTTTAGTAGCAAGCTCAGAAACAAATAATACCAGTGGAAAGAAGGATAAACGGCTGCAGCTAAATGCCAATACAAATAGCCATGTGTTACAATTAAAGTTGATTTGGCCTTTCAACTAGAAGTCTGATTTTCTGGGATTAATCTCGACCTTTTCAAGTTGCATCAGGCTGAAATAAGTTGTCAGAACAGATGTGAATTTTGTTTGCAGAGAACAATTGTAATCCAGTAACCCTTAGAACATCAGCATTTTCCAGACTGCCGGCCAGCTGAGCAGTGAGGATGCGGAAGGCAGACACCGAGTGCACACAGCAGGCAGAACCAGAGAACTCAGAGCCATGTCCAGAGGCTGGATGTTTAGTTCAAACTCAAACCAAAATACTGTTCCTTTTAACTCTGAGTTCACCAAACAGCAGGGAGATATACAACTACCTGGGAGAAAAAAAAAATAAAGTTAGATCAAGGATGGATATCTTTGTTATCTTTATAAACCATGTTCTTTAGCTAAATCAAACATACAAGTAGGTGATCTTCCATGTACCACTTTTTCACAGAAGTCTGGGCCCACATTTTGTAATACAGAAGTCTCTGAATGCTCCAAGAATCACACATTTCAGATGCTGCTCTAAACTGCTTTCTAAGAAGTTCTGCCTAACAATCTGCCTGGCTCCAATACTTTCAAAAAAATAAAATAGAAAGGAAGATGAAGAAAACCTCTAGTGAACATTCAAGTTTCTCATACTTTGATACATGAAGTCAAAAATTTCCCAGCTTTATGCACGTCATATATGCTGACCTTGGTGCTCCCATAGTGCCAAGTTTCAGTGGAAAGCAAAAAATGTCCAAAACCTTTCCAATATGGGCTGAGGGTGGGGACACACAGAGCTAGCACAATATCTGTGGCAGCATAAGCCCTCTGCAGACACAAAGCCTGCAGGCTGCTTTTGTAATCCCAACTTTCTTCACAGTGAAACACCTGGATCCATGTTTGTGCCATCAATACAGTCATATTGTTAAATACTGAAGATGCAAGAAAGATTTTTCCTGCTGTCTATGTGGCACTGCTTAGAGAGCAACATGAAGATCCAAAGTTCATTCAAAAACATGTCACCACTTGAATAAATAAGGCTGATGCCCTAATTAGCAGAGGAAGCCTTCATGTTTTGCTCAGAGTTCAAAATAATGAGCTGAGCCTCTCCTCTGGCATACAAGCATGTGCTACATGGTTTTGTTAAAGAGATGAATATGAAAGGAGGTAAGTGATGTGCCTAAGGACACAGAGTAATTTAGAGGAAAGGTAGCTGGGATCTGAGAGTTTTGAAAAACAGTCTTCTGCTTTAGTCATTACTAAAGTTTAAAATCTGTGAAGCGGTGCTCAGATCCATAGGGGCAGCTTTAACTTAAGTGAGATTTTACAAATAATAAATAGGGGAAAGTTGCCAGGTTTTATTTGCCTTCCGCAGTTTTCCACTTCTAAGTCATATGTGGACAGCTGAGTGCTATTTTCAAACTTAACTCCTCTAAATTAATTTTAAAAGATTAAAATAAAAAGGGAGAGACATCTAAGTAATCTCTGTTTCTAGGTTCCTGGAATCTTTGATTAAAATATCAAAGCTCCTGAGACTGGGATTTTGACTATATCATTCACATCCCTGAAATAGATTTATTTCTCTTTTTTCTTTTATTTTTTTTCAGAATTTTTGCCTAGAAGTCAATGAATCTTTTTACCTTCCTTTCTACATCAGACCTAACAAAGCACCATACATAAGCATATATCTGCCACCAGGAGGACTGATTAGACTCACCAGGAGCGAGTCATGACCGCTGAATGGGACTGTCCTGCATCTGTGTCACAGCAGAAGCTGCCCTCTGCCAGCAGGCTGGAAACAGCCGCACCCTGAGCTCCTGGCAGCAAGGTCGTGCCTCTGCACTACATGTCTGAAAGATTTTCAATGCTGAGTATTCCTAAACTCTCAAGGGAGAATTTTTTGAGGACTATTCAAACAAAAGTCAGAGACAGGCTATACTATCTTCTTGTGCTGTTGTTAACCTTCAGACTAAGGAACATGACTCTAGAAGTGGGAACCTTTCCAGAAGTGATCCCAGTACAAAGAAAATATTGACATACTGGAGAGAATCCAGAGGAGGCCAATCATGATGGTCAGGAACTGGAAGACAGGGCTGAGGTAGAGAGGTGAGAATGCTGAATCTGGTTAGTCTCAAGGAGAGGAATTTCTTCTGCAGCCTGTAACTTCACAGTGGATCTTTTCAAAGAAGACAAAGCTCAAATCTTTCTGGAGGCATACATGAAGGACAAGAGACAACAGACACAAGCTGAAATAAGGAAAGTGATGATTGCATATTATGGTAAAAATAATCACTGGAGGAAGGTTGAAAACACTGAAACAGGAGCCCAAAGAGACTGTGGGATTTCCATACTTGAAAATATTCAAGTCAACAGGATTGCCTTGAAGAGCTCTTTCTAAGTTGTACCAGCTTTGCCTCTGGGCATAGTATAGACCAGAAAAACTGCAGAGATCCCTTCCAATCTACTCTGTGATTGTACATGTGGCATAGAAAGAAAGGCCATCAGAACATGGCTGTTTGGCCCCAAATTGTGGAAGGGAATGAGAGTTGGTTGCTTCCTGTTGCACATCTCATGCTACAATAAACTGTGCTATTTTAAAGTGATGTTTCACAGTCTGGTTTAACATGTACAGAAAAAAAAAAAAAAAGAATGTCATTTGTATCTGAGTTTCCTGTAGAGGTTTATTTAAGAGGGAGAAGAAACCTCCCAAGCAAATCATAAATGCTAATCCACTAATCAATTTTCTGAAATGAATTTAGATTGCATTATTGGGAGTGCAACATTTCAGTGAAGACCAGAAGGAGTGTATTGGTTTTGCCAAAGCAAAACTAACTGGTTAAAGCTTGGACTCAGCAGAGCAATGCCTCAGATAAATGAAGGAAAAGATACAGTTTTCCTTTTTTATATTTTTTGAAGATATAGCATTCAGAATAAGTCTCTGTGGGCTTCAGTATGTGACTTTACATTTTAATGTTTTTCCTCCACCAGATGGTTTAGATAAAAACCTATTAGTTTCATTTTTGCAAATAGTTTCATACAAAAAATGTCTATTTTTAACATTTTTGCCTGAGGGCTTAGATATAACTTTTTTTTTTAGAAGTGGAGAGGTTTTCACCAGTGTCTAATATTTTAATCATCATCATTCTTACCATTACATAAGCTTCATATCAGAAAGTGGTTGATGAGTACTCTAAAAGAATTTATGTCCAAAAAACTGCATTAAAATTACTTCACAATTTGATTTATGCATCTGCTCATACAACCGTTATGTGCTTGAAATTTTCCATGAGCTTAGTTATGATTACTTCAATCTCTGCAAAAGTAGTATATATGTTCTGTCAAGTGTAATGATGCAAATCATTTTTTTTGTTTGGTTGTTTTTTTTGGGGGGGTTATTTCTTTTGGTTTTTGGGTTTTTTTTCTTGATGTCATTACTTTGGAGAATACATTCAGTGTGTGAAAACTGGAGGGGTTTCACTGCTAGAAATTAATCGCCATTACACACAAAATCCTCTCCAGTTTCTGGAGATAGGAAATTACCTCTAGCATTGAAATTAATATGGCTCTGCTTTACACTTTCTGAGGGGAGGTTAGGAGGGTATACCTGAGCAATTTTAAGTGTATGATGTCTTCCTATATCCTTCAAAGAAATCTTTTGGGACTGAATGAAGCAGAACATGGGAAACATGGGAAACACCAGAATCTCTTCGTGGTTGGTCCAGACCAGACACTCTTTGCTGTTTTCTCTCATTTCATCAGGGCTCTCCAGGTGCTCAGAGGTGTCTAGCACCCAGCCCACTGGTCCTGCAGAACAACAGAACCTAACAGTAACAGCTGGTGGAGGCACACTCTTAGAAACGTGATCACACTGGCCTCCTTGTGCAGTCTGAGGAGGATCTGTACCTCCATGGGCCATTTTTGTAAGAAAAAAATCCTCTCTCCTTTGCCTAATTGTCAAAAACACATGGAGACCTTAAATAGCTATGTCTACACTGGGAAATAATTTTGCTGAGTAGGAGTTGATCAGCTAGTTGAAGAAATGTAGGAGACCAAAGCTCTGACAGCTCCTCTGCATGAAGCCCAGACTTTTCACATAGGGCTAAATTTGCTCTCTTCCCCTTGCACTGCACCTCATCACCTGTAAACTTAGCAATCCACACAACAGCAATTAGGTGGATAAACTCATAATTAGACCCTGATAGGTATTTAGCATGCTAAATGCCCTAACTGTTTACACAGAGATTTAAAACAAACAAATAAACCTTACATGTGTTTTCCTGGATTGAGCGCTTCAGGTACTGTGCCAGAAAAGATCTTGACAATTAGCTGTGTGGTGATGAAGGTAAGGGAGTCAAAAGCAATAAAAAAGCGGTAAAAGAAAGGAAATAAAATCCCCATCTCTCTTCTAGATGTGGTTTGGTGTAGTATCACATTCTGTTGGACACTCAGAGACCTTGAGCATATGTAAATAGAAACCAGTCAGAAGAACAAAACTCTCCTTGCAATAAAGGGATTTCCAGTTATGAGTATATTGCTTGCAGGGTTTACACCACAGGGGCAATACATTGACAGTCCATGACTTCATATATACATCACTGTATTATTATAGCTCTTTGGATGTTCAGGAGGTTGTAATTAGTGAGCATCAGGGTGTGTGAGCCCCCTGCATGGTGCTGCCAAGGCTAATCCATGTCAGTGCCTACAGGCAATGGCAGAAAATAAAACATTTCAGCGAGCAGCACCAGGAAAATTTAAGCCAGACCAAGACAGCTACAAGTCCCTGTGGTATGAAACAAAGGCAAATGAAATAATCCATGGGTCAGAAATAGCTGTTGATCCAAGACTTATTTTATGGTGTACCTCCTGAAACAAAATAAAAAGCTAGATAGGAAAATAGCAAATGAGAATGTTGTGGTGTTTATTTCCTCACAAAATAATCCAAACAGATACAAGCACATCACTTATACTGAGGTCTGGATGAGACATCTCTACCCCACAGAGATTTCTACACCGGGGGTAGGTAACTGTCTGGTCTGATGCTCCTCAATGGACTGTGAGATGTGGATCCATTTGCCAAGGTCAAAAGTTAGTGAACTCCTTTTTTCATGGATGACCCTCAGCTTTCCATTTGACAGCAGGTAAAGGTTTCAGGTTTTTATTTCCTTTTGGGTCAGTCTCTCCCTTCCTTGGCATCCCTGCTCCACCATAATGCCTTGGCCCCACTGCCTTCCCTCCTAGACACCAGCCTCAGGAGTACAGCAGACACTTAGACTACAGGAGATAACTCTCACAGGCCATTAAGGAGTCTAATAAGTGTGTTTTGGGGGATTTCCACACTCAAATGCTGCATCAGCACAGCAACGCAGCAGCAGGTGGATGGGCAAAGCTACTGAGTTACATCTTCATTTATCATTCTCCTCCAGCATTTTTCTGATTTATCTCCACTCCTCTCTCTGTGCTTTGAAGTCAACTGGGTCATCAGCCTTTGAAGTTGGGTCTTCAGCCAACTATTTCAGTCACACCTGAAAAATTAATTGTTGTGTTCCATGTAAAACTGAGGTGGACTAAGAACCATCCCCATGGCTGGAATTTTATGGAATTGTACTCTAATTATATGGAAGATTTTCATCACATTCCTTTGGGTGAGCAGATCTTCCCTTCCTCCATGTGCTCTAAGGAAACTCTCATCACAGCAGCAAATAATCATTACAGTGATTCTGTCATGATGAATGTTTATAACAGGGAAACAGATTCTAAATTAATAATGTGTTTTCAATTAGAGAAAATAGACCCAAACCATGACCTGTGCAAACTCAAAAGAGTTATGAGTTAAATTACAATGAACCTTTCATGAATAAGCTGCATATCCAGAAATAGCCAATTTGTCTCTTTAAACACCAGGCTCATAGTACATATTTGCAAACAGAAAAAGAATGTAACTCATCTTATGAACAATGTGTTGTAACTGGTTTACCTGCATTGGTTATGTTCCAAATGGTTACTCTTATCTTGTTTGGGAAAATAAATTGATATTGAGATTTTCATGCCCTTTCCAAAATGAAATAGAAGGTGTCCTCTTGAGAGACACATGCAAGTCAAGAAGCCTAAGGTGTTCCTCAAGTAAGACCTCATTATCTATCATCAAAATTAAAGGGACTTTTGCCATGTTTTGAATACAAGTGAATAAAAAAAGTAGAAAACTAATATAGACTGCAGAAATATATGAGTGAAACCAAGCATTGAACAGTGTTGAATGAATGCCTTAATTCCATGGTATGTTGTTTTTCAAAGGGAAATAGATAAAATAGGTAAAGGCACAGAAGCAAACACTTAAAATGAATGAAACTGTTTCAAGAGAGAGACAAAATTCCCTATTGTCCTCAAAACAGAGTCTTCCTTCCTTGTTCTCAGACAAGTCAGAGATTTAATTTGCCTCGCACAAAGGAAGAGCTCCCAAAGGAATAAGCATCCAATTTGCAATATGACATATGAGTGCTCCACCTGCTTTGGGCCATGCAAAGAACCTTCCTCTTTCCAGAGGACACTGCTGCAGCAAGATCTCCATGGGGATTTAAAAAATTACAGCCTGGATATAAGCAAGTTTGGCCTGAACAGTGATAAAAATCTCAGGTAAAAAAATCTGTATTACACACCAGCACAGCTTTGGGATTTAAAGTTATAGCAGCACTGCCAAATAACTTATTTCACCAGTTCAGTCTTGGACCCTGATATCTGCATTTCTTAAGTGGTCAAGTGTCTCTTTAACCCTCTCACCTGAGGGTTTTTTTCTTGGAATCATAGAGTCTTTGAATAGTTTGCATTTGAAATGTCATCTAGTCCAACTTCCCTGCAATAGGTGGGGACAATTTTTCTAGATCAGGTTGCTCCAGACCCCATCCTCAACTTCTCAGGGCCCCATCAAGCCTGACCTTGAATGTTTCCAGGAATGGGTTGTCCAGCAAATTCTTCATCCATCAAATAGTCCATCCATCAAATCCACATCTCCCCAATTTAGAGAGAAGGATGTAGTGGGGGACTCTGTCAAAGGCCTTACAGAAGTCCAGGTAGATGACGTGTAGGCCTTTCGTTGCCCACTGCTGAAGTCATTCCTTTATATTCTAGATTGGTCAGGTGGGACATGGCCTTGCTGAAGTCCAGAAGTTTCTCTCCACTGCAGGCCTAAGTATGGTTTTAAGCCCATTTCCCTACAGAAACCTCTTAGTTTTGTCATTGAGGGTGAACAAGGCTACACCAACCCCGTCACTATCCACACAATGACCATCACCCCTAAGGAGACTGTTCCCACTCCCATTCCAGACACACAGCCTGTCTTTCCTGCTGTATATTCCAGCTGGCTACAAAATCCTCATCTCTTGAAGCAAACTGATCTGCATGTTGTGACTCTGGGATAGGATGGGAGCACTGGTGTGTGACTCGGATAGGATGGGAACACTGGTGTCCCTGGCACTAGGGCTGTGAGGTACAGATGGAGCCAGACTGCCTGAGGGTAGCTGTAGGGAGCTGGACTGGGTGAGAAGGGGCTGGACCACACCAAACTTAGGTCCAGGGTGGTTCCTTGTGCTGTGTGTCTTCAGCCACAGCACAGGTAAATAGACATATCCATGCCTTGCACCCTTCCTGTGCCCCACACAGGGACTCACTGGAACTAAATGGCTCAGCAAGCACACTGGTCAGTACCATGAGCAAGGCATCAGCCTCAGCAGTACTGGGCTTTGCACACCATGCAGAAAAGAGACTGCTAAAATTATTCTCACTCACCCAGCTATGCTTAGGTCCCTGCCTCTTCTGGAGTTGTATATGCACTTGAGGGGAAAGGAGTTTTCGTTTCAATTTTGAGTTTGCAAGCTATCTCTCTGAGATAGTAAAAATAATTTTGTGAATGCAATAGCATTTATTTATTTATTTATTTGGTAATGCCAAACATAGTGTGAAAACTGAAGGAAGCTCCAGATGGAATAAAATAAAACAACTAATGGGAAAACATAACATACAATAGCCAGGCTAAGTATTTGATTGTTTCTCTCTACTAAATATTATTACCAGTAACACTATATTTAGCCGTGTGAATTATTATCCTAAGTCATGCTTCATCTTATAATATGAAAAAGGCCATGTCTGAAAACTCTGATCAACATAAATTATTCAGCTTATAAGTAATTTCAAATTTATGTTTTGTTTCATTTTGTGGTTCACGGCTGTAGCGATATCTCAATCCCAAAGCACTGAAGAGTCTGCTATATGCCAACTAGAAATGCATTGATTCTGCAAGCCACAAATGGAATGAGGTGGGCAGGGTCCACAGCCAGATCTGGAGCTGACTGAGAGGTGAACAGGTTTGCTACTGAGTGAGATTCCTGTCATTATCTATAGATGTTAGAATAAAAGCAGGAGAGTTCTTATCTTTGGAGATGAAGAAAGTTATCTTCCCAGACAGGCATGGATGGAATGGTCAGAGAAGATGATCACCTGTGAGCAGTGACTGTTGCTCACTTTGGGGATAAACCCAGTAGCATAGTTGTGGCTTTCAGCTGAGTACCATAGGACATAAAATCCTGAGTGATACTCTCCAGATGGTGGGGTTCTTTTCAGCCGCTGTACCTAGATCAGGTGGCACTACCACAGGAATTTTCTATCTCCCAGCCATGAAGTTTTAGCCCAAAGCCTGAGAGCAGTCTTTTCCAGTACCGAATGACACAGGGAAGCAGCTGCACAGAGTGTCCCACTGTCACAGAGCAACACATTACCATAATAGCAGCCAGATGGCCAGGCTTTGCCTTTATTATTGGAATTACCATTCATATCACAGGAGTACAGAGATTTCCCAGCCAAAATTAGCACTTGACAGACACATGATAAAATGCATTCTTCACCTACAGAGGTTCCCACCTAAAACATCAGGACAGACAGGAAGGAGTAAAGAAGCTGGTGCACAGAGAAGTTAATGGCTGGACAGTGGTTCTAAGCAGAGCAGTGGCAGACCTGGAGAGCTGGGGCATGCTGTGCTGCCCTCCTGGCCACACTGACCACCCCACACCTGCAGGGGCTCACAGCTTCCCAGACTGCTTGAAAGCTGCACAGGCCCCAGTGCAAAAGCTCCCAATCACTTCCTAGGCATGGGCTGGGATTACTCCTGCTGTGCCATAGTAAATACCAGCGTGGCAATACCAGAGGGCAAAGTGAAGTTTCAACATGTTAAAGACAGATTGTTCCTGGAAACCATCCTATCTTGGCCACCCCTGGATTAAAAATGATGACAAATAAGTTTTTCCAGCATCCCCTTGCTATGTTACTGATACAAACTGATAGATTTTATCTTTGTCCACTCTCATTAGGGGAAAAATATCTCAAGAGTGGCTAGTAAGAGTGCAGAGAAAGATTCACCATCAGATAGTAGATGTGCACTGACTTTGTCTATTGTAAACCCACAAGGAATCACATGCCTTTTTGTTTTTAATTTTGCTGAGATCAGAAACATCAGTTTAAGAGGAGCAATGAAAACTTGCCCACAAAGGTAAAAAAGCCCTGGGGTGGAAGATAACCATACTGGGGATTATCGAGGTAGATCATATTTTTCTCTCAAGTTGAGTAAACACCTTGAACTGATAACATCTTGAAGCCACACTTCATTTGATATGAGAAAGCATCTGTGGGAGGGAAGCATCTGTTCATTATCACTCATGGGTTTAATTGTACTGTTCTTATCACCCAGTGGTGTTTTCACACTTACCACAGGCACTACTGTATGTCCAACTTCAACAAGACAGAATATCGCAGTGATGGGTGACTTGTTTCAAAATGGAACATAGCTCCAAATAACCTGTTTTTCTTCTGAGAAAAGGGAAGGGAGCAAAATTTGGGCAGTTGTGTCTCCTATAGGAGTTAAACTGATGCCTTGGAGAATAACAGACTGTTTTGAAAGATGGTCTGGCTCCAATGAGTTCACTATTACTCTGCCTAGCAGTCACTGGAGCTAGTGTGATTCCTTTTTCCCCAGAGAGGAAGACTTACCCTTTTGCCTTACTTTAAAATAAATAAGTGAACCAAAACAATTTTCTATTTTTTTTTTTTTTTTTAAAGCAACACTGAGCTCAGAAACAAAAAGGGATTCAGGGTGAGACAAAAAGCAGTAGGAATACAGAAAAAAATATAGAAAGGGAACAAATTGATATGTGGGGTGATATTATTAGAGATTTTGTCCATGCTTTCTTGCAGTGATGGCCCTCAACGCTTGTCACCTCTCCCCTCCTGCTCTGCTCCTGGACTCAGGTATGTGCTTCCAGTTCTAGTTTCCACTCAAAGCCTCCAACATCAGAAAATTAAAAAAAGGGTCACCAAATTCTTTTCAAATTGCTTTTCCTACTTTCCCATGAAAAAGGGAATAATCAGTGCAGGGCGCTGAAATAGTCCTCTCAGTGTGAGTTTAATTAATTGAAGCAAGATAGTCCCCAGGAATCGAGTCATAATGCCCATCAAAAACACTGTAGTAAGTATCCCCATAGCTATAGATGAGGGATTTTTTTCATTACTGTTTAAATCTCAACCCTTCAGAAATCCTTTTTGTATTTCAGCCATGACTCAGCTGATTTAGGCACTTTAATTCCTCCTTTCTTCCTTCTTGCTTTCCATATTGTTCTGTATTCTCTAACAATACAGACATGAAATTCACGCTGTGAAAGATGAGAGGTAATCTCTGATAGCTACTTGAAAGCTCGAGTTCAAAATAATCTTGTGACACAAAGGGCTGCCTTTCCTTGTTCTATAGATTTATACTCAATACTGGTCACATGCCAAGGAGTTTACCAAGATGTTTATTTCCCCACATATGGCCATCCCAGCATGCCAGTCTATTGAACTACACTCAGAAGCAGCCATTACATGACATATTACATTAAAAAAAAAAAAAAAACAAACATATTATGACATCTGAGGATTTCTTCTCCCTAATGCTCTAAGAAGCTTAAGTTCCCAAAACTGTTTGTTTATCCAAAACCTTGTTATCGCAGACACTGAGATTTAGGTGGTTTAATCCCTTTTTTTTTTTTTTTTTTTTTAACTGGAAACACCTGGATTTGGTTATGGTCAAGGCAGTAAAACAGAGTTTTTAATATTCAGCTCTTTTTGGTTCTTGTGGTGTCTTTCCTGTGCTCGGAGTCCTGTTGTTCCTGTCTGGTCCCAGAGGTGCTTTTTTTTCTGCCCTGCAGGAAGCCATTGTCTTTGACTCCCCACCTCCTTTTCAGCCCCTGCCACAGGCAGTGGGCTCAAGCTCACAGGACACTCAAGCTGGTCTCAGGAATTTTTCTCCTCTTTCCTTTTCAAGATCAGTCCACACCCAAGCTTGCATTGTCAATCATTTATTAAGCTGCCCTGACTGAAATTACTACAAGTCCTTTAGGATTTGAACCCAAAGAAGAAATTCTCTAAAAAAAATTGGGCATCCACTCAACACTTTCTTGTTGAGGTACTTCCTTTCTTTTTCTCTTTTCTCTTGGTCAGCCTAAAGAGGCTGACCTGGAACAGAGACTAGACAGAGTTATACGAATAAAGCAGGTATTTATTAAAAGGCCTTCCAAGGATACTCCCTGGGCAGAACAAGAGCCTGACCAGGGCTCTGCCCAAGATGGACACAAGATGGGCACAAGATGAACGTCTGGTCACATGGTTTCACTCTTTTATAAGTTTTGGTCCAGTTACATATTGGAGTTGATTGTCCAATTACAGCTTCAGGTTATGAAGTCCCATCCTCCTGGTTTTCTTCTCCTCAATTTGCCGTTGTTTATGTTTTTGGGCCTGAGGCAGTCATGGTTGTGCTTGGTTCACAGGCTGGAAAAGGATTGTTTTGCCTACCTACCCTGTGAAGAGAACTTACTAGCACTTTATATGAAGTTCAGAGTTAAACATTAAGGCAGTAAAGAATCTAAAAAATATGAAAGCTGAAACTTAAAGCATCACTCTGTCCTTTAAGTAAAGCAGTACTAAGTGTCCTGCATGTACAGACACTGGCTCTACCTTAGAGCTCCATGACTGCAGCTGTGCCCCCTCCCCTCCCAGGCCCTGCTACTGCCAACCAAAATTTCTTGCTGCTGGAACTAGCAGAGTGAAATATCCTTTAGGATGGATCAAACCCCTTATTCAGTTGGTGGCCCTAACCCCAGTGGTACTTTTGAACTCAATTAATGTAAGTTCCCCAAATTAGGATTTTCAGACGTTTTGCTCCCCAACTTCTTCACATTTTCTTTGTCTGTAAACTCGATCAGCACCACTCAGAGGGCTTTGTCACAATTCATATGTTTCTGTGTCACTTCAGACCTTTATTAAATCCAAGCAGTTTTAATAATATTTTGCTATGTTTCCACCATTCATATTAAAATATAATTGAATTACATTTCCTATAGCTGTTGACCACACAAAAGCAGTACAGCATATCAAGATACTACCGGAAAAAGAGCACAGAGAAGAGCTTGTATATGTCTTCTGCAGCCAAGGCATTCCTTCTGTAAGAAATATAATTTTCACTTCTTTCAAGTTTTTAATTTTTTGATAAGTTTGCATTTTATTTCCTGGTTTGGGTTGGACTTTTTAAAATTTAAAATGGAAAAAGTGGAGTTATTTGATTTGAGAAAATTATTGATTCTTTGGACATGAACTCCTAAGTTAAGGGGCGTTTTTATGGTGCCCATACTTTCATTACCTCATCAAAACACTGCCCTTGAAAAATAAAAAACACTTTCTTCCAAGTTTTTATGTGTGATCTGACATTTTCAGTCATAAACCCAAAATTTAAACTTCGAATGCATTTTTCAGAGTAGTTTTTCTACCTTCTACTTTTCCTTGAACAGTGACTAATATGGTCCCTTGCTTGCAGTTCTCAGTTCCCTAAAGAAAGAGGGCAAAAGCTATGCTTGAGAAACTTTTCCTGTAGTTCCCTTCAAAGGGCAAATTCCCATTATCACCAACTGATGATCAGCTAAATGATGGACATCTTTTATATCAGGGACTGTGCAGTCTGGTGGGCAGTGCCTTTGCTGCCTCTGAAAACTGGTCTCCTGGCAGGGTAAAGAAGACTTTCACTCCCCATTGCTAATGCTTTGGAGGATAAATCCACAAATATACTGCACAAATCTGTTTCTTTATGCTCTTCCAAAATTTAATGCAAGTGAAAAACCAGTCCTCATCCCCGACAGCTACTTTAAACACTGGAAGCACAGGGAATCCGTTTGTTTTCCTACTGACATTTAAAGCTACTTTCAGCACTAGGAAAGCACAGCAGGGGGGTAGCTATTTACATTGGTGTTATGCAGTCAAGGTACCAATGCCCTCTCCTAAGATATTCCTCTGTATTAAAATAATAGTAAGAACTATCAAATCAAATCATAAAGGTAAACATGGAGCTAATCAGAAAGGAGATTTAGGAGTTACAGTATAATTCCCCCAAAGCCCCCAGCCTAATTAGTGAAGAAGATAAACTGGTTGACAGATTGCACAGCCAGAAAAACATAAAGCAAAGAAGGTTATAATATTTATTATTACTGTATAAGACAGTGATTAGACCCCCAACCTATGTACAGATCTAATCACCATCCTCTGGAAAGGATAATAGCCAGCCCTGCGCGTCTAGTTTGACAAATTAATCCAAACCTGATCCAAATAAAGAGATTTGTAGCTTTCAATGAAAAATTAACTCCCTAGCTGTGCAGTGGGAACATCACCACATGCACTAATGACTTTGTTACCGAGAGACAGTGCTGCACCATGTTTGTGCTCAAGGGTCTGTCACACAGTACATGGTTTGGTGCTGCAGCAAGGGTAAAGAATTAATGTAAAAAAAATTGTGTGTTTGTGAAGCATTAGTCATCATAGAATATAAAACCTAATCGTAGGAGGTTGTCCCAGTTTAGGGCAAATCTGTGAGGAAATTTCCAAAGAGGTCCCTCTAGAAAGCAGATTCAAGCAGTCCCTCCCCCATTTGGTTCAGGAAAAGATTTCCTTGGAGAAAAGTGGTAAAAGCCTGTTTATTTAACAGTAAAGTATTCACAAGCATAAAAAAAAATTAAATAATATTAAAAAAAATAAAACCTCTTGCTGTTCTGAAGAGATGGCAAATTCAGAAAATCCTTGCTGTGGGGTGTAGCTGGGCTCTCTCAGTCTCTCATCAGTCCCTCCAGCACTGGAAAATGTCTCATCTCAGGCCTCAGTGGGCCACAGATGAGAGCTCCTGGTGTTTGTCTGGGTTTTCAGTCCAGAACAGGGCTGACCGGTTCCAAGAAAAAGAAAAGCCAAGGTCTGGAGAACTTCTCTGCCTCAGCTAGCTGAAAAAACCTAATTAACTAAAAGCAAAGGAGTTTGCTTTCTCTCTGTCCGTGCTGCAGACAGCACAGTATGTGAGAAAAAAAGCTGAAGCTCTTATCCCTAAGTTTTTGAATACTGACACCTCAGATATTCCACTGTTTCTCCTCCTCCCCCCACTTCAGTCTCAGATTTAGTTTTGAAGATGCAAAACTTAATATTCAGCACAAATAGAACAGATAGTTTTGGATATAAGCATCATAAAGTTACCCTAGGACAGAGGTAGACAGTAGTCTAAAAAGTGCAGGCTGACAAAGCTGGTGATTATCTATTCCATGGCCTTCTTGAAGGACATCTATATATTTCTGAAAGGTTACAGTAAGGAAATTTCTCACACTGAGTATCCCATTCACAGTGTGGAAAAAAATCACACAAAACAGATTTCATTACATATCTGTACTATGATGTGGCAACTTGATAGCAACATGAGAAAGAAGCAACATGAGTAGTAGTGAGATGTATGTGGACACCTAAATTTTGTCCATAAAAAGGAAGAGAAGCACAGAGGTTGAAGAAATCAGGAAGCTTCAAAAAACTGCTGGAACAAAAAGTAGAATTGGAGCAAAAAATCTACCCAGCTGAAAAACAATAGGGAAGAGGAAGGCCTGAATTTTTTTCCACTAAATGTAGTAGATTTGTTGGTTTGTGTTCTACAAGAGCTCTAAGGATTTCAAGCACTTCCATATATGTGAGGAAATGTCATGGCCATTTATTTCAGTGCTGTGGTCATTCCCTTGCAGAATATTAACAAATGTTGTCCAGATTATAGGCTTGACTTTATTCACCTGAACAGTACAAAAACTACATGCTGATATATCAAGCAAGCACAATTTCTGCTACAGTGCTTTTAATGAGATGTAGAGGAAGACTGAGACTACAAAGCTCAGCAGTTTGCCAAAGCAGTTTCCTACTTTTTATGTGTCTAGACTCCTGAAATGAAAGCCTTCACATGGAGTTAGCAGTAAGCACTCAGTGCGATCACAGGGCAAGCTTTGTGTCTCAGAACAGCTTCCACAGCAGTCAGCAACCTGAGAGAGATCAGGCAGTTACTGGGAGAAGCTGAGGACAGAGGTACATCTTCCCATCTCCCACCCCATGGCACATGGTTCTGCACTGCCAGGAGGCGCTCGCTGACTTCCCTGGGTTTTCTCCAAACACAGCTTTCTAAAAGCATTCAGGAGGGACCAATTCCTCTTCCCAGGTGCCTGCAGCAGGAACGACCTTCTGTCCCAAGAGCAGAAAACCTGAGCTTATTTCCTGCTGTTTCCAAAGAGGACACCAACCCATTGTTGCACCATGTCCCAAACGCATGACTGGAAGATTTCCCTCAGTGTTGATGAAGACCCTGAAGGAAAGCTCTAAGAAATATTTGTGTAAAATGTGCAGGTACCTTTGGGATTAGACAGCATTATCACAATATCTGACAGCTGGGTTTAACTTGGAAATTTGGCTGGACTGGGAATATAACCTAATTTTTTACCTACATCTAATCTTTCTTCCTAAACTATGCAAAATTCAGTGTAATCTTCCTTTTTGATTTTCAGTCTGAATGCTTTTTACAGTTTTGGCCAAAGAACAGAACTTTTCAAGAGATCCCTTTCCAACCTTCTGAGATTAAAGCCTTCACTAAAGCAGAGAGGTGTGTTTGCCATCCTTTGGGGCTGTATCTGAGTGATTTAGAGAAGCAACATTATGTTATTGTCTAGTGTCTTTTGAACAGCTGGGCTTTACAACAGTACAGACAAATAGTTGAGAATTCAGGCTTTTATAATACTATAAACTCAATATTCAGAGAACAGAATTTTTTTTTTTTAAATCTCCTTTTATTCCACCAGCTAAGTGTTTCCCTGAAATTCATATTTAATGGGACTAGATGAATAGCAGCAAGTTGTTAATCTAAATGCCCAAAACACTATTAGGCCTGTGCTGTACAAAAATCATATGTGGTGATAACCAAATCCAGATACTGAGAGAGGAAAACTCTCATAAAATACTTTCTAGAACTAGTAAATGAAGAAAAACACAATGGAAGAAGTATAGAGATAAAAGTGGAGAAGATTTAAAAGCAGGTTTTGTTTTTTTTTTTCCCAGAAATGGTTTGTCCACTGACTCTAATCATCTCCCAAGATATGGTTAGGCTAGGAACAAGTTATCAGGAAAAATGTTTTTGATTCACTAAGTATAGCAAGGGTCTTATACCTAAGACCCACTGGTGCACTCAAATAAATAAGAAGTTCTTTGCTGTGTGTAAGGTTATTTTGCTGTTAGTCTGTCCAAATAGGGCTGCATCTGATGCTACTGACCAAATGGACCTTAACATGCTATCCACAGTCCTGCCTGTCTTAAGTTATACTTAAGAAAGTCACACAGTCTCATTTAACTAGACTGAAAGACTATGCAGGGAGAAGACACCACTATGATCACTTAACCTGCTTTCCTGCCTGTGTGGTACAAGCCTGTTTGATCTACGCTCCAATGCAGGCACATTCCTGAGTGCCGAGCCATGAGCAGATGGCACAGGAGATGACTCCAGTGCTAATTGCTTATCCCATGCAAAAATATAACAGCTCCTGGCTCTAAGAGGCTCTCTGTGTGCAAGAGAAGGTACTGAAATGGCCGGTTTTCATCTCCTGCCAAAGAGAAATAAACATGCTTGATTGGAAGAGTCTTGGGGTAGGATTTGACTCAGACATCAGCATTCAGATATTGACCACTAGACTTCATACAGCTGGTTCCTGCCTGTAATGAAAAACATTTTAAAGAGCATGTGATTGCAATTTAGATATTTCCAAATGACTTCATCATGGATTTTGGTAAAAAATTAAAGTCTTCAACTATCATGGAGTGTGTGAGTCCTCGAGTTCTCAAAGCTGGATATTTTCATGCATCTACATCCAAACCAAAGAACCCTCTATTTTAAGCTTTTTTCCTCCTGCAGTCAGCTGTAGACTATGACCAAAGGCAACTGCTCCTTGTTGAGCTAAACAGACATAGCTCTTGCATTCCTCCTCTCTCTAAGGTATATTTACTTGTCCTTCTGTATCTGTCATGACTGTTCCCTGAATGCTCTCCAAATTGCAAACATTTTCCTCGGGCTGCAGAGAAAACATTAACACAGGATTGCAGTAACAGTCAGATTCATGCCAAATGAAGAGGGAATGTATTTTTCCAGCTCTTAAGATCATTCTGTTTACAGTCCAAGGATCACATCAGCACTGCAGCCCATTGCCATACAATAAGCACTTCTCTTGAACTGACCTGTTTCTTCACTACTTGGTGATTTCATTTGCACAAAGAGGACTAACTTGAGAGACATTATATGTGATTGTCTGAAAAATAAAATTTGTTTGCAATGAGCAGCTAACCCCTTTCTCTTCCTCACTCAACTTTTCTTTCCCACAGCGCCCCTGACTTCTGCAAACCCAATTAGCAATGACAGACTCATGAAATGGTTCCAGATCTGCTCCCAGTGATCTGGGAGAAGCAACTGCCCAGCATGTTGCCTACATTTGCAAGGACTAGTTAGTAATTTTTCTGTTCAGTTATATATGCCATGCTACTTTCTATCATTCCAGCTTTCACACCTAAGGGTGCTCTGAACTCTGTCAAAAAGCTTCTAAAAGTTAAGCATTACTATACTTATCACGCAGCTTCCCTGGAAAAACCTATCAGGCTGGTCAGACCAGATTTGTTTTCCATCTGTGCCTGTGAACGTTGACTTCATTAGTACCATATTAACACTTCAGAGGAACCATAGCACAAACTGTATTAGTACTCAGGTTTGTTTATTCTGTGTCAGCTGCTTATTATTTGAACAGGAAGGAGCTGATAGGTCCATAATTGCCTAGACTGTTACCTCTTGCCTATGAAAATTAAAATGGGAACTGTTAAAAATGGCTAATGGAATTTTTTTTAGTGCTTCAATACTGACTAAATTTCAGCATTCATGTTTATTGACTACTTTTCCCAGCTCTTTTAAACACATGTGTACAGGATGACCAAACTGCTGATGTGAAATCAACTTCCTCCACCTTCTTCCACAGCTGTTCTCAGATATACTCTTCAGTTTCAACTGGAGAGTACATATTTAACATTGATACATTCTACACTATATATTGTACATATATATAAATAGAAAGGTTTCTCTTTGTTTACAATACTATAATACTATCATAACTTGATATTTTTGCATTAATAAAATTCAGAAAGAATCACTATTTTTTAATTTGTGATAATTTCAAAAATCAATATTTATGATTAATATTTATTATTAGCAATAGCTCCTTCCTCACAAAATATAGAAGGACAATTTTAATCCTTTATTTAAGTTTAACTAATTTAGGCTTTTATTTCAGTTGGGAAATGTGGTTTCAGACTACTGGATACAATATTCATAATCATTTGCAATTAATAATTACATCAATTACTACCAGCTTTTTTGCAAGTTTCTGGAAATTATTTAGTTCTGTGTGCCTGTCTTACTCAAACTGTACATTTACACAGTTGCACAATATAATAAAGAGGAAATGTGCAATATAAAAAGTATTTGTATCAGTTTATTATTGATGGCCTAAAATTCAAGAGAATTTGGAGACAGTCCTGAGAGCAAATAGAAGTATCTTATGTTCAACATAATAAACAAAAGTGGAGCCAGTGCAGCTATGCGAGATGTGAGTATATTTGGAAGAATATAAATCTGAAAGGAGTTTTTGCATTCTGACTAGGTGTTTCTTAATCAGAATTTGCTTCAGTGACATAAGTTCTGAATAAAGCTGAATTCTTCTTCAGAACTGAAAATGATCTTCAGTAAAACTCTTCACATAACTTTCAACTCAGTACTGAGATTGTCTCTGAGAAGAGGCCACAGTCAATATATGATCACACCATTACTGTCAAAAATTTGCTCCCTGTAGAGAAGGCATTAAGGTTATCACCATTTGTAGTGATCAACCCACAGAATATAGAGATGCTGAAGGAAGTACTTGTGAGTTTGATAATAATGACATTGTATCAATGACATTTAATAGCTCTTCTCATATAGTTTCTATGATTTAGTTTAGTCCAATTTTAATCACATAACCTACATTTTTAGCTTACTTACATCTTCTGCAATCTGCTTGACACCAAGAGAAGAAAGGTTTCTTTTTTTTCTTTGTGCTATTCAAAGCACAGAAATAAAATTTTTTTCAAAGTTTATCTGGTGTAATATTTGCAGCTTGGGCAGATGTTTTTGGTTTTTTCTGTGCTTTTGTGTACAGGGGAACAATTTTAATTTTTTTCTGATATAAATGAGAAAGCAGTAAAATTACTTTTGACAATACTTTTCATATATACACAAAGAAAACCCCTTTTATATTCATATATGTATATATATGCATATGGATATGGATATGTGTATACATATATAAACACATACATAAGTAATCTTATTTCTCTGTTACAACCCTACATGAAAACAAAAGAAAAAAAAAAAAGCAAATTCTTCTTCAAACAGAAGCTTCAAGATCTACAGCCTACACCATGAATTCCACTACCATTTACAAACATTTTATCATATTAAAAACAAGAATGAACCATCATAAATGAAATATGTGCTAACATATTTTGTCTGTTGCATTAGTGCTTAGGTTTTGCCTCCAGATTCCTCATGGACTATCAACTTATGAATGGAATCTCTCTTTCTAAATTATAGGATAGTACAGCAGAGAGAAGATATTTAAAACCCATCTGGACATGGTTTTAGGCAGCCTGTTCTAGTCAACAATACCTGAACATGGGAGTCTAGCCTAGACAGTCTTCAGAAGTGCCTTTGAGAACCCAAATTCACTGAAGGATGAGATGACAAGGAGTCTGCTTTCTGACAAGTACAAATGCAGGAAAGAGGAGGTGAGGTAATGTAGTTATTTTGAGTGGAGAGCAGGGATGGCATTCACAGGTTGCAAAAACAATGATTACAGGACAGCATGTAGACTTTCCTGCTCTGTTTGATGCAGGTCCCCATACTGCTAATTAAAGAAAAGAGACCCTATAGTGGGCTTTATAGTAGGGGTCAGAATTCTGAAGTGAAAAAATGTCATTATTTCAATGACCTGTGGGGTTGAACCACGTTAGAGTGGTGACAGCAGTGGTGTCATGGAGCCATGGTGGAGGGAGGAAGGGCCCTCCACTGTCATCTGTAGTGGTGCAAGAGAAGGACTGTCCAGAAAAGAGATTTTAAAATGAAGGAGTGAGTAAAAATGTCCTAACTATAAACTTTTGATTATGATGGTCTGGGGTCTTGGGGTCTGTGAGACCACCTGACAGTTTCAGACTATGCAGGACCTCTGTATAGTGCCTACTGCAGAATAGGCCTGTCATACAGTTCTAAAGTCTGGACTCTTCAGTATTCACCTACACACTTCAACTTTGGGCTGATTGCAGACCTGACATATTTTTGAATAGGAATGCTTGTATTATGATTTAAGTGGTGGTTGTGACAGAGCTTATAAAGCTTGTTATTTTCTGTGATTGTCATCATCTTATTCACTAGGTTTTTATGTATTTTTTATGATTTTAACTTATAAAACAAGCACTGAAATGTTGTGTTATTAGTATAAAACTATGACAAGCAGCTGGTCTCTTTCTATTCCAAAATATGAGTAGATGTTATATGATGTAATTAATGGCAGTTAAATGAAGAACAAACTTAAGGAAATATTATTTCATGCAAAGCATGGGATTTACAGCCCCAAGAGACTTTTCAAGTGAAATAGTGAGTTGAGCGATTGGATTTTAAAAAGATCTAGATAATTATGTGACCATTAACATTTATAATTATGCTAAGATAATTAAGTGTAATGAAACATCATGCTTATTGATATAAACACATTAGTTATATAAATCAGGAAGGAATATGTTTTAGGAAATCAGCATTTCAAAACTGGCCGGGTACATTTTGGTTTTGTTGTGCAGACCTTTTTTTTAAACTTTTACCATCAGACAATGAACACATGTGTAGGCAGAATGATAGATTGAATGGGGTAGCCATCTATTTTACTGTAGGATACTCTATCTCCTCACCAGTTGAAGATAATAAAGTTTCACTGTCTATTTGTGAAACTCTTTATAAATGTTCAAAATTTACTATTCAGACTTGCACAGAGGAAATCCTATTTGGAGATATGTCAGTAACCTTATCTGCTATATCATCTCCTTGTTGCTTTTTCACAACTAGGAATTTCATTGATGGACATTGTAGTCAAAGAAGCCAAGTGCTTTTCAAAGGAAATGTCATTGATCTAATGGAGGGCAGGCTTTTGGCAGAAGACAAAAAGTTACTGGATGTATATTTTTAACATCAACAAGATTTAAAAGGGGTTTCTTCTCTTTACAGAAAAGTGCAAATCAGAGGTATGTCACTTCTGTTTATGAGGCAGAAAATCTGTTATTTTATTTCTCAGCCTGTTTTTTTTTTATTAATTCATTTTAAATATGACAGTTGCTACATTTTGTTGGTGAATGCCTTTGCTTGCCTTGATTTATATAACCCTGCACATTGCATAGATATTCAGAGTACACAAAGTAAATGTGGTTTGACTGAAATACCATTCTATTTTGGCTGTGTTTGGCATTTGCTTTCACATCATATCGTCCTGAAGAACAAACCTGATATACAGCCTAGGTATTCCTTTCCCATTTTGTTCATTAGGTGATAAGCAGTACTGTTTTGCACAGGCTGAAGTACAAATCTATAGTGCCTTGTTGTTCTGAAAGAAGCTGTACTTAAACTACTGAAGTGAAGTTTAAAAATTAGCTGGTAGTCAACAGACATGGCATATATACCTGGTTCAAACAAAGACTTTCTGTGTTGGCAAGTTAAGCAATACTTCAATATGTTGCTTTCCCTGGCTGTAATGTGATAACAGCACTTATTTCAACCACTCTGAAACTGCAAAGATTTACAAAGCTCCTTGAGATCCACCTGTCAAATGTTCAAAGGATAATGGTTATACACTGAAACTGTGGATGCTGCTAGAATTTATTTTTAAAAAGCCCCCAAACAAAAACAACAACAAAACCAAACAAAAACCCCCAAAACAAAAGAAACCCACCCCCTCCCAAAAAGAAAAACCAAAAGAAACCCTCCACAACAATAACAACAACAAAAAAAATCTCTCACAGCACACCTAGTGCACTTCAGTCACTGACAGGCATTCAACCTATATCACCAGAACAGAATTAGCCCAAACTAACACTTTCTGAAATGTATATAATTAAAATGTCTGCAGACGCACTTCTGGATTCATCTGCATATTTGCTAAGGTAGGCATAGCCAAAGAGCTTTTCAAGTTAAATGACAATCTGTTATTTCAAAAACTACATAAATGTAAGAACTCTTTTTGCACAAACAAGGTACACAAAATAAACTTGGTAGTTGGAGTTTCTGCTTAGAGATTTTTGCCAAGCAGATGCTGACACTTTGCTGTGTATTGTGTATATTTATATACGTGTATATATATGTTCCTGTGCAGGGCCAGGAGTTGGACTTGATGATCCTTGTGGGTACCTTTTAACTCAGCTTATTCTGTTATTCTGTGTTTCTGTGATTCTGTGTATGAGCATAATGAACTGTTCTAAGAGCTGAATGGAGAAGTTACGCTCCCATGACAATGGATCACCACAGCAATTTTTTCCTGTAACTAGAGCTAAGGTACCAATAACTGGATAAAATTCCCTTCTCATCTGCAATAGGTACAGAAATACCTGAATTCTGATTTCACCTCCCTGGTGTCCTTCAGGAACTGCTCTTACCTCGTGAACAACCTGCAGCTCTGATAGTCGCGCCTCATTCAAGCCATCCTTCAGCCAGACTGCAGCCTGGGGAGAGCTTCACCTACATCTAACTGATGTCATACACATTCTGATGGCACCAATTTTTGAGAACATTTTCATGTTTATCTGCCTGCTTATCGATCTATCAATCTTATATAATGCATAGCACTGTAGTAACATGGAATATATGAGTTAACATTCAACTCTAATTTCTATGTTCTCTTGAAGAAAGAGAATCTGCACACATTTTAATTGGTCCAATGATTATTCCTGTCAAAGCAGGTGATGAGGCAGAATTCATTGAGATGGACGTCCCTTGTTTGTAAGGAAAAAATATTTCACTCTGCAGCTATGAAATAGCATCTTCTCCTAAAGCCCCTTGGAAGTTCCAGAAAAAGTAACATACTTCTGAAGTATCAACACACAGGATCTTTAAAGAATCATTTCTTGTTAAGCTGTCACAGCTTCAGCCTGCTAACTGAATCAGCCCAGCTTGGGTTATATTTCACTCACTTTTCCAAAACCCACTGCTGCTGAGTCCTGGATTATCCCTGTCTAAAAATTCAGTCCCCCTGTGTCTAAAGGTGAAATTTGGTTTAGCAGCAGGAAGGTGTTAACACAACCGCACTGTAGAGATTAACATTACAGCAAATCCTCAAAAGAAACAGAAATATCCAACACACTTGAGATATCTATTCTTGATGAAAGCTTCAAGGAAGTAATAAAAGAATAGCCTTTTATAGTGGGTCAGTTATTAATTTTCTTGGAACACCAACAAGAACTTGGCAAGAAGCAACATGTCTGCAATACAATTTTTTGCTTTTTATGTAATGAATAGTCCCATATATCATTTAAATTTCTCTGTTCAAACAACATATTTATTGTTTCACCTGCTTTGAACTACCAACTGTGATCTCATTAATGCAAGGTTAGAAACAGAGCTCAGTTTCATTGTAGTTGCTTTAGTATATACTGCTGCCCCTGGTGATACGTGAGTGTGAAGTCCCACTTCACTAATGGTAGTTCTGGAAGCTTTTTGAGAAGGAATCTGAGAATCTTTTAAAGAGCCAGTGACTCTGCCATCATTCCAGTCATTTGAAGTTATCCCAGACACTTAAAACAAAATCACCTGAAGTATATACTGGATGCAATAGATATAGTGCTGAGAAAAGCAACTGAATGAAGAGACATGATTTCTTAAGGGATTGCTATCTATGATGTCTATTCTATGTTGCAGTGTTACTATGATATTACACTAACTTTTGATCCATATGGTTGAATGAGAACAAAGTGAATTGGACTTGCTCACCCAAGGTTTCATGCACATATTTCACAGATATCTAAACTTCATCAGTCTACGAATACATAGTCATTTGGTTTGAGAATTTTTCCATCTGAGCTTAAATGTTTCTAATGCTTCTGTTATTGTAAGAAATTGAAGCATCAAAAGAAAAAAATAACTTCTTTCCTAGAGCCTCTCACAGAGCTATCATTATTGCTTTAAACACAGCAACAAAACTAACCAAGATGTGTTCGGAACCAGTGCCTTTAAATCTGCAGTATGTGCACTCAAGTATGGGTGCTAGTCATGCATGTGCATAATCATGTTAAAACTGTGACCCCATGAGCCTAAGCTCAGGCTCAAATCACAGTCCTCTGAAATGACTTGGACAAAACAGGGAAGAGCTTTTCCTGAGTAGCTTCTAGCTCTTCTACATCATATCCTCATATACTGTGTTGGGTAATGAAGAGAAATATGATTAAGGTATTTCAAGCCTGACATGAATATTTTTCCAGTGGAGAGGGTTTTGATAATGTAGCCTTGTGGACTGAATTTGGAATTTGCTTTGCTTCTGTAATTGGGCTTCTAATGCCAGCAGAATCAAGGCCTGAGAAGCAAGCTAAAAATATTTTTTCAAGGGAATGACACATCTGTGGTACAGTAAAACCATTAGGCTACTGAATGCCTGTTTTGAATTACATCAAATCACCTGAAGACCATATGGCAAATGGAAATTTTTAAGTTAACATTTACTGCCTTATACAGGATTAAGAAAGATTTTTTTTGTTGTTGTTATTTTAGCTAAACCTATATATGTAAACTCAGTTGCTTTCAAGTTTTTGTAATCAATAACTGAAGGCCAAATGCAATCTGCTAGGAATGTGCAATCTGCTATGAATGCTTAATCTGCAAAACAGTGAGCCATCCTGCAGTGGAGAAGCATGTCTGCATTTTTAAAAATACAGTGAATAAAGGACCAGTCACCTAATCCTTAGACAGTATCACTGATTCTTCTCAAATTCACTTGGGGACTCAGGACTAAGAATCTTAAAATTAGACTACTCAGGTGCCTAACTTTTGGAGCTAATATTTTTTTTAAAGCTTGACCTATTTATCTATCCCTGAGAGAAGAAAGTGTATTAGGAAGTTTAATTTCCCTATTCACTTTTCCATGTACATTCCATGCTGTTTGCAGATGGAGAGAGCAGACAGCAGTCCAAAGAAAAGTTTATGTTCAATGTGGCAGAAGATCTTAAATAAAATGTCAAACAGAATTTCGTAATTTTCTAAGCACATTTACACATATACATGTAGCAAGTAGCCAAATTATTGCCCAAACCAGTTGTCTAACAGATTTAGCAAGCCTTTGTTTTGGTCCTTACACTGAGAAAATGTGACTTTCTGTATTGATGCCAACACCATTTCTTCTAAATTGTACCATGAGGATCAGGCCCATAGTCAGATTGACTCCAAACTCATAAGAAAATCTGACCCTTTTAGACTAGAATGTCCATCACAATGGAAACTAATTTACAGGCCATTCTGAATAGGTATTTCTCATTTCTGGGATGTTTTCTGTCTCTGCACACACAGGATTTGTAATGTTTTTCCAGTTATGCTTGAAGTGGATTTACTATAGTGGGCCTTGAGCTTTCTGTCTCAAGAATATTTACTCTCAGTAACTGAACATGAATATTTAAAAGTTGTAGTGCACAGATCAGCACTAAATACACATTTAAGGCAGTAGAGAACTGTGTGAGCATTGCTGAGTAATGACTACCTGGACTTAAATGTATTCCTACCTAATATTTTCAAAAATAGCCATCTTTCAATCAGAATATACCTTTCCTGGGTTTTTTTTTTGCCTAAGTTACATAAGAAAAAAAGAACACTGGTCTCATAGCAATACAACCTAGTTTATTATTCATATTCTTAGTTTATCCCAGTGAGAAAAAAGGAACCTCTCTAGATGGAAAGTTTACATTATGCATTCTGTCCAATAAAATGTGTGGTTTTATTATTGTTGGATTCTTGTTTGCTAGGCATAATACAGCATATCAATGAGAACTGATTGTTAAATATTTAGGACTTTATTTTAAAAGGGATATTTTTTTTAAGAATTACTTTAATGAAAAGTGCATGCCAGATTTATACTTTGATATCATGGCTTATTTTTATGTCTTTACATTAATGTGGTTGCCTAAACCATGTGTGGGATAAAGTTCTTTCTTATGTTTGTACCTGCTGTGTTCTTTCAGGTGGCATTTTGGCTCACAGAAATGTTAGCTGGCAACCCCAACATCCATTATTTGTCCCTGATACTGCAGTGGTTGTGACTGTGCCTGAACTGCCAAATAACACCTGTTCAGAGACCATTCTCCAGCTCTGAAGTGAGGTGGCCTGGCCTGGTCCTGCTTACACCAGGTATTTCCTGTCCTTCAGGTCTCCTTCAGGCCAGTGTGGTACCTTTGAGGCTCTAACATACAATTATTATCATATTTGTGTGTGCTCGCACTGTTCACTGTAATACAGAGGGCATTGCAGTTTACCAAAACACTGCTTCTGCTGCATGAAAACAAAATTAAAATAGGGTTACATGATTTGGGTTTGATATGCCGATATGTTTGAGGTTAAAAAACTGCTTGCACAGTTTGGGAGAACTGTGGAGGGAGGAGGGTGAGGATGGAGGGAGCTAAACTGTGTCACTCTTGTTGACACTGCCTTTTTGGGAATTGTCTTTAATGACTCCAAACCCCAAATCTGACTCTGATCTTGTGACAGAGCATCCAGTTGGCACCGGACAAAATCATGCTACTCAGTAATTATGCAGATTACTGGCTGAGCAGAGTTTGAGTATGTAGCTGGGTAAGTATGTATTACACACTTCCCTGGCTTCCAGTGGTTCAAGAGTGCAGCATTAGGGTGTGTGCATTTATTTGGGTGAGAACCTCCTCTCATCAGTTTTCCAAATGAGGCCATTAATTTTGATCTAATTATTCTTGATTTCCACTGGTGTCTCAAAGTCAAAGCTTCCATTTTGTCAAGTTTAACCCATGCTAATTGGAAAACCACACCTATTTTGGCTCTGAATTCTGGGGCTCTACTTGGTTTCATAGACAGGCCCTATTTGTAAGTAATGGTCTGGGAAGTCAGTTCTTTTGTTCTGTATAACATTTGCTAGGATATACTTGAGTTTCCCTCCCTGGAGTTATTTAAAAGACTTGTAGGTAGGTAGATAGGATATTCCAGATAGGAATGTCACTCAAGGACATAGTTTAGTGGTGGTGGGTTTGGCAGTATTAGGTTATATGATTGCACTCAACAATCTGAAGAGTCTATTCCAACCTGAATGATTCAATGATTCCACAATCTTTAGAGAGGTTTTGTGCCTGTCTGCTCTCTTTCTTGGTCACCTCTGGGACCCCACAGCCTCCCAGGCAGTTTGTACGGAGGGCTGCAGGGCACAGGGTTTCTCGACAGGCACAGAAGATGCAAAGGCTTCCTTTTGAAGAGAAGATGGTCATCATTGAGCCACTGCACCAGCAGTGCACACAACTGTAATTGCAGTTCTTTGTTAAAGACTAAGTCTTTCCAAAATTTCACACGTTATTCAGGATTGGAATTAAGAAATTAAGAGGAGCATGACCAGTTACCAATGAGGGGAAAGAAAGTCTTTGCTCCTTTTACCACATTTAAATGCTAAGGGAAGCCAGCAAAATTAAGTCTGATTTCTTGAGCAGATCTTCATGTACACAGCTGTTAATGTGGGGTGAATGAATGTGCATCATTTGAACTCCACAGGCTTCTTTATTTTAATTATTTTTTTTTAATTCTATTAATTTTTCTTTTGAATTCACAACATGTTTCTTTCAGTGAACAATATTAGCACTTTTCAGTGGCCAAAAATAATATGTCTTAATTGCAATGGATTTTAACCAAGGATGGCACAGACCTGTGGATAAAAAGACTGCTTTATATTTCAAAGTACAAAGGTCAGATTTAGTAAGTACTTGTAGATTTATTTTTAAATTTTAATGGGCCAGATTCCCAGCTTGTGTAAATCAGAACTTCACTGATGTTAAGGGAACTATGTCAAGTTGCATTAGCTTAGTATCTGGCTTCAAAACATTTTTCCTCTGTGTATTCAACTCAGCCTTCAGTACTCATGTACTAATAATTTGTCTGTAGTCTGAAATTTGATGCCTTTTTTTTTATTATAATTAAAAATATAGCTTTTGAATTTTGAAAACTGGTAGGCTTTGTGAAGGGAAGGTCCATCTTTTCATTTGCACATTGTCTAAACAGGATGGCCTATACCAAAATTGTTTCCAATGAGGAGTTAGTTAGGCTAGAGATGTGTCAGATGCAGGCATCTTAGCATATCTGTGTGTACATAATTATAAGAAAGAAGACAGAACTGAATGAAGCAGAGCTATGGGTCTGCCCTGTTGGATAGCTAATGGCTGATCAGGGTTAAAAGGGATAAGCAGTGGAGTGAGGGGACATGGGAAGTCTTCCTAGAAGCTTCCAGGAATGTTTCTGATTGAGTCACAGTCATTTCTGCATTTTATCCCTTTTTATTCAAGTAGAAATGGTATCCAAATTGTTTGAATAGGGATCATGAGGTGGGGTTCCATGAAGACACTGACAGACAAGGCAGCAGTGCCCAAGACATTCAGGCAGCGCACTCACCCCTCCACCAGGGAGACCTGAATTTCCCTGTGTTTGTCCTCCTGAAAGTCCCTCTAGCAGCTCTTTCATTGAATGCTAGATTTTTGATTAAATTTTTTTCAGACTGATGAAGTTTGCAAGTTTTTTAAAACCTTTTAGAAATTTATATAAGTAAAAGCAATTCTATGCAGCATGAACAAAAGATGATTTGAAAAACAGCAACATAAGGAGAGGGCAGTTTCTGAGCTATATACTTAAAACCATAATCAAACCTTCACATGCAATTAAAATTATGATGATTTTTTTACCAGGCTTAAAAAAATTTAGGATTTGTGCTATGTGATTCCAGCACATGTACACGAAGCACAAGAGATTAAGAAATGTAATAGTGAAAAAATTATATGACAGTGTGTGATATTGAAAGGATATTTTCTTGAGCTTTTCCTCATTTCTCTTCTTTGCTTCTCTGGCAGCAAGCTTGCAAATTCAAATTTGAGATCTTATGATTTTATTTATCATGTGAAAATAAACTTTCATCTAAAAACTACATTTTCATCTACTATTTTTGAGAAGATTTTAATATATATTTCTGTACTTTCATATAAAGTTCAAATACTATTTGACTGGTACTGCATAGAACATGGTGACTTTTCACATGGCTTATGTTAGCTTAGCTCACATTTATCCAACTTTGTGAACAGATTCATTTGTTGTAGTTGGATTAAATTTAGTGCAGATAGCCATGAAAACAAGGTATTTTTTAAGCCAAGATAGCCAAATTTGTCCTCATTTACCTCCCGTGGAAAGCCATTAACTTTCATGAGTAGAAAGGAGAGCTGAAATTGGTTTTGCATACTGTGGAAATCGCTTCAATGCTTTTCAACTCCTTTCCTTAAAGCTTATCATGGTTAAGAGTATATAAGATGAGAAATGCAAAATTTTGACAATGGATTCATTGGCTATAAAGCTGAAAATCATCAATTTAATTGAACTCTTTGTAAAGTTAAAAAAAAAGTCTTTGCTCCCAGAAAATACCATATTTATTTAGCTCAGTTGGTTAGAGCATGGTGCTAATAACATGCAGGTTGCTGGTTCAGCCCCTTCAGAGCTGGACTTGATGATCCCTGTGGGTCTCCTCTCAGCTCAGAATATTCTGTGATTTGTGATCTATTTCTCAATAGTTTCAGAATCATTGAAGATAGGATCTTATGAGTACATGAGAAAGTGAAGTCCATCATGGCCTTATCTCTGCACCAGTTAAACCTCAGCACAATGAAAAAACCCTGTGGATAAATGCTTCACTCTTCCAGAAGTGATGAAATCATGGACATTTTCTCCTCCAGGCTGAGTACCATCCAAGTTTCCCATATTACACAGAGATGAAAATGTAATAGGTAGTAAGAAGAGTATGGAAACACATAGCACAGGTTTTGATTGTCTAGAGCTGAACGATGGTGCTGATAGGGTTAAGCATTTGTGGGTAAGAATCAGAGGGAAAGCCAGCAAGGCAGATAGCCTTGTGGGACTCTGTTACAGACAAGCTAATCCGGATGAAGAGGCAGAAGAAATATCCTATAAGCAACTGGGGGAAGTCTCACAATTGCTAGGCCTTGTTCCCATGGGGAAATTCAACTTATCAGGTGTCTGACGGAAAGACAACACAGCAGAGATGAAACAGTCCAGAATGTCCTGGAGTGAGTGGAAGAAAAGTTCCTGACAGAGCTGGTGAGGGAGACAACTAAGGAATGCCCTCACTGCACCTATAGTTTGTGAACACAGGACTGTTGGGTGATGTGATGGTTGGAGGCCTTCTGGGGCTATCACAAAATTATTAAGTTTTCAGATCTCAAAATAGGGAAAGTGGTCAGCAGAACTGCCACCTTGGACTTTCAGAAGGCAAACTTTGGCCTGTATAAAAGACTGGTTGAAGGGTAGTCCTGAAGAAGAAGCCCAGGAAGGCTGGACATTCTTCAAGAAGGAAATCTTAAAGGCTCAGGAGCAGGCTGTCCCTATGGGCCAAAAGACATGATGGTGGGGAAGAAGACCATCCTGACCTGACAGAGAGCTTTGTCTGGAACTGGGGGGAAAAAGTTAGACTTTATGACCTTTGGAAGAAGGGGCAGGCAACTCAGGAGGACTGCAAGGATGTTAAGAGGTTCTGCAGGGAGAAAATTGGAAGGACCAAAGTCCAGGTAGAACTTAAATTGGAGACTTTGAAATGTGACTAACTGTTGAAAAAGAAGTTAAAAACAACCCAAGAAAAAGCATTATCAGGACAAAATATGTTCCTTGGTCCAAAAAAAAAGCATTTCTGGTTGCTGATCTGTGAAGATTTTTTTTTTAAAATGTGGTTTTCTTTCCTTTGTAGAAGAGGAAAGTATGTTGAAAGATCAAAACTTCTGACAATTAAATAAAAATGTTCCCTTGTTACTCTATTAGATGCTGAAAAGTCTCCCCAACAGTTCCACTTAACTGAGGATTTCCCAGATTTCAGTACAAATACATACTATACAGACATTTTGCTGGACAGTATGTGAGGAGAAGCCCTTATTATGAGACACAGTGGTCCTGCAATCACTTCTTTACATATGTACCACATCAGAGGCTTCCTATTACATGACCGAGACCATCCAAACAAAGTTCTCCCTGCTTCACTTCCAATTCACTCAATAAACCAAACATTTAGCCTTGAAATATTGGCAATTTCCCCAAAGATATATGGATAAATCCAGGTTATCCACATGTTCTTGTCTCATGTGGATGGCCAGCTGATGGCCACAGACTTTGGTGGAAATGCCACTGTCCAAAGTTTGCAGATACTTCTCTCAGATTTTACACTGGAGGGCTTGGTTTGGTCTTTGGTATATTACATTGGAAAACTGACTTTATTTTTGCTCATAAATGCTACATATTCCATTCTATTGTGGTATTTGTAGTATGTCATGAACTTTAACAAGACAGACGGAACACAGTCAGCCAGATTTCTCTACTGCTTCTTGGGTTTATGTTTGTTTATTTTTATCTCCATTGTGTCTGAAATCTGCCCTCAACAAAACAAATCAGGCCAAGTCTTAAAAAAACCCAAACACTGGCACAGAAATATTCTTATGCTATTGGTGATTAATATGTATACAGTGTTAGTTTAGTGCCATCAAGTGACCAAAAATATGAAACAGCACTCCTATTTTTCCCAGGCTGCTTTTTTAGTTTATTTTGTTTTTAATCTAAAGAAATCTGATCTGTTATCCTTTTGATATAAGCACAGGCAAACAGCTTCACAAGCAGTTTATTGTCAACATCTAGGGCATTTCAAGAATGAAATTTTCAAGTAAGAATTACAAAGTTAGTGTCAAAATTTCCTCCACATATTGATACATCAAGGTCTCCTCTGTCTTCACAGTTTATGAGGTTTGAAATTTTTCACTCACCTCTGGCTGAAATATTTTCTGTGTAAAACTCAATAGGAGATCTCTCCAAGGTGAAAATTCGTAACAGTTTTTATTATGTGGTGGTATCCAAAGGCTTGGATAGAGGGTTTTTTAATGAAGGATATCATAAACTGTGTGTATCAATCTTCGTTTTGTTTTCTGAAATGCAGTAGCTATCTCTGTCAGAAACAAGAATCTTCAATGGATTGAAATGGATGCACCAAGAAAAATGTTTAAGTTTTAATATGTCCACTTATCGTATGATCAAACTTTGCATTAAAAAGCACAGGTAATGTAAACTTCTAAGAAAGTATTTCTGGAAATTATTTTTCCAGATTTTGTCTGTCTAAAATAAATGTAAATAAATTTCAAACACTCATTAATGTAATAGATGAATACATATTAAATTTCTGATTTATTAGGATGGAAACAATCTCAGAAGCATCGATCTGAGTTGGAGTGACAGGCT
This sequence comes from Cyanistes caeruleus, assembly GCF_971803275.1. Classification (NCBI taxonomy): domain Eukaryota; kingdom Metazoa; phylum Chordata; class Aves; order Passeriformes; family Paridae; genus Cyanistes; species Cyanistes caeruleus. Next base: position 38,039,796 of record NC_141701.1, read on the forward strand.
CCTGGCTCTGTCACACTGATTTCCCACCAGAAGACACATATGTGTACCAGCCACCAGGTAAATTTAAAGCCTAGAACTGGCAGAAAAGCAATGCAAACACTTTACTAAACACACTAGAGAGTGAAGGCAAAAGTTGGCAGAACTTCCACAGACAGGACAGTAAATAGAAGTGTTTTAAAAGTCCCAGCTCATGCCTTGGTGTGCAATAAACAAGCTTCAAGGTTACTGGTCTGTCAGGGCTTGCTGTGGTTGAGAGCAGAGCAAAATATCATCAAATATCATCAAATCATATTTGTTACTTGATAGTCCCAATAGAAGAAATGACACCACAAGTGATTTTGTAAAAGTATTTTCTTGATAGTTTTTTGCATCTCCTCCTTTACAAAATAATTCCTATATCATCTGTACAGTTGGCACTTGTGGTTACAGCTTCTGGTGAAAAATAAGGAAGAACAAACCTTTGTGGTGCTGCTATTTCAGAAGAGCCTGTGGTTTACAGTTAGAGAAACCCTGCAAGAATTGAAAGCTCTGCACATATCCCCTAGTTTTTAAAGTGCTTTCATGTGTTGGGTGGCAGTGTGCTAAGTGCAGAAGAGCTGTGTAATCAGTATTCATATATTTAGACACTGCAGCATATATAAAAAGTGTGATTACTTCAGGTCTATTCATTGTACTTCCTCATGGTTTCTTTCTGACTTTCCTATGAAATTATAAAAATTTATAAGTTAGAAGCTATTTCCTTCTTAATAAACTTTCTAAATATATCTAGAAAAAAGTGTGGGAGAAAAAAGTTGTTCAATATCTGGAGACACATGAGAGTGACAAGAGCACAGAGAACAGCACTGACCAGAGAAACACCTGTTGTAAAGATATATTCATTTGCTGGCAAAAATTGAAAAATATTTTTAAAAGAGAAATTCCTTTAAACATCACTCCTAAATGACAAGCTTTCAAATTGTAGGAAGGTTTTGGTACTGTGATTGATTGAGAAGCACAGGTCAGAGTAGAGGAAAACTTGAATGTCAATCAAATTCTGTCAGTAATTGACTAGTAGAATCTTACCCTGCCCATCACAACACTTTCTTTTAGCAATGGCATTTGCTCTCGTGATTTCATTTAGACTTCTGGAGTCTTGTTGGTTTCCTTCACTTTCTTATCATCCAGGTGCCATCATCAGTGATTAATGTAGCTCTACTGCTGTAATTGATTTAATGTCATGGGCCATAATATCCTGTCACACATCATACAAATGCAACCAAGAGCTGCTCCTTCTCCCAAAGAAGTAACTTTTTTCTTACATAAAGATATTACAAATCCTTTCAGTCAGATGAAGGAAAATAACCAGAGTCAAAACCATCCAACACACTGGTACAACTGGCTGAAAGAATGCAGCCATATGTAGGACAATCATACTCTTGTCTTTTTTCTTCTGTTCCTGTCTTCCCAAACCACCATAGCTTATTGCTTAAGTTGTCAGGCGGAGTGCTGTATCCTTTAATGCCTGACCATTATAGATGCTGAACATACATGCTTCCTTTGAAGCATGGATTTCAGGTTCAAAATCTCAGAGGAAGAATAGGTGCCTTTTGCTTTAGACTTCTAAAAATTTTGGGTACTTGAAGTATGTCTTTGCACCATGTGAAATCTTTAATCTTTATCATCCAAGAGTGACAAGCCAAATACTCCTTCATTGTCTAAACTGTCTTTCTAATATCCTTTTAAAAGAAGTGATCAGGTAACTTGAACTTCTTCCATTAATGCTGTTTCGCTTTAGGAATTTCAAAAAAATATAAGTATTAGAAGGCATACAGCATGAGGAGCTGTTCAATTTATTTTCTGCCTATTGCTGAGTGATGTAGTCCTAAGTAGTTTCTCACACCCTATCCTGCTCCAATTCTTTGAACAGAAGGCTATTGAAGTCAATCTCTTATAATGAGGCAGCAATATCAAATACTGAATTTTTCTCTTTCATATCATACCAAGTGAGAATTCTAAATGTGATCCTGTAAAAATTACCATATGCTTATGAGTACTCAGCAGAAGCTCTAGTTTGGTTTTGGAAATTTTTCAGAACACACTAAACCCCAGAATTTCACCTCTGCTCCTCTTAAAATGCAAGACTGCTTTTCCTCTCTCCTCTTTGAACTATTCAGCTGATAGCGGATATGTTTTCACCACAATTAAAAGAACAACTTACAAAACAGCTATATGAGCAGCGTGCCTCACGTCCAGGGAACTTTCTCTTCACAATGCTGCCTGGTGCTTGTACAGGCATATCTGATTACTATAGATCAACGTGGTCACAGAGATTTTAAAATGCTGAAAATGTGCTAAAGTTAGTCCTGCATGTGTGTGAATATGGGAATGGGTAGATATAAATTTTAGGAAAAATTTGGGGTTGCTGTTAACAAATAATGCAGACATGGCTCGTTTCACTCAGCTGTAGTAGCTGTACCTTAAAACTGAATGTCTAATTTAAGACAGTCATCTGGACTCTCTCCAGAGTGAGCAGAGATCCTATAGGAAGCAGTCCATTCCCCTTAGGTGTGATGTCCAAGGTAAGAACAGTGAAATCAGCCATCTCTCTCCAAGACCCACAGCAGAAGCATGGAAGATAACCTTAGACTAAAGGCTTAACTTGCATATTTTGGCTAAATTTAGTTGAGAACAATCCATCCTTAGTGCTTCAAGTGCCATGATTTCCTGAAGAAATTCTGTTCTAAACAACTGCTCTGAATAGAAGTGTTGTTTGTATTCATTTGTCACTTCTACAGCCACTATAAAAATATATATAACTCTATTGACTGGTGACAGAGGAGAAAGCATTTTCCACTTCTAGTCTTACATTCAGAAATATAGTCAAAGGACTTCTCTATTATATATCATACAAAGCATGCCAAGTTTCCTAGATGGGAAAGAAGAAGGAAAGGCCTTTATATATTTGCTGTGTATCCTTCAATATATGAAAAACAGTCTGACTTGTTTATGCAGGCCTTAGCTGTGCTGATCTTGTATCTCCCCAGTCGAATGCAAGTCTTAGCTTTTAGATAGGACTTATGATAACATAGGTTTGCTCTTTATCTTTCCTGGTTTAGGGAAAGTGGGATAAAGTCAACCAATGCACAAGAATATGTCAAAGAAATAATATATTTGTATGCATGTGTGAAAATTAATCTAAATTATGCATTTGTTTTACTGATTTAAAATGGAGTCATGAATATTACTCTGTCACAGGTCTTCTTTCAGCAAGAATGTTGTTGGACATAGAGCTGAAGTAGCTACTAGAAAAATGGCCTAACTTATCTGGGACTATTACCTATCCAAAAAGTATAGGCATTTAAAATATTCTTCATTGAAACATTTTAAGAGTTTTAAAGGCCAACTATGGCCTTTTAGGCAAATTAAACAGTTTATTTCTGCATCTCAATTCTTCTGCTTTATTTTCCCTCCCCTATGTCCAAGAAAAACACCCTCTGACAGAACACTGAACCCATGGACCAAAAAAAGAGAGACTTGTAATTTTACCACTTACTGAGTGGGATTTAAACATCCCTTTGAGACTTATACACATGCACTTGCTCATAAGCAAAGGAATAAAACAATGTACTCATCAGCTAACTAATGTTTTGCCAACAATTTAACTCAAATTTAACTCTTTGCCCATTCAAAGAGAGGGAAAACCCAATGACATTACAAGTTACTTTTCAAATTCACATTTAAGTGAAATTTATGTTTCAAATTTGCATTTTACATACATATGTTATGGTGGTGAATAAAATGGAAACTGGTATTTAGTCTGTAAGGTTCATTATATACTGCTTTTGCATATAATATCTGTCCTTAATAGATGCCTTCTCCTTCCCTTAGACTTTTCAGGTTTTCTCTCACCACCACTGTCCATGTTTATTTTCATTCCTATGATATAAAATACAGCTCCATCGTCCTGTAGACTATATGTAACAAGCTTACTAAAAGGCCTTTCCTTAAAACACCAGCTACACTGAAAAATGACTCAAGGGCTCATCCATTTTTCACATGAACATTTGTGGCACCACATTTAGCAGCTCTACAGCAGAGCAGAGTGACTCATGAATCTAATGACATGAAGGATGTATGGGTGCTGGAGGGGAGCCAAGTCATCAGCTCCATAAAGTAGCTGGAACACCGAAGGGGTGTGGGAGTATCTTACTCGATGAACAGATTCGGCTGTTTTTTCCATATGATTCACATGTGTTCCAAATCTGTTTCAACAAAGTAAATATATTCTTTTCTGTTACAAGTTTGTCTCTGATCTTTAAAATTTGCATGTCTTTAAAGAAACTAAATTAGTATTATTTTATTTGCCAGCAATGCAGATGTATAAAGTGTACCTGATTATTTCGAGATTACCATGCACTCTTGCCCTATTTTATGAGTCCTCTTCAGGGTGCTTCCAATGAAGTACAAGGATCTGCACATAAAGTTTGGTACGTGCAGTGTGTATGTGGATTTTCAGTGGCTGAAAATCCAGCCCTCAAATTCTGCAGAGATTAACCCTTGAAAAAGAGTGGTTAGTAATGGTAGCAAAGGAGACCTAAAGGAGATGTAATCCTTTAAGGAGTACTAAAACCAAACAAATTTATAATCAAGGACCGTATTTCAGAATGGGTGTGGTTCAGAAGGATTTATTTCACTGGAAACATTTATTTTACATAAAATCTTCAATTTAAATTGACATGTAAAATAACTGTACAAGTTTCTGTCATCCTTGTCTTTACAATTTGACTTATAGAACATCTTTAAGTGTGACACTTTACATCTGCCTTCAGGATTACTATTTTCTCCATGGAAAATCGTGAATTGTACATTTGTTTATTGATAAAAATTGGTTTAATTAAAATTGTTTTTAAATCAAACACACACTGTGACACATATAAATTGACTTACAACTAGCTCAAAAATCTTAGCAGAATTTAGTACAAGAAAATGATCACAAACTAGTCTAAATGCATTCAGAATGGAGTTGGGAATTCTATCATGAGGGTAAACTTTACATGATTGTTTTTAATCTAGTGGAGTTTCTGCATGTACTTCCAGGCTGTCACTCAGATCAGGGCAACAGGTAAGCCATGACACATTTAATTGTTGATTTCGTTATCAAAATCTCTGGATATATTTAAAGGATATATTTAATATTCTAGGCTCTCAGTACACACACAGTGAAAAGACAGTGTATGTCCCAGAAAACTCAGGCCGGCGTTTCCTTTGCAGAAGTTAGTCTGTCCTAAACTTCTCCTGAAAGCAAAACTATTCATTCATATCTTTCAAAAAATACTTTTTTCACAGAAATGCAAACTTATATTAAATAGTTTAAATGTCATTGTAATGAGAGGTAACATGGTGGGGTTTTTCCCCCACGAAAAAAATGTGTTTCTGTTTTCTGACTAGTTCTACTAACAATAAGCTAAAGTACTCTTTAGTAGTTTTGCCTTTGGTTAATGTGTCATAGGTTGGCTATTGACATATCATTCAGAATAAATATATTATTGGATGAATCCTTGAACTACACTCAGGAGTCTTTTATACTCCCAGCAGGAACTTCACCACTGACTTCAACAGTTGAGGTTAAGCCTACTCTGAACATGTGTAAAAATGCCCAATAGAGTAGAATGTATTGATATGAAACACTTGAGCATTGTGTTTATTGAAGCTTTTTAGATACCTGAAAGACAAAGTTTTGTGGTTAAATACCATGGGGAATATCTGCCAGAAACAAAAAATGAAAAAAAAAATAAAATTAAAACCATCTTGGAATATTTTAAGTCAAATGCCAGGAATCCAGTAAGCTTATTGAAAAATACAGGTTTAGTTAAACCCCAGAGATATGGTAGCATATAATGAGTGATAGCTGTATATAAGAATGCCAGGGAAAATGGGCACAGTAAATCAGGTGATGATGATTAAATGTGTATTGAATGCAGGAAGAGACAAAAGATACTGTTCCTGGTGAAAATTAAAAGGAGGAAGCAAACGTACGTTATGATTCAGGTCTATTTTTCATTACAGAGTACAGCTTTATTCAAAAGGAGGAAGTTGGTGGTTTTTCTGATATATTCTGAGCAACTAATGAAGGTATTCAATAAGCTTGCCCATGAGATAACAATAGATTTCAATCACTTGAATACCAGTTTGAAAAACAATATGGCAGGACATAAAATGTTCATCAAGTTCTTTTAGTATTTTAGGGATGAACTTTTGCTTCACAGTACAGAGGAAGTTACAAGAGGAATTATCAACTGTAACTGCATGACAAGTAGAGAGGAGCTCACTTTGATTTTAAAGGCAGAAAGTAAACTGAGTGAAAGTGATCATGACACATTTGACCAAAATAGACTTCCCTACTCTGCGAGAAAGAGGAAGAAAAAGCATGTCAGCACTGCCAACTATGGATTGCATTGTTATGTAGAAATAGTTAAACTAGCTTTAATCAAGCTAGTCTAGGTACTAAAATCAGGCTCATCATAACAGCATGCCATTCTATATGAGTTAATTAAACTCCTTTCTGTACAGTCTAGGCCTGAGCTCAGTCATTTAAAGCTAACCTAGATTTTCTACAGAGAACAATAGACTCATTTTTAATTAAACATACAATAGCAAGCTATCTTGATGTGAACAAAAGGAAGGAAAGGAAGCTTAAGTAGATTGTGTTAACATCACATTAAAAGCTCTTCAAGAATTTAAAGAAAGAAGTCACAATAAGGGGACATAACTGAAGGGTAACATAAAAGAATATGAAAAAAAGGATAAAATTACGAAGCCTACAGTACAAAATGAGTGACAGGCAAAAAGGAGCATAAAATTCAACAAGAAAATGTTCTGGAAATACAATAGAAGTGCCCAGATACTTACTTAAATATATCTTACCACAGAGTTTAAAGAAGGAATGAGTTAAAAACTATGTAAATTTTATGTAAGCGAGTTAATAGGACTTAGAGAAATTTACTTAATATTGTAGCAAAGACAATCTCTGAATTGCTAGAAGACTATATAGGTTTAAAGAGACAAGAAAATGATAAAATGCATCTAAGGAAAGCTGGTCTAAAGCAATCCAGATTTATTTTGATGTTATGGAAGAATCTAGAATAAATTTCACAATTAAGAAGTTACCATAAGGTTGTCAGAAACTGATGCCCTCACACTACTCTAATGCCCTTTTTTACAATCAAATACACTGATTCAGTAGAAAAAGAGAAACAGTAAGTATCATAGATCTTGAATTTAGTATCATTTAGACACTGTCCCATGACAGTTTCATTAAAACAAAAAGCCAAAGAAACTTAATTTTAATGAAAGCACCAAGCAATTGGCATGCTGCTTACAAAAATCAAACTTGGAGGGAACCTGCAATGAGAACCCATAAGGATCTATTATCATTTCTGTTCTATTCATTATTTTCATTAGTGATTTGCAAGATGCAACAGAATGTAGCTATATTCAAAAATTCGTTTCTCACTAATGTGAGAACTAGAAGACAGTATCAAATTTCAAAACTATTTTCTTAACTAGAATAAATGTCTAAAGTTAGGAGGATGAAATCATCATGGCTAAGGTAAAATATTATACCTGAGAAGAACTTAATTATGTAGGAGAAAAAGTGGAGAAGTAGATGGCATTATGTTAGAATCAGTTTTAAGCAGAAATTTCTGTCAAAGTAAAACAAGCAAGTTCTTACTGGGGTGTATTTATGAATGTTACTCTTGTACATAACACATGGGGCATAATTACTGCACTCTAGTTGGTGTTGATGCCTTATAAAGGCAAAAGTCATACTAGAAGGAAGGCAGAATAAAGCTGGAAGAATAAATCCTTTATGAGTGTAGTCTATAAGAAGAGTGAGAACATTTTAGTCTGTGAGAGGATGATATACATATCCTCAGAAACAATTATATGAGTAAGTATATATTTATATACAAATATTTATAAAAACAAATATGAGGCACATAAATACTGTTCACCTTCACATACTGCATCCAGCTCTGGGGTCCTCAACACAGGAAGGACATTAACCTGCCAGGGCAAGTCCAGAGGAGGCCACCAAGATTATTAGAGGAACAGAGCACCTCTGCTCCGAGGAAAGCCTGAGAGATTTGGGATTCTTCAGCCTGGAAAACAGAAGGCTTCAGGGTGACCTAATTATGTCCTTGCAGTAACTGAATGGAGCCTACAAGAAAGAGGGGAGAGACTATTTACAAGCGCATGTAGTGACAAGGACAAAAGTAATGGTGTCAAACTAAAAGAAAGTTTAGATTAGATGTTAGGTAGAAATTCTTTATTGTGAGGGTGGTAATGCACTGGAACAGGTTGCTCAGTGAAGTGGTGGATAACCCATCCCTGTAAGTATTTGAGGCCAGACTGGATGGAGTCCTGAGCCATCTGGTCTAGTGGAAGGTGTCCATGCCCATGGCAGGGGTGTTGGAACTAGATGATTTTTAAGGTCCCTTTCAACCCAAGCCTTTCCATGACTGTGATTCCACGATTTCCACTGGAAGTATGACAAGGAATGCAGCAAAGAAAAATCAGGTTGGCTATTGGACAAATGCATATTCACAGATACTGTCAGAAGTTTGTACAAGCTACATGCAAATTTTGCACATATTCTTCAAACAGGTGCTTTTACAAATTGATTAGAAAAATAGTACATGCAGATGATAGAAGTAGTTTTCAAACTGTGATCTTTGCCTCCTTAGATTCTATGAAGTACTCCTAAAGACCCTGAAAGACAATTGGCCAAAGTAAACCTGCCTTCTATAAATACAACAACTCCCTTAGTTATGTCCACAAATTGAAAATATTTGAGTAACACTGATCAACATATACCTGAATCCACTTCAGTGCAGAGAGTGCATCAATCCCTTGAGGTCAAGAAGCCTGTAATTCTTTTAATTCCTGTGTGAAAAAATTATATCCTCTCCATGAATCAAATTCCCTAACTTATAAATATGCAAAAAGCAATGTTTTTCTACTGCACAAGAGATCATGTCTCTAAAACCATAATAAATCGTTCAGATACAGTGGCAGTTCAAGGAATTGAAGGGTTTTTACACAAACTAAGAGATTCCACTTAACTCCTGTTTCCATAGAGGTCTTTCTAGGCAATTATAGGACTTGAACAAACGGCATGAAGCTGAGTCAGAGGAGGTTTAGGTTGAATATGAGGAAGAGGTTCTTCACCCAGAGGGTGGCTGGGCACTGGAACAGGCTCCCCAAGGAGGTGGTCACAGCCCCAAGCCTGACAGAGTTCAAGGAGCTTTTGGAAAATGTTCTCAGGCACATGGTGTGACTCTTGGGGATGCGCGGTGCAGGGCATGGAGCTGGACAATCCTGATGGAACCCTTCCAACTCGGCATATTCTGTGATTCTAGGATTTGGACACACCTCCTACCCGGACAGCTTCTGTCACACGCATTACGGGCACAATGATCTCACTGCAGTGGCACTACAATTAAAACTTTTATTTTAATCCACATAACGAAGCTGTTTCGCAATGTAATACAGCGTGAGCTTCCCTCCGTGTGCGCCGCGGAGGCCCCGAAGGGCCGCAGAGACACCACAGCCCGGGCGAGGGCGCAGAACCCTCGCTGCCGACCGACTCTTCCGTTTCTCCGGCCTTTTCCCTGGGCCACCTTCCCCCGCCTCTCCGCGGTACAAACGGGGCGGGCCGGGCTCGCCAGCCCGGCTGCGGCCACGACCGGCCCGCTCTCCCCGCCTCCCTGAGGCGCGGCCTGGCCCGGTCCGGCCTGCTGTGGCGGCGGCACCGGCACCTCGGCCGGGCGGCTCCATGGCTTTCATCCGCAGGCGGCGGCTGGAGCGGGAGCTGTACTCCAAGGAGAGGTGAGCGGTACTACCTCGCCGGCCCCGGCCGCCCCCGCTCGGTCCCGGTCCCGGCCCCTGGGAGGGCCCGGCGGAGCTGCGGGCGGCGCGGCCTCCGGACAGGCCGCGGCGCATCGGCGGGAGGAGAGCCCGGGCGCTGCGCTGCCCTCGTTGTTGTTACTGTTGAGATCAGGTGGCTGATGGTTCCTCTGAGTTAAAGCTGAAAAGGGTGGGGAAAGGACCTGGGGAAACAGGAATGCTGCTTGCTTTGCATAAACTGCGTGAAAAATAGCGTCTTGTAGATTTTGTAGATTTCTGTATATTAGTTGGTTCTCAGTTGTGCTTGTGGCATGGAGCCGTGCTTCACTGAAGTTTGTTGTTTTGGTGTTTTTTTTTTTCTTTTCTGAACACTGTAGTCAGTGTACTGTCAACCTTTAAATTACAGACTCTGTGTTGTCTCTTTAAAGTGTTAAATTCAATTAGCCCGTTCCTGCTTGCTGACTGTAATCTTTGTTTTGTTTCTGAACGTACAACAAAGGCTTATCACACGTGCTTGAGTGTATCCTGAATTTACTCTCTTATTTTTGGGTAGTGTCCCACTTTCTTTTGCCTGATTTAGCTGTATCTGTCTTGTCAAAAAGTTTCAAAATCTTCTGCAAGCTTAATATTTCCACGTAGAAAATGTTTGTGAGAGCAGTAGGTCGGCATGGGTCACACAGCAGAAGGACACCCACCACCTTCTCCGGGGGGATCAGGGATCCGTAGTTATCTCCTGCTGCAGGAACCAAAGAAACAGCAGGCTGGTCCAGTGCGAGCCCTGTGCAAATTCCTGGTGCAGGTCTCTGCTGGTTACACAGCACTGTTTATTGTTGATCAGAAAACCACATGATGAAGAGCTGGACTCACTCTGTCCATACAAATTCTGATTCATAGCTGCTCAGCCCATGGAAGCTACCACATCCTCTGAAGTACAGTTGGTTTTTTTTTTGAAGTACAGATGTGTTCTGGATCACGTTTTCTTGTTTCACGTATATCTGATTCTTTGGGGGGCTGCTGTGGTTTCAGTTGTGTGTAAGGGGCTGCAGGGAGCTGTGTTATGCAATTAATGTAAATAGTCTTATTTCTTTCTTTTCTTTTTTTTTTTTTTTAAGCTGAAAAAAAAGGTCAAAAATCAGACTTGTCTCAAAGAAACCAAGTGGGATCTAAATCTCTTCTAAAAAGCCCTGAAAACAAACTCAGCGTATCAATGTCAGCATTACTGACCTACAGTTCTGGATGAGAACTTTTTCCTTCGTTCATACTTAAAAGCATACCAGGATCATATTATTTGAGCACTTCATGAAAGATCAGTCTCGTTCTCATTTGCACTGGCAGCTTTTCCTATATCTGCAATGCCATTTTTTCCTCTTGCCTAACAATTGATATTATTATAAAATCCAAGTAAATTTAAATGCTTTGTACTCTATATCAGTCTGTCCCTCTCCTTCTTTTCCTGTGCTTTCCTCAGTTATGAAATCTTTAAAGCATTTAAGTGATTTAAAATATTTTGAGCTTAGATAGATTAGAATCACTGTGTTTTTGTTGTGTGTTGTCCTTATATTTCTACCTTAAAACAGAAAGAAAAAACCAGATTGCTATGACTTAATTGAAGGGACAGGTTCTGAGATTCTTTTTTACCTACGTGCTGGCTGGCTGTTAGAGACACCAACTTCTGCTTGAAAGCTTTGCTTGATCTTTGTATCTTTGGTGTAGATATTTCCTAGTGAAATTGACCAGGACTTTTTACAATTTTGTGGCAACTGGATTTGATGTGTGTTTTGTTTTGTGGTTTGTTGTTATTTTTTTTTTATTTTTTCTGTTACTTGTACATTTCTTTTTACAAAACTTTGAGCTATAAAAGTTCTAGTTAAGAGTACTGTGAAACTTAATAAGAACTTAATGTTCATATGTAGTTGCTTTGGAGGGAAGGTAGATCAGATTAGTTTTGAGTGATCTGAAAAAAAAATATTTCTTCTTAACTACTTAGTCCACTTTAATATCTAGTTACATAAGCCTTCTTTTATGACTATATGCCATTTTCTAGTAGAAAACAAGAAAATACTGAAATGTCCTGTGTGCAGGACGATTCATATAATCCCTAAAATATTGCCCCTTCATGAACAGCAATCCTTTTTTACAAACAAATTTAGTTACAAAGCATCAAATTAGATGATGTCGTGTTTGGTTTAGGTCGTTGCTTTCCTTATAAATTGATTTCTCACTTCTGCTGGCAGCGTGCCCAAATGCAGGCAAGTGTAAAAACTTGATATGGGGGCTCTCTATACAGTGCAACTGGTTTGTCTTGCACCCTGCTTGGCTTCCTGTGTGCTTCTGCTGGAAACATCACTCACATGAAGCAACCTACTGGCAGCATGTAGGTGTTGCAGATGGATCTTTGGTGTGATGTTTGCTTGGGCATTGGATTTGTATATATATATTTTTATTTTTTTTTTAATCAGTAACCTTATCTTACTCTCTTGAGACAAAATATGCATAATCATGGCTTTTATCCAAACATCAGCAAATGAGTCCTACAGCTGGCCTACAGATAGTTTGTTCTTGTTGGGAGGAGGTTTAATTTTAGAGTTGGTTTTGCTACTGGTAGATTGGGCTGCCCCATTTTTCCATCCCTAACAATTTCCTTCTGTTAGCAGGGTTGTACTTCCAGTTTCAGGTCAAGTGATTGTGCAAGGTGTTGGATCAGCCACTTGAAACCCTTGTGTCCAAGTAGATTTCCAGCATGTGCTTTTCTGATGAAAGGACAAAAATAGTAAGCCTTCAATCAGAGATTATGAATTTAAAGCAGGATCAATGGGTACCTTTCCTACATGATATAAACAGGATTTTGCCAAGGCATTGGTCCCTGCATTGTCATGCTGTGTCCAGTTTGAATAAGTCCAATGCTTCATTTGGTAGGTGAAATTGGTATATAAAATAAACTGTGGACTTTTTTTTGTTTTTTTTTTTTTTTTTCCCCAGATGTTGTTGGATGTCTGAGTCTTTTTCAAACTGTAGAGGGACACATACATCAAGCAGAGTAGCAGTAAAATTCTCAAGCAGACTGAACATAATGCAACACACTTTTCTTTGGAGGATACTTTGTAGCATCTTGGCAGGATTTTTAAACCCCAGGTTGTAGTTTGTAAAGAATGACTGGCTTCTTGGCTGCATACTCGGAACAATGCTAGGAATGTTTGGGTGCCTGTGGGTTCCCAAACCTTGTGTATTGGGAATGATGTCATACAAGCTGAAGTTTTTGCAAATGTTTTCTTGACACTTAGTGCTGAGTTTTCTTATGCGTCTTGGGCATGTTCTTGACTCATATTCCTCAGACCTTTTCTGAGTGACAATTATATGGTAACTCTTTGAGAAAGGAAGTGAGTTTTGTTTTTCTTGGCAAGATAGTTACTTTTTTCTATTTTCTACCTGGAGCTGCTTCTCAAAGGAATACTGATTCCCTTCAAAAGAAAATGCCTTCCAACTGACTGCCATATGAATTTTTCAGTTATTTTTAATATAATCTTTCTGGGACTGTACAAAGACAGGAATTTGAAATAGGTCTTCAAGCAAAATTATGTCAGCATGCTTTAATTTACCTCTCCCCTTAAGTGTCGGTGCTTACCTTTTAATCTCAAACAGTTCCTTGTAGACTGTTAAAAGATCAACTCTTTACTCCACCAGGTTCTGTATACTTTTAACACTGTGTGGGGATTGAAGATATTCCAACACAAAAGCCTTAATTAAAGTTTTCTGAGGGGCTGCAGAGATGTGTGTGCTTACATTGTACTGATCATCCATTGATGTAGCTCCTACCCCCCAACATACACTCTCAGACAGACAGGCACAGCTGTGGCTGAAAATCTTTCCATTTTGGGTCTGGGAAACTCATTGTGTTATTTTGGTGGTGTTGGTTTTTCCAGCTGTGTAAGTTGTAATAAAAGATAATCCCTTATCTAGCATGTTCTTTTTCCTTCCCTCTCCAAGCTGCTGCTGTTGGATTTTTGAATGCAGAAATTGCATTAAAGCTGAGATGTAACAGTGTAAGTGCCTTTTCACCCACTCTAAAGCTCGAGCCTTTGCAATAGTGGCAGTGGTGGCTACTGATTTATTTTACCTTGGAAAAAGTGAAACTGCCTCTTTCCCAGCCTCTCTTGACGGCAGAGCTGCTGTGTGAGTTTGCTGCATTCCAAAGGATAAAGTCTTGTTCCTGGCCACCTTGTTCTTATGCCTGACCCCTTCACATGGTACTGTTTCTTGTATTCCACATACCGTTCCATGTGCAAAACTATCTTGAGAAAACTCCACAGCTCTGAATAGAAGCTTGAGTTATGGTCTGTCTACTATTGTGATAATTTTTAAGTCAAAATTGGCTGGTCTCCACAAGTGGAAGTAGTTTTTGAGGCATTACAAGCGTGTGGGACCAGCAGAGTTACTGAAGCTGCTTTTTTTTTTTTTCTTCAAGTGCCATTTTTCAAATACTACATGTAGTAAGAAAATTCAGTCCTCTTGGAAGTTCTCTGAAGGTTTGTTTGCTGTTGGTGAGACGCTGAGGGTAAATACTGGACTGTTAAGAGGCTATAGTATAAGGCATTGAACATCTTGCAGGCTCTCAACCCTTATAGCTACTTCCATGGGGTTTGAACTTTTTTTGAAACTCTTGTCTAATTTGTCTCTGTCATTTTCAGAATACTATATTGGGCTTTCTTTTGATAGCCTAGTATGTCAAGTTCATTGTAGGAAAAAATAGGTCAGTGATCCCTGAAGAGATGCCTGTGGCTTACTAACTTCATAATTATGTTGCAAACCATTAAACAGCATTGTGACCACAACATTTGTGGGCATAAACCTGTCTTTATTAGGATGCAAGCATAAAAATATCCTGTAATAAGCTTTAAGGTGTGAGTTTTATTGCTGGTTTTCAAAGGATTTTGTGTCAACAGATATTTGAGTTGCTTTCCAAGCTATAGCATTACCTTTCTACCTAAATAGATTTTTAATAAACACCCATTAATGATTTATATTTGGGAAGTTTCAAGTAACAATTGGGCTGTTAATTTTGAAAATGGATCAAAATTAACCACTTGCTTGTAATAAGAAAAATGTCTCAAACTTGATCCTTTTCTGTTTGCCTGAAAAATAACTTTGTGACATTAGTTTATTACTGTATTACAGGAATACAGAGTTTTAGGGCACCAGGCCTTATTAAAGGTGTTTCATAAAAACTGAAGGGATCTCCTCCAAATATGTATGAACCAGAACTGGGCTTTGTTTGCTGGTTTGTTGTTTGGTTGTTTTTTTTTTAAGATGCTGGTTCTTGCTGATAATTTAAAAGTGGGGAAAAAAAATCAAAACCCCTTTTCATTTTAGATACTAAAGGATTATTTTACATTACCAAGTTAAAACTTATTAATTGTCTAACTAACTGCTTAGATTGTGGGGTTTTTATGTCTTGGGATCAGACTTGAAGGCAAGGATAGGTAGACTGGGGTCAGACTTGCTTATTGTTACTTGTCTTGACATTGATTTTTTGATCCAGGCTGCTCTTCCAGGTCAGTGTGATAAAGTCATAGGCTTACAGTGTGTTCTATTAATTACACAGCACTGGGAACAGTACAGCTGCTTAGTGGCTGAAAGCCAAAATAAAGTTTTCAATTCTTACAGGTTTTACCTATTTCTTATACAGGATATCTCATGCATTCTCTGCCTACTGTTACTTTTTGATTTATTTTTTTTTAAGTCTTCCTGTCATGTGCAGAATTAAATTACTATTTTAAATCTATGTAAACATGCATACAAATTCTTGTTGAATACCTCCTGCAGCTCTTTGCAAGGCAGTCAGCCCAAAGCCCAACTGCTTGGTTGCACATTGAAGATCCCCATTGCTGTAATTTTATAGCTATTATGATTGATACCCTAGTTTTTTCAGGCCTTCACAACACTGTTTGTCTACTTAGGAAACATGCCAGAGATTGATCTGTACCTTTGCTACCTGTAAATACTTGTTAAACCTCCTGGCAAGCCTGAAGTGTCATCATGTGCAGTGATGGGCCTCAAGAGGGACCCTGTTGATACAGTACCTATCAGAGGCTCTGATTATTGATATGAAAGACATTTCTTCAGTGAAAATAAAAAGCTCTGACTGTACTGTAGTAACAGTACAGTACAGTCATGAAACTTGATTTTTCTTTGACAACCCTATGGCTCATTAACACAGGCAAATGAAATTTAAATACTTGAGCAATAAAGACTGAGATGAGTTGAGAAGTTCCAGAAGGTTGTTGCAGAGATCACGCATCATAATCTTCAGAGTTCATTGTTAGCAGTAACTTGAACTGATCTGGATTTGTTAGTCAGTAGTGAGATGCAAGTCTGAAAATTTTGCTTTCTCTTGGTATCGTATTAATTTTAAAAGTGACAGTTTTTGTGAGATAGTCTTGGGACAGGCAGTAAGTTTGTCCCAGTTGCAGTGGGTGCTTGAGAGAAGTAGAGACTTGTGATTGTTTTTGTGGAGATTTGATATCTGGGCTCTGTCTGCCTTCAGAAGTGACTTGTTACAGCCTGAAAATATAGGAAATGCAGTTAGAGTAAATGGACTTGGGAGTAGCAACAAGCATAGAAATGCTAGGAAGAGCTTTCAGAAGTACATGGAAAACTCTGGAGAGTGGGAGAGGAAAATAAATATGGAAAATGCACTTAGCCTCCATGATGGACAGTATTTGAAGAAAAATGCTTTAACAGCTTCCAGCATAGCAGTACAACCCATTTTCCAGACAGAAAAGCTGAGGTCAGTGAGCAGGACATCATTGCACAGGAGGTCGCTGGTCTACAGCATGAAGCTCTTCAGTGATGCTGTCTCTAAGCCTGGAGAATGACTACTCATGTGGAAGAGACACAGAGAGAATAGCTAAAGGGTAAACTGGATGCTGCTAGCAAATGTGGTATTTAAAAAGGAGTAAATCTACAGTTTCTCCACAGTATTTTTTTAGCCTATATAAAGAGTTTATCTTGAGTTTTTGTGCATATCTTTGCCTTTTTTTTTATTCCCTTCATTAAATCATCTGGTTCAGCAGCAGTAAGTGTTATGCTGGGGAAAGAATATCTCAAATTCTTGCCCACAGCTTCTGGTTTTGGGAAGGTGAATTGATTTATAAAGTGACAAGTACAAAGATACAATAGTTTCATAGAGGCAGTTAAAATGAAAAATTGCAAACACTCTTGGTTCTTGGTATTTTGGCTTATGTTGAGCATATTATAGTTACTGTGAATAACAGCCAATGTTTTGATATAAAAACATGGCTTTTCTTGAATACATGAGGAATGCCTGCATTTACCAAAACCTTAAAAAATCCAGTAAATACCAGTGCTGTCAACAGGAATTTGGAAAGAATATAAAAATGTGAGGAGTTTATTAAAATAATAGGTGGAGGCAAAAGAGAGAGCCCAAAAATGAAGAATTTCAGAAATGAATTCTCTTGAACAGGTATTATAGTTTTCTTGGAAAAAAACCAATGGCCATAAGCGCCATTTCTCTGAGGCTCATATTCCCTGTGTCAATGGTGGCTGTTTCCTGATTAAAGAGAAGAGATTTTTTTAAAACAAATTGGGTACTACCTTTATAGTTTTCAAGAATGTAGTTTCTTGACTTGTTTTTAAATTATTTAAATAATAATAATTGGCTTGTGGATAATGAATTGAATGCATATGCTTATACATATTAGAAAGAAGAACATTTTACTGGTGAATTGCTCCTTATACATCCTAACATAGCTTTATTAAAAAGCTTTAAAAATGTGATAGAACTTGCAAGATCTGAGTTTGTAAAATTAGAAATTTTAAGTTTGTCCTGGATGATTTCAACCGGATGATATGTTGAAAAATGGGATATAATAGTGACTGCATGGAAGCTACTATGTTTCATATCCTGAGTACAATTGCATATGGCACAGAATAACCCTTGGGTCAGTTGGGGTCAGCTGTCCTGACTGTGTCCCCATGCAACTCCTCCAGCCTCCTTGCTGGCAGAGTGGAGTGAGAAGCAGAAAAGGCCTTAACTCTGTTTAAGCACACTCAGTGCTCAAATCTTTGAATTATCAACAGTTTTCAGCACAAATCCAAAACAAAGCCCCATAGTAGATACTGTATAAAAACAAGCCAAAACCAGCACAATGGGATCATAAAAAAAACTGTTTTCAAGAGAGGAAAGTAAGGATAAGGCCGTTTGGAAAAAGCAGCAGAGCAGTAGGATGAAGTATATTGGAAACACAAGCACTTTGGAGTATATAGAGCCACTGTTAACATGTAGTTGCAGTAAAAACCTTTATTGTTGTGTTCTGTTTAACAACCACAACACAATCTTTAAGTGTGCAAGATGTATTTTCAATAATGCTGTTTTTTCCATTGTGAAATATGTTTTTTTAATGAACAGGCTGTTTGATTCACTCAGTTCATTTTTGGAACTCTTGACATATTTACTGCTGTTTGAATACAACATGCTTGTGAATTCAAAGATGCTGTTTGAATACAACATGAACAACAATGCTCTGGGGACACTTGGTGTTTATTAGTGTTTTCACAGGCATTTCTAGTGAAGCACATCATGAGCAAAGTACAAAAAAGCTCAAAATGTGGGTACTTGTGCAGATCAGATCAGCGCTGCACACAAACAAGTTGTACTTCCAGCTGAAGTTGTTTTTGCTTCTCCTGCTGTGCCAGTATCCACTGGCATTCTCTACAGCTGAAACATTCAGTGACCAAGTGTTCACCCTGCTAGAAAATAGTTGACTTTCAATCACTTGCAGAAGTTTTAGTTAAGTTGGTAGAGAAAACATTTTCATATTCTCCTTGATCTGGCCTATCTGCACTTACTTGGTACTAGCACTGGCATTACTATGATCCTACAATTAAATACTTTAGAAGACTTCAGTTTGCTATTTTTGTTTTGTTGTTGCTGAGGTTTGTTGTTAATCACATTAGTCCATGAACAGGCTTCCCTGGGGTTGAACAGAGGTACAGATGAAGTACAAAATGTGGTTGGTGAGGAAGGTAATGCTTCCTCAGAGGACATCTGTTGAGTGGCTCAGTTGCGTTGTAAAATCTGTGCCAGTATTTTCACTTAACATTTTAGACCAATGTAATTTGGCTTGACTTCAAGACAATCTAATTCCATCCATTCTAAGTAATTAGTTCCTGCCCTTTCTTTTTGTATCATTGCATATTTTGCCTGGCATACATTGATCACAGCTAAAGCGTGATCTGTGTAGCCTGGCTATATTAGAATAATTTCCACCCAAGACATCAGAATTAAATATATAACCTCGTATGTGTTAGAAGAGCATCGATTGATCTTCTTCGAGTGTACCCAAATTTTCCAAATAGGTTGTTATTTTAAAAAGCTAAATTAATTCATTATTGGGGTGTGGGGTGCAGCAAAGAGATCAGTGAAAACTTTCCAAACACCTGATAGGTTTTATTAAGAGGACTAACTGTTACAGTATTTTCTCTTAGAATATAAGATTTATTTTTTTTTTTTTTATTTGTAGGTTTTCACTGCTTCTTCTTAACCTGGAAGAATATTACTTTGAACAGCACACAGCTAATCATATTATAAATAAAGATTGCAAAGATGAAAGGTACAAAACTTTTACATAGCTTAATTTACTGGGGTCATTCTAGGCTCATGTATCTTGAACACATGCACAAGTTGTTTTTTTTATTATTCATTTTAGAAAATTCAGAGGCTCCCTAAAAATCTGTTCAAAGTCAATTATTTTTGAACCAGATGACAATATCCAGCCCATTATCAAGGTAAGAAGTGCAAACTTAAATTTCTTGGTAACTAAAGATTCTCTTTAAAAAGCTTTTAAGAAAGACTGTGTATTTTTATAACTTGCTGCAGATACCGTTGAGGGATTGCATTAGTATAAAAGCCCCAGAAGATAATGAAGCAAATAACCCTTTCACAAGGTAGGTAAATTTGGGATACTTCATGTATTTAACATCCTTTAAAGCCCAAATGCCCATAATTTCAAATATCTTATTTATATTTCAGGAATACATCTGGAGGGATTTCTGTTGTATGTACCCAGGTAAGATCTGCATATAATAGATTCTTAAAGTATAAATGGGTGAGGTTACATAAATGAGCAAGCTTATGTTATTTAATGGTATTTTTCCTCAAAGCTGTCGTCCAAGAGTGGAAAGTTAAATGAAAACAAAACAAATTAGTGCCAAAACTTAAGCATTAATGTGAAACTATTGATGCTGGAAATTGTGCAAACTCTTAATGGCTTCATTAAGTCATTAATTCAATAAACTGAACTTTTTGTCCTGTGCATTTTATAATGGAGCTTAGGGAAACATTAGAATTGAATGAAAAAGGAGACTAGACTGTAATAAAACTTGTTACTAATCATCCTTAATTTGGTCTTGTTATGTTGCTTTCATCTACTTTCTGCAGCATGTTGTGGTAAGGGCAGTCATCTCGGTCCCTGTGGTTCAGCTTTGTGAAAACTCGGGGCTGTGCTGTGTGTCCACCAAATAGATTTCAGAAGTTGTCCTGAAATATTGTCTTCAAGTTTCAGTCAAGAGTCATGAATGTGGATGTATTCATTCTTAGAGTTAACCAAGAGGATGCACTTTAAATTTTGATAAATTGCGGTTGATAGGTGTTCCAAAGCTGTAAAAGTTTTTAAAAAAATGTTCATGTGTTCCTTTCAGGATAGAAAAGACTTGAGGCAGGAAATACGATTTTAAATATTCTTGTATATTTCTAAAATCTGTCTTTACCAGTGCCCAAAACTGATAGCCTTGCTCAGTTACATGCTGCTGCAGTCAAAAACAAACTCAAACATTTAATACTGTCTATACCAGAGAAGGTTTTGCTTTGTGTTGTAGTAATCAGTATATTTAATTAAATTTTGAAGCTCCTTCTGTGAAAAATACTGTGTAATCTGTTTCTTGAGTTGGCAGGTTTTCTTGTGTATGGAGTGATTTTTAAAAAAGTATTTCTAGCTCCTCCAGGCAATGCTTCCACAGTACATCATTACTATATGTTCTGAAGAAAAAGTGATTCTAAGAAACATCTTGTAGGAAAGAGGAATTAAGTTTTAAGATTGCAAGTCTGGTTAGCAACCCCCCCACTCCTTTCCTTTGTAGCTTGCCAGTCATCTTCCTGTCTCTGAGGAAATGTTCTGAAGTACTTGGGTGGCATCGTTAATGCTGGTATTTTGTATAAAAGGCATACAGACTTCCAAGCATCAAGTAGTCACTAATTGTAATTATGACAGATCATGATGTAATTAAAAATATATTTTTTTAAGCAGAATTTTGGCCTTGTAGGAAACCACACATAGGAATACTTGTAACATCTTAAACATCTTAGTCTTTTAGACTCAGAAAAAATTGTTAGTACATAGCTGGATAAGCAACTTTTCTTTATGTAACAGACAATTTAGAACTAATGGCTTTAAAATACAGTAAACGAGAATAATAATTTGATATTATTTCAGTATTTTTTCTTGAGAAAATATTGGGGAGATCCTCCAAAATAGAATAGTACAGTATGCTTAAGTTTTTGCTCAGCTTATAAGTAAAAAACCCCAAACCATTATGTCTACTTATGTAATGTAGAGTAGTCAGTGTAGTTATCTTGTAGAAGAGCAATGAATGTGAAGCAGGTTTCTCATTCTGATTCTCCCATGGCACGATTCAGGTCTGTACATGCTGATGTCAGATGAAAGACGCTAATTACCATTGTTTTTTGATGCAGCACTTAGAGAGGCATGCTGAGCTTATGGGCTTCTAAGCCTGCCACTTGATTTCTTCTAGCTGGATGTTTCTTGGAGCGGTCATGTGGTGAAGGTTGCCAGCTGGTGGGAATGGGGAGGGCTGTATGTAGCAGCCAGCAGGATCCTGCATAGAGAGCCTCTGTTCTTGCAAGTTTAGTGATTGCCCTGGGTTTGGGGCTGCTGCCATGATATTTTGGAGTGTAGAACTGCCTGTAGGAAGGAAACTGAGGCACAGGGAAGGGACCTGTGATTAGCCAAGTCTCTTGGGTCAGGAGTAGAACACAGTAGGTTGTGTACTTGTCACCCCAGGACAGCAGTCCAGTGTGTTTTATTGAGTTCAGAACCAGTCTTGAATTTAGGCATGAGATTTAGCAAGTTTGAACCTTCTCTACAAACAGCAAAACCACAACTTTTTTCTGACTTGTCACCTCTGAGATGGGGGATAGTAAGGCACAGTGTGTAAATTGGTGTGCTAGCAGTCAGGTCTTTCTATAGGAGTTGTGAGAGTGTTCTGAAGAAGGAGAGTGGTTTCATGTGGGTTTTGGAGAGGAAAGATGTTCTCAGAGATGAGGCTAGCACCAGAGAAGTAATACTGTTCGAAAGCATGGTATTGGGTGAGGGAGGAAATCTGGTGTTCCTTGCGGTTGGAGCTGGAAGCAAAATGTTTAGCAGCAGAAGAAAGGTATTAATTTGAGTAAGTTTGCACAGTGTACATTGTGAGTTGCCAGTCTGGGGTAATTCCTGTTTGGACAGAACCTCTAGCCACTAAAAGAGGGGGAGGATCTGCCCCACTGAATGTAGCTGTGTGTATTTGCTTTAGTCTTGCAACTCCTTGAAGGTCATATGATTAGGATGAAAGCCCACTAATCAACTGTATAAGTAAGCCTCTGAACTAAATTGGACTCTTGCCCTCCTTGCAGTTAGCTGATATAAAAGGTCATTGTTTTTCTGCAGTTTATCTGGGATAGTTAAAGCAGGATATTACAACCCAGTGTTTTACTTGCTTAAATAGTGTTCATAGCTTTGTATATACCAGTACTTCTCTTTATTTATTTATTTATGCATTTATAATTATTTATTTATTATTTTTGAGGTGTGAGTCTGTAATGTCTGTTACTCTTTCAGGTTTTTCTCATTAAAGAAAGAAATGTTATTGCACCCTATAAAACAGTAAGAGTAAGTACGTATTTTTTCACTGCTCTTCGCAAACTGGAGTTTTGTAAGGATTTATGTTCTCATTTCTGAAAGAGTAAGATCATTATCATTTGAGGAGTATTAACAATGAAGCTTTACAAAAAAAAGTAATTGTATATTGAAAAAACATGTCTGAAATCTTCTTTGATGACTTTCTGATACTTCTTGGAGGGCATGCTGCAGACTTGGCACTTGCCTTTTACCTTGATGTGCAGCTCTATGGACTCAATAGTCAGAACTATCAGCTGACTGCTAATGTACAGTGGACACTGCATCCTGGCTAAGTGGCTTCTCCTCAGTTCTGCTCAGACCTGAGATGAGAGATTGCTAATTGATATTTCCCAGCTGAGTGCTTCTCTGTTCAAAGAAATGGCAGATAAGGCTGCTCACAGCAGAAATTGGAGCTTACTCCTGGTTGATTTCTACTGATGGGGTCAGTCAGCTCCAATTCTGAGCCTGGAGGCTTCAAGGCACACAAATAAGGGTTATTTGCTTAAATTGTGAGGTTAGTTAAAACACAAACGCAAAACTTTTATTATGCAGAGTTAATTCATGTTTTGCCCAAGAATTGAAAAAGACACAATTATATTTCTCAATGTATTTGTTTGAGTAAGAAACTTCAAGAATGATGGAGTCCACTAATTTGTATTACTGTAGTGAGCAGCAGAGAGGCAAGAGAGGATCTCTGTTCTCTCACCAAGTGCTTTTGGTTGGTTTTGTGATTAGATCTGCCTCTGAACTAGGACTTCAAAGTTGTTTGGTTTTTTTTTCTGGTAATTCTTCATGTGTTAAACCTATTATGTTTTCTAGCCCTTCCATGATACATTTTGCAGCCATGTGCAAGATTTATTAAGTATCAGACAAATACCTTATCCCGTTGCCAACACAGTGGAAGAGAATCAGAAGGGTTATTTGGAAAGCTTTTCATTTCATTTTCTCCTAAGTTATGATTCATCCACAGCTAAAACATTTCTGACAGTTAACCATCACAATTTACTTTACTAAAGTACAGCTATGTTTCTGCATTTTAAAACAAGAAATCTAAGTTTGAAGTTCACCTTCAATCTTTTCTGATTTTTTTCTGTTGCTGCTAAATATCTTCTGCTTAAATTGTTGCCAGTTTCATATGTCACTGAGTGCTGGAATTAAATAATACATTTTATCTTCAATGTCTTTCTTCGATTGTTTCAGATCAATTACAAAATACTGAGCTGTTGTCTTTGAATATGGCTGGAGAGCTACAGGGACAACTGCTCACAAAAGCTGTTACATTGTTGGTTGTAAGCAATAGTTGTAGACCATTCGCTAGGATTTCTGAGAGCTGTGTTTTTTTCCTGTTGAAGGAAAACAATGCTCTGGTGAAATGTTGCAGGGCTTTTATCTAAATTGCTACTGAATTTCATGTCTCCCTATAATCCAGTTCCATTTGCTTTTCGAAGCGTGCTTTCCTCTTGCATTGCTGTCAGTTCAGCTCAGATCACATACATTACACTGAAGATCATCTAGATTTTCATGTCTTCCTTCCTTCAGTTTAAAATTAATCCAGTTGTATCTACTGACCAACGTCTTGCTTTCATCTCACTTGGTTTTTTTTAAAGTCTAGCCTGAGACATCACAAAATGCTACAGAAACATGTTGCTACAGTTTTGTACTACATTCAGGGGTCATGAAAGGATCCAACAACCTTTGCTAAGTATGAGTTGTGTGTAAAGTTAGTACCAGTTGACCCATACACATACTTTTAATATACTTAACTTAAAACCAGGGATGTCTACTATAAAATGACACTTTAGAAAGCTGGGAAAACCTTTTAGGGGAAAAATGAGTGTGCCACATATGCTGGGTGATGTGTTAGGCTTTTGTAAAAGACTAGTCAAAATAGGCTGTGATTGTATTTGGGGTCTTTAAAGATTTGATGGGCTGGTGTTTTTCTTCTTTAAGAAATACTTGTTTAAAATGTAGCATGCCATTTGCTAGTACTATATTTGCATGTATTTAAAATAGATATTAAAATAGCCAGTATTAAAATAGACAGAATAGGTACTACTCCTACATTTACTGATGCTTTCCCAGCGTTTACTTCAGTGCTATTGTGCTGTATGGTGTTGAACAACAGACAAAATACTGCACAGAGAGCTTTCCACAGGGAGGATGTATTTGTAAAGAAAAGAGATTAGGTTTTACATCTGCTTTTGGAATCTTTGAGATACAACACCATCTTTAATAACATAGTTTTACCAGGTTTTAGAGTTTTCTTATTTAGGGGTTTATAGTTTAGTTTGTTTTGACTTCTTTTTTCCACTGAGGTCTATTTGGAATTAATTTGTAGTAAATGTACTTTTAATTCTAGGGTAGAACAGAACACTTATTCCAACTGGATGTTGCTGGGAAAGTAGGAGATGTTGTGCAAACTCTACATCAGGTATGTAGTTATTCGATATTCCTGCATATTTCATCACAGCATCTTTTGA
The DNA here is from genome assembly GCF_971803275.1 of Cyanistes caeruleus. Classification (NCBI taxonomy): domain Eukaryota; kingdom Metazoa; phylum Chordata; class Aves; order Passeriformes; family Paridae; genus Cyanistes; species Cyanistes caeruleus. Next base: position 38,065,135 of record NC_141701.1, read on the forward strand.
TTTTTAGTGTAGAGCTTTATTTTATCTCAAGGTGAAAATCTTGGAATATTTATTTTTAAAATGTGGACTTGAACACGGTGTCTAGTTCTGACAGCTGTTGTAAGTGGCCCATATTAGCTTTTAGTATGCAGGGTGGTAGTAAGCAAAGTAGTAACATAGCAGTAGCAGTGAATAAATATGTCTTACTGTAAAAAGAAATAATAATAGATATTTTAATATGTTCTCACAAAGAATGCTAAAGCCCCTCCTGTTCCTGTTGGCTTTCGAGCTGTGTGGGACACCTCTGTGCTATTTCACTTTAAGCTCGTTGTTTTAGCTTTACAGGGCTTCTTGTCTAGATAAGATGGGAGATCAAGCTGCCATGGTGAGTATGTGATTATTTCTAATATCCTTGTTTAATAATGAAATTGTGATACCACTGTTTAGTAATTAAGTTCTCATTGCATTTGAATCAGAGACCATATTAATTTTTCTTTCCTTCCACATTAGATCACTGCTATATTGCAGTCACGCTTGGCCAGAACTTCATTTGATAAAAACAGGTACTTTTCTAATCACTTTCTACTAGGAAATCATTTTCGTCTTTTGGCTGATCAGTCTACTGCGCTGATAGTTAGATGGCTGGTTGAGTTAGTGTAAGTTCCCTGATTCAGAGAGGTCTTTGTGTTCTAAGCATCTAGAATGGAGAGTGGGAAATTCTATGTTGTGAAGATGGATGTGTTACTTTGTCTCCAAAACATTTCATTTATCTGTGAATTTGTTGCAATTGGGCATCAGTGTATGCCAAATAAAAATACAGTTTTGGAAAAGTCAGCTGGTTTACTATTCTCAGACTGGAGTAGAATGTAGCAGTGCTCCTTTCTGGAGTGCCTTTTAAAGTGGAGCTCCCAACAAAACTTTATTCCTGGTAAAATAGGCTTGGTGAAGTCTCATTCTGATGTCCCAAGGCTATAAGCTAACTAAAACCTTTCTAAATAATTTTAGGGTGCATCTACCAAAGTAAGAACTGGAGGTAAACTTACTCCTTTTCTTCACTTGTAGATTTCAAAGCATTTCTGAAACGCTGCATATGGAATGTAAAGCAGAAATGGTGACGCCACTGGTGACTAATCCAGGGCATGTGTGCGTTACTGATGCTAACTTGTACTTCCAGCCTCTTAATGGATATCCTGTAAGTGCCTCGTAGATGGTCTTGCATACAATGTGAGCACGCTGCCCTGCTAGTGGACAGTTTTAATTTTCTGTACTATATCTCTGAAATGCACATAGAGCATATCTCCAAGACTATTTTCAGATATACTTACAAGGTCACTAGTTTTCCTTCAATCTCTGCTGCTCTGCTGCATTCAGTGTATCTCTTCCTCTGAGGCTTCTGTGCTAACTTGCTTAAAGTTTACCTGCTACTGACAAAGCACAAAATGTCCTTGCTCATTCTCTATTAATATTTGAAGATCACTATTTGTAACATTTCATTTAAGATAAACTTCTCAATCTTAGTCTGTTCCAAGTTAGTGAGAGCTTTACACGTTTACTTTGGGAGCTCTTAGCTAGGTTTTCTATAAAATTGATCATTTCTTTCTCTGGAGGAAAACTGAGTGCATGATGGCTTACTGCTTTGGAACTTTCCATAGATACAGTAATGATGGTCTTTGCAGGCCACTGTCACTTACCTGTGATTCTGTGAAATACTTTTAGTACAGACATGGCAGTAGCACGATCACCAGAAAGCTTTAATTCCCAGATTAATTTTTTTTTTTCCAATTTGCAAGTGAGATTGCATCAGCAGCCCTGGTGCTGCTCCAGCTGGGTATGACTGATCCTGCAGACTGGTGGTGCACAGTCTGGCCAGGGATGAAGTACCAAGATAGACCCATCCTCTAATCCCAGTGCTGGATTGCCAGTTCCCTCCACAGGGCTGAGGACTGGAGCACACACCTCTGGTGCTCTCATCTGCTGGTACCCTGTGGGGAAAGAAAGGAATCTTCCTAATTTGAGTGCCCTAAGGACAAGGAAAAGACAAGCAGAAGATTCAGGAGAGTCTGGAGACTCAGACACAGGAAAAATAATGGGAAAGCTCTGAGTTCTCTGAAAGGAATATTGAGTTAGAGAGATCATGTCTGTTACAAACTGGTACAGAGAATCTGAGAAAGTGTGTTTGACAAAGGAGGAGGAATTTGGGGGACAGACTTTTTAGAAAGGCCTTTTGCTATAGGTCAAGGGTAATAGTTTTAGATTATAACATGCTAGATTCAAGCTAGATAGGAAAAAAAAGGGGGTTTTACCACGGGGGTGGTAAAACACTGGCATAGGTTGTCTAGAGAAGTGGTGGATGCCCCATCCCTGGAAATATTCAAGGTTAGGTGACCACACTCAGACTCAAAGTTAAAGGCCTCCCTGCTCATTGCAGTGGGGTTAGACTAGATAGCCTTTAAAGGTTCCTTCCTACCTGGATTATTCTGTGATTATGACATGCTGGAAATAAGTGCAGGCAAGGGAAAGGTGTTTGAGTGGGACAGCGGTGCCGTTCTGATTCCGCCCGCCAGGTGGCACCCGTGGAACACTTTGCCCAGCAGCCCAGTAGCTTCCTTTTAATGTAGTTTATTGTGTTCTGCTTCTCTGGTGCATGAGCATTGCTGCTGGCGACAGGCTTGGGGATAATACACTGCTGCCTACTTATTCCTAAACTGTTCTGCTACTCAGGAAAAAAATAACAGCAAAGACAAGCTTCCTCTTTTTAACATAACTGCTTAGCGTCACTATTCCACTGCTAAAATGACATGGATGGATATTGTTTCCATATTGCTAGTATCTGTAGTCAAGAAAAACTTAAGATTTTCTGAGGAGGATATGGTAGAAGAACATAAACCTCCTAGAATGTCTCCATCTTTTCTTCCTCCTCCCTCATCCCCTACAGAAACCAGTAGTACAAATAACACTGCAAAATGTGCGTCGCATCTATAAAAGAAGACATGGGCTGATGCCACTGGTAAGCTCAAGTATTTATTATTTTATTTTATTGTCTTGCTATATATATGGTTTCTTAAAGGCACCAGCTGAAACAGTCTGCATCATTAAGTAAAAGCCATGTATTCTTAAAAGCTTTGTATTAAATAGTGAACAGTACTCAGTGATCCTTTCCAGTTTTTTAAGCATTTTCCTGTGTTGTCAAAAAGATGGAAACAGCATGAATTCTGACAAGGATGAAAAACTTCTTTCATAAGCAGTCAGCATAGGGGAAGGGAGAAGGGAGTACTGTTAGGGAGCAATTAATTCCATTTATCTAAAGCACCTATCACAGGATAAAATTAATTTCTCTCTCATGGTGTATTTTCTCTGGATTGATTTGTGGAGGAAGTTTGGTCTCTGCCTCATATTGAAACTAATGTGGAGTGATGGGTCCCACTGTAAGTGACTGAGGAATGACAAGAATCCTGCAGTGAAACTTCAGTCATGTTTCAGTGTTAGCACTGAAATTTCAATCTTGTAGAATTTTTTCTGTCTCAAAACACATTTAAATCAAATATCCTCTTTTTTGCCTAAGCGAATGGAGTGATGCAAAGAATTAAATGCCTATTACCTAGGGCTAATCAATCCAGACAGAGCCAATCTATTGGCTCAGTACAAACTGAATGCTTTTAAGATTGGAAATAGAAAATGTAGTATGTTAGATTTTGTGGGCAAAACTGCTACCCAGTTTAGAGCCGTAAGTCTTAGATTTTAATAACTGTAACTTTCTGTTAAAAAACGCAAGCACTACAGCTTGTCAATAATTGCTCTCATTTGTTTTTCCCCCCTTTAACTTTTCAGGGACTTGAAGTATTTTGTACAGAAAATGATCTATGTTCTGACATCTACTTGAAATTCTACAACTATCAGGATCGAGATGAGGTCTATTTCCTTATTGCAACATATATAGGTTTGCAGTATTTATTTATTAATGTAGTATGTAGCACCTTGTGAAGGGGAATTTGTCTGGATTTTGCTCTGTTGATGTGTGGAAAGAATAAGAAAAATAAACAGATATATAAGCTGTAATAATTTTTAATAGAAATAAACGAAGATCAGAATGAATGTTGTGAAATGGCACCAGTTTGGTTGTGTTTGAAGTGCCCAGTGTGAAAGCTGAGGTGGCATTATTGTGGCAAAACTAATTTTTTTGATTTGCAACTTGAATGCACTCATTTAAGAGCCCTCTCCCTGCCCCCCCCCTTCAGAAAAAAGTCAAAACTAAACAGAACAAAAATCAGACCAATGAAACAAAGAAAGACACAAAACATTATCTTCAAAGCAAGGAATAAATAAGGTCCACTCAGCTAAATTGTGTTTTGCTGAAAAAGTAGAGACTAGTTTGTATGTGGATCCCCCAAGTCCTCAGTTAAGACTTTATTGAGAAACTTCCTGTAATGGATGGATTTCCAGTGCACATATAAATACCTGAACTTTCCTCAGTCTTAGCAGTGGTTGATGAAAATTGTGAAAATCTGAAACACTTGAATTCTCATTTTTATTAAATCTTGTATGCATTAATTCCTAGAAAGTGATGGTTATTTTTTTGCAATTGTAAACAAAAACTTCCTAAAATGTGTGTGTCCTGGAAAAAAAAGGGAGAAAAGGGCTGAGTTTCTCTGTAACTTGAAACATGGAAACTCATATTTACTGCCAACATTGAAAATGTTTATGTAAATTTTGTGCTATTTTGTTATTGTATCAGGACTCTAGTTCTGTTTCAATGAATTTGCCTAAATATCAGTTGACATTTTCCTCCTGCTTCACAAAGTAAAATGGAAAGGCCACAAAGTGAAAACCTTCCTTTAGAATTATTTTTGTCTTCTATATTTTTCTTTGAAAAGGGAGTAGATTCTGACATCATTTTCTCTATTACTGAAATAGTTGCATGCTGTTACCCTGCTTCAGACTTTTTCTGGATAATTTTCTAAGGTGAAATTTCAAGTTGTATGTGAAAATGCTGATGATGTTGGAGCTTAGAAATAAAAAAAAGACGAGCCCTTTCCCTAAAAGTGTTTGTAGCACCTTGGTATCTCTCTGGCAGCAGAAGAGCCTCTCTTTGAAGTTGCAAACACCTTTTACTTGTAGAATTTAAAGTACTAAAGTGAAGGAAAGATTGGAATATGTCTTTCCACCCTATTCTGAGCTAAAATAGAGGCCTACCATAATCTAATCCAAGTTTCTTTCTTGCTGTCATGCTGTGGTTGCAGTCTTTCAATTCTGCTATTTCAGGCACTTGTCCAGGTGCTGTATACTGAATCAATGGAAGAAAATGTTAAAATAAATAAATAACCTGGTTTTCCAGCAGCATCCCTTGACATTACAGCTAATAAGCAGAGAGTAGTGCAGTTTAAATTTCTTGTGCTCCTGCCTATACTTCAAAGAGAACTCCATGTTCATAATTCCTACTTTCTTGAGTTTGGGTCAAGTTTTTTTTTTCTCTACTCTCTGTTTCAGTGGATCTGAAATTAAATCCTGTTCATGTGCATACATGACTTCTTTCCACCAGTTACAGATAGTGTACAGATAGCATCCTTGGTTGCAGTAGAAATATATATTTAGTTTTTCTTGACTGTAGCATAACTGCTTCTAGAAATTTGAAATCTTCAAGGTTGCCAGATTGCTGAGAGAGTTGTTCATGGTCTGCAGATATTTTTCCATTCCACATAAATATTCATCCATTCTTACTGTGGTTTCAACACTCCTTTTTTATGATTTTTATTATTTTTTTTTTGGCCAGATGCAATTTAGACCTGTTTGCAGAGATACTTAAAACTGTGTGAAGTATGGTAGCTATGGAAACATGAAGTTGCCAATTAATTCTGACTTCTTCTATTATGAAACTGTGCCCTTAATTGTTTTATAGTATCTTGCATAATGTTAATCACAGTATCATTTCGGGGCCAAACACCAAACCTCACAACTTTTAATATTTTATTTTATTTTATTTTAGAAAATCATATTGCAGAGCACACAGCTGAAAGTTATATGTTGCAGTGGCAGCGAGGACATATATCAAATTACCAGTATCTTCTCCATCTCAACAATCTGGCTGATAGAAGCTGCAATGATCTCTCCCAGTATCCTGTATTTCCTTGGATCATAGCAGACTACTCTAGTTCAGTGTTAGGTATGTGTATATAAAAAAGCATGTTAGTGCATCGTGAGCAGCCTGAAATGTGTGGTGGGGGCTTTTACACTGCATAAACTTGGTGTTACATCAAAATGAACCTAGCATTAGTGGTCTTGGATGTTTTCTTGTAGCCCTCATGTTCTTTTCTAATTCTTAGCATTGCAGATTGAATGCAAGAAGCTGACAAGGCTTGTGCCTAAATAGACTCCCTAATGAAGGGTCTTAGTGCAGTTTGTGTTGGGATTTTGTCCTTTTGAGAATTCTGTCCCTCTGCAAGAAACAGAAATGGGGAATCTCATGGTATTCGTCAGCATCTGCTCAAACACTTCAGTCTGATTGTATAGTGGGACTTAACTGTAGCCTGACAGAATGGTTAATGAGTAGGAAGAAGATGATACCAGCTGCTTTTGTGCCTTTGGTAGCAGGACCTTGACTATGTGATACTACTTGTCATAACTGTCCCATATATTAACTATTAGTTCTTAAGCAAGAGGTATGAGTTTATATGTACTTGGAAGGAGATGAGTAGCCATTTACAGTAAGACTTTATGGGGTTGCAGTTAGTAGGGAGGGAGAAAATTACTGGAGGGGGTTCTGTGTTGGCTTTTGTTTGCTTTGTTGCTGCTTGGATAGGTTTGGGGGGGCGGGGTTGGTGTGTTTTTAAATATTGATTAGGATACATTAAAGTAGAGTAGAATGCTTGGAGTCTATATAACCAAGCATTTGTTTTGGGGTTTTTTTTTAAAGATCTGACAAAGCCTGAAACATTTCGTGACCTTAGTAAACCAGTTGGTGCCCTGAATAAGGAGAGGCTGGATAGACTTGTGGTATGTATATCTTGGCATTTATGTGCTGAACATTTTGGGCCTTGTACATATTGGCAATAAAAGGAGCTTTGTCCAGCAAGCTTTGGGGATTATGTCTTATGAATTACTGTATCAAAAGTTAACTATAAACCTTATCAGAAGCAAATACACCTATAACCATTCCACATTTACTTTCCAGCTTAATTTCATCAGAACAGGTTTTGTCAGTACTAATTTAAAATTATTTGAATCCATTTCCTCTCTCTTACTACCTTTTCATACATATATACTTTTAAAGGGTTTCCCTTACTTTTAAAATAATATCCTGAAATCCATTTAGTATATATATGTATATATATGGTGGCACTGATACGCTATAAACATACATAGATTTATGAAACTTCAAAACCCATGGATTTAAATGTGTGATGTAAAACACGTTTGAAAGAAATAAGAAAAAGTACTAGAAATCTTAAGTATTTCCATTTAAGAAAAATACTGAATTTGAGGGAGAGTACTTCAAAGGGGGAAATTTGGATCCATGGATGTCAGAGCACCAACTTGAAAATTCTTTGTGCTTATAATAGTGCACAAAGTTTTTCTATTTCTCAAGGTAGGCAGGCTTTCCTTTCATAAACTGTCAGACACATACTGAGAGACTTAGAAGGTCCTTACTTGCTTGGTTTTTAATTGTTTATGTAAAATTATTGTCTTCTATGGAAATTTAATTATTCTAAAGTAATTTACAGAACATTAGAAAAAAAACATTGCCAGAATAACTCCATTATATTGATAAAAAATATTAAAGTATTTCAAAATCATATAGCTTCCTAAGATTGTGGCAGGCAAGAATATGAGCAATATTGTGTTTACAGTAACAGTAAATAAAGTCTTCCTTCTAAGATCTGACTTTCCTCAAACTGTTACTGACTTCATGCTTACTGCAGTGAAAGTCATTCTGTTTATATTATGAAACATTTTAGAGTAATGCATAGGAGCTTCAGACAGGAAGGAATCTTCCAGATTGATGGAAGTCAGTATGTTCTTCCACACGCTCATTAAATTTGATGTGAAAGACAAAAAGGAAGCATTTGTTTGCACTTCTTTGAATTAGAGTCACTGTAGTTATGTGCTAAAGTGAGAGGAAAAAAACACTGAAAACCTGATAATTCTGGATGATCAGTTATGACAACTATTTTGCCATGTTGATTTACTGCTCTGATTAAAACTGCATGGATATTAGAGCTTAAGAGGTTTGTTTGTTTTTTTTATCATTAGAGGAAAAATTGAGGGTGGGTGGTCCTAATATATGTCTTTAAAAAGAAACAGTGTGTATGTGTTCAAGATTGAAGGAAAGCAGGAGAGCTGATTTGAAACAGACATTTCTTTCTTCCTATGTTGCAGACACGTTATCAGGAAATGCCAGAGCCCAAGTTCATGTATGGAAGCCATTATTCTTCTCCGGGTTATGTTTTGTTTTATCTCGTTAGAGTTGGTAAGACACCTTTGATATGCTCTCTGAGCAGACAGTTACCTCCAAAGCAGACAAGGTTTTGGAGCAAGCTGATGATATTTTTCTTTCTCCTTAGCTCCAGAATACATGCTCTGTCTGCAGAATGGAAAGTTTGATCATGCTGACAGAATGTTCAACAGGTTTGTTTACATTTTGGCTATAACTAGACTGGTTTTGTTTTCAAGTAGGCATCAATGGGGAGTGCAAAGCCTTAAAAAATAGGGGTTTTTAACAAATGTGTGACTGATCTGTCTTATCTAGCATTGCAGAAACGTGGAAAAACTGTTTGGATGGTGCAACAGATTTCAAAGAGGTAAATGGCTGGAAAATTTTCAATTCTTCTCATCTGTGCTTAGTTTTCTCATCTACTGTTGATTTGAGAGTGGTTGGAGCGTGTTAGGTTGTTTTTTGTTGTTGTTTGTGCTTTTCAGTTGTGTGGGTTGGGTTTTTGGGGGTGTTTTTTTGGTTTTTTTTCATAAGGTTGATGACTGCATTTTATGAATCCTTTATTAAATGTATATTAATCCCATATCAACTCCATGTTTGCTCATCTGTGCCTGCTTTCTGGCTTTTAGTTTAACAGAAGTATGATTGTGAACATTAATGGAAATACATGGGAATTACCAGAGTGTGGATTAAGGCTGAAAAGACAATTTTAGGTATTGTCTGCTGGAATCTTTTAAGGATTTGGCTGTACTGAAGCACTACATCCAGAGGGTTAAACTGTAGAAGTAGTAACTTGGGGTTTTGAGCCTTGAGAAACCCTAGCTTTTAGAAATGTTGATAATAAACTGACACATAATAAATACTGTCAAACTCCTTTATCAAAGAAACATTACTTAATACAGAGATGCTTTAAAAAAAATAGTATTCAGTTAATGGTTAGATATGGTAGTATTTAAATAATTGATTTAACCTCTGAAAGTTCTGTCATAATTTTAAATTTATTCTAGATTTTAGTCTAGACTCTTACTTGATGTCTTAAAAATGAGGACATAGCTCTGAAGATCCTCATTGACATTAAGGATTTATATGTCACACATTACTTGTTTAAAATGTGTGCCACTGAATTTAGCAATTTAGCTCAGTGAACTGCTTTGTAGGGAAAACCTGGAAAATCTGCCCAGCTTTAGTGCTTGACCTATGAACTTTAATAACTTTCTTTCCACTGAATTATCTGTTTAAGTGACAAAAACTGACCTAATATCAAAACTTGGTTGTTTTTTGTTTGTTTTTTTAAATTCCAGTTGATTCCAGAATTTTATGAAAATGACTCTAGTTTTCTAGTGAACAGTTTGAAGCTGGACTTGGGAAAAAGGCAAGGTGGAAAGATGGTTGAAGATGTAGAGCTTCCACCTTGGGCATCAGGTACTAATAGTGAGATTTCTTGCATTATTAATTAATTGAAGATTGCTGGAATTGTGGTTCTTCCTTAAAAATGTCCCTTCTGGTTTCTTCTAAATGAACTCTTTCTTAAAAGCCCCTATTATGTCAGTGCTTTAAATTTTTATACAAAAATAGAGATTTTCTGTTGGCTTTTCAAGAATGAAGAGGAAGAGAGATGGATACCAATAACTGAAGGGTATATTTTTTCCTTTCATTAACCTTTCTCTTGTCAGGTCCTGATGACTTTCTTCAGAAGAGCCAAGAGGCCTTAGAAAGTCCATATGTGTCGGAACATCTTCATGAATGGATTGACATCATATTTGGCTACAAGCAGAAAGGAAGTGAAGCAATTGCAGCTCACAATGGTAAATACACATTTACAGAACTAGCAAAAAAAAAGGGGATGCTTCAGTTAGGTGGGAATGGTAAATCACAACATATCTGTAATGCTTATTTTGTTTTGAGTGTTCATAACTCTGCTTTGAATGCTTGATCCTTATTGGAAATAGTGACTTAACTGGCAGTATTGCCTTCATGATGATGTGCATCTTTGAAGATGTGCTAAAGAGGCTGGACAAGAGAATTCTGTAGCATTGCTGGGAATTGCTTGCACATCATGGTGTGGCAATATAATAGGGAATTAATGTTTTCCAATTAAAAATGGGAGCATGTAGGGTCTCCAAATAAACATGTATTTAACTTTCCTCCACTCTCATTGAGAGGGTCAGTTCAGTGAGAGAATTTCATTGCAATTTCTACCTCCTCCTGAGGGAATTTCCAAGGGAAATAATGGGCTAATGGGCTCCAGGTCTTTGGAGCAAGAATGAAGGAAAAAGCATGTGTTGGATAGTCTGTATACATACACATGACTGCATGTGAGATGTTTCACTATTTGCAGCCTTACTCTAAACATGTATCTAGCCACTATGGGCAAAGGGGGGTGTTATGTGACTGCTGTGTAGATATGTTTATTTATACCTTAGAGTATTACCAGTGATTAACTTATTAATCAGTCTGATATTTTAGCTGTGCATGTTACCACCCAATAAGGAAGTGCCCTCTTTTTAAAAAAAGAGTAGCAGACCAGATTTTTAGGGTGTTTAATCCAGAAGCCCTGATCCTTTTGAAGGACTACAAGTAACAGAAAATGTTGAGATGGTTTGCACTTAACAAGATAGAATAAGCTTAGAAAGAAAACCTTCCTGTAACAGTGGTTATGGTAGGAATAAGCAACTCCTCATTTTGGTACTCTCTCTACTTCCAGGGTAAGAGAGTAGAGATAGCAAGGATTGTTTTCCTGGGGTTTGTTTGGTTTTGGTTTTTTTTTTTACTGTTTGATTTGGAGTGGGTTGGGTTGTTTGCTCCTCATTTCTTTCCAGTGTACTTTTTCCACGTGTCTTTAACATATGATGGGCTGTATTTTAGAATTGTAGCATTTGGCATCCAGTCATACTGTGAGCATAAGTGTCAATTACAATGTTCCACAGACTTCAAATGCAGTAAATCAGCATATAAATTATGGCACCAATATTTTTACCTCTCAAAAGAGTGCACTAATGAAAGCACTTTTTATGCATAATGCACTGCTTCTGCTGCAGTATGGATTTTTTTTAGCATAATGAATTGTGGACATTTACGTAGATAAGAGAGGCAGAAGGGATCTGTGTATGGACTTAGGTCAAAGTAAATATTCTTAAGCAGAGGCCTCAAAGTCATTTGCGTCATGGCAATTCACCTGGAAAGGTGAATACACAGATCTTTCTGATCATTCTTTATTACTTTCTGTTCCTTATTTGAAAATTAACTAGAGATCCAGTTATGCAGCTGTGCTTGATTGCTTATTTATTTGTTTATTTTTTTACTGGGAGTGGGTATTTAATGAAGCTTAAATAAGTGATCCTTCCTTTATGAAAGTACTGATTTCTTCTGAAACTTTCTGAAAATCTCTTGGAAGTCCAAAGGTTTTTCAGGTAAAAAAACAGGATTAAAATGTAGGACCTCCAACTCTAATGCCTGCTGAAGGAGCTTATTTATGAGTAAAAAATGCAGCTCTGTTTATAGGAAGATGAGCATAATGAGCCTTGTATATCTACATTGTACAAATAAACTTTTTTTTCCAGTGTTTCACCCATTAACTTATGAAGGAGGAGTGGATTTAAACAGGTAATTAACAAGAATCTGAATGTTTTTGTTAAAGTAGTTAGCCAAGTTTCTCAGTATCTCTCCAAGTTCTCTGCTGGCTGTAAAAGGGCTCTGTACATGAATGGTGTTGCTCTTCTATTTTATACTCCCAAATATGCAGAGAACCAGCATCATGTTCTCAGCTTTAGCTTGCATTGAAAGATTGTTATTTAAACATTTCTTCAGTCTGGCTTTTGTGAAATTGCTTCATTTTTTCAGTCATTGAGAATATTGTTATTTTACATAAACAAAGTTATGAAGCCATTACATTATTGTAAATCAGCAGTAAATCAATTCTATAAGAATGTGTGATAGTGCTGTAGTAACTGCATGTGCAGTTCCATGCTTTTGGGGAAGGGGAGAGGGGAAAAAAAGTACTTGCTTCCTTGGCTTAATTATATATCTTGCTTTGTAAAGTATTATGGACCCCAATGAAAAAGTAGCTCTGCTGACACAAATCCTGGAGTTTGGACAGACGCCAAAACAGTTGTTTACAACCCCTCATCCTCAGAGGATAATTCCGAAATTGAAAAGCTTGTCTCGAACATCTAGTCACAGCACTTCCATAGCTGAGTCTCCAGGTAAATGTTTAATAGATAAACTAACAATGTGAAGGATTTGTAATTTTGAGTAGTACCACAGGATCTCATTATACAACTCTCTTGGCTACTTTCCCTGTAAGCCAACTCAAGATAAATCCATTAACTAAATCTTAAAGAAGAACAAAACTAGACCAGTTTCAATTTCAGATAGACCAGTATTCAAATACAGGTGTTGCTCTGTATTTTGCCTCGTGTTCCAGTGGTCTCCTCTGGGACTGTTCAACCTCTGCTTCTGAAGCTGTGGGAGGGCTATCTATCATCCTTGGCATTCCTGACACTTTAAATTCAAGCTGATGTGACAGCAGTTTCAATGACTATATCTGCCATTTTAAACAATGCAAAGATTTGTTTGGGTTTTTAACAGGAATATCTGAGGAGTAGCAATGAATTAGCTTGATCAAAGTAAACCCTAAGAACTTAAATTAAGCATCTGATTTCTTTTTTTTCCTTTTCCATCTGAAAGGGTATTTTTTTTTTCTCCCTATACCGCTATATACTGTAGGGACAGAGTTGACTGAATAACTTTCTTCTAGAAAAGTATTGCAATGCCCTCACTGGCTTCTGTTCAAGGCAGGACTTAAACCATTTCCCTGAAGCTAAGATACTATTGTCTTCATAATGTAGATGGTGATTTAAATTGAAATAAATTGAGCTGAACATTCAGTCCAGGTATCTATCACTTGGAAAGATATTTCTCATTTGACTGTCTTCAATTCACTTACAATTTAATGGCCTTCACTTTTAAGCAGAGGAGTGACGAGTGCTACTTAGCATGTCAACCTGCAGCACACAATGGCAAGAGGAGCTTTGAGAATTGTATGTGGTGATAGTAATGGTCATGTGTATTAAAATTGATTTGCTGCCTAAACCATTAATTCACACATGAACAGTTTGTCTTGGGTTTGATCTTTTTATAATCAACATTATAAAACTATCTAATTATGTCAATTTTGCATTTTTCATCCCTTAACTTTTGCAACAGTGAAATGAAGTTGTGACAGTCTTAACAGAATGCAATAGAAAAATAAAAGCATATACTTTATTGTAGCAGTAAATGGCTTTTCTAGTTCTTTTCCATCTGGAAAGCCCTTGACTTTTCAAAGGACATAAAAACATTGCTGCAGAGTTTTTTTTGTTTGTTTTCCTTTTTGGAATTACATTCTGAAAAGTCTGCAGTTTAAAAACACTAATTTGTTGAGAATAATCCTATTTTTGACTGTATAAGCCTATGCAAATTCAGAAAGAGATTTAGGAAGAAACGTTAGTGATCTTATCACTCTCTGCATTAGTCTAAGGATCTTATTCATGGAGCTCTGCATGATTTCTGTACTTTCATATTTATGTCAGCAATCTAGGTATTTGAAATACATATTTTTATTTTCTATTTGTGATGGAACTTTATCGTGGCATTTTATTGCAGTTTCTCCAAATGAAGAATCATTTGAAGATTTGACAGAAGAAAGTATAACACTTGCCTGGAACAATATTGCCAAACTAAAATTAGATAAGCAATATAAAATTCACAAAGAGTAGGTACTATTCTTTTCAGTCAAAATTCTTCCACTGAATTGGGGTGGGGGATCTGTGTATCAATCTGAATGATGGGTTAGGGTTTAAGGTAAATACTTTTCTTTCTGAGATGACTTAGTGATTTGATTATGCAAGATGAACTTGAGTATATAGTGGGTTATGAATCCAGAGAATGGGTTATTGTCAGCTTGATTTTTGCTATTGTTTTTCCTTAGCTCTATATCTGTATAAGTTATTATTTTAGTCCCTGAAGCAGATACTGATTACTCTTCTCTAAAACTGATAACAGGAGCCAGATAAAGACTTCCATTTATTTATTTTTTTTTATAATGCCAGGAGGATACAACTTCATCCCAACAGATTTGAAAGGTTAAACACTTAAGTTGTTCCACTGTACATCTCAAGCTGCTGCTGCGTGAGCAGTTTGCCAAGTCTCCAGCTATAGGTTTTCAGTTAATCCAGGTACCAAACTGTTCTGATGGATTCCTAGGGAGTCAAGAGTCAGTAGGGGCACTTTTCAGGTAAACTTTGAAAATACCTAATAATGTCAGCTATATTTTAAAGACCAGGTTTTCCTGTGGCCCCATCTGTTGCCCTAGTGACTGGGCTGGTTAGGAGGATTTCTTACTACCTTGAGTCCGGCTACTTTCTTGGTGACTGTAATCCAATCTAGGAAAACATTGTCATGTCCCTAAAACAAGGTAATATTTGTAGTGAGAAACCTGTTACCAAATTATTAGCATTAGAGAAATCTTGATCCTGAAATGAGACTCAAATTTCAGCTTCTGATTATTTTTATTCCTTTTTTTGAAGACTGCTGAGAAATAATGAGACACAGATCTGTGTAACAGAACTTTGGTTGTGTAGGATGCTCTGTGCTTTCTAATTCCCTGATACAAGCTTTGTCTAAATTTCTACCTATAGTACTTAGCCAGTGTCAAATTAAAGGAGAAGAAATGTGCAAGTTCCAATTCCTGATACTTGAGGTATTCAGAATCTGCTTGTAGCCAGTTTCCTGACTATTTGTAGCTAATCCAGAATTGGAAAAACTAAATGTGAAACCATTTATCCTCTCACACGGGCAAGTCCCTTCTGATGGAGTTCTTACAGAACGCTATGGGGATCCTCTCCTAGTGTTTCACATATTATGTCACAGTCTATTTTTGTCTCTAGGCAGATACCACACCACTGTAGTGTTTTTAATCTCCTTGAATGTCTTAGTTCTTACAGAGCTCAAATAACAGATTTCAACTGTAGTCTATTTACAGTATGATGGTTAAATTTCAAAACCTATGAAGTCACCCACAAGCTTACTTTTATTAAACAGGGCTATTACTGGAATAGCAGTCACTTGCAATGGGTCTTCTGTTTTCACTACATCCCAGGGTAAGTATTGCAGAGGTATTTGCCACAACCTGTGGAATAAATGCAGGTTAATGGTTTTTCTTTTTAAAAAAATTGAGTGAAACTGAAATATATATCTGATGTAACTCAATAGCTTAAGTATATGATTTTGCTCAGTTTTAGATGATTTTGACTCAAGAATTTCAATATTATCTAGGCTTGGTAGAGAATTTCAGTAGTAATAATAATGTATAACTATGTCCATTTTGATACCAGAGTTCTCTTAGAGTCTGATGAGCATGGTGTAGTCCATCTGTAACTGGTACAAAACAGGGAAGTTCCAGGCCCAAGTCACAAGCCTTATAAAGAGTTTCTTAGAGACTATGAGAAATCTGTCTGCTTTTCATAGTAAGATATTCAAGCAGGAGCAGAACTATTAGCTTCTAGAATATAAAATAGTCCTTTTTTTTTTCTCTTTTGTCCCTTATCCCCAGATTCAACTTTGAAGATGTTTTCCAAAGACTCGAAAACCATCCAAAGAAGTGTGTCCTTTTCAAACATGGTAAGCTGCTGTCAAAATAAGATTGAGATGATTGGGATGATTGAGAATCTTCTGAAAGCTCAGAGAGATGGCTCTTAGCATGCATCAATGCCTCTTTTCTTTCCCCTGCCTACTCAGTATCGTGTGTGAATAATTTAGCAGAGTGAATTGAGACTCTCTCAGGCCACAGAGAGACAGCACATTTTGCAAACATGGAGAAGGAGTATTAAATGGTCACACTGGCTCTGCTCTGAGTTGCCCTGCTATCCAGGGAAGAGCTTGTGGTAGACAGTCTGGCCTGAGCAGGGGTGTCTTCCTGTGCGACCTTGAACTGCCATTGCAACCAGAATTGCAAAGCTTAAATTCCACCCATGTCCTCACATCCAGGATTACCTTACTGCACCCCAGTGTTTGAAGCCTGTGAGTCAGCCAGCAAAGGAAAACCAAGCACAGGGAGTGGAATCTGTGCTGGGCGAAAATGAGCCATCCTCCCTCCATGAGCAATGATCTCAGCAACTTGTGAACAACATTTCTCCCCTGCTCCTAAAAGAGCTGGGAAAGCAATTCTGGGTTTGATTTTCTGTGCTTGAGCACTGTGGCCAGACCTGGGTTATAAAGATACACTCCCAGTTAGTATATTCAGTCTTCTATTGGTGCAAGACACCAAGATATATGTTTTCCTCTCTACCATCATCTCTTGGGGCAACAAGAATGGCAAATGTGTTGCCCAGACAGAAGCCACAGCATGCTCTGACTGATCCCCAGGTAAATAGCAGGATCAAGACCCTATGGTCTGCCATGGGGCACACTAGCAGGTGAATCTAGATACATCAGTGCCTAATGCTTCAGCAAAGGGAAACCTGGGAACATCACTTCTTGACACTGTGAAAAGGCAGCTCTTTGACTCCTAAGCCAAAAGTCTGTTTCATGAGGAGGCCTTGTATAATCTTACTCTTCTCACCTGTAGTTTTAGTGCTGATTTAAACACTTACAGCAATGCTAAAAGGAGTGGTGTTTACAGTCCAGCAGCTTACTGTTTTTCAACAGACCTAAAACATGACCAGTAATAATACTGGGTAGAAGCACTGGGCTGATAGTTGGTTTTTTCCTTGCTGTTTCTGGTGATGGTAATGTAACTGAGCAAGTACCTGTAAATAATGTTTCTTGTTGAGAGCAGTAGGAATTAGACTGTTACATTTTTTCATTGAAAAACCTAAGCTGATAAGTACCTGTGATGGAGAACAAACATCAAAAGAATCTGCATTTTTAGTTTCTGTTAGCTATTTGTGTCTAGAATTGACAGTAGCTTACTAGATGAAGAGCTGACCCAGTTATTTCTGAGTGAGCAATTACATATCACATGCTTGAAATGCCAGTTTCTTTGGAAAGATCTATCTTTAAGTTCTGCATGTATTTCTGAATGTTTCTGCTCCCTTTGTTTAACAGAAATAAAGTATTTATGATGTTCAGTGTCCAGCCTCTAAGGTTTTTCTTGATCAGAGTTCATATAACATCTGCATGTTATTTTTATAGAAGATTAAAATCAAAGCATGTTGATATGCTTGAGTTGAATATGTAGTAAGAAATTGAGTATTACTATTTTTTTTTTCTTTTCTTACAGGCTTTGTCATCTTGTGTAATCTTACCAGGAGATACCACTGTCATAAGTTCTTCATGGGACAATCATATGTGTGTATTTATTTCCTATTGACTGTATTGAATTGCATGCAGTGCCTTGGTTTTCATGCTTATGCTTTTAGATAATGATACAGAAAATAATTTTTAAAACACAGTGTATTTCTTATCCCACCCACCTCTGCTAGATTTCTGTTAGAAACTACAGAAACAAAGTTACTTTATTTAGAAAAAAGAACCCTTAAGTTTTACAAAACTTAATGCTTTTATAACCTTTCCCTCTTAGATATTTTTATTCAATTGCATTTGGGAGACAGCAAGACGTCCTAATGGGCCATGATGATGCAGTCAGCAAGATCTGTTGGCGTGATGGGCGCTTATTTTCTGCATCTTGGGATTCTACTGTGAAGGTTTGTAGATGGAATTGTTACAGTTGCATAACTATTTATAGTCAGTACTTTGTAATATTCAGCCAGCCAAATGCCTTAGGGTGGATGTACCTGTTGTACTAGAGTAATAACCTGGCTAGTATCACAGTAAATTTATTTCTAGAGTTTATTCTTCATTTAGCTTTAGCTCGGCTGTTTCAAAGCTGAAGTGTTATTTTTCAAGAAATTGCATTCATTCTACCTTGCTATAAAAATGAGTATTCTGAAGAGAAATTGTATTTGTTGGAGGAACTGGAATGTTTTGTGACTTTGGTGATTCTCTTTCCTGGGAATAGGCTTCTAAAGTGTTTAATAATTTTGTAGTTTGCATTCTTCAGCTAAGAGGACCAGAAACTTGCTAATCTGAAGAGCATGCCTACAGTTAGGTAGGAAGGTAATTTGGAAGCTTGAGACAGGACATAATTTCCCAAAGCCTGCTGTGTATTATTTATCACTGCACATTTAATGCAGTGATATACCCATTCTTAGATAGGCTTTGTAGGTTATCTGAAGTCAGCAGAATTGTGTTCACCATGTGGCTCTGCTTAGGGTAAAGGAGTTCAAGTGCCATTTCTTGCTGTATTCTGCCACGTAGGCAAGGTCCACAGTGAACACAAACAGCCCTTCTTGTAATGTGAGAGTTCAGCACTGAAGGAACTCATCTGGGGTTATACTACTGCTTCCTTGAACAAACTTAACTATCTGTGTTGTAGGTGTGGCACTGTGTTCCTGGAGAGACCGTGAGCAATAAAAAACACCACTTTGAACTGCTTGCAGAGTTAGAACATGATGTTAGTGTAAGTATGTTGATGCAGTATCTCAGAATAAGAAAATTAATTGATGATTTAAATAATGATCTAGTGGTAAAACACAAAGATTGGATATGGGGCTGAGGAGTGTATTTTGGGAAATGTGTGTAGGGGTGTTTTGGTTTGGGGTTTTCACTGTCTGATGGTTCTGCACCAGTGTTCCCTGTTTCCTGGGTTGAAAGGTCCATTTCTTGAGACTGAAGCACCAGTGTAAACAGACATTTCTTAATTTGTCTTGCTCAGCTTGTGTGCACAGAATTCTTATGGTGGGCAGGAAGGATTGGGTGGCTTTTGTTTGCTTCTTTGGTTTTGAAAACAGATTAATATTTTTTTTCAAGTGTTTTGGTTGTTACAACATCCTCTTAATATAAGGCAAGCAAATGAAAAAGAATTCCTGAGTTGTTTACCATGCTTTCATGGTAAATATCTTAGTGAATTTCACTGTAAATATATAAACACATTGTGTGCAATGTGTCATAAATATGTAAGTGCATACTTTATTTTTACAGCTTCTAACATCACTCTAGTAAGATATTTAGAATGACTCTGTTCTAAACCTTCCTAAGAGCTATTTTTTTTGAATAGGTCACAATGTTGGCAAATACTGAAACAGTTCTGGTAACATTTAAGAACTGTATCCAAGAGAACTGGAAATAACTGATGGGTAGGAAGATTTTTTAAAGTGAAAATTTTACCCTTAAGGGTAGAGTCTGGCAGTTAGACAGAGAGTGTTGGTACTAAAAGCAATCTGAAATGTCAGATAGCATTTCTGATTGTAAAAATCAAAAGCTTTTTAAAATATCTTCAAGGTGACCTATTTTTCCTTTTTATGGTTTGGATTTTTCATACTTGTACTTAATTAAGGATGTTGAGAATTAAATTCAAAGCTTTTCATAAATAAAATATCATCTTAGGGATAATGGGCTTGTTTTGTTTAAAACCTGTCTCAAGATGGCTCACATGAAAGAATAGGAAAAATCACAGGATTTTTAACTTCCTAGGTAAATACAATCGACCTTAATGCTGCAAATACCATCCTGGCATCTGGAACCAAAGAGGGCACCATTAGTGTTTGGGATGTTACTACAGCAACAGTGTTGCACCAGTTGCCATGTCACTCTGGGACTGTATTTCATGCTGCTTTTAGTCCTGGTAGGTTGGATTTCAGTTTTTAATATGCACTGTTGGGAGGTCAAAAGGAATCTTACTCTTGATGCCATGTAACATATCTTTCTTACTGGAATTAGTGCTTTAAGGAGGATAGTGAGATGTTTTGGATTGTCACACATCTCCACTGTAAAGAATTTAATTGTGCAAAAAGCTATGCTAGACTATAGACCTGTGGTCTAGACTCTAAACCAATCTTGTTCATCTTTGCTTGGAGACTTAATTTCCAGTAAATTATTTATAGATAAGTAGGTCAGGCAATGTCACATCCAACGTGCTGATCGCAGAGTGCTTTGGTAACTAGAACTGAATGTCTGAACATGATTTTTTTGTTGTTTCTTTTGTTCACTTCCTTCTTTCATACAGACAGCAGACATCTACTGAGCACAGGGGAGGACTGTTGTTTTAAAGTAATAGATGTACAAACTGGAATGCTCATATCTTCTGTGACCACTGAAGAGCCACAGAGGTAATGCTGAGAACATGCAGGTTATGAGCTGGGTGGAGATGGCTGGAGACACCAAGGTGGGAAGGGCAGTGCTACTGGGAACTTTGTTCTATTGAAGCACTTTTTAGAGTGCAGAGACTGACATTCTAGCATGTTGCACATTATGATCAAGCTTTCCAAATAGGAAAAATCAAACACCTCTCTATGTAAATAACTTTTCAACAACAACTTTCATGTCCCTTAATGATGATTACAGCTGTAGCTAACCAGCTCTTCCAGTAGCTGAACTACTGAAACGTCTAACAAGTTGAGTTTTCTTACTTGAATCATTTCCATCACCAATATTGATTTTTTTGGGTTTGTTTTGGAGAGTTTGTTTTAATGTTTTATTTTTATTTTGATAGTCTTAAAAAAGATTGGCTTTTAAAATCAAAGACTGATCACCTTTTTCCACCAACTGAAAAGTAGACAGTTATATGGTTTATCAGATAAACAGAAGAAATGCTTACTTAGTTACAGAAGTAAAAATATAGCAGCTATACACTTGTTCATTTTTTTTGGTGGCTACACACAAAAATGCTCACATATATATTTTCACTAGTTATTTACCTGAAAGTCATCTTTGCTTTTTAAGTGATGGTTTCAGGAATATGAAGTGGCAGAAGTGAAACTGAAGGCTTATGAGAGCACTGTACATCTGTGTAGTTGACTGTGTCCTCTGTGCTGTTATGGGATTATGTTTCATGCTCTGCCAGGGGAAAGCCTGGCTGGGTCTAGGGCAGTTACAGAATCAAGTTTGGGTCATGACTCTTTAAAATAATTTGGGAATAATCTTTCCAGAAAGATGTGTTACAGGGCAGTTTCCTTTGGTTTCATATTTCTATTTCCAGTTCTTTTTTGACCTAGTTTGGAAATGTTTGGCTGTCATCATGCAAAAGCCTGACATGAACTAATTTCACACTTATTTGCAGGTGCTTCAAATGGGATGGAAATACCATCTTATCAGGATCTCAATCTGGTGAATTACTGATTTGGGACCTTCTTGGAGGAAAAGTTACTGAAAGAATCAAAGGGCATACAGGTATGCCTGAACTATTCCCATTCTCAAACTAAGTGTGAGATTCCTATTTTCCAGCTCTTTTAGTACTGAAAAGTTTGAGAGTCATCTGCTCAGCCAGCTGGCTGTTCCTGATGTCAGCTTAACCTGAAACACCAGAATTAAAAATAGGTCCATGTGAGCCTCCTAGGAAATCAAATAAGAATGGAGGAATATTGCTTTGGACAAGACTGGCCAGAGGGAAATTACTTTCAATTTTTCTAATTCACACAATGCAAAAGTCAACATTTTTCTACCTCTTGGCCCTCAAATATTAGTATAGACTGTACTGTATCCTTTGCCACAGTGTGTCCAGGCTGAGTCTAACAGCATTAAGTTCTCTAGTAAACTTGTTTTGGATGGGGATTTATAGGCTGATTTAAATGTATCTATATAGTCTCAGTACATGAGCAACCAGGATCTGTGGAGAAAAACTACCTAAGTTTTTAAGGCTGTTTAACTAAGAGCAGTTGTTTCAAACTTCCCTACTGTAAGTTTTACTCTGGAACTTGACCTATGAAGAGATCATTCTGTAGCTGGGGACTTTTCAGAAGTGGGTTTCTGAGGCATATGCTACAAGATGTGAATACACTTTGCACTCTGCCACTTTTTCCATGTTAAAAAAGCTCATTATCCATGAATACTTTCCTTAGTTGCCATCTGCATTCTGTGCTGCAATGATGTTGTCCCTCTAGTACCAGTCAGCTGAAGCAATAGAGTATGAGATCATTACTCATGTGAATAATTACAACTACCTGGAACCCTACTAAAATTTCTCTTAGCATACACTGTTTCAATATAATCCAATGATCAGACTATGCAAAACTCTCTCAAAAAGATCTGTTCTGTCATCTGGAGTACCACACTTACTTGCATTTAGATTTACTTGTTTGTTGTTTTGTTTCCCAGGTGCAGTAATGTCCATGTGGATGAATGAACAATGCAACAGTGTTATTACAGGAGGGGAAGACAAACACATCATGTTCTGGAAACTGCAATACTAAGTGCCTTTCCCTCCAGTCATTTAAATGAACTCTAATTTTAAACCAAACCTTTTAAAGGAACTTAACTGTGTGCAATGATGGCTGCTGAAGCTCAACCAGATAGGAAGCTTTGTTCAACCACAACTTTCTATGTTATGGTGACTTCACTGAGAGCTCTTAACTTCCATAGAGTATGCATTTGTTTTTCATGGACTATCATACTGAAATTGCTTGTGTAAAATGATATCTGATATGAAATTAAAGACTTATTTTTCTGTAATTAAAGAGCTCTTAACTTGCAGTCATTGTTTGATTTACATGGAATGTATCAGAGCTTGCTGTTTGAACTGCTTTGAAAGAAGAAGCATTTGCATATCTAATTTAAGCCTTTTAGGGTGTGTGGAGCTTAATGCTGTCATGTCGTGTGCAGTCATCCTTTCTTAGTGGAGATGTATGTGATTGTAAATACTGCTTTGAACACCACAGCAGCTGCTGTTCTGAGCAGTCCTCAGTCTGGGCTCCCAGATAGTCCTTACCTGTGACTATTTGCAAAGGCATAGAACACAATAAGAAAATTTCTCTGCTGCTTTTCCTACTCAAAAACAGCACCAATGTATTGGTCTGAAAAGAAGACAAGCATAAAATTGATATCCTAACAGACCAGCTAGATGTATTGGGATAAATATTTCCTTAATCCTCTGCCTGGAGTTGGAGCATAGAAGACTATCACTCTTCCTTTTCCTCATTTATATTACTATCCTTCTCAGTAATCTTCAGCATTTTCATGTTTTGTTTAGTGTTCTCAACCTCCTTTAACTGAAATCACCTTTGGGATGAAATTTCAATATAGCATTTAAACAGAGCTACAGTTCCTGGGTTTATCCAATCCCCCAGCTGTCTTAACCCAGGAAGAAGGCAGTGTTGCACAAGGATTACTTTCTCTGTAGGACTTCAGGGTATCTTTTCCTGCTAGGAGCTGTTCTGAAGTGAAAGACTTGAAATAATACTTAAGTGGTTTATTTACAGCAATAAGCATTTGCATTTGTAATGCTGGCTGAGTATGACTGAAGATCTGTTTTTTTCTCTGCTGGTCTTCCCTACTGCTGCTGGTGAGGTGCCCTGGCACAGTGTCCAGGGCAAGTGTTCTACTAAACTGTGTTCAGTCAGATATCCTGCCTTGGGTTTGACACCCAGTGCCTCTTCCAAGGCACAGCTGTTTCTTCATTTTATAAAACAATCAGCTTATGTTTAGACACTGTTCTCTCCTTCCCATAATCTTCTATAACTGCAGTGTGAGCTTATTTTTCAGTAAGGTAAGAGTATTAAACCAAAGTGGTATTTATTTCAGCCACACTACTCACTTGACTCAGGAGGTAACTGGATTTTTATGTAACCAAGTGAGTGTGTGTGGTGAAGCCACACATGGCAAAAGACTAAGCTGTACTGTGCATGCCTGCTGTACCAGACTTAATCTTGCAGGAGCATGTTTCTTCACCTTTAAATTTATTTATTATTTATTAAATTTATTTATTTCCCAAACATATCTGTGTGCAGGGACAGCTAATAGAATGTGATTTTTCTACACTTGCCTGGAAATGGCTTGGGTGAATTCTGGGTTGTCCTTGTCACTAGGGGGCCTCCTGCTGAGCTAAACCAGAGGAAAATAACTCAGAACTGAGGAGGCACAAGCTTCAGGGTCAAACTACCTCAGAGAATATACCCTTTTGGTTAAATATGGATGCATGGTACACATAACTCTTGAGTGCAGCTGAGGTTTACCTTCTGCTGTAAAGCTTGCTCACAGAACAGAGCCCTCCTCCACTGCTTCATTGCCTAAAGCAACCATAGCTTTTTTAAGGGGAAAAAGCAGTCAACTCTATTGATTAACCCTATTCCTTGCAGTTTCTGTGAATTTATGTGCATTTAACCATAAGTCACTCTTCAATGCTAGCTAATTTCTGCCTTAAAACAAGAGCTTTTTTATTCTTTTACTTTTGGTTGCTATCTGCTATAGCTGAATGTTCTTTTACTGAAATTCTAGCCCTGTTTTTTCCAATGGATTTTCCCAGTAGTTCCAGCGATCTGGCTGATAACAAAAAAAAATAAGTATGGTCAACTTACATTCCCCCAACATACTGTTGTCTTCATTTACTTTTTTTTTTCCAGTTTTAATTTTAGCCAGATTTGTTCTTAGTAGGGAGTCACAAGATTTAAGTAACCAAATGCCACCTGTTAAGCTGTAAGTAAAGAGTTTTAAAGCCCAATTAGATCTATAATCAGCCCTTGCTGACTCATCTGCTCCTGTGTAAAAACTGGTTAGAAGCAGAGATCAGTGTCTGGGCTCCAGGGATGTCACAGCTAAGCAAAGGAGCTTGGCAAAGCCCTTAGAGATGGCTGCAGGCACAAGGGCAGGGCCCATGAGGCTGAATTACACCAGTGCTACATGAAGCCACCAATTACTGCCAGTGTAGGCTTGCCACAGTGGTTCCAGAGACACATCATTTAGTAACCAAACAGTCCCACTAAACTGGCTTGCAGGATGAATTTGATCACCTCTCCAGCCTAAAGTGCTGTAATGGTTTTCTCTGGGTTACTGTAACTGAGAAATTCATTTCAGAAACAGCAAGCTACATGGCAAGACTTTTCCTGACTGCTGAACTTCAGTCCTCCCTGGAAGAGCAGGTCTCCCAACCCTGCTTTTCCTTCAAACAGGAAAAGCTACACTTAGCTACACATGCTAATGAGAGGAAGTGGCAGATGAGAGAGACTCTGTTTATTGCAGACTGCCAAGCTCTGAACTGTTTGCTTTTCTTTTTGGTGTGATCTCTTACAATCTTTTGCAGTATATGTCCCTTAAATGGACAAGCAAAAAAGTAAGATGCCACCGCTCCCAGACCACTTCTGGATCCAAGTAAATTCTGAAGGAATAGCTAAACTGATCCCCCAAATACATCTTAACAAAATAATACCTTTACTGAACTGAAGTTCTTTGCTTTGACTTCATGCTGCTGCCAACTATGAAGAAAACTGAAGTTCAGTAATCCTAGATTTCATAGCTGAAACCTGGAACAGAGGCAGAAAAAAATAGTAAAAAGGCAGTCACTAAACTTCAAGTCTCAGTTTAACATGCCTCTGAGCTGTTGTGGTGGGCTGATCCAAATGATAACTGAGCCCCTGCTGAGCCTCTTACTTACCCTGCCCCACAGCAAGAGGGGCAAGAGACTCAAAAGGGCAAAAGCTACGAAAATTTGTAGATTGCAATAGATGGGAGAAAATAGTGGGGAAGAAAAAAAAAAAAAGTGATGAAAAGGTAATCATTCTCTTATTCCTCCAGCAGACTGCTGCCCAGACCAACAACTGCCTTGGAAATATTCCCCACTAATTATTGCTGAGCATAATGTAAAATGGTGTTGATTTTCCCTTGGCCAGTTTGGATCAGTGGTCACACTGTGCTCCCTCTCAGCCCTTGCTCCCTGGGGGGCAGGGCACCAAATGAGAAGCTGGAGAGGCCTTGTCAATGTGCTCATACAACTCAGCAAACACGCTGCTGTTATCCGCCCTACTTTGGTCACAGGCCTCCAACACAGCCCCATACCCGCTCCTACAAGAAAATTGACTTCATCCCAGCCCAATCCAGCATACCCAGCAAGCTGCAGGCAGTGTTACAGTGAAATTGCAACTCTACAATTAGTAAATCTCGTAGAAAAGCTCAGTGCTATTCCACATGTTACACTTAAGGTGTAAAGAAAGTTAGAATCATAAGAAGGCCTGGGTTGGAAGGGATTTAAAGATCACCTAGTTCAAATTCCCAGACAGGGGCAGGGAAACTTTCCATTTGACCAGGTTGGGTTGCTGAGGTCACATCCAGCCTGGCCTTAAGCACTTTGAGAGATGAAACATCCACACCTTCTCTGGGCAACCTGTTCCAGTGCCTCACCACCCTCACAGTGAAGAATTTTTTCCATTAAACACATCCTATTTAAAGTAGCCCAGAGCTATCCTTCTAAAACATTTCAATGTTAAAACAAGTAATCTTCTTAAAATATGCATCTCCTATCTTCATTGTTGGCTGAAACTGACCTCAATAAAACAAGCCTGTTTTAGCTCATCTTAAGTACATACACACACAGGATGTAAAGTTTTGGTCATTTATTTGGTTACGTCTGAATCCTTAAAAGAACATGGTTAAGGCGAGAGATAAGCATATTAGTTACAATTCATATAACAAGTAAAAAGATTTGAGTATCTGTACACTACTTTAATTAATGCTTACTGACTGATGCCTTGAGCTATATTCAGCTAGGTGGCATTTTTGTGTAAACAGTATTTACTAGAACAAAAAATTAACTAGTACTAGCCTTACTTCTAATACGCTATTTAAAATCTACTCTTGCAAACGAAAAGCAATAAAAATACTCATTTTTCTTAGACATACAAAGCACAGCATTGTCCTGGGTAACAACATGTAGCTTTGCAAGTGATACCTGGTTCCTTTAGTTGCAATGGCTTAGAGTAGTAAGCTAAATAAAAGACCTACGAAAAGAAGTCATAACAATTGGAATTTCACATTTGTCAAGCATGTAAGGCTGCAAGTTTTACAGTGTGTGAATACACGAGATATGTTGAACGGTGACATTCCCAGCCATTATAGATGCAAATGCTTGATGCAGCATATCTTCTCTCAGCCTCCAGAAAGGCTCATGTGCAGAAGAAAGAGATCACTGAGTATAATAGCCCAAGTTTAGTGGAATCATCATCATATATATGTACACACACATCCATGGTGCAAGTTTAGACTTCAGGAACAGAGTGATCCATCAGGCTCTTCATGATGCTAGTTGCCATCCTAAGGAAAAGGAAAAGGCATTCAAGTTTGTAAGACAACTACAGAAGACCACTCAAGCATGTGGTCACAGTAGCTTTGTCATTGCCTGCAATACAAACCAGAAGCTGGACTTTCACTCCACTATTTTTGACAAGTTGCTACAGACAGCTGCACCAAATTGCACCCCCAGATGAAAGAGAAGCCTACAGTATTCAACAATTCTATTAGTACTTGAGCTGTGTTATTGGTA
This sequence comes from Cyanistes caeruleus, assembly GCF_971803275.1. Classification (NCBI taxonomy): domain Eukaryota; kingdom Metazoa; phylum Chordata; class Aves; order Passeriformes; family Paridae; genus Cyanistes; species Cyanistes caeruleus. The sequence goes on from NC_141701.1 coordinate 38,092,818, forward strand.
CCTTTCAGGGTATGGACACATGTGCAAGCAGAGTACAAGCACAAGGGAAGGAGAGCAGAGTGAAAGGTGGCTGTTAGACTGAAAACTGCTTTGTAGAAAGAGGATACCAAGCCAAGGGGGTTAAATTAAAAAAAAAAAAAAAAAGGAAAAAAAGACTCAATTACACCTGAAGCATTATTAATGTCTAGCAACTTCAAAAATATTTTTGCAGGACAGGTTTAGTTGTCAAAAGCCATTATTGCCTAAGGATTAGGAAGAAACCCAAAACTATCCTGCCAACAATCACTTTTACACCACAGGAATTAGTTGCACTAGAAGCAACATTTTAGTTACAAGGTAACAAATACATGTAGTATCCAGTTCTCAGAAATTCAGACTTAGTCAAAAAAAATTTAGAAACGTTTTTTTCCAGAGAGGAAAAGGCAAAGGATAACCACAAACATAGAACTAATTAAAAACAGTACATCAATTTGACCAAAACATCAAATCAAACAAGTTTTCAGGCACCCCCATCCCTCCTCCAAGCTTCAAGTAAGGTTTTTAATTAGGTCTTATTGTGAGTACACAGTCCACTTGATTATAATTAACACCATGTCTTCTTTGTGTTACCTACCTCTTTATTATATAGTCATAGATACTGGAAGGCATGACAGTGATGGTCACTACATTTCCAGCTGTTGCCAAGATGTCCGCAACCTGTGAGTCCTGTTAGTAAACAAGAAGTCATATGAGCAATGCAATTCAAGCTGACTAAGAAAGCAGCTCAGGAGCTTTTCCTAGATACATTTCAAGTCGCTTTGAGACCCGCCCCAACTCCTTGTTTGGAGCACTCAACCTTCAGGACAAATCCCTGAAAGTGCAACGCCACTTTACAGATATTCAGTTATGAGCATCTTGCATGAACTGACTAGAGAAAGGACACAGATGTCACACACAGTTCCTGCTAAAATTTGATGCAGGTTGGAAGGAGGAAGCTTACCCTTTGTTTTGGCAGCAGGGTTGGACTACAGATAAAAACAAAGGGCTAGCCTTGCCAGGTAGAAGCAAAGATGAGAATGAGCTGCCCTAACAACCAACACAAAACTGCATAGAAGCCCAAAGCATCTGTCTCTCTCCAGTCAAGTTACATAATGACTGAAGTTGTTTGACAAACACTAAACAGTATATTACAACCTTTTCCCTCTCTCCAAAACACACTACACAAACAAAAAAAGCTCACAGCTATCCACATCCCCCACATAGTAGTTATTTTACCTTCAACCCAATTACATTCTGGCCATTAATTTCACAGATGTTGTGCTCTGTCAGAAGTCCATTTCTTGCAGCAGAACTGTCTTTCACTATTGAGGTAATTTTTCCATTCTTGAATATGAAACCAACATGTCCTGTGCTGTCCTTATGCATGGTAATAATTCGTTCAAAAGGTCTAAAAAGAATTTAAAATACAAAGCAATGTCTTCAGTCTACTAAACCACAGAAAAAAAAACACATGCTATTTTAGCATATTTAGCTTATAAAAAGTAATTGTACTCTAAGGGACCCATATATTTTCTATAATGAAAAGTTGTTGCATTTAACTTCATTGTTGTATTAAAATGCACTTATTTATAAACCTTACATGTTTTCCCTGTTGTACAGATATTTGAATATTTGGATTAATAATAATACAAAAATCCCATACAGCATCCACCCACCACCCCAACCAACCAAAGTTCCATTAAAAATTAAGTTCTCTACAAACATTACAAGGATGATAAAATGGCACAGGCAGTTTAAGCAACTGTATGTAGACCACAGGATTCTGAGAGTACAGAGCTTCCCCAACAACATTTCTACTGCTTTGGGGACAATAAACCTTTAAATTGTCTTAAAAAGGCAGTAGATATAGGAAGGGGGTGGCATGTTTGGCACAGAAGCAGTAGACAGAAGAGGGAATCTACTGCCACAGTATTTTAATTCAGTGTTTGAAGTAACTGCCCTGATCAAAGCAGCTGCCTTCCACTGAGTCAGGCTTGGTTCTTAAGCAGAAAGGAACATGGAAAAAGCTTTGAGGCGTATACTTAGTCACATGAAGTATCATCTGTCTTCTTGCAGCCTACAGGCCTTAAGTTGAATCTGACCTGTTGTTACTACATAAAATTAGCTACAAGATCATTATTTTAAAAACATATTGGGTCATCAAGCATGCTTTTAGTAAAACTGGCATTAATTCCTATGTAGGCAACAGAGTTCACAAGAAAAGCTATCATGCTACATAAAATGCAAATGTATTAATTAGTACAGAAAACATTTTGTTACTGTCTTATTGTTGACTTTCACTTATACTAAATGAAAAAAATTGTATCAGAAAAAAAAGGACAGAACTCTTCAATTCAGAGTTTAAATTTAACTTGTGCCATCTCTCACTCACTAGTTTATCTTGGAAAAATGTTACACCTCATCATGCCGAAGAAGTTTACAAACTAGGAACCATTTTGATTGGTCCCTACCAAAGGGAACATTTATGGAGATCTTTATTACTGAAGTACATGGACAAACCTAAAAGGTTGTTAAACCTACTCAAGCAAGGGGAAACCCAAACCCCTCAGAATTACTCAGAGATGGATAATGGCAAATCCTTATCTGCAGTTGGCTTTACCTGTCCCGAATGATCATTGAAATCCTTTCTGCAGGAGCTTGTTTCAGAACTTTATGTGCTTTATCAGAACTCCATCCTGCACAGTTTTCACCATTGATCTGCAGAACTTGGTCCCCAAACCGCAGACCAGCAAGGGATGCTGGAGAGTTTGCCTGAACTAACTGGACAAATATACCCTGCAAAAGGGAAAAAAAAAAAAAGGAAGAGAGGAGAAGGGGAAGTTCTTGCTTAAAGATGAAGACCAGTCACAGAACACATAGCCCCTGAAGTTTTCCATTCTACACAGTATCAGCCAAACAGACAAGACAGAAGGACTTGCTAATTACCTCTTCTTAAGGGGCACTTTTGAAATTTCATTCTGTTTCTAGATGTATTTAGAAGTCTGACAGATAATTAATGCTAGAACAAAGTTCAAAAACAAGCAAATGTGTATAGATAGCTAAACATTAAAAATAAAAAACCCCATAAGCATAACATTAAAGTCTTAAGCAAAGGGGTAAATATTTGTCTGTTTTAACTGGTGTTACAAAACTATTTCTAGTCAAAGTACCCCTAAAAACAAAGTAAAGCATATTAAAGCAAATTATAAATAATACCTTTGGGAGTAAGGGATGTTAAACCAACATCACACCATGCCACTCTAAGAAAACCCCATTTTCTGCATTAGAAGAACTAAAGGAAAGTATTTTCACCCTATATGCTACCTTCAGTACAGTTTTTTTTTAAAACATTCAGATTAAATGGCTTAAATAGTTTAAGCACCTTTAATAAAAAAGGAGATACTTCTAAGCTGTGGACAGTTCTCTGCATACTGCTGAACATTAAGTACTGTCCAGTGTTTCCACAAAGGTAAAGATAAGACGTCCTGAACTGATAAAAAGTATCACAGCAACCATGCAAGGACAAGTTCACACTCAACTGAAACAAAAAGTATTGTTGGTATTTTTCAAGTCTTACAAAACACATGGCATTAAACTGTGTCTGTAAATTCAGATCCTAGTCCAGAGAGCTAGAAATCTAGTTACAAGTCTAATGAGGATTTTAAAATCTTGGTAACAGATAAGAAACCATTATACAGAAAACTATTTTGTGACCACATACTAACTTCACTATACTTTAACATATAGTCCAGCAGTAAAATCTCTAGAGGAAAAAGCAACTTCTACACTTACATTATCAACAGACTTCAGGCGAAGCCCAATTCTGCCATCTTGATCTTTACACAGAATTGCTTCACGGATGCCTTGCTTAATTTCTGCTCTGCGAATTCCAATATCATTTCCAGTCACTGGAGCTACCATGTAATTAGCAGAAGGTCGTGTTACCAGTTGCTGATTAAAACAAAACAGCCAGACAACTTAGTTTCAACTTTTAAGTATAGCTATATGTCAGTTTGCATGAAGTTATATTTAAAAAAAACAACACACAAAATAAGCCACAACACCAGGTCTCCCCCACCAAATCCCAACATTGAAAATGACTGCTGAGTTTCAGAACAGACTAAAATAGACACTGCTACTTAAATAATTCACCTCTCAGTCAACTATGGTACTTAAGGCAAATAATAGTCTGTTCTCTAGAATGCTAGATACACATGTAGTCATTACACTTTTGTTTTCTAGAATATGCTTGACTGGTACCTACACCCTGTGGCTGAGCAGCTGCTGCCACTGCTAAGTTTCTCTGCACCTCTTCCTCATTAAGACTCAGGCCCATATACTGAGAAAGTTCTGGATACAATCTGGGGTATAAGCCTACAGGAGAAAAACAAAACAAAAATCAATACAACTGTTGGTTTAAAAAAACAGCCATTAACTGCTTTTACATGCACAATTACTTCAACAAATCTTGTGCTTTTGTAATTATTTAACTGGTAAATTATGACAGACAAAAGACCCACTTAAATCAGAATTATTATTCTGGCCTGGTTTAGAAGAGGAACCAGACAAGCAGCACTTCTGAGATAAAGAACTTAGAGAGAACTTTCAGTTTCAGTTACTCTTTTCACAATTTACAACACAAACAAGACACATGGTGACAGTTCCAAAACCAACCATATGCTGCCTTCCAGGAGGACATTCCCTTAAGCTCTAGAACTTTTGGGCAGTTAATGAAGAACTCCTCCCCACCCCCAAACCTGGTGAAACCTTCTACCAAGTTCAAAACAGCACTCGCAAGAGGCATTCAAACCAAGGGTATTTCAGATCCAAGACATGGGAAGGTTTCTGCAGCAGCCTCCTGGTTCTAAGGTTCACACTACAGTCTGCTTTGAGTCTTCATGAGAAAGTGGCTGTCATTTTCTCACAGCTTCAAACTGAAGGAGCTTTATAAATGCCTCTCACCAAGACAAAACACACACAGCCTTTAAAATATCTCTCCACACCCAAGTAGAGGGAGGCACAAGGAATGGAAGAAAAGGAAGTTGAACTGACAGACTTGTCAGACCTTGAGCTGAACAACTCTGGAAATAAACTTGATATTGCACTTGACATTCCACAGATCATTAATTGGTGCCATTTAACAAGTGCCAGTTATGAGCTCTTAAGAGTCCCTCTGACATTCTGAGTAAATGAGTGGGGACAGAAAAGGCTGCTTGGAGAGAGAGGCAGTGAAAAGAAGGGTTTAGGAAGCAACCAGACTCCCCAGCACACAAGGTTTAGGTTTCTAGTGTTCATTTATGGGTATAAATGAATAAAATCAGCTTATGTAAGAATCCATGTCTGACCAGCAACAGAAAGTAACTTTTCTGGGAAGGAACAAAGGTCATTGCAAGGCAAATGCCAGTATAAACAAGAGATTCTTCTGCTCTTTAATACACTGCTTTGTATGAGAGCTGTCTGACCATATTTCTGGAGTAATCTACTAGCTTACACCTTCATCAATATTGATTAGAAAAATTTTTGATTAATAGATTTTCTATTTTTGCTTGCTTTTTCAAGCCCCTGGAATTATATACAACACGGGATGCATCTTTACTGGCTGAATTACATTCTCATTTAAAATAGAGAATGCTCAGAATAATGGAACACATAGCAGAACACAGAAACTCTCGATGTTGTATAGTCTTGTGTTTCTGTCAGGACAGAAGCATTTCCAGTGGATCTGGCACATCCTATAGATGATGTAAGGCTTTCTTTAATTTGGGATATACCGAATGATTAATCACTCTTCAGCCACAGAATTCCAGAGCAATTCATATACAAACTGATGTCAAAATTAAGTTTTGGTTCCTGCTGGCTAAATCAATGCAGGAAAATTTACTACTATGGACAGTAGTAAAAATGCTGCCAAGACTGCTGAAGCAAACTAAAATCTGATCTGGTGGGGTTAGGCCAGATAAGTACCTACTCCAGATCTACCAGAGGCAACCATGGTGAGCTATGCAAACATCTGCCTTAAAGTCATCTAAACACAGAAGCACACAGAGGAGAACTGGAGACAAAGTTCCATCCACCAACCTTTAATATCTGACCAGCATTCCTGACCACCATTCCAGCACTGCTGCTGGTCCTGCTAGTTAGAGGCTTTAGGCCTTTTAGACCAAGAGTAATTGACTATAGCTGAGCTCTAACCTCAAACATACCTGTGCGCCTCTGTGGATGTACATGTGCTTGGGAGAAAAGGAGAAAGTACAAGTACAAATCATTCAGCTTTAGATCTGATGGATTTTCCACCACACATTTGATTCCAAAATCTGCTGGAAGCTTTATGTTGATTGCACAACAAGATTAATTGCCAGCTTCCTGGGCACTTCTCTTGTTAACAGAGATTTGTCTTTGTCCCTAAGCAAACTCACATGTAAAGACTGACTCACACTGTCCTTTAAAGCTTACAAATACATACATGACAAATAACAACAACTAAGCATCTGAGGTAAGAGCTAATAAGAGTCCAAAGGCACCAACATCAAATCTTCTTATACCAGGCTCACTTGGAAAAGGCTGCAGAAAGAAAAGGGTGACTGCTTGCCACAACTTCCTTTTATAAGCAAACACTGTTTTTTGACTCCTATAGCACCTTACCAAGGTGGGTGTTGGCATTTCTAAAATGGAAATGTAAACAAAGTAACATTTATTACCCTTCGTAAATAGGGTAACATATTTATAGCTATTTTTGACTGTACTGTTAACTTTAGGATTTCATAGCTGCTTTCCACAACATTAGGATACTATGCAGTACATGAGCTTACCTCCATCACAAGGAATTGGAGCAGAAGCTTCAGACAAGATTGCTGGATTAGCTGGATTTGAAGAAAAGGCAGTCTGAGCCTAAAAAGCAAAGAAACTGACATATGTTATCTTGTATAAGAAAAAAAAATCTCAATTATGCAGGCAAAAGACTCAGTATTTTCTTTGTTCTTGTACATGCTAATTACTATCCACCTTGAAGTAACGAAGTCAAGCTTTTTATGTGAAATAAATAGCTTCAATACAACACACAGTAATAGTATCAAAACTACTTTGGCACATCAACTCACACCTTCCTCAAAGACAAAGCTACAGTGATAATGCAGAAAGGCTTTCCTGTCAACCTGCTCTGTTTACTTCATCAAGCAAGTTAAAAAGCCTTAAAGGAAACATTACCTTTGTCCAACAAAGCTTATAACTAAGTTTTAAGGTACGACCTTTAGCAGAGTGCTTTGCAATTACTGATTTCAGCTGGATAGCAGCAGTTTTACTCCTTCACAGTTTACAGACATAATTAGATCCATAGTTCTTTTCAGGTGTCAAGTTCCACACAATCCAGTTCTACTATCATATCTTCTGAAAGAAACAGACCTTCCAAGATGATTCTTCTACAGCACTTACCACTACAGTGAACACATTAAGCTTTATTTCTGTATTGCTGACTGGCTTACTTTATTATGTTCTCTTATATTTGTGAGTCAGTTTCCTTCCTTCTCAATACCTCAGCTCTATTTTTTGGCCTTGTGTGTTCATGACCAGTGAAAAATACAGCCTTAGAGAGGCCTCTTAAGCATGATGGAAATAGCTATCCCAGTAACTTTCCTGAGGCTGAATGTCAAAGGTAGTGGGCAGGGGGAGGAAGTACTCAATGCATAGTGAAACATTATGCTGAACAGGACACATAAATTTTCTAACACAACATGACAGTCAAATTACTTCATGATGTTAAGGAAACACCTAAAAATAGAAGATTTCTCAGTCCTGTACACTCCAGGAAGTTGTCTTTAAAAAAAGGTTTCACAGCAAGAATGACTCATTATTTAGCAATATCACGTGTATTTAGAAGCACAGGCTCCAACTCAAATGATGGACAAAAAGAGCAGGTTAGAATAATATTTAATGTAACAAGTTACATTTGTTACTGTTTGTTTCAGCCAGCAGTCATTTGAATCTTACTCACTGCAGATGTCTTTTAGCACTCTACCCCCTCTTCTCCTAAGAATGCTCTCAGAGTTGTTTAAAGAGACAGCATTTTTTAATGCATTTTTTGAGAGAAGGAAATAATTTAGCCTTTGATACCAGCAGGTCAAGGGAGATGATTCTGCCTCTCTACTCAGCCCTTGTGAGACCCCCACCTGGAGTGCTGTGTCCAGCACTAGGATCTCCAGCACGGGAAAGACATGAACCTGCTGAAGCAGGTCCCTATGATCACAGGAGCAATCAGAGGATGGAACACTTCTATGAGAAAAGACTGAGAGAGCTGGGGGTGTTTAGCCTTGAGAAGAGAAGACTCTGGGGAGACCTTAGAGCAACCTTCCAATCCTAAAGGGGGCTTATAAGAAAGATGGTGACAGACCTTCTAGCAAGGACTGTTGCAATAGGACAAAGGGTAAATGTTTCAAACTAAGAGAAGGTTAGATTTAGACCAGATATGAGAAAGAAGTTTTTTGAAATGAGGGTGGTGAAGCACTGGAAAAAGTTGTCCAGAGAGCTGCTAGATGTCCCATCCTCGAAGATATTTGAGGTCAGGTTAGACAAGGCTCCAAGCAAAGTGATGGAGTTGAATATGTTGTGCTTATTGCAGAGGACTTTTAACCAAACTATTCAGTAATTCTGTGAAAATGATCAGTGAAAATGAAATGGCTTACAGATTACATTTATGACAATTTTCAACTGCAATATATAAACTCTAGCACTTATCAATAAAAGGCCAAAGTTCTTAGCTCCAGGCTGCTCAATTTTTAGTTCAGCATTACCAGACTGTAGATAAAGGACTGTGGTTACATAAGAAGAATGGAGTGGGAGGACACAAGGAGAAATCCCAACATAGCACCCACAACTTCAAAAGCTCCCCCCACACTTACAAAAACAAATGAGACAAGGCACTGCACTTTGGGATAGCACAGGAGAGTTAAAAAGCCATTCTTGCAGTCTGCTTGATTGCTTCCCAGTGAAAACAGCAAGGATAGAAGTAGCAGCCACCTTAAAATACATTGTAACTCCTTGCTGTTGTTTAAACCAGGAAGGAATGCAGGTCAAGTTCAGGAAAAGGTAAAATGCTGAAGAAAGTAAGGAAACTCCTTGTGAAATAAATCTACATCAAACCTCTCATAGTTTTTAATCTATTTAAAGTATTTTTCATTATTTTGTTTCAAAGATATTTTTTAGTCCTCATCATGTCTAATAATAAAACTACCAGCATTCTTACACATAAAGGGTTTTGCACAAAGGTGATAATCTTGGATGTACTGTGAGAACTGGTCACTACCATGAAATAGCCAGAGGACAAGTCTGATTCCAGATGGCATTAAGTCAGCCAGTGCCTTTTTTTTTTTTTTTTCTCTCTCAAATGACCACAAAAAATTTTCTGCCACAGATTTGGATGCTGGGAATGAGATGCAGCAGATTTATTAGTTTACTCATCAAGTCAGAGCTGAACTATGTGAACAGACTGACTATATTTGTCTACTTAAGGCAATATATCTATACTTCAAAAAACCCAAACATATTAAAGACAAATGAACACAAATGAATATATAAAGCAAAACAAATATATGCAGGTGGTAAAATATGCATTAATCATAATTAACTAAATAATAAACTAAATCAAGCTACAGAGTAAACAGGCTGTCTTTTCCCTTTCAGAGTGAGATGGTAAAACAAGTTCTCAACTACAATAAGTCTCCGCTTTTCTGGATTAAATATCACATATATTATGGTCATCAAAACTCATCTTTTTTAAAGTCCACCATACCTGAATAACTTTGTCCACCTTCAGATCCTCTAGGGAAGGATAGAGAGACATTTTGATGAAGACTTACTGGGTAGAGGGCAGACTGGAGAAAAAAAACAAATAGGAGAACAAAAACAACAGGATTAGCTTTCATATATTTACTGAGTTTAACTCCTTAATTTTAAAAAAAAAAAAAAATTAACCAGACTAAGTGCTAAAAAAGTGCTCTGTGACCCGCCAGTCAGCAGTAAAGATATCTAGCACAACAAATGAATTCCATTAAGACTACCCATTTAATCTGCTATCAGTAGCAGCCTTTGGCTAATAGGCTTTATTTAATGTACTTAGCACTATCAAAGTTTAGGTCTCAATGATGAGAAAACCTATACAGAGAAAAACATTTCACAGGAAGCAAAGAAAGACTTTAGGAGGCCAATATGCAATTTAAGAGAAAAAAACCTAATCACCCTCCTCCCAACAGGGACAGTATTTTATACACTACTGCGGAACCTTCCACTCTGTTGTCCAAAACATTAAAATGCTTTCAACACTTCTAATATTCCACTGACCTGCTGTCGGCTGGGATAGTTAATGTTCTTCCTAGTGCTGTGTTTTGGATTTAGGATGAGAATACTAATAACATATTAATTATTTTAGTTGCTGCTACAAAGTGTTTATACTAAGTCAAGGGCATTGCAGTTTCTCATACCCTGCCAGTGAGAAGGCTGGAGAGGCACAAAGGGCTGGAAGGGGACAAAGCCAGGACAGCTGACCCAAACTGGCCAAAGGGATGCCATGTAACATCACGCTCAGTATATAAACCAGGGGGAAACCTGGCCAAAGGCATGGGCACTGCTCAGCAAGTGGTGAGCAGTGGCAATGTGCATCACTCATTTTATATATTCCACCTCTTTTAAAATTTTTCTTTTCTTCCTTTTCTGTCACATCAACCTATCTAATTACCTCAACCCATGACTTCTCACTTTACACTTCTGATTCTATCCCCCTATCTTGCTGGGGCAGGGGAAACCTGCAAGCAATTTTGTTGCACTCAGTTGTCAGCTGGGGTTAAATCATGAGATCCAGCAAGAAGCCACTAGAGAGAACTGGCTTCCCATGCCCATTTGCAACATATTAATTGCAGCAAGAGACCTATAAACTAGGTCTATAGACCTAGTATAAACTAGGAAGATTCAGTCAGTGGTGAGTTTCAAAACACAAAGATTCCAGGCTGGCTCTCATGTGATCTTCAGAGAGCCCTGTGAAAACTTATCAGGAAGTAATATGAAAAAAAAGGGGAAAAAAATCCTAAACAAAACAGAACAAACCACAACCCACTTCACATGATATTCTAAGGCATCATTCTGAAATACAACTCTGCTAGAACCAGTCACCTGAGGTTTCAGGAACCTCATTTATTTTTTTTTTCAGGAACCTTTCATTTTTCCAGAGTTCCTTCACTCATGCTCTCACTGAGATCAGCTGAACTTTTGAAACTCACAATAAAACATTTCACATCAGTGTATAGTAACACTGTGGTGAGAGGGATGGAGAGGGACATAACCAGAAGACAACAGATACATACAGTTTTGATAGGGAGAACACAGTTAATATGGAAGTTTTATCAAAGGTTTTTGGGTTGGGGATTCATTTTCACATCCAAAGAAAAGACATTCTAATTAATGCAGCAATTTAGCAAACATTTCAGACTACAAGTGACCACTGCATAAATCCTTGAGTTATTGCTTCTTCATGTGCAGAAATGAAGTCCACTTCTAAATGAACACCACACACAGATGCCTAATGTGATACTGCAGTAACACAATGGACATCTCTTCATATTACACTGAATTCATCAACAGCTATTATGCTTGTTCAGCAGTGCCCAACAGCTTTAGTATCATGTCAAACTGCAATTAAAAAATAAAAAAAGCATGTCCTAAATGTGACAAATATCTAAACTGTGAACATGTGGTCTGTTTTATTACAATAATTAATTGCCACTGACTTTTTTGATTAATTGTTGCAATTCCACCAAACAGTTAAAGCCTGGAAACTATAAATTAAAACACACATTTAAGGCCATTTTGAAGTTCCGTTTTAATTCAGAATTGACCTGAAACATTGAAATGTTTATGCTCATCAAAATGGGTAATAGCAAATGTAAGCCAAAGCCCCTGGTCAGATAAATGGTTCCTGGATGCTCCATTCTGCTGCTCACACCACTCAAGGCATCGGACTCAGCATCTCCTTCTGTGCTAAAGCTGTCCTGGGAGATCCAGGTGCTGGTCCCAGTACTGGCACATGTTCAAAGTCAGCACACCCCTGGCAGCAGGCAGGAAAAGAGGGCAGGCCCCAAGGACAGTGTGTTCCTAAATGAGTCACCCCATGGCAGGATGATGAGGGGCACAACAGCAGCACTTTGCAGGCGGTGAACTCTGGCATCCATAGAGCTGCAGAGCACAGGACAGGGACTGCCAGGTCCCCTGCCCCAGTGACCAACTTCCATGTAACACCCTGGCCAGGTTTGTTTCTCCCCCACAGACCAGTCTCTGCAGGAAGTCACTTGGTTATGTTTGTTACAGACAGGCAACCTCAACCTTCTGCTAGCTTATAAAGAAGAGCACAGTGCTTTCTGCAGACAAGCATTAGAAAAGCTAAATGTATTCTAGTGTTCAGATTACATAAGACAACATTCCAGAAGGTTGTCCTGCCCCTTGACAACCCCCTCAGCCTCCCCTCCCCAGCCAAGGGTTAACAAACCAAAGTGTTTGTCACCAAGGATCTGCTGAGCTGGCTCCTTTGTCATAAACTCGCCAGTTCCTGATTTTGGTTTTCCAACTAAATAGCCAGAGTAGCACTCACCACTGAAACTGCATTGAGTGAGCTCATAACTTTGAATATGGCAACACAAATACCCCATGTTAGATAATGTGAGAGTCACAAGAATATTATATTTAGTTTAAAGAAGGATTTTTAAGTAACAATTGCCACTGTCAGGGAGCATCAGTAACTGCAGGAAGAACTTGCCCACGACTTCTATGCAATGCTATTCACAGTATAAACATGAATTTCAGTTGGTGCTGTAACACCTTTAGGCACTAGGGAGTAGATGCCACAAAACGTGAGTCACTACAATCTCCTCGTTTCTCTTAAAAATTTACACCAGATCAGAATCACCTTCCCAATCATTTCCATACTTCCACGTACTGTGAGACAACAAGTGCTTAGGGACTGAGAAATGAAAGCAAAAGGAAGGGCATGGGGCAGTAGCTGTAACTCAGCTGGCAAACCGCAAAGCCTGGCAGTGAAGACCTCGCCCTCCTCTTCAGTACACTGGGCTGGAAAGTCTGACCACCCCTGCCTGCACGTCCCACTAAGGAGATCCTGTTTGCCAAAGCGAAGTACCGGGCCACCGATGGGAGAAGTATGAAAGGCGTCACTCGTGACACCCTGAGCCTGCCAGCAGGAAGTCCTGAAGGTGGGAGCGATCCCGAACTGCTTTCGGTGGCGTGCCTGGGAGGAGACGGGCGTCCCGAAGCGTTCTTCAGCTCGCAAAGCATGAACGCAGCACAGGATGGCCCCGCTAAACCTCAATCTGGCCAGCCCGTAGCGACTGCTGTCTTTGAAAGCACTAAAACTGTGGGAGGGGGAAAACAAAACAAAACAAAACCCGCTACTCTACGTGTCTATCCTCCTGTAGCCCAGTAGCTGTACTGAAAAAGTACAGCAGGCCACAGTGCTGGCACCTGTACTGGAACACTGGCTCCCACTTCCAGAAATTAGAAGCTTACGAGCCCCAAAATTCATCTTTAAAGCAGATCGAGGACAACACTTCCCGAAGGTCAGGCTGAGACGTCACGAACCGAGGAACGGTTTCGTAAGAGCCGTTCTCCACTAACAACTCAGTATTTCCCTTCTGATACATATCTAATTAGCCTGGGAGCAATTGCCCTCATTATGCGTTCAGCTCCGAAACCTGCTGCCTCCATTTCAGACCTGAAGCAGGGCTCGCCTGCCTGACAAGGCCCGTGGCACCGCCGCTGCAGCACCTTTCAGCCCGTCTCAAGCCAAGTTCATACAAAAGCTCGGCCGGGCAGTGGAGCCCCGGCGCGGGGCCAGATGACACTCCCAAACCCGAGGGCCGGGCACAGACCCTCACACAGGGCACACAGGGCCTTATCCAGGCGCTGCTTTCGCTGTCCGCGGGCGGAGGAGCCCCTCGGGCCGGCAGCGCCCCGAGCCCGGCTGAAGCCTTTCCCCCGGCCGGCTGCGGGGAGCGGCGGCCCCACAGGAGCACGGCACGGCTCCGCGGCCGGAGCGGGCACCAACACCGCCCTCGCAAGCGCCACAGAGGGGCCGCCTCGGCGCCGGCCGCCCCCTCCCCGCTCCGCCATGGCCGGCCCGCAGCCCCCCGCCCGCCCCCGAGGAGCGCACAAAGGGCCGCGGGGAGGGGACCCCGCCCGCCGGCCCTTCGCTTACCTCCGGCCCAGGGAGTTGTTGGCTGCCGTCCGTCGGGGCCCGCAGTACGGAGAGGAGAGGGGCGGCGGCAGCTGCTCCCCTGGATCCCGGCAGCGCCGCTATGAACGGAGCGGGGGCGGTGGCGGAACTGGCCCGGCCCCGCGCATGCTCCGGCGGCGGCGGGGAAGGGGCCGGGGCCGGGGTTGCCGCTGGTTCGGCCGCCGGCGGCTGTGGGGTGGTGGGGCACGAATGGGGTGACGGTGCCCGCGCTCCCCTCCGGCCGCTTGTTTCACGTAGAATCTTGGAGTCATCAAGGTTGGAAGAGATCTTCATCATCCAGTCCCTCGGTCTACCTGGCACTACCGCTGTAACCGCTGAAGCACATCACCCAGCACCAGGCGCCTCTTAACACCTCCAGGGATGGTAGCTCCACCACCTTCCTGGACAACCTATTCCAGTGCCTGACCACTCTTACAGTGAAAAAAAAATTATAATATCTGATCGGAATTTTCCTTGTCTCAGTTTAAGGCCATTTGCTCTGGTCCCCTCACGAAGTGACCGCCCCCACTTCAGCATAACCTCCAGTCAGGGAACCGTAGAGTGATGAGGTCCCCCCTGAAACTCCCCCTGAGATTTCGTTGTTTTTGTAGGGCCTTGGACTCATTTGTGTGTTTTTATTGGTTGATAGCCGTCGTCTTCATGGAGAAAAAGTACGATTTTCTGCTCATTTTCCTACGTATTTTTCCCCCCCTGCTGTAATAAAGCACTCTCCACTAACAACCTG
The DNA here is from genome assembly GCF_971803275.1 of Cyanistes caeruleus. NCBI lineage: Eukaryota > Metazoa > Chordata > Aves > Passeriformes > Paridae > Cyanistes > Cyanistes caeruleus. The sequence continues at coordinate 38,107,841 of NC_141701.1, forward strand.
TGTCTACCTTGTTTTGCATGTCTGCTGTGGACAGGAGAGTTGTGACACAGCAGAGCTAGAGCGACCACATCACCTGTCCCACGATTCAGCACCTGCCTGAGCCTTCTACCACAGGCAGGTGTCAGAAACAGAGCTTTTATCCTGGAGAGGCTCCCCTAAAGAAACCATGATGTAAAGTGTACCAGCGACAGAGAAATCCCAGATCAAGCTTGGAAAGAGGTTTTCATAAGTCAATTATCATAATTACCCCCCTTTACCTTATTTAGAGTATGAACTCCCCTAGCATTAATTTCCGGTCTTTCCTTCTTCATTTCAATTCTTTTCCTGTTGTCAAATCTTGTTCTTCATACAGATAATTAAATGTGCTGAGTGCCCTAGAGCTTCTTTTCACCTAAGAAGCCAGTGTTCAGCAGAGGAGTTGAGCAGTCCTCCAGCACATAGGAAGAAGGTCTGCTCCCACCTACAGCCTCTTTCTCCTGCCCTCAGCCAGTCCCAGCAGGTGCCGAGCTCTTCTGACAGAAAGCTTAACTCACTGCCCCAGGAGAAATCAAATCCACCAAAATCATGAATGCTTTTCTGCTGGTTAGCGATCCATACTAGCAATAAAAGGCTTCCTCAAGCACAAGCATGAACCAGAGTAAGGGAGTGTGTGGCTGGAAACATGAGAAAGGAGGAAGTGGAAGGAGAAATGGGAATGAGAGGAAAGGTTGTTTTGCTGCATTCTGACAGGCTGTTTCATCATTTGAACTATCTGCATAATCATAACCTTAGTTAAGCTAAACATAAATTTTGTTGCAATATGTATTTTTCTATTTTTGTTGCAGTATATTTTCCAGTTCTTGATTCCCTCCAGGATGTTTGGTGAGCACCGCAGGGACTGGGGTAGCAGCCACAGCAGTGCTGAATATAGAGGAACAGCAACTCTCTGGCTGCTCAGGAGGCTTCTGTTTCTATATCCAACAATCAGCCAGACCTGGAACTTTCCTACATGCCACTACCTGAACTATTGGCTGCTGAGTCATGCAACTACAGGTCATTAAATATACATTAAGTGAAATCTTGGGCTTAGGGTATAAGTTCACAGAAAATCCTGTGTTACCTGTCCTCTGGGCCAGGAGGAAGAGAGGGAATCTAGCTCTGGTTTAATGACAGATGATTATGGCTTTAGAAGTGCTAAATTTTCTATGTAGCCAAAGGAGATTTTAACACAAGTGCAGTGAAAGTTTTAAAACTGTGCTCAGACAAAGTGTGCCACTCCTCATCCTGAAATGAGCTCGGTGCAGTGAAGCCCTGGACCCACCCTGTAGAATGAAGGGCACTGTAGTGTTCATGTTCATGGAAATTGAAGATGTATGATTGACAGTTTTCCAGTGCAATTCTACTGGGTGCCAATGCTGACAACTGAAGGGTGGTGTTTTCTTTTGGTTTGATATTGAATGCTCCTCTCATGGCAAAAAACGTTTCTTCTCTCCAGAAAGCTAGGTTGTTATTTGCTGTTTTCTACTTTACTTTATCTCTTTGTTGTCTTTCAAGACAGCCTGCTGTTATTCAGGGAGCAGCCTTTTCCAGTGCATATCAGATTTGCACTGTCAATGCACCCTCCCTGATTTTATCCACAAGACTGTAATGGATGTTCATTTGCTTTGCAATGATGTCCTAGCCCAAACACTTGGTTCCATATGGTTTATTACCTGTTGAGCATACCATGGGTGCACTGTCTTAGATACATAATGGAAGAGCAAGCAAAGTCCAGGTTATGGGCAGTAGCTCTGGCACCGCGTCCACCTGCAGGACATCCACCTTGGTATCTAAAGTGAATCTTATCATCCTCATCTCCCAGTGTATTGTCATATGTGACTTCAATGAAGATTTTGAAAAACTGTATAAGGCTGTTTCTTCTTGTTTAAGAACACTATTGGAGAGAGAAAGATTACACTTTTGTACTGAAAAGCTTTCTCATAATTGTTCATTTAAATATAGGAACAAAATACAATAAACCAGAAAGATAACTGCTGAAAAATGGGTACATCTAATCCATGCAACAAGTGCAGTTTGGCACATCTCAGGGTCCTCATCCTTCAAACACACAGACCAAAGACAATTCCAGCTACAGGTCTAGTCTTGTTTCCTCCCCAGGGAAACCAAATCTTGGAGAGGGGTGGTACGTGCCTCAGTCACTCTGTGACAAGAACTGAGCACCTGGGACAAGGAAGATACTTCTGTGCCCTGGAAGAGAGCAGAAGAAGGGCCAGGCCATATCTTTCTAGGAACTCCACTGAGAAAACTCCACTAAGGAGTCAGAGGAGAATTGCCCAAATAAATGGCTCTATATTAGCTCCTAATTAGAAGTATGTTTTGTTTGAAACATCTATTGTTTGAAAGAAGTGAAACAACTAGCCAAGTTATTAGACTTTGCTTGTTTAAATTAGAATACCCATGGACAAGTGTGATAATTTCCCATTGTCAGTGTACTGCTTGTGGGTTTTTTGCTGGTCTAGTGCCAACTTTCAAAGAATAATAAAAACCACCCACTGATCAGTATCAGTCTCAGCTGTTGCAAAAAATCTTAATAAAATAAAACATAATTATTATGAAAAAAATTCATATTTCTCCTTTGAAGCCAAAAACAGATTGTGCTTTTGTTTGTAAGGAAGCTCTCCACCCATTCCACAATGAGACATTATTAGTGGGCGCTCAAAACACATACAAATTGTTCAAGATAGCACCCTGTCAGCACTGGAAACAGAAAAATTGTATTCAGGTGGTTCCATACCTGGGGTAGTTATGAGGGAGTTAATGGGTCCTGCTCTAAGCCAGCTGAAAGGAGTGTCCAGACATGTTGTTTGTATTTCTAGAACAAACTGACCCCAAACCAGCTTAATTAACTGTGAGGCTGCATTTCACTGAGCTGTGCCTCTAGACTCCATGTACAAGAACTTTTGTACTTTCCATATGGAAACAAGAATTTCAGCATAAACCCCTGTTACGCAGAAGAGATTACATTACAGGAGTACAGTAACTTAACATTAAAAACTGCTAGGTCACTTTTTTCCTCTTTTCCTGTTCATATTTGTTTGATCTTGCCTTTCAAGGGCATTACAACATATTACTTTCATCCTCAGCCCATGGGGTGGATGGCACTCAGTGAGTGATTTTCCACAGTTGGCAGTTTCATGCCCGATTTCCTGTCTACTATTCAAACTCCACTCTAAAGATGGAAATGCTAATGTTGTCACCATCCTCTCTAAGTAACACTCTAATATCTGAGTGCTGTGCAAGTAGTTGCTCATTTATTTTCTGTCTTAATTCTTAGGGTACAAACAAGGAATTTAGGCACTCAAGTTGAATATGCTCATAATGCAGTATTCTGAGCTCTCAGTTCTACAAACTCATGTCTCATGTTTGTGGTAATACAGCAGATATTTTGCTAAATCTCCACCTTCCTGACCTCATTCACGACTGTGTGTGCCCAACACTTCTGCAGATTAGACCTAGAGCCTCTGTGGGGCAAATAGAAAATGAGCAAAACACAGGAATTTCTTTGTGGAGAGTCTGGAAGGAGTTATTTGTCACTGCAGGAGAGCTTTGGGGCAGAGGTGAGAGCAGCATCCAACTCCACAGCCTGACTGTCCAGGGTGTGGGCAATAAGATGTTCCTCTGTCACCCTCATTCAGTAACACCTTCTAGCTTTTGCAACAGATGAGGAAGATGTCCTGCAGACAACAAAGCTCCTTCATGAGCAACATGCTCATTGCTGAGCCAGTTCTAGGAGACAGGAGACAGGAGGCAGGAAAGAGAGCCAAGGAAGAGGTGGATTTGAGCTCTATGCAGGCAAGCGGGAGGAGTGACTGTGAACTTCCTGTGCCTAATCCATAAGTGGGATTTTGCTGGAAAGGACTTAAATAACCTGAACAGTTCTTTCCTGCCTCTGACATACACATTTCAGGGTTTAAAAATATATATTTGTATTTTGTTTTCTTACTGTAAAGACTAGGGATGCATTGCAAAAATGAGATGTATATTTCACAGTAGCTGTAATTTTTTCTGTTTAACTGTTTTCCCAGGGATTCAATGTCTTTTCTCCTGGGATCTCTAAGTTATAATTTTGTACCTTAATGTTAGATACAGCCTAGTTCAGGCCGTGGTTGTGGTCAAATACAGGTGATATTCCATGGTCTACATGAAGCATGAAGCAAGACAAAAGGACAGATTCCTCTGCCCTCATAGAATCACAGAGTCAAGGAGGGTTTGGGTAGGAAGGGACCCCAAAGATCATTTAGTTCCAAGCTCTTGCCATAGGCAGGAACACTTTCTACTAGACCAGGTTTCTCACAGCCCCATCCAACTTGTCCAGGGCACAAGTGCTTGTTGCAAGTACAGCATGAGGAATTATGTGCTCTGATGCCTTAGTGGGAGGCTGGCTCTCTGTCTTAAAATGCCACCAAGGATAAATCTGAGCAGACATCTGCCTCAAACCATCACCCTGGAATGGGGTGGTGGAACAGAGGTGGATAGTCCTTTTGCTCCGCTCTGGCTACTGAGGCTGTAGCCTCAGAAGAAGAAGCGAAGGAGAGTGGAGGCCAAGAGCAGCTGCTCCAGCAAGGCTCACTAGTGGCACCTGTTGGAGAATTTTTATGGTACCTTCGAGGTGAATTAAACACACCTTTGTGCTTAAATATAAAAGAAGAAATTAATGAGCAATGCATTGGGCAAAGTCCCATCTCAATATGCGGTTCTACATGGAATCTGCAAAGATGCATCACGAGCAGATTCCTTATGTAGACAGTACCAAAGCCAAGATTATTTGCATGGAGCACTTCAGCCAGCGGATCCACCTTTCAACCAGCTCTGCTGCTCAGAGTTTGCCCCTGAGCTTGGCTCCCTGAGCACCCGGGATGGCTACAAGACAAAGCTGAGACTGTTCCTTATCTCGTCACCAAGGGAAACTTCACTCCCTTGGAAGGAGTCTGTTCTGTCTCTGGCATTCCTGCTTCCAGGCAGTTTAACCCCTCCTTGTCCTCCATGCCAGAGCATTCCTCAGTCACAAGTTACCACTGCTGAAGAGTTATAATTAGAATTTCCCTTTTATGTCTGTCACCACTGGAAGTCTTTAGACCGAGCCAAAAATTTTGGGGGAGACTGTCATGGGAAGTTGAATTGCTGTGGGCAATCAGGAGATGGCTCATCCAAAGGCATGTGTTGCTGTTGGCACAGTGCCCTTACTTTTCTGGGGAGCTGTCTCCACGCTGACTAAGCAAGTCAAATGCTTCCCGTAGCTCAGGAGTGGTTTTTGGCAGTCTGCCACTGCCTTTCTGACCAAACCAAACCTGTTTAACTTCTGAGACCAGTCTTGAGCTATATAACTACTGGAGCACAAATGTTTGTCTGTTTGTTTAAAAAAGCAATAAATTGTCCCCATTTGTAAACTAATCAGATGTTTAAATGCTTCTGTCTCTTACCTTGTGTTTTGTCTTTATCTTCCTGTTCTCTGCAACATCTACTTGTCACCCCTCTTCCATCAGCTATTTCTTCCTGTTACCATCTTCTTTTTGTTTTTTTCTGTTTTAATTATTTTCTTTCTACCTGTAGTTTGTCTTTCCAACTTGCAAGGCAAAGCTATAAGAGGTAGATCTCTGATCTTTACCTATTTAAGTCAAAAATAATATAAAAACATAAATAATAAGTAAATAAATAAATAGGTAAAACACAATATTACAGCAACTCTGGTATTGGAAAATTAATATTAGTTGTTAAACAAAGACATATTTTTTCAAAATTAGCCATCTGTATTCAGTTGCAATTTGGTTTTCTTAGGTCAGAAGGCTGATTCACGTGTAAAACCAGCAGGCTGTGCTTTGGACAGTTTATTTAGTCCCATATTCATATCTTTTTAATTTAACCTGGACAGCTGAACAGCCTTAAACTTTGAAGTAGCTTTCATATTGTCTGTTACACCACCATGTTTTATTTTTCCTTTCTTTTGCTCAATGAAGATGTTCACTGCCACAGTTTGCTTTCTCCAAAAAAAACCCCAAAGAAAATGAAGAAAGCTTTGTCTCATAGAAGTATGATCATGAAGAGGAATGTATCACAGGAAAGAATTGAAGTGATGACTGGCAGATTTCTTCTGCTATATAGAAAATACTCGCTCTTCAATCTTGGCTTGTATTATTCAATAAATATTATATTATAAAAAGTAGAATATAGCTATAAGAAAAAGAAATCTTTAAGTAAATCTAGTAGTAAAAGAATATGTATTTTCCCTTGGAAGAGTAAAATGTGACTCAGTTGCACAACTGTGTGCCCCATACTTCTACTTGTTCGCATTTTGCACAGTCCAATGAAGCTCATATTTCCATTAAAAAAAAAGATTTATATACAATCATTCTTGAAAAAATTTTCCATACTTCAGAAACAGGCTTGCATAAATCTGCCAGGGATGCTCTCAGAGGATGATTCCTGTGTTCATGTGTAGATCCAAAAGAAAAGTAAAAATATTCTGAAATCAGAGAAAATCTGTTCAAATAAAGCTAGGCTGATGATTCCCACCATTTTCAGGCTGTGAATTCTTTCCAGCTGCTTTGTTAATCCAGTTTCGCCATTTGCCCCAGTCTTCTGGAGACTTCTAAAATCCCAAAGTGGCCTAATAGCTGCTGAAATCACCATCAAGGGGAAGTTGCTGGTAGTTTCCTACAACTATTGTCCTCTGTCTCCCCTTAGATCTGTAGTGGCCACAGCTGAGGTAAGAAGTCCCTGCTGTGACTACAGGTGCCAAGCTGGCTTCCAGCCAGAATGTCATCTTGCCAGTAAGGTGGTGGACCCTTTGATTTCTTTTTACACTGGAACAATGGGTGTTGTCCTTGCACAGCTGATAACTTCAAGAACATAAGTAGCACAAAGCCAACCCCACAGAAACCTCATGCAAATGGCCCAAATCCACACTGCAGGACCAGAGCGATACCAGCACTTGCATAGAGAAGATGGAAATAGTTGTAAACAGCAGAGAGATCCTTAAGATGTCACCCTTCTTACAGAATAGCTACAGGTGACTCTGAATCTCTGAGACCTCTAAATGCACATGTAGAGTGAATTGTGAGTGTGATGAAGGAGGGGACATAAAGTAAGTGCTTCACTTAATGGATGCCTAACTCAGGCAGTGAATCATATAATCATAGAATGGTTTGGATTGGAAATGAACCTTAAAGAACATGTAGTTCCAGCCCCACTGCCATGGGCAGGAACACCTTCCACTGGGTTGCTCAGAGTCCCATCCACCCTGGTCTTGAATACTTCCAGGGATGAAGAGTCAGCAACCTCTCTGGGCAACCTGTTCCAGTGCCTCATCATCCTCACAGAAAAGATTTTCTTCCTCATATCTAATCTAAATCTACATTCGTTCATTTTAAAATTGACACCATTTGTCTGATCACTACATATTTGTGCAAAAATTCCATTTCCACACTTCTTGTAAGCCCCTTTACATACTGGAGGGCTGATAGCAAAAGAGCTTATGGAGTAAACTACAGGGCAGTGCACCTCTTTAAAAAGGTGGGGGGGAGGGAGGGAGGGAGGGAGGGAGGAAGGAAGGAAGGAAGGAAGGAAGGAAGGAAGGAAGGAAGGAAGGAAGGAAGGAAGGAAGGAAGGAAGGAAGGAAGGAAGGAAGGAAGGAAGGAAGGAAGGAAGGAAGGAAGGAAGGAAGGAAGGAAGGAAGGAAGGAAGGAAGGAAGGAAGGAAGGAAGGAAGGAAGGAAGGAAGGAAGGAAGGAAGGAAGGAAGGAAGGAAGGAAGGAAGGAAGGAAGGAAGGAAGGAAGGAAGGAAGGAAGGAAGGAAGGAAGGAAGGAAGGAAGGAAGGAAGGAAGGAAGGAAGGAAGGAAGGAAGGAAGGAAGGAAGGAAAAGAACATCAGCAGAAGAAAAGCAAAGTGAGACAGAAGGTGCAGTTACATTCCCTGCTCCATCTGCTGGAGCAGTCCAGAACAGCTGTAGTGTCCACCCAGACAATTGGATTGCAGCAATCTTCTCCTGGCTTGTTATCAAACTACCTTTCTTCAAATATTTGGTAGCAGTGAGCTGCATCAGTTTTGTAATCACATCTGAGATTTAATTTCTCCCTGTTAAGTGTTTTGAGCACCTGCAATTGTGTGTTTAGGTGTAACAGTATAATATAGAAGCTTCTGTTTTGTTATGAAATGATACAATACAACTCCAGAGTTTAAAAAAAGAAAAAAAAACTGATTTAAGAAGATGCAGTTCACTGCACTGGATGAGTGGTAATAATTCCTCGTGGTTTGTATTACAGCCATTTCCTTTTCCTGCTTGGGTTCCCAAATCAGTTCTCTTTTGTCTCCACTTTCATAATTGCTCTCTTTACAGTTTCTCTTCTGCAATACTTAGAAAAAGGTAACTTTCATAAATTGTAATATTCTCAATTGTTACTTTAATCATTAGTTTAATAGTTCCCTTTTCTACATTTTTAAGGAAACTGGTCATGAAGGAACACAACATATTATTAAAATATTTTCATTCAAGTAAAGGATAGTATTTCTGATTGAGATTCAGTTTCTAATGCTTGATAATAAAGGGAAGATAGCGGCATTGTAAATCCCAGGTCTGATAGGAAGGTTACCAAACTTTCAACTAACATTCCAAAAGAACAAAGAAAATCCCACAGAGAAAATTAACTGATATGGTGCAATTAAATCAAGTTCATTATCTGATATGTAAGCACATATCTGATATATAAGAGGATACTCTGAGATAAATATGGAAATATTAACTTGGTCATTAGAGGAAATATCTGTTTATTTGAAACAGAAAAAAATAATTATTTATATGCTCAGGGGCAATTGTCCTGAAACAGGATTCAAATAAACCCAGTTCCTAAGCCCATCCAATTTTATGGCCCATCAGTGTCAATTATCCTGTAAATACCAGGCATTATCTATGCAACGAGCTTCATAATGAAAAAATGACAGGGTAAAATATATCACAATAATATCAGATTACAAAACAGTTGTACCTCTACAATCTACATACAATCTACAGAAAAAAAAAAAAAAAAAAGAGGATGACAATGGTGATGATGATTTTTTAAATCTTTTTTTTAAGAAAACCTGAGCACACTATTTTCCTGGAGTCAGATGACTCACAAATTCTGCAGAAGGCAGAGTATAATGTAGGCAAAATCTGCCCTCTTAACAACCATGACAGGTACTAAAATAGGGCTGTAGAGTGATACTGTAGGAGCATGAATTTATTTTAGATTGTGTAGATCATTAAATAACTAAACTAAAGAGTTATTCTTTCCAACGTATTTAATAGAATTTCACTCATATTTTTTTAAATACTCTGTTATAATTTAGGTTTACAAGACTTCCACCTATTCCATTGACCCAGGAAAACCAGGAAAAACGTGAATCCAGCTAGGGATCTGTTGGAATTATATCCGGAGTTACAGTCTCTCTGAGGAAGATGCTACATTTCTGGCATGATCACTGCAGCTGGTTTATGAAGGCAGGCCAGGCAATGCTGTGCTGTGGTGTGCCATGGTGTGTCAGGTCCGTTGTTGTGAGGGGACACGGCAGCCAGTGTTCTCCTCCCTGTGCCTGGAGCTCTGCTGATGCCTTTCAGTTTGCAGACATATGATGGTTGTGCCAAGTCAACACTGATGGTGCACAAGGACCTTCAGTTTCTGGGCTGTCCTCACAGTACAGGATCCTGTGTGCTGCCAGCCATCATGCCTCTCTAAAAATTGATGCTTCTTGTGGCTGGTGAGGAGTAAAGTCTTATTTCTTGTTCTTCTTAACATTTTCAGTGACAGCAAAAAGCCAGGTTTTCAGCTTGGCCCTCAGAAACCTCAGTGATCTTACCCAGCATATCTCCATGTCTTCATTAAAGTGGTACTTGATGTAAATACAAAGAAAAATACATAGGTACATGGAAGAAATACTATTTTTGTTGTATAGGAACAAGGAACAAATAGTGACTCACAGAGTTCAGTGGCTGCTGTAGAACACAACACACGAGTGCCACATAAGGAGGCTTACCAGTAGGTGGTGACATATAATTATTTATTAGCTATTTTCTGGCTGCAAACGTTCTGAACTGCAAGCAGCTTCACTGTGCAACTTCTTTATGCTTTCCTTTCATATTGATTCACCTTTCTGAGATCTCTTTTACAAATTTCACAGCTGCAGAAGTGTTTCAGAGCTGCAATTGCATCTTCTGTATGTAGCATGTCAGCCTGATCATGTTCCTTGAACTGCAGGGCTGCCTTCCCACTGCTGAGCAAAATGCTTGGTTTGTGCGGTTTCAGGGTTTTTCATCTGTTGATGAAAGAAAAGAACCCAGTTCTCACAACACATACATGAGAAAAAAAGGTCAATCCTTTCTTTGTAGTGTGTACCTCTTATTTACTTCCCATGAATAAACAAGTTTTAGAGTTAGCTGTGTGGAAATCTGCTATTTACTGCCAAACGTAATCAGCAGCCTTTCCTAAATCTATCACACCCTTCTGCACATCAGTGCTCCCAAGTTATGAAGCCATCAGTAACCCTGGGAAAAAATTATTCCCCTCAGTTTGGTCTATCTATTGTTTTCTATAAATTTAAATACAATGTGTGGGTTGTGGCTAATGAAAGCCATATAGCTACAGCATATGAGATGAAGCTCGGGTTTAGATAGTGAGCAGTTTTGGAGCAGCAGGAGGAGACAAGCCTTAAAGCTTCTCTTAGGCTTCAGGAATCACCACAGAAGTGAGCTGGGCCTGTTTGATTTTTGGGAAGGGTATTGGCTCCATGGAAGCCACAGCCCAACTTGGTTCAGTGGCTGGAGCAGAGGTGATAGATAAGAGAGCTCCTGGCAGCCTCTGCCTGCAGCCAGTGGGTGTATCTGGGTGAAAAGTGTATTGGTGCCCTTTGGGGGAAAGTGGTGCAATGTAACCAAGCCTCAATCTCAACACAATTCCTGGCCCTGAAGACACGAGCAGACCTTGTGAGAGGGCACGGCTGCCCTCGCAGCTGGTGTGGGCAGCCAGGCTGGGCTGGAAGCGGCTGCTAAATGCACTGTACTGGGTGAAAAGTCAGCATGCTTTTTTGCCTGCATCCACGTGCTCTTGAGCTGCTCTTTCTGAACTGATTTTAGCTCAATTTTCATTAGGGCTTAACCAAAAGGTCCTGCTACCGATCTTAAAAGGTTTTGTATTTTCTAACTACTATTTGATGCATTGCTGAGTTCTTGATGAACACCCATGTTCAAACTTGCACTGACAAAGGCTTATACATTCAAATATATGCCATGTTTTATTCCTGATGTCACTGACCTGAGTTGAGTCTTGAGCAAAAGTTGTGTCAGTTTTTCACATTAATATTCCTCTTATCATTTACTCCTTTACACAAGGAGTTTTCTTCACAGAGCCAAGTCAGTATGTTTTTTCTGACTGCACCCATAACTCCTGTGGGTCACCCTCTTGGGCTGGGGCAAGACAGCCAAGCTCATGCACAACACACAAAGTGCAGCAGAAAATGTACCATCTGTCATTCAGTGGGACCACGAGGTGCTTTTAATCCCTGCTCTACAGACTGGTGGCAACTGCCTGAGCTCTGTCTGTGGAAAATAGCGTATTTGTCTGAAGAACACCAAAATACCACACCCAGAGCACCAGAGGGTATTCTACTGGCGCTGCTGAAAATCCAGGAAAACCTAATGCCCACTAATATAAATGCAAGGAGAGTCACACTTATCATCTGCTAAATTTGGTGAAGTATCTGTGGCAGACAAGACTCCTGCTTGCCTTTATCACAAGGACATAAGTCACAGGCTGCAGCCTGTTGTAATACAGGCTGGCTTTGGGACTGTAGGTTGGCCTATTTAAGACATTCCTGAGAGAAAAAGATATTATTTCAGGTAAGTTGCCAAGCAGTTCCTGTGCTCTGCCTGTGTCTGGTTATACTTTTAGAGTTATTATATATATACAAAGCAGAGAGTGAAAGAAGATGAGAGAACTTACAGCTGCTGTTTGCTGGCAGCAGGATGCCATTTATAAATGATGTTATCATCACATTGCAGCACAACAAACCAAAGCACATGAAAAAGGCAAGTGTGACTGGCAGCTCTACCTAGTACAACACAAGATGTGGTGAGGGGACACACAACTGTTGCTGGTTGAAGGTTATTCCTGTGTGTTGGACACAAACTGACAGTAACTTCTGACTTTCTTTTTCAGTGTTGTCTGGACAACACATGCAAAAAATAATTAGACACCAATATAATAAAATTATTATTCTTGTTTAGGATGAAGAAGTCACAGGATGAAATCAAAGATGATACTCAAAACTGAATTTTTCAATATTTCAACAAGCAGGAAATGGGAAAACCAGGTTTTTATAAAGCAATTATGTAATAGCAAGTTAATTCAGCTGATGAAAAAGAAGTTTTTATAGGAAAATAATTGAAACACCTGTGCTGAAATGAAGATGGGATAGAAGACTGGAGCTGACACACAAAATAAGTGATTTTTAGATTAATTGAGGGCAAACCTTGATGCTTGATATATTAAATAAATAAGGTTTATTTCTTCGGTATAGTAACTTAAAAATTGGCTCAAATGCAATGGCATGTGAGCAGCTACCCCAAGCCTCACTGCCTGTCTTGGTTTGAAGCCAGGACAATATTTCCACCTGCCAGATTGGCATGTCAATGCCTTCAGTGTAGTGTTCAATTGCAACAGCAAGATCTTATTTCCAAAATCTTTATCACACAGCTGTAGGGACACCAACAAAAACTGGTACAAAAGTGAGTCTGAAAAACCCTTCAGTTTCTTTCTTAAAAACATATTAGGCCTTGGATGACTAATGAAACATTACTATACCTGAGCTGCCTCCTTGATGGCTTGATGCCAGGTCAAGGAGCAAGCCAAAGTTTGAATTCTCATAAGTCAGCAACAGAAAGGATAAAAGATTTAGTGAGAAAATAAAAGGTGGTCCAAGGACAACAAAAAAAAAACCAAAACCAGTGTGATTGTCTAGATCTACTTTCGTTTTCTTCTATGATTCATTCGATGATTCTGTGAAAGACCATTTTTTCCCTTTCTTCCAGACCAATGTTGTTAGAGGAAGTAAGTCCACCTCCGCAGCCATCCCTTTGCCCAACTGCTGAACCCCGCCGTTCCCTCTTGCAGTGGCACACCAGAGCCAGGACAGTCCGCAAGGAGAAGGAGGGGGAACAGGCTGGCTGCTGAAGGGCAGCACAGGCTGCAGCCACCAGTTAGCACAGTCTGAAACTCCTGGACACCGGTCAGTAACCATTTCATATATTGCTAAACTTGAACTATAAACTGCAATTGGTAAATCTGCAGGATTAATCAAAATACACCTGGCTAACCTTCAAATTATCAACTATTACTATTTGGTTACTTTGGAACTGCTACTGCTACGTGACATTAGCTCAAGGCCAGATCTGCAACTGTCTGCATCAATCCAGCAAAGCTCTCTGCAGAAAGGTGACAAAGAGAGGGAACAAGCTCTCTCCAGAAATGGTTAATCAATAGCTTGCTAGTTTGACTCAGTGCCATTAGATATAGTGGTGTACCCACTGCATATAAATTATGACCTGTCTTCTCTTTCATTCTCAGTCACCTCTCCTGCCATCCTGGTAGTTACCCATTTTCCACTTGGAAGGTTTTGGGCATTACCAGAAATGTTCCTGACATCCTGGATCTTGGGAGCAGCAGTTATACTTTGTTGTGTGTCTTGGTTTCTTCTGGGGAGGAGGAGAAGGTAAGGACTCTTTTTGTAAAAGCGTCTCAGTGTACCTGGCCTTTATTTGTGTCAAATATCCTGTGTACATCACTAAAAGTACTGTAGTCAGACATGTACAGGATAGTATAGACAATGCTGTAGTTTAGTCTTTTGAGAGATGTATATTCCAATCATATATTCCAATTTATATTCCAATTTTTATGTATGAAATTTGCAATAATAGTGTATTGATGCCTAGAGGTAGCTGTAGATACAAATCTCTGCATAAGCAAGGTAATTAAAATATGAATATGTATGCTCTGATTACTAAAGTTCTGGGCTGTAATTTCACTTGTATTGTAATCACAGTGAATGCCTACTTATATATAATTATAGTTTAATACAGACTTAAAAACATTTTTATATTCTATCTAGTAACACAATTTAATACAGGTAATATTTATGTACCATGTATATTACTTAAAAACATTCACATAAGGAGTATTTTGTTTAACTCTTCTTATTTTTTTTAATTTCAGCAGTCATTTTCTTGTTTATTCTAAGAAGTTTAATAAAATAAGGTGAAAATAATTAACTTCATTTACTGTAAATGATGAAATATTATATGAAAGTTACTTCAACAGTCATGATGTCCTTATACAGGAAAACTGTTTCTACTCAAAAAAGAAAATAATTTAAGCACATGCTTCACTTTAAGTATCTGCTTAATTTACAGCATGTGCTTGATGACACTTTGTCTGAAAGACTAGCTCTTATGCTTACTGAGGATAAGAGCAAAATTCCCATATTTTTAGAAAGATCTGGTCCATTAGTGGGATATGCCAATAATAACAACCTTCCTATACTAAAAATTTTTTTTGCTATGTTCTTTCTTACATGGCTTAGCCTTTAAAGGGGAGAAAATTATTTGTAAATAAACTACCTATTTGTGGTTTCATTATTCTTTCTTTTTTTTTTTTTTCACATTGCAGAAAGCCTGACATCAGTATTTTACATACCTGATAATCCTGGAGAAGAGATCTTTATACATAATTTTAGACTGAGCTTTTGTTTGTGTTTTGTAGGCGGCAAGGTGAACCACCACTTGAAAATGGGTTCCTTCCATACCTGGGCTGTGCCCTGAAGTTTGGTGCCAACCCCCTTGAATTTCTCAAAGAAAAGCAGAAGAAGCATGGCCACATCTTCACTTGCCACGTAGCAGGGAAATACATTCATTTTCTCACTGACCCTTTTTCATATCATTCATTGATGCGCCAGGGAAAACACTTGGACTGGAAAAAGTTCCATTTTGCTACTTCTGCCAAGGTACTGCTGGTTTTAATATCTAACATGCAAAGTATCTGCTGACATACCTAATTTATTGCTGTAAACATAACTATGCCTTTGAAGGAGGATTAGTTTCACATTTCTGCACTTTTATTGGTTTAAATATTGTGGTCTTTTTTTCTCTCTTCCTAAATGGAAAAGAAATTTGCAGTGATTTGGATTGTTCTAAGACTATACATTATTCTAAGACAGTACATCATTAAATTACATTATTTTCATTCCCTCTAGTAAGCTATGAAGTTATACTTTGGCTTTTGTTCTGTTAGGCTTTATCATCAAGGTAATGACAGGCCTTACTTATCATGCATACAATTTTTTTTTGTGACAGGCTTTTGGGCATGGTAGCATTGACCCAGCAGAGGGGAACACCACTGAGAATTTTCATCAGACTTTCATTAGAACCCTTCAAGGCAATGCCCTTGATGCCCTCATTGAAGCAATGATGGAAAACCTACAGTATGTCATGCTCCAGTCAAGAGCACCTAAGCCTAATACCTGGGTGACAGAAGGACTTTATACATTCTGTTGCCAGGTGATGTTCGAGTCTGGCTTTTTAACACTTTTTGGTAAAGAATTTAATTCAAATAATGACAAAAACCTATCATCAAAGCAGGAAACTGAGAGAGCTCATATCCTAAATGCCCTTGAAAACTTCAAGGAATTCGATAAGATTTTCCCAGCCCTCGTGGCAGGGCTGCCCATCCACCTCTTCAAGAGTGCCCACAGCGCGCGTGAGAAGCTGGGAGAGGCACTCCTGCACAAGAACCTCCTGAAAAGGGACAACCTCTCTGAGCTTGTCACCCTCCGCATGTTCCTGAATGACACCCTGTCAACCTTCGATGACATGGAAAAAGCAAAGACCCACGTGGCAGTGCTCTGGGCCTCTCAAGCAAACACCATTCCTGCCACTTTTTGGACCTTGTTCTATCTTCTTAAGTAAGTCTTAAAGCTTCTTGCTCCCAAACAAGAAAAAGTGTTTATCCTTCAGAAACCAATTCATTAGTACAGGCCAGTTCCACTGCTTGGTACCTCATCAGTGATAAAAAACTTACTGCTTGCAACAGAAGTGCTGTGTTGTTCTGGACTTCCACAGAAAAGTCCTTCACCCAATTGAGAACAAAGAGTGGTAGCACAGAGCAATTCTTTAGAAGCTTTTTTTTTTGTTAAGAAAAAGCACTCCAGGGCAAAGCTACACTTTGTCAAGCAAGCTTTGAAGTAAATCTATATGATATGACATTAAAAGTGCAAGTTGCAGTCAAAACATTAATTGCATTAAAGGCTACAAATATAACTAGACATTTTTAGACCATCTCACTAGAGCAGGTAAAATGAGGCTTAACTTCATTATTGTTTTCACAGACAGTTAATAGAAAATAATTTATATGTTGATAGATCCCACTGAAGCTCTACTGTAGCTTGCACCTGCTGAGCTTGTTACTCATGAAACAAGTACAGAGATCAGATAATACTATCAAATGTGCATTTTAGAGTGGGCATTGTGGATTACCTTCTTCACCATAACTAACTCTGAAATATGTGTCTAAATTCCTAATGCTTTTACTTATCATATCTACTTGCCAATGCTCATTTTTGAGGTTATTTAGTACTTTTTGCTCCAAGAATGCATTTGCTTTAGATTTTCTGGACTTGGAGTCTTTTAACACCTTATGATTGTGCCTTCATCAAGACACTACTGCACCCTGTTTTATTGTGTCTGTATATTTCACCATAGGTCATATGTTCCATGTCTGAAAGAAAGACTAGGTGTTCCAGAGTACTATGTGGGCTCCTAGTACTAGGAAGATTCTTTTCAGCTAGACAGAATATTGTCACATCAGCCAGAATAAATGATGTTGTAAAACTGATCTATAATCCTGTTCCTAAACTCTCTACCTGCAGTGGGGCTATTTCCTAATCTACAGCTGGCTGGCTTTTTTCTTATTCTTGGCATTGCTTTTTAGTGACAACAGTGTTTATTACCTGAATTATGCACATCAGTTCTGTCCCACTTGTCATTGCAGACAAAATCAAATCCCTGCTGTTCCTTTCTTTTTTTTTTTTCCTTTGAAGTTGTCATACCTTTGCCAAGACATGAAGAAGTGGAACTGCAGCATTTTGCTGCAACATTTTCATTTTAGAAAGCTGTGCTAGTCAGCCAAAAAATTAAATTTTAGTCAGAAAGAAAGTTAACAGCAAAATCCTTTCCTAGAAGATTTTTTTAAATTTAAAATTATGTCATATCCTTGCTCTTTTGATCTTAGGAGTCCAGAAGCAATGAGAGCTGCTACCAAAGAAGTGCAAAGTGTTTTGGAAAGTGCCGAAGAGAGTATCAGCTTAGATGGCAAACATATTTCCTTGAACCGAAAACAGCTGGATAATATGCCAATACTAGGTATGACTATTTTATGCAGGATTATTTTATGCAGAAATCACACTACAGTTTCTATGGTCTTCTATTTATTACCTTATAAATGCTTGCTATGAAATTCCCATGGAATTAGCAAAGAAACAGTAGAAGAGGAAACTGTATGTTCCTTAGCAATAGCCAACAGAACCAGGCTTCCTAATATCCCAGGTGGTACTGAGAGTATCAAAATTCACATGAACAGCACTTTTTCATGGGTAATGGCATGTCTTAATAATTCTACACTACTACATAATATAGACCCATGGATAATTCTGAACAATATTTTGTTTGGTTATGTCTTTAAATCAAATAAAAATGTGTTGCCAAAACTTAAATTCCTATTCTTATTATGTGAAGCAATGTTTTCTAATACCATTACTTGTATTTTCTCATAAATTTTTTCAAATTTTAAGCACATTTTTCAGAAGTTACAGAGAGTTTTGATAACGTTGTCTTATAACTACTGTTAGTTTTAAAAAAGGTCAGCTAATATTAAAACAAATATTCCCATGTCACTTTTTTTCTGAGTATGAGTTTCTCTACAGGACATCTTAGAGCTTCAGAAAATTCTGCTCACTGCTGTTTCTTTTTATTGTTATGTTTTCAGTTTTCACTGGTCTTTATCTCAATGTGAAAATATGTCTCACTTTCGAACATTCTGTTTCATCATCTATAAGCATTTTTCACGGGGAAAGCAGATTAGGTTCTCAGTGATATCTGCAGAAGGGATGGAAATGCTAAAAAGAAATGAGGAAGATACTTTCTTCAGCATTTAGAAAGTTAATATTAAAATATTTCTTCTAATAAATTCAGGGTTTGATAGTGGCTCTGAAATAGTTCAATATCTATGACCTGCCCCCAGTTTGTGAATATGCTGTTTCCATGGCAATCATTCCTTGTCCTCTCCCAACAGACAGCATCATCAAGGAGGCGATGAGGCTCTCGAGTGCATCCATGACTTTCCGAGTGGCCAAGGAGGATTTCACTTTGCACTTAGAGAATGATTTTTACAACATTCGCAAAGACGATGTTGTAGCTCTTTACCCTCAGCTGCTGCATTTCGATCCAGAAATCTATTCTGATCCCTTGGTAAATAATTTTTCTCAAATTGCCTTGAAGCTGGTAGTCTGGCAGAAGTTAACAGGCCTTTAGATAAAGCATTTGTTGGGGTGCCCCATGGCTGGTTTTCTGTTGTGCCCCAGACTGTCCATTCTTACACCTGAAGGTGTCATAATAGGAAAGAAAAAGAATAAAGGTAGCAAGCACAATCTGTAAAACAGGTTTTGGTGTAACCAAAAGGTGTGCTACGAGTCCCAGACATCCTACTACTTACTGCCCTCCTCAGTGAGGGAAGATCACAATTGTGAGGTGAAGAATAATAAGGATAATAGTTTCCCAAAGGCACAGAATTAGAGTTCTTCCAGTTCTTCTGCTGCAGCATGAACAAGAATGCAGTTTACAATGCTTATTTTTAGAGGTCAGGAAAGAAAAGGAGAGTTATCAGCAAGGAGCCTGGGATCCTGTCCCACCTAACAGAATTTCTCTGAGGTTACTCTTTCTAAAACAGCACTGTGGGGGCTGGTGGTACTGTATGATGTTTATTGCTACAGACATCTCTTTCCCAGCCTGCACTGTGTGTCTTAGCAGCTTTATCTGGTTTTTGGAGGTATTCAAATATCAAGGAACTCTCTTGTGTGTTTAACTGCAGACCTTCAAATACGATCGCTTTCTGAACGAGAAGGGAGAGGAGAAGACCGACTTCTACCGGAATGGTCGGAAGCTGAAGTATTACTACATGCCTTTTGGGACAGGCATAGCTAAGTGCCCGGGCAGGTTATTTGCTGTCCATGAGATTAAACAATTTTTGGCTCTGATTTTTTCATATTTTGAGATAGAGCTTGTGGACAGTAGTGTGAAGTGTCCCTCTCTAGATCAATCCCGTGCAGGACTGGGTATTTTGCAGCCATCCAATGACGTTGATTTCAGGTACAGGCTGAAATGCTGATGAATATGTATTTTGTATTATGCATATACACTATGTACTAGTAGTACATAAATACATTGTATATACTAACAGTACTAAATACACTGTATAGCATATACTTTATATACATTTTATGTATATATGCAAATGAAACGCTTCAAGTCTTGGGAGAAAATCTATATGAAGATGCTAATTCACCATTTTAATGAAAAATATGCACCAGTGTGATACAGTGTGCAGTGGGTTTAATGTTCTCTTTTGATGCAAATATCTCCCTTTTTACCAACTATTTTGAAAAGCAAGTTAAGATTTTCAACTGTGTGTGTACAGCAGCCATTTTATTTTTTTTTTCTGCCAGCAAATACTTTCCCACAAGTAGAATTTCGTGAGCTAATTCATAAGTATTTCAAAATCGTACTACAGTTAAAATAAATTATTTTCTATAATTGAAATGTTGGGGAGGAGAGTCTCCTCACAGGTGAAATAAAGTTTTGGTTGTATAAAGGCAAATTCACAGTGGGGAGGGAATAGTGTCCTGGGGAATTCCATTTACGGTTTTATGAAAACCTAGAAGAAGACTTGAAAAAACCTACAGAAATGTTCACGTTCAAGTGAAACCACAAAACTTGTATTATATTCTTTGTAAGATACTTATTTTTAGAAAGTGCTAACTGTGTTCAAATAAATTATATTGGCTGAACCAAATGCATCTCTAGACTGTTTCTTGTTTTAACATCTTAACATTATCAAAGGTTTATGCACTCAACCAAAGCCATCCAAACCAGTTTTAAACTAGCCAGCTCAAACACCAATATAGAGATAAATAAATATAAACCAGTGATTTTGGCTGCATTTAGCCCCATTGCCTAAACTCCATATTCCCATTAAGCCTCCTTAAATCTAATTCAAATAAAGGATGCCCACACATTTAATTTTCAGTGGCGGCATGGTCATAAGAAAAATTGTTTCAGGGTTAATACAATTTGGTTCTCTCTAACATCCCTTTCCTTTTCTGCTGCAAATGACAGATGTATGTATGTCAAAAAAGTCCATTTTTAAATGAAATTTCTTTGGGCTGAAAGAGAGAGCTTTCTTATCTCATTTGCTGATGAAAAGAACAAATAGACTTAAAACACTGTTTTTATCCTTGGTTTTTTTCCGAGGACTTATGGTCTGACCTTTTGTCCTTAACATAAAAGTAAGCCTTGTGAGAGAAGATGAGATACAGAACTATTTGATATTTTCAAATTTCACATTCTGGCAAGATATCCAGACTAGCTGATAGAACTCTTCCTAAATAAGGAATTTCTGATTGAGTTTTAGAATTACTTTAAATTATCTATTCTTTTTTCTTCTCACTATCCACTGTGCTAAATATTAAAAGGTTAATAAAGAGATTATGCAGTATGTGCATAACACTTCATTTTGTGTGCAACACACATTTATTACCTGTGTGTTTTCTTTGTAGTTTTATTTAATCTTTTTGCATTTTCAAAGGAGAACAGAGAACACTGTTTTATTGCACCATGTATAATATTAAACAATTACGTATAATGCAAGGGGGGTTGAATTATTAGTTTGGTTCTCTTGGTAAGGGTAGTATCCAGCACAGCTTGTTTTCACATCTTTGTCAATTATATTTTGTATGAGTTGTATAAATTAGAGCATATTCAATGTAAGCTAATTTGGAGAGTGAATGCAAGCCTGACATGTGCCCTGGCACGTTATAATCATCAGAGTACGTGCTCCTTCTTTCTTAAATAAATCCTGCTTGAAACAGCAGTTTTTGAGGGCAGCAAGGCTATGCAATGTTTTAAGCAAAATACACTTTCTTGAAGAAAAGAAATTCAACACAGAATTGCAACAGCAGAAAAAAGATAAGACAACTGCTAAACTAATTCTAGGTTCCTTCAAAATTTAAGCCTCTTTTACACCCCACTGTCTCCTTCAAACTGACTCCTCCACACTTCTCTGGCTGTGATTTGATGGGATTTTTGTCAATTCCTTTGATCTATGAGAAACAAGTGTTCAGTAGTTCCTCCAGCTGATCCAACTTTCAGCTTCACAAGTGTGGGAGGATAATGGAAGATTGGCTAGGAAGATTGTGGACATGGTCAAATGGCTCGCAAGCTGGAGTGTCAAAAACCACCTACATCATAGCAGTCATTGTTTAGCTTCATGTGCTGGACAACACCTGTGTTGATCCTTTGGGAATCCCCCCACTGGCATCATGATTTATATCCCTCCAGCAACCAAACACCAAACAGCCAGTCACTCATTCCCCCAGCAGTAGGATCAGGGAGAGAATCAGAAGGGTAAAAGCTAGAAAACTTGTGCTTTGGTTTCAACAAAACCAAATTTTCTCTCCACTTCATTCATGGTGTTGCAGTTGTTCCTGTGTCCTGCCTGAGCTGGCTCACCCACCAAGGAATACCAACAATAGAGGACTCAGGGGAAGGTAAAAGCATTAGAGGATTCACCCCACAGATTAAAGTCCAGTTCTGATCACTGTGGAGAAGATACTGACTTAAGTGCAGAATCACCATAAACTGTTGGAAACCAGAGCTGTCGCTGGACAGGGCCCTGCAAGGCTGGCTCAAATGCTCCTGCCCAAAATCCTGCAGTCCTCACCACTCTGCCTGCTGCCAGTCCTCTCTTGATGGGGTAGCAGCTCGCCATGGATGGCTGGAGCACATAACCTGTGGATTGATATGCAGTGTATAGAACAGAGGCAACCAGCCCTTTCTGCTCAGCTCTGGACTCATGCAGCCTGAGGATGATAAAGCATGTCTGCAAGGGACCCTTCTCTTTCATATTGATCTCATGTTATGCTGATGAAAAGACCCAGTATAATCCCCTAAGTACGCTTCTACTTCAGAAATATATACATATACTGGGCTATATACAAGTATTTTGATTTACTGCTGTAGCTGCTAATTTTCTAACCTCAGGTACCCCTGTTATTTTATCCCTATTACTGGGGTTACACAGATGCAAGTGAGGAGAGAAAAGAAGGTACAAAGTCTGTGGCACTATGCCTCAGCTAATGTAATCAAATACTTCAGCAATCAATACTCATCTGCCTTGCCAGGGTCACAAACAACACAAGGTTATATCAGGGCAATTCTTTATGCTGCCTGTCCAAAAAAGAGGACTTCTATTAAGACAGGAGAACAAAGAAAAATAATAGTAAAACCATAAGAGCAATTAGAAATACATTGGGCAGATCCAGGCTGGGAGGAAGCAGGCAGCCTCTACTGTGAGTATTTCACATTATATATTTATGATTTAAAATGCATGAGGAGGTATGGGCAGAAGAGGAGCAACGATCTCAGCCCCTGGGTGGGCACCCTAATCATTAGGATAGCTCAGGCATTTTTCTCAGGGAAACTGTAGCATGTTTTCTCCAAAAAAATTAAAAGTAACAGACTCAACAGGATGATTTTCACAACTCCCTTACAGCCAAAGTGCTCTCTTGGTAGAGAGGAGATTCAATTTCAATTTGGGATTGCAGTCCCCAAGGAAGTGGGGGCTGGTGAGTTCAGTATCCCCCACACCCCCAGGGGACAACTCCAAGCTTGTGGTTGTCCTGTAAAGGGTGAGTAAGAGTGGGGGATAACTCTTGAGGAACACTTAATGTAACATAATTTAGGCACAACAGGGAGCTTAAATGTTCAGATTTTCTTGGACCCAGATGAGCTGGGCATTGGGCTAGTCAGATGCCTCTGAACAGTGATTTGGGGATTAGGAGCAAGGCACAGCCGGCTGAGTGACACCACTTGGCTCAAAAGCTGGCAGAAGGAGGCATTTTGGCTGAACAAATTGAATCTAGGCAGGGAAAACGTTCTGTTTTTTCAGGCTACAAGAAATCTTTACTGATCATGGAGATCTTGGAAGTGACATGGTGACTTTATCAATCAGACAAGACAACATGTCAGAAAACAAGACAGTTTTACAATTCTGAAATCATGCTGGCCACAGCTGTTGAGACAGAGCTGCCACTAAGTTCAGGCAGCCACTCTTCAACATATCAATAGTGGTTTTGATCACAGATTTTCAAGCCTTACTGTTTTTGTACCTTACTGCAGGAATATCAGGATAAATTGGTATTTATATTATGAGACCTCTTATGCATGTTTCTGATGAAATAAAGGGGAAGCAAAAAGAGGAAAAACCATGGGATAATTTTTCTGAAAGCATGAAATTAATTTTAGAGATAACTTTTGTTTAGCTGATGATAAAATGCTTCAAGTTGTTTGTCATCTTGGTCCGAACAGATAGCTGTGGCAGCATAAATAGGTATTTGCCATTTATGAACTGCACAGTGTTACATCTGGATGTCAACAGGCTGAAGATAGGACCAAGACCTTTTTGATGCTCCTGCTCATTGCAGGGGACTGGACAAGATGACCTGTAATCATCCTTTCCAACCCAAAGTATTATACCATTCTATGGTTCTATTATCTCCTCTCATTTACACCACCAGGTCAACACAATTAGAGAACATAAAGAGGAGACATAATCATAATTATGTCCAGCTGCATACAGGGGATTCGGTGGTAAAAGCAGTCATTGCCTCCTAGTAACCTTAGAATTAAATAATAAAAAGGTTACATACTATTAAGTGTAGTGCTATCAGAGTAAACACCCAGCTTGCTAACTCTTGTTGACTTTGCTTTCTGCCAAGACAGACAACTGTGTGGGACACATTTCAAATCAAATGATCTTCAGTGACCCATGAGTCATGAAGGGAGAGAGAGGTCACTTCAGAACAATTCACTAAAGAGCCACAGATTTTTCAAATGAAAAGTTAATTTTAATTAATTCACCTATAAATAAGATCCTGTGAGCTCAAATTATCTTTTTAAACATAACAGTAATTTCTAAAATTTGTCTCATCAGATAGCAGGATTCCATAGAAATATTGAAAGATTAAAACACCTTGGCTGACTGAATCTCTCTTGTTTTGAGAACTCTTCAGTGCAACTGGACATGCAATTACTTATCCGTAACATTAGTATAACAGTTGATTGGAAAAGGATTGAAAAAGGCCCCCAGTAATTGCAGACTTGAGACATAAAAACAGCCACAGGAAGAACATTAAATACCATAGGCTGAGAGAAGTCAAGCTAGAGGTCACTTCACCCTAGGTACGGAATGAGCTCCCCTTTACCCAGGGCAAGAACAAGCGGAGCTTCCTTGGGATGGTTGGAATTTGTGCAAGGCTCCTAAGGAATAGCCTTGCTCTCAGAGGTGCTCAGCAGGTTTCAAAAAACCAGCTGTTTTTGTCTTGGGTTCTGGAGGGCTTCAAGAAGCCTCCCTCCTGGTGTTAGCTGCAGGTAAGCATGCTGTGCAGAGTGCTGGCTGGTGGGAGCATGGGGTCAGTCCCCGCTGTCACCCCCAGGATGTGCCTGTGCCTCTGCCAGCTGTGCTGGGGCCAGACTCGCCTCTCACTGGGTTTGCAAAGTGCCAAACCCCATCTCTCCTCAGCCTGTCTTCCATATGGACACCTGGACCCTAAAGGTAAGCCAGATACTGAAAGGGAATTTGAGACAGATAGGAATACTTTGTGCCTGCAAAAAAGCTGTGTTCCCCCCTTGCCATGATCTTTCATGTCTGGTTTGAAGCACAGGGTGAGGAACATTGGCCAAAGGGTTACATCAGCTGGCAAGAGGGGAACTGGGTCTTGATGACCTGCAGTGACCCCAGCTCTGCTCTTCTTTAATGATAGTCGCTCCTTAGGCTGAGGGAAAGACTTCTCTGCTTTATGCAACATTTCAGCTCAACTGCTCTGCCCAAGTAAGCAAAACCTTGTAAAGGCAAATAATTAAGCGGGAACTGTCTGAAAATACATCCTCTGCATCAAGCTGACAATTTCATAGCTATTTTATTTTCTCACTGTAAGAACTTGGAACAAGGAATAATATCGTTATAAGAATTAAAAGCTGATGTTAAAAACAACAGGGTTAGCCATTAATGATGCAATTAAATGAGTTATATTCTCTGTGCCTCATACTCTTGGTACATTAGCTTCTTACATGTATTATTTAGACACAGAAAACTTTGCTAAACAGACCAAAACAACTGCTGTCCATTGAAGTTCTATGCCTGGACTTAGAAGAGATTCTCCCGTGTCTGTAAAGAGATCACAGTCAGAGGACTGTCCCTGAAATCTCTTGATTTACTAATCCTGTGAATTTGCAGAAACCATAGCCAGAGAATAGGAATGCTGGATGCAGATATAAGTCATACACCACACTGCAGAGGTATCTGCAGATGAAGTTCCTAGTGGAGGCACTGCAGTGCCAGAAAACAGTTGCCTGGCTGCAGTTTGGAAGACCCCAGCTCCCTGCTGAAGTTCTTGGAGAAGAACTTCTTGGCAGAGCAGAGGTGAGAGATGAAGGGCCAGCCCCATCTTGCTCTATGAGTGATTTCTAAAGCTAAATGATGGCAAAAATTACTTGTTTATTCCTCATCCTTCCCTGCTAAGAATGCTTTTACAATCATTATTTATTACTGATATTATTTCCACATAGATAAGGACTTAGTATAAGAATTTTACAAATGCAGAACAAAATCACCATACTTCTTCCAGGGATGTCAGAATCTAAGGAAAAGATGAGGTAAAACCATCCATCTAGAAGAGGGAAAAGAATCAGTGAGGCAGCATTGCCAGAATGACAGCTAGTGGTCTGAAGAGATCAAGAGATCAGTTAAGGTCAAGTTTATCCTTGACACCAAAGCATCTTGATCTGGTCTGATCTAAAACAGAACTAGACAGTTAATACCAGATGACAGAGGTGAGGATTAGAGGTACAAAGCTGCTTGGAAGCAAAAAAAGAAAACTGTATTTGGTACTATAAAGAATGCAGGATAAGGTAACAAGGGAAGAGGGATGGCAGCATAGATTAACACCCTTTGTGTCAAAAATACAAATGGATGTAGCAGGAGAGGAAAGGACAGCACTGGGAAATTACTGCAGTGCAAGGAGGAAACACTTGGGTGAATATTTTGTTAAGAGAATGACTGTGGAAGACTGTATCTCAGCATCTATGCAGAAGGCAAGGCAACATTTGAAGGAGTACATGGACAGTGACAGGGATCACTGATGGATGACCAAGGGTGAGGATGGGGCACTGATTTTCAGTCTTGAGCCCGACTAGAGACATTGTGAAGCAGCATCACTTGAGTGAAGCAGGTATAAATTCAGTTGATAGGGAGCCAGAACAACTCTTTAAAACAGTGCTCCACAATGTGATTTTTTATTGTGCATTCAGCAAGCTGTGAAGCAAGAAAAGAACAGAACATGAACAGCACAGAAATACGCTTGCATTAGGTAACAATGGCTAGAGAGGAACAAAAGGTTAAGGGAGGGCATGACAGGGAGGCTCTGAGGAGTTACAATAGGATGGAGTCAGAAGATGAGGAGGTCTGCAAGAGCATGGTTCTGGGAAAACCATCACTCTCAATTTCCAGAGTAGACCTCAGACAGACCCTATTCCAAAAAGTTGCTCTGTAAATAAAATACAACAGACTGAATCCACATGCATGCACTATGCAAATATTTGCCACTACTCTGATCAAAGTTATTAGGTGATAATGTCCAGCCTTGAAACTGGCCTTGAACAGCATTTATTAAGGTGTTCCACTGCTACAGCTATTGCTAAAGATCAGTATATCAAAGTGTACCATCAATCAGCCTTGAACCTTGTGCAGAGGACTGCCAGTGAAGCCATACAGAGTATAATGAATCTCGAGCTTGACAAATAAGACACACATGCAGCCATCACCAGCACCATGGAACCACTTTTACAATGTATGTATTGTCAGTGATATGCTGGATAACAAGAAGTAGCTAAAGAAATACAGGATTTTATTGCTTCTTATGCTTATCTGGGGAATAATTCTAATATTTTTGAGGCAAGATTTTTTCATAACTTAAGAGCCCTTACTTCTATTTCCCAATTTCAGTGTAATAGAGATTTTTGTAATAAGTATGTGGTAAGAATATGAGAAGAAAGGGAAATAATGGGTGCCACATATGTAAATGAAAACATCCTGTAGTCTGAAAAATATTAAGTTGTGCCGCCAAAGACTACAGGAAAATAAGATTAAAAAAATATTTAAAGTCCTGTTTTGAGAGTGACAGACAGCCAAAGTGAGAGTCAGTTCACAGGTTAAGAAACTTAATTCAAGTTTCAAAACTCATATAGTCAGTGGAGATCTGGCCAGCACATGCAGGCAGCTGAACACCAGCAGCTGCCAAAGTGTGGTGTTACTTTAGGGTAAACCAAATAAATCTCTAAATTAACATGATGGCACTCACAAGGAGGTTGACTCATTTGTCCCCACAAGGAAGTAGAGACATTTGAAATGCCCTGTAGTAACCCATGTATCTCTAGACACCCTTCATACAGACTTACAGTCCCAAAAGTCAGGTGTTGAGTCTGTTGCCTTCACGGTGTCTTCAGAAACTGAAAAGCTCCGGGAATCTGACTGTGGGATAGCTGCTGATAAAGCCCTAAACCTTTACTGAAAAAAATGGGGGCTGGGCATTTTGCTCATACATAAATGTGCACACATATGTATGATACCCACATTTAAGTGCCCTAATCTTTGAACTGAATCCCATTCTCAGAGTTTTGAGAACCATCAAAGAAATGTAAGTTCTGAATTCGGTTTTGGTCATCAGCTTTCAAAAGGAAATTTTTATTTCAAGAGGAACAATAACTATTGAGCATATAAATAATAAAACTGTACTAGAGATTTCTGCTCTTGATTACACTCTGAAAGGAGTCCTGGAGAGACAGTATTTTTGGTTTAGTAATTGTATCATGTAATTTTTGCATAAATCAAGGGAGTCAAGATTTCACCGATCTGGAAAATACTTTGGCCAACAAATTCTGAGGAAATAATGCAAATTGTAGTCACTCAAACCAGCTATACAGGGTGCATATTTCCTGAAATATGAATTTCCATTGGAAATAAGAAAATTAATTATTTCCTTCCGTTGAATTCAAAATGACACATTCCTGGTTTTCTTCCCATTTGAAAAGCTTTCATTACAAAATTACTTCAAGTTAAAAGATTAAAAGATGGAAAGCATATGATTTTATTTAATTTGATCTATACTGCCTGTCACAATACTTTGGTTTGCTGAAAACTCTGATATATTTGACTTAGGTCAAAACTACTAAATGGCTACAATCCAGTTCTCTCTGTAATTAATTACTTTCATAACTTCCCTAGTAACTAAAACTTCTTTTCAATCTTAGCCACAGAACTGTTAACTTTCTCCTACCAGGCACTCATGTATCGAAATCTATTAAGAACTCATACAGTATTTACTGTTGAAAACATTTACCAACCAATTCTTTGGAGTTCTTACACAGTAAAAGTTCCCCAAGACACTTAGCACTGTTTTGCTTCCTGTTTTGTGAATACCAGAAGGAACTTAATCTAAAACTTTCACCACAGGAAAAGAATTCATTGTGTACTGCTCTTGAAATCTTCCTCTATAACATTTACAGTAAGGACAAAAAAGTAACTTTGTATATTTCTATTAACTTGAATGAACAGAAGAGATGTATCCAAGCAGATTCCAAAAATTATTTTCTATCTGTTGCTGTATGCATAAATACAGATTTATCAAAATAGAGAGATGCTTCTATCTGCTGACATTAAATTTTGGTATGCAGTCTCCAGACTAACACATCCATAAGGCACAAAAAGCAGTTGGTGAGATGTTGCATGTTGCACCAACCATTTACAATAAATATAAATGAAATATAAATAAATATTCAGATGCAGTGCTGCATTTTAATTTTCTACCTTAAAATAGAAAAGACCTACCCAAATTCCTAATCACAAATTAAAGTCACTGACTGCTGTCTTATAATACTACAGTTTGGTTGTCTATTTATTTTGATAAGCTTCTACACATTTACCTTTGTTGCTGCAGGAGAATTTTATTAATATACTTGTTTAGACAGAGGACAAAAGAAAACAGTCTCTACTAACGGAAGGTAAAAAAATCCTGTCTTGCTTAGCTCATAGATGTCTGTGAAATCTACTTCCATTGTTATTTTACTCCCCCCAAAGACGGGAAAGAAATTACATTTGTTAATCATATAATTCAAAGAAATAATTCTAAAGAAACCAGAAGAAAAATGGAAGATTCTTTTTGGTAAGAATTCTACCCTAAATGACAATCTTACTAGTATACAATACAAAACTAAGTCATATTAAAAAAATAAATCATAAAGTCATGATTCTAAGAGCAAAGATTATGTTTTAGTCTTTGGGATTATTCCCTTTCTTAATGCCTATTCCCAACACTCGTGAAATAAAGGGAAATCCTCTTTCAAAGAGCTGTTACTGGTGACAGTGGCCCAAACAGGTCCACAAACCTTTATCTTTCCTCTTGACATGTGCATCACATCTTTTTCCTCTGCCAGACAATTCATAGACTCAAAGAGCAGTTTGCATGCTAGTTGGAAAGGACCTTGGAAGGTCACCTAGTCCAGACCGCTCCCTGCAATGAGCAGGGACATTTTCAACTCCATCAAAGCCCAGTCCAATCTGGCTCTGAATGTTTCCAGGGATGGGGCATTTACCACTTCTCTGGGCATCTAGTTCTGGTGTCTCACCACCCATAGCATAAAAAAATTTCTTCATCTTTAGTCTCCTCTTTTAGTTTAAAAACTTTACCCCTTGTTCTGTTGCAGCAGGCCCTCTTAAAAGTCTGTCCCCATCTTTCTTACAGGGCCCCTTTACTGAAAGACTGCAAGAAGGTCTCCATGGAACCGTGTCTTCTGCAGGCTGAAAAACCCCAACTTTCTCAGACTGCTTTCATAGGAGAGGTGCTCCAGCTGTCTCCACTTTTGTGACCCTTCTTTGGACTCACTCCTCATTCCTGTGTTGAGGACCCCAGAGCTGGACACAGCACTTCAGGTGAGGTCTCATGAGAGCAGAGTAGAGGGCCAGAATCCTCCTCTTCTAATGCAGCCCAGGACATGTTTGGCTTTCTGGGCTGTGAATGCACATTGCTGGGTCATGCCCCGCTTTTCATTCACCAGCACCCTTCAAGTCCTTCCCCACAGAGCTGCCCCCAATGCCTTCATTCCCCAGCCTGTGCTGATACCCTGACGCAGCTGTGGGAGCCTGCACTTGGCCTTGTTTAACCTCTGATGCAGTGCTCAGAGGAAGATCATAAGAAGATTCACTTGCTGCTCAAGATTTGTTTTGGTTTTTTGCCTTTTAACTTCCTTATCTATAAAACCCATTGGATCACAGGATAAGAACAAATTCCTGCTGACTTCTACATCAATTCCATCTGTTCTGCTTTAGAACACAGAGGAACAAGAAAAAATAAAATAAAAACAATAGAAAGGGGAAGTTCTACCACAAAATAGGTTGCACTATCTGCAGTTTTTAGCATGTCACGGGTTGACAGATCAGCTGCAATGATGGCTAAAATCACATTACTGGGGTAAAACTGGGATGGCAATACTGCCAAAGCGCCCGAACTTTAAACATGATAATTGTCCACTTAGTCAAAAAAGTGAAAAGATAATCAAGGTCTTTGATATGAAAAATTTAGCTTAGCTATGGGGGAAAAAAACATGCAGAGTGTAAAAAACAGAACCCATCAGTGATGTTTGTATGAAAAGTGCAAATCTTTCATTACTGAGTTGAGGAAGAGTTGTTTTCTTTTCTTCTGTTTTAATGTATTTCTTCCAAACAATTCCTTAAATATTGACAAAAATATGGCTCTCATAAAGCAGGTGAATCCTTGGAATACAAATGAATATGATCAGCCACCCAAGTAACTCATTACTCAAGTAGAAGCATTAGCTGCAAAAGACCAAATAAAATGGATGAGGTGCAACGTAATAGATGAGATCCTGATAGTACAGAATGAAACTTTGTTGTCAGAAGACTCCCTCTGTTTCAGTGGCAGGTGTTTAAGAAGGCAAGAATAAAAAAAGAAGGAATGACATTTATCAGACATGAGCAGCCACCTTCATGGGAAGTATAAACTGAAAGCTCTGTGGATGCTATTATAGCTGGAATAAGAAAGCAGTGTCTTTCATTGTCATATCTCTTGAAGGTTTTCTAGGAGAAATACCTGCTATGAATTATAATCTATTCCTCCCTCAGAATGTCAGGATAAAGAGAGGAGAAAGAATCCCCCTAATCATTTGCCAGGACCATAATAGTACAGTTATGGGGTTTTTAAACTCTGTGTTGCAGGAAATAAATATCCTTATAACCGTGAACAAGCTTTCTCTAACGATGCTACAGAATCTCAAATTCACTGAATATATTACAAAAATCCATATTATTGACTATCACACTGTTACTCTACAGGAAAAAGACTGATTTGTTCATCTATGGCATCATAGAAAGGTTTGTTCATCTATGGAATCATAGAAAGGTTTAGGTTGGAAGAGAGTTTAAAACCCAGGATTCCAAACTTCTCACCATGGGCAGGAACACCTTCCATTAGACAAGATGGTAAAAGTCCCCATCCAACCTGAACACTTCCAGGAATGGGGCATCCACAACTTCTCTGGGCAGCCTGTGCCAGTGCCTCACCTCTCTCACAGAGAATTCCCTAATTTCTTCTAACTTCTTCTAATTTCTTCTAATATCTAATCTAAACCTACTTTCCCTTTGAAGCCATTCCCTCTCATCCTGTCACTACATGCTCTTATAATTAGTCCCTCTCCATCTTTCCTGGAGGCTCCCTTTGGGTATTGGAAGCTTGCAATTAGGTCACCCCAAAGCTTTCTTTTCCAGGCTTAACAATTCCAATTCTCTCAGTCTTTCCTCCTAGGAGAGAT
This sequence comes from Cyanistes caeruleus, assembly GCF_971803275.1. Lineage (NCBI taxonomy): Eukaryota > Metazoa > Chordata > Aves > Passeriformes > Paridae > Cyanistes > Cyanistes caeruleus. Next base: position 38,140,161 of record NC_141701.1, read on the forward strand.
GCACTATCCCTCTGAATATCTTCTTAGCAAGTCTATTAGCAAAATGCAGATTTCTTAATAATAAAGACATCTCACTACTTTAACAGCACTTAGTGAGTTGTTGATGTGTCTATAAAAAGCCAGCAGCACTCTCTGAGCTTGGACAGGCTACTCTTCTAAGAAAACTCGTAAAATTAAATGCATGTTTGTTGGTGGCCTTGACTATGAGTAAAGGCCATTTGGAAATCACTGACTCTGGGTCACCCCTACCTTCTCTGCTTGCGCAGCAGGTTGGGTAAGAACACCCACAGAGACAACGAAGGCAAACAGACCTTGCCAGGTTGACATGTTCTGATACTGGATATCAGTCAAAGCAATAGGAGCTAGAACTGATGGGAACAATAACACAGCCGTGAATCTGATTTTTTATTGTTTCCAAGTTTTACTGCAGTAGAGCCTGGTGAATGCAACTACAACCAGGAAGACACTATTTTTCAGAACTGCAGACATGCTGAGAGACATTCAAGCAGCCACAAAAAAACCTAGGATGAAAGCATTGAACATAAAATTCATTATTCTCATGGGTGCCTACAGGCAGGCCAATAGGAATTGCTTAGGAAGACAGAATTTAAAGAGACTTTCTGTACATGCATAAAATAATCTTTAGATGACTAAATAAATTAAAACCTCTGTGTGGAAGAGGTCAGTGCAGGTTAGAGAAGAAATGTGAGGAATCAAAGTTCTTCCAAAATCTTTTCAAGGTTCTAGTTTTCTTACATTTGTTTATTTGCTGACACTATGACTTACTCCATATCCTTATCATATGTGTGTCCTTAGCTTCTTGTTTTACTTGGACCAGGAGATATTATTACAAAAACACAAAGCTCAGACAGAACTGGATTCCAAAGGCCAGGCTCTGCAACAATAGGAATACAGCAAATACTAGCTAAGTCAACCTTATGCATTATTGAGTCCTTTGGTGGCAGGGTGTGTGTGGTTTATCCAAACTTTCCCAGTTTTGGGATTATAGAGAGGGGGGAAAAAACGAACCTGAACCCTGAGCAAATCCTTTTAAGGTCTAATTGTCTGATTTTTCCACTGAAACATTCAGTCCTTTCATCAACAAAATCCTGGCTTACAATTTTTTGTGTGGTGACCAAGGTTACCAAGTAGTTTCAACTTGGTTAAGGTCTGTGTCTGTTTCCATGAAATACAGTTTTCAGGAACAGGCCTTAGAAAATGAAATAAATTACTAGACTATAAGAGCAAGAGCAAATAAGCAAAAAAAGTAAAACACTTTTTGATATAACCATTTGCCTATGTCCACTTATGTTCCCTCCTCTGCTTTCAGTGATTCCTTTTAGACTACAGGATTTGAGGGCTGCTATGAGAAGAAGTCCTGCAATAATAATAATAATCAGGAATATTATTTTATAGTTAAAAGAGGTGAAAGCTTACATGTAAAAACTATATCAAAACCAGAGTACCAATACTAAAAATGTGATAAAGAAGTGGAAACTACTATTGACAGAGTAGTCAGATACTCATTCCTGGACAAAAAGTGGCAGCACTTTTCAGCATTCAGAGGCAAAGTCTTCTCTACTGAAAATTTCTCAATTTCTTATACCAGGAATCAGTTTGCAAAGTGAAGAAGAATTCAAACACTAAGAGAAGTAAGTATGTTATCTATGTTTTTCTCCAACTGCAAGCTTTCAAAAACACTAGCACTTTCACATTCAGGCTGGAGTACTGATTGGCAAAATCTAGTTTAAAACAGACAAAATTGTCTGAAAGACTATAAAGATATTTACATTGTGAGGATTTGATTAATGATGACTTAGTGTAATTTGATTAGGAACAGTCATAAGATAAACAAAAATTCTTTGCACCAAAATGGAAATTTGTCTGCCATTTTCACAAGGTAGGCACTGAAGTTCTGAAGTTTTCATTGGTGCAAAACACTGTAGAAAGCTATTGCAGTAACATAGTTCATGAAAATGAAAGTTTAATTTGGAAATCAGAAAATTTATTTTGCCCTCAAAGTGCAATTATTTGGCAGTGTTAAGCTTAGAACTAGTAAACACCGTGAATGGTTTTAGTTTTTCTTTTTCTAGAACAATCAAAATTCTTATATCAGCTCCTAGTAAATTACTAAGAATTCCATTAAATAAACACCAATTTAATGGCCCAGTACAAACAATCCCTTCTATTCAAACTTCAGCTAGAAACATCATATTAGAAAAATCACTCATGGTTATTCTCATTTTTTTAATTCTCGCTCATTAGTATTTAAATGGTCTAAGAGCTCACCAAATTAACTTGGACTGAAGAAGGTTTATAAATGTAAAATGGTAGCTCTTCCAGAATAATTCCCTGAAGATTTGTTGTTTTGTTTTTTTAATTCCACAGTTAAGAACTCCTCTCTTGGTTTATCTCAACGTAGTGTGGAGTAAGAAATCTACCTTCTCATATCCCTGAAAAAGAGCTGAACCACCAGTTTGTAGAACACATACTTAACTCCAGAGCAGACAGCTCCTGGTGAACAGAACTCTCCCCATTTCTCAGTTTTAGATGAAAAAGTTTTTAAACATAATTTCTTTGCTTTAACCTCCAGGTGTGCTCCTGGGGAACTCTTAGATTATGGGCAGAACATGACCATTACTAAAGCAGAATTGTAACTGTTAGAAGTTGAGTTCTAGTCTGTAATCTGAATTCTTTGATGTTCAGCAGACTTTTTTTGGAAGGTCTGTACTGGAAATTTTGAAGATGTACAGTAATGTACATAACATTTCCAGCCCTTTGAATGTGAAACCTACATCAGAATTTATTATGAGTAGACAAAGGCAAAGAAAGTTGATTTTCAAAAACTAAGCAATCTTATTGTCTCAGTACTAAACCCAAATAAATTTGGCTTAATTAAAGCAAATCTTACAGAAAGCCAGCACAACAATGAGATTTAAACAAAAATAAAAAACAAAACCAACCAAACAAAATAAAAAACAAACAAAACAACAAAAAAGAATTTTATTTTAAAGGCTGTTCAGCTATTGAAAAATGTGTTTGAATTTCCTTTTGAGAATACCTTAACTGAATTTCCAGTTTTGTACAAGCTTCTAATTTGTGTTATGCTTTTCTTTACCAAATAGTCCTCTAATACCTTCCCCTCTGTGAAGTAACTGCCCACTTTAAATCACCTCATCCCTGTTTTCTTCCTTTTAAGTTACCTGTTTTAAGAAATTTAACTTGGGACCAAGGATTCAATGGAAATGCTTTCTTAAAAGAGAGATCCTTAAGAAGCAGAACCAGCACTATACACTCAAACTTGATCAAACTCTCTAAGAACCAACAGAGGTATTAAAATAATCTCCCAGTCACAAAGTCAATTCTGTAAACCTCAAATGAGTGTAGATGGTTCTGCTGCAGTTTCAATCTAACCTCATTCCAGGACCAGTGCTTTCCAGGCTAAATAGAAGCAGCCCCATTTTTAATGTTTTCAGAAACCCACCCCAATTATACCCATCCTACAAGAACACCACAGTCTGACTGCTTTTGGCATGGCATTGATTCAGGATTTATCCCAGGCTCTTGCTGCTGTCTCACCTGCCCAGAGACCAGCACATGCCTATGCTGAGGCCTGCCAGCTTTAAGCAGCATGAGCAAGGGGGAGATGCATCTCTGTCTCTCCTCTCTGCACAGAGTAAGATAATTTAAAGACCATGGGAGCTGTAACTTAGTGCAACCAACTAAGCAGGGAGCTAGCAAATAGCACCTCAGAGTATTTGTTTGCACTTCCTTGCTTCATTTAATATTGGACAGATTTTCACCAAAGAGCAAGAACAGCATGAGATAACTGTTAATATATGCTAATTATACAAGTGTGTCCAGGAGTTTAATTAAAGCAGAATGTTTACAAACATCTCAATATGCTTCTGAGAAAGAAAAACAAAAACAAATAACTAACAAGGCTGTGTTTACCCAGAATAAATAGTTACAGATGAGTTTTCTTTAAAGAAAACATTCAGGTTTTGATTATTTCGCTGTTGTATGATAAAGGATTTCTAGGGAAGTCAAGCAGAGGTGAAGCCTGAGCCTTTCCTAGGCTGCTTACAAGAGCAAGCAATAGGATTATTACCTGTATTTAATGGAAATTAAATGGAACTCCCAACTTGGCAGCCTCACTGTTAAAGATTATCATCCTCTACCAAGTTCTTTCTCCCTTGCAGCCAGTCTTAACTGCATATCCACATAGGTCGGCACTCAAAGAACAGTTTTGTGCCAAAAATGCCAAGATGTTAGCTACAAGTGACAATTTATAGTAATAAAAGCTATGACATACAATTAAGAGACAAAAGATTCCATAGGTTTCCAAGTACTGAGAAACAGTGAAATATTTAAACACAAGCATTGACACATTTTTTTAGTGCCTGACAAAATAATCTTGGCTTCTGGGACCACCAGTTACTCTCAGCTGCCATCAAACACTAAAATTTCACATGTATTTGAAACAAAGAGATTGTGATAATATGTAGCTGTAGGTTCTTGCATAAGAGGGGAAAAAACAATTTCATTAACCCCTTTTCTTCATGTGTCACTGCTTAATCAATAATGGTCTTCAGAAGTAATAAGCAATGTAACTTTACCTATATTCTGAATTGAAATATGCCAAAACCACAGACTGTCAAAAATCAACAGCACAGACTTTGGCCTTGCATTTATATAAACAATTGTTAGTATATCACTTATAAGGTACATGCATAATACATGACAATTCCTTTATGTTTAGGCTTAAATATTTGGCACACAACACAATCACCCCTTTATCACAACATAAATTTGGAATAACACAAGAAGTCTTGTCTGAGATCTTAAACATAAAACTTTAATTACTTAGCACATGAAATGAAGTATGATTAAAATCATGCAGATATTCAGACTGCAAAACAAAATACTTCAAATACAATTGCATGTTTAAAATCTACTCAGTCAAATATCTACTTTGAGGTAAAAACATAAGAATATACTAGGCAATTATAATCTTAACATAAATAAACAAGTATTGATATTTTCAGAACAAAATAAACATGGGAAACAGCAATTTTTAACACACACTGGTACAAGAGATACAGCCTACCTACTTTCCTTCAGAGTGTGATCCACTCATCTGATACAAATCCAAAAATACTAAAAAACTGCATACTACTAAAGCACAGCAGCCGGTTTCCCCCAACATAAGACTCCTACTCGCTTACTGCAGCGTTGGGGCAGGTTTTCTGAAAAAATATAGAATTTCAAACATGAAGGGCTTTAGTTATACAGCTTCCAAACAAGCAAAGTGAAAGCTGCACAACCAAATCCCCAGTGAATACTACAAAATGCCTTTGGCCAAAATTCCAAATATAAAGAACTGAAATTCAGGTAAAAAATATGTCACCAATTAACATGTTTATGCTGCCATCTGCATGCACAAAAGTAGACCAGTTCTGTGTTTGTGCACCTCAGTGTATTTTTGTTTGGGGTTGTTTAAGTAATTGGTTGTGTAAAGAATCACGTTGCAGCACAGGGTCCAACTGCATATTCAGATTCAAAATGACCACAGGCCTCCTCTAAATCACATAATTTCCCCAGATGACAGTGGTCTCTCACATTTTTCTAACTTTCAAGAAGAAAAAAATTCTTACTTATTTTCATCACAAGTAGTACAACTAGAATACAAATAAGAACATTCTATTATAGTGTGCAACAACTGAGGTTTGCATCTCCTGAACTGATTCACTTATATGAGCAACAATACAAGGAAAATGACATATAAACTAGAATATAAATATTATACTACACCATGAAACACTACAAATAGAACGTACAAAAATTATATTAGGGCATTAATTATCTGTAAACCTATTAAAAAGAACACCTTAATATTAATACAGTTTGCAAGGTAAACATAACCTACAGTCTAAGTTTTTAAATGGCTGTTTGTCAATGCAGCATAGAACATTTCCATAGTGCAAATCTTACCAACTGTACGAAAGATACTGCCCCCTTCAGAAAAATGCTCCTTTCCCCACCCCCATCAAAACAGTGAGTCACAAAGTCCTATCTCATTTCACATTTAGTATAAGATGTGGGTTGAAACATACTAACATACAGAACCTTAATTTTAACACTGAAAAAAGGCTGAATAATGTTGAGAAATTAAAATAAACAATGTTAGATATGTTATAGCTGGAAGACATGAAATCCAAAAATATGACCCCTGGAAAAGAGGAAATAAAAAGACATTGATATCTCCTTTCTTTCATCTGTTGGAAACATATAGTGTGACAGTACAGCAGGGCCCCTATATTGTACAACAACCACAAGATTACTTTAATTGCTGAAGAATCACAGTGTTAAGTATATCTGCTTCTTGTAGTGTCAGGCTTTCATCTGTTAGCTCTTTATTTGGAAAGGTAGTCACAAGAACAAAATCCGTTGTTGCAAAAGCTGGACGGGACTGGATAATGAAATCTCGAATGTGCTTAATCCTGTAAAAAGGATATGGACATGAAAACTCCATATGACTCCATCTCTGAACATTAAGATGATCAGAGAACACCAAACCATCAAGCAGACTAAACCACTAAGTAAATTCTAGATTTCACATTTCTCTTTGATCCAGATGACTAATGGTTGTAGCCTATAATCTTTTGGTTCTTGCATTAGAAAAAATTTATATATATATATACATACAGGAACAAAATTTGTAACATGGAACTGTATTGTAAACTGACACCTAACATATGAAATCAAGTAACTTCAACATCACTGTCAAAAGTTTCATTATTAATTAGTATATTCCGGAAAGGTAAATTACTAATGGAAGAAAAAATCTTAAAATATATGGTCACAGTGAAAAGAAAGCAGAGAGGAATTATTAATGCACTTCAATAGCAAGAGGTTTCCCCTACTTTCACTTCACAGTGAACTTCTGAACAATAGTTAGTAAAACAGTCACATAAACAGTACAACAATAATAATTTAATTTTATATGACATGGATAAAAAAAATAGTATTTTAGAGATAAAATACTGAAATTTGAGGTTCTTCTATTAAGACATTAAGCTGAGAATAAATATGTGGAGATCTTTTGTAATTAATAAGTTGGCAAATTTACTGTAGCCACATAAGCAGGGATTTCAGCTTTCTATCAGTCTTCAAGGCCTATGACATAAGTAATGCACTTTAGAAGCTGATTTTGATCATATATATGGCAAAGATAACCACAACGATTCAGAGTCGAGAAAAAGTTAATAATAATTAAACAAGCTCCTGTCAACTCAGTCTAGGTTGTTGCAGATGTTACTGGCAAGTTTATGACTTCTGTCCTTCCATGCAGACAGAAGAACACACAACTCAGCTACCAGAGGCTCCCAATAAGCCCCATGGTTTGTCTCAGTCACTTCTCAGCAGGTGCTGTGAAGAAAGGATCTGGGCCTGTACTCTCAGGATATATTATTAGGTCTAAACTCTCAAAAAATACTGCTGTATCTTCCTCCCTATTGGCATCTCAGCTAAAATTTCCTCACTGTGGTCTGTGTCTAGTTAGGTAAAGAAAGCTACACTTTGTCCTTATTCTGAGCCAGGAGGAAAAAATGGAAACAGATGAGCTCTCCATGTAACAATATTAACATTGAACTGGGTCCCTGCTAACACCATTTCCAAGTCAGGATTGAAGTTGCAGCCATGTTCTAACCCAACTGTACAGATTTCAAACTAAAGCTGGCTTTAACAGTGCTTCAGCATGGGTGGAACTGCTTCCCAAATCTCTGCCCTCTGCCCAAAGATCTCTCAGCAGTGGAGAGCAGAGCTTTACAGAACCTTGCACTAACACAACCTCTTAGGCAAATAAATGGGGTTGGCCAACACCATTTGTGGCACTGCCTCCAATGTCAATAAAACTGGTGCCAAGCTCCAATCAGCAAAGCTACTAACAAACTGAAAACCTTCATCAAGTTCACACACTGCCAATTCTTATGAGATGACCATCCAAAACAGAAGTTGGTTTTCAGCATCATGTCCAACTCATATGCTGGAATTGCAAATGAGCATGAAGTGTCTATGTTTCCTTCTGCATATAGGCTGCAGTCTACACTTACAGCTTGTGTCATGTTTTGTCACAGCCTTGAGTATAACAAGGTAGAAAGCTGGAATTCTTGATTGTGGGCCACAGGATTTCTCTGCCCATAGTGTGGACTATATTCCAATTGAGACTGTACTCCACACTTTGCAATAAAATACTTTCAGAGTGTTTCCCACATCATCTCCCTGTTCCTCCCAAGAAGGGCCCAGGGCTGGGATGACTATGTAGATGGGCTATACAGATTTCAGTTGTCCTGGGAACAGTTACAACTTGTACTGTGTCCTTAAAAAAATCAAAATACATAATTGGTTAAAAAGTTTGTACAGAAGTTGCAGTTATTAAACATATTGTGTTTCCAAGTACAGAATTTTTGACTGTCAGTTTATCATATATCCATGTAATGAAAGGGACACAACTACACATTTCGGCAAGGCTGGTATATCCCTCTTTTTGATGTCTTGCTGAAACTCATTTAATGACAAAACACAGATTTATTGAAATAGTTACTGTTACCTATGTTGATTCAGAATCAATTTACCTGTGTGTTTGATTAAATCTTTGTATTAACCGGCTTCCATCTGCTAATCTAATTTGAATTTTAGTTGCTGGCATGGAATCATCAATCAGAACAGGTGCATTAAGAATGGATTTCTCCTCCTCTTCTGGGGAAGAAGGTGTGCTGACTATTTCAGGTGTAAGGCTATAGGATTGCAAAAAAAGAATCAAACCAGATGTTACTAATGGAACCATGACAAAGTAATCTGAAATTTTCAGTCACAGGAATGAAACAGCATATGAATACAGAGCACAGAACAGATTCAGCTTTTTTCACCTTCCAAGTTTTTGCCCTTCACCACTGAAAGCTTTGAATCGCAGTCTGGGCTTCACATATTCCTGTTCTTGGTGATCTTCCATATCCAAATTTACCTGGCCACCATGAACAAGTCGCTGCAGTTCCAAAGGAATTTCCCTTAATTACAAAAATAATACATTACAATAATTACACTTTCAATTACATTCTGAACTGAAAAATAAATCATTCAGAAACTACACACACAGTATGAGTCAATATTTGTATTATGTATACTTTGAAAGTCACATTCAATTGTTTTATGAATTGATTTCATCCTAAAAGAAACAAATCAGTGAACTAACAGTCAAAACCTAGAACATACTGACAGCTGAATCATAGAACGAGCTAGGAAAAAAATGTGAATAAAAAAGCTGTTGTAACAACTACCATTCAGAGTTAAAATACCGAAGGAACCAAAGTATTCCAAATTTTTAAGCGCCCCATGCATCTGGTGACAGAGTACATTTTATTGGTTCAGGCAAAGTCTGGAGCTTTTAATAATTGTAAGGAGAAAGGATTTTTCTTCACTTCAAAGACATACCTCAACAAAGTTGTCATCTTAACTTACCCTCTTTTAACAGACTCAAGAAATTGAGCATTTGTTGGATCTGAATAGGATCTCAACTCGCCATCATCTAAACTGAATCCATTCCTCCACAGCTTCAGCAAAATCTGAACCTATGAAGCAAAACAAACAAAAAAGTGAAGACAAATAAGGCAGCACAATTTTGTACAGACTAGTTACAGAAATTTTGATCTATACTAAACAGATTTTGTACAAGACCACAAAAAAGAAGGCAAATGACGAAGTAAGAACAACACATTGTACTGTAACTGTCATGGTTAGATTAGTTTTGAAAAAGCCCAATAGTTATAGACTACAATCTTCTTCTAGACCACTTTCCTACCTCGGGAAAAAGAAACTCTTAATTTGCTATCCATGACATAACGTATGATACAGAGAGGGTGCAGTGTTCCAATTACTTTCAAAAGAAGTAAACAGTTTTATTGAGAAATTAAGAAATAAACCATAAAATTAAAAATTACTGCTGATATGTAAGTTACAGCAAAACCTACACTTTTCTCAAACTATTACATGCTGAGCTCCAACAAAGCTGAAAGTAGCTCCATTTAGTTCAAATGCCAAGAATCCTGGAAACCAGCCTCCTTTGCTCCCTTCTTATTTTGCTACATCCTACATGAAAGGTCCAGCCAAGACCTTCTAGCTTCAGAACTTCAAAACCTCTCTTCCTTCTAAATGCTTTGCCATCCAGCAAAATTAGGCTTCCTCAGCCAGTATAACTGGCCTTCCCTTAGAAAATGATTTATGCTCCCAGTTATGGAAAGCCCACTCCAACCAGATTCTGGCTGGGTACAGCCAGCTGTTACTTGGAATAGAAGGATTACTGAAGGATAGAAGGCAGCAGCTCCATGTGTGGCATGACAGCACCCCCTAGCCAGAACCACATCCCTTGGCCTTCACATTTGTATCTAGACAAGCTGAAAATTTGCTTTAGCCATTCACAAAAATAGCAAAATGCAGTGTTTCTCCCCACCCTCTCCTTCACATCCTGCTTTTGAAGTGATAGGAAAGAAAGGCCTCTAACCTGCTGCTTCACCTTCCCTAGAATATATCCATGCCCTCCAGTTTGAGATGGGCTGCTTTGCAAGCCATAACAAAAACCAATTCCTAAAAGGATTAATATGTTAGCATAGCTAAGAGAATTCAAGACAACACCTGGTGGAAAGTAACTGAAAATGAGGTGTGCTAAGAATTTTAAAGTAATTTACATCTGACAGCTCCATAATGGAGGCCTTAGGGATATTCAATAAACATCTCTTTAGAAACTTCAACAATTTCTACTGAACACATAGATAATATTTAGATATTATTTTTTCCTCACAGACATAGTTACAGTAATACTGCCATTTCAAGCTATAAACATGATTATGCAGGCCTCTGTTGGAGGTTCTGATTTCTGCTATGAATTTTACTTACATCCTGGTTTTCTCCATATATGTATTCAGAGTGCTTTTGTGATGAGTCACCCAATCTGTATCCACCACCAGAAAATGACTGAAAAAAATACAAAGAAAAGCTTATAAAATAATTATCTGAAACAGTTTATTAAAATTCTTACCTAAGTGCAAACAAAAAAAAGAAAAAAAAAGTCACCCACAAGCTTGCTTCTGTGCTAAAAAGTGATAAAGGTACTGTTCTATCATGCATTTTCTGCGTGGAAAATTATATCTAGTAGCCACGGTAAGGCTAAGCAAGCTTTGTGACACATTTCAGCTTCTGTTCTGTACAGTTTTTCATACATAAGAATCAAAGAATACTTCAGGTTGGAAGAGACCTTTAAATGTCACAAACTAGAATGCTTCCAGGAATGGGGAATGCACCACCTCCCTGAGCAACCTGTTCCAGTGTTTTACCACATTCATTGTGAAAAAGGTCCCTCTTATATCTAGTGTGAATCTACCCTCTTTTGGTTTAAAACCTTTACCCCTTGTCCTACCAAAACAGGGCCTGCAAAAACATCTATCCCCATCTTTCTTAAAGGCCCCCTTTACCTACTGGAAGGCTGTAATAATGTCTTCCCAGATCCTTGTCTCCTCCAGGCCGAACAATCCCACCTCTCTCAGCCTTTCCCCATAGGAGAGGTGCTCCATCCCTCTGATTATTTTTGTGGCTTTCCTCTGGACTTATTCTAACAGGTCCATGTTCTTCTTGTGCTGTGGATCCCAGAGGTGGTTGAAGCACTCAAGGTGGGCTCTCGCCAGACTGGAGTGGAGGGGCAGCATCCCCTTCCTCACCCTGGCACCCACACTTCTTGTGATGCAGCCCAGTGCATGATTGGCTTTCTGGGCTGTGAATGCACATTGCTGGGTCATGTCCAGATTTTCATCTACCAGTACCCACAAGTCCTTCCCCAGAATTGCTCTCGATCACTTCATCCTCCAGCCTGTGCTGATACTGGGGGTTGCCCTGATGCAGATGCAGGATTCCTGCATCTGGCATTTTTGACATCAAGAGGTTCCCATGAGCCTACTTCTTAACCTTGTCCAGTTCCTTCTGGATGGCATCCAAGACCTCAGGCACATCAACTGCAACACTCAGCCTGGTGTCTCAACCCCACTGTCTGTGTTACTGATGAAGACATTAAACAGCACTGGTCCATTTATGGATACCTTGTCACCAACTTCCATCTGGACACTCAACTGCTGAATACAATTCTCCATGAGCAATTCTATAGGTAAGATTTGGTATGCAAACTTAGTCTGGTTTCTTATTTAGTCAATTGTAATAAAAAACAAAGCACATAATTCAAGTTCATGATGATTTCTAATGATTTCCCCTGAAATTGTTAGGTTCTTTTTCTTTATTTTCTAGAGCAAGCTATTTGAACACAGGCAATATAAAACTGTGTTGAGCAAATCTGCTATTTGCAAATCACAGAAAGAGGCACTTGCTATCCTTGGTATCCTGTGGTTTGATGAATTTCAGATGTAAAGAGAGATCAACATATTTCTTAACTTTTACCTTGGCTTTACTGAAATCACCAGATGCTCTTGAGGCTTCATCTAATGGGACAGCCCCATGTTCTTTTGCTTCCTTGAAGAGTTCAGCAACAATTTTACTTGGATTATTAGAAGCCCCAGAAATCTGTAATCCTCTATATTCTGAGTCACCTGAATAAAATCTTAAGAATAGTAAGGCACATAAGCAATAAAGTTTTAAATAACAAGCACAATTTTTCCATCCAAAGAAAAAAAAAATTAGTGAACAAAGAGACAAATCTGGCACAAAACCTTTTCATTCTGATAAATGTTCCACTTGGTTCCAACCATCTTAACAATCCAAGCAGCATTATATCAAAGATACTTGACCAACAAAGAACCAAGGCAACTTCTGGAACAGATCTCAAAGATCAGAGGGCAAGGCCATATGTTTTAAGTGAACACAGTCCTGATGGAGCTGGGCATCTTATGTGGCTGTCACCTACTCCCAGAAAGACTGATTTCCTCAGGGGTGTCCTGTGCATGGGATTGTGCCTGGACTAGAATATAAATTCACAGCTAACACCACCTTATCAGAACAAGTATAAAACTGTTCTTGGAAAACCTGAACAGTACCACAATTTGATTTTTTAATTCAAAGATCTAGCATACATCCATTCCCAACAGTACCAGGAATGGAAATTTTAAAATAATTAACCTTTCAAGACATTTTAAGACCTCAAGAAACTGTCGTGCAAGCTAATTTGTGGGGTTTTTTCTTCATAGCACCATTACTAGCTCTTGAAAACAAAATGTTAAACTACAAATAATTCTGTTCAAAACTGTATCTGTTTGATGCTAAAGATCAAGATATTCCTCAAGAATTATCTTGCGAAAGGCACTACAATCTCTAAATACCATTGGAATAGATGCTTTAAAAAAATCTGTATATAAATCAAAATCCAGCAAACCTGAATGTTTTGCCCAAATGATTATAGGAAGCTTTAATAACAAATTACTGCTTACAACTTTCCTCAACTTTTACACTTAACCTCTTGGAGTAAGGCAAATCAATTAATTCATGTGAAACTGTCTCTCAGACCAATGCTTTCACAATGTGTTGTGAAATCACCAGAAAAGAGTATTGGATATGAAGGTACTGTACAATCATACTGTTTTTATAACGCCACATAATTGTCAGTCCCTGAGTAACACGTCTCCTTTGTATATGAATCTATGTTTATTACTCCAACTACAATTTATATGGAATATTTTTAATTATTAGATTTAAAAGAATAGTGATAAGGATATGAAACAGGAATTCTTATCAAAATTTGTATTCAAGAAAGAAAGGAAATACTCAAATATTTGAGCAATAGATACAAAGAACAACTCAGGATATTTAGAAAGACAAAAATGTTTTTGAGTACAAAAGTTACAACTTTTATGACCATACAAATTAAGGTATCTACAGGTCCTACATCACTCCAGCCAGGTTCTGCTAAATATAATTTTACAACAACAGTGTACAGCTAACACTCTAGTAAGTCCCCTAGCTGTTTGTGGGACAGACTTAGCTCACATGCATTTTGAAAGAACACGAGTGAACAAACTGTGACACAAACCCCAATTACTTTCACAACTGTTAAATTATTTTTTTGTTTTGTTTTAAAAATACCTTTGGTTTTCTTTGTCATCGCTCATGCTTCTCTCTGGTTTTCTCAACCTTTTAAGAGAATCCAGTTTAAGACTGTCAAGAGAATAAAAGAAAACATTTGAAGATGACTGGTGCATAAACTTTGTATCTAACTTCTGAAATAACTTATTGTTCAGAAACTAAGAATATCGAGTTGTGTTTTCTGGTTATGGGGGTTTTGTTTGGTTGCTTGGTTTTTGGGGTTTGTTTTGGTTTGGGGTTTTTTTTTGCCAAAGTACACAGCCATGAATGCTTCTCAGTGAACAAGGAGGAAAGGAAATACGTATGGCAGAGTCATTTTGCATTAAGAGTTGGACTGGATAGTCTCTATAGGTCTGTTCCAACTGAACTATTTTTTTTTTCTAGCACAGAAGAGCAGCACTGTTTCCATGTGATTAATGCATTGCTCTCATCTGAGAGCAAACTGATGTCTACGAATTCATCTCTTCTTTCTCACACAGAGTCCAGTATGAATGCCAACAAATAACTAGTATTTGCCAACTATCACACCAAAGTATTTGAGACAGGGTACTGCAGCTTCTCCTTTGATTGGGAGTGGGAAGTTATAACTTCATGAGATGTATTTGTAAATGGAGCTGTTTGCTTTATTTGTCTGTAAATTTAGTTCTGTGTTAGTCAGCTTAGGTGGTTTCACCAAAAAAACAAAAAAAACCCACTCAAAACCCCTATACTTCCAAGTGTCACATACTCTGCTAAAGTTCTCTCTTCATGAGATCTGCATTTGCAGTGAACTCAAAGCATAAGTGACTAAGATCTTTTCTGTTGTTTGACCTCCTTTAACACAGAGATCCATATTGGCAGCAGTGATTCAAAAACAAGCCACACACAAGATTTGTTATGGCATGTCAGTAGTTTTATAAACACTTCCCTTCTTTTAATTACTTTTTTTAAAGATTAATTTAAAAATGGCAAGATACTTTCATAAAAAACAAAAATCCAAGACTATGCTGAATCTTCAAATGTTATATGAACTGCAAACACTGCAGTTTAGCAGTGTTTTAGCAAAAGCTGGACTGAAATATAGATATGCATTTTTCCTTCCACCTGCCCAACCCAGATAAATTCATTAAGAAGCCCTTCTTATTTCTGTCACCCCATAGGAACCTACTAGGGAACCCACTAATAATTTTTAGAATCACTATTTGTCTCATCAGTCGCTGCCATAAATACAACACTGAAAGCAGCTCACTTGCCAAGTTTCACACAAACTGCTGGTTTATGTGCAAACTGCTGCTGAATTTTGAAGAAGCAAAGAACTGCAGTAATTTTCTGATACAGCAAATTTCCAAATTATATCTGTGTTAAAAGAGAGCAGCACAGCATTTTGCTTATAGAATCTAACATGAAGTGGGTTTAAAGTGTTTTAGAATACCTGGAATACCAATTGGTAAAAAGGCTCCTAAATAAATTTTAAAAGCATTCTGAGAAGACAGACAACGCATTATTGCAGGGATTCACAATTTTTGATTATGAATTGCTGTAGATTGCTTTTAATACAAGGAGGGGATCCTGCTTTTAATACAAGCAGGAATGACAAAATTTTGTGAGCTAAGAAAACACCTATCCGTGCATTTCTGAAAAACAAAATACATCTTACCTCTGTGATACCTTTGGGGTACTGATCTTTGTAGCTGTTGGCTTGTCAGAACACAATGACTGTCTTTTAGCTTCATCTTCATATAACTCTGCCAAGGCCAGCTGTAGGAAACAGAACTCTTTTTGTAAGTCTGTAACTCTGGAACTACATATAGAATAGAAATAAGACAAAAATTAATGTGTAATATGCATCTCTCCAGAAAATTAGAAACATCAACATGAGGAACCCTAACTAAAATTCAACTTCCTTTGTGCTTTATGAAAAAAAGCCAAACTACACATAGGTGCCATTATGACTTAGAACTTGTACTCTGCTATCCTTTGGTTTCCACTGCTTCACTGGCTACAAAGAACCTGTATTAGATTCAGAGTCACAAGAGTAAATACGCACAGAGATATTAAGCATGAGCACATTAATGGTAACGAAGTGAAGCAGCAACCTAACCCTCTGATACAAGCAAATAATAAATTTTACAAACACTTTACATAGATATGTAAAAAACATAATTCAAATAAGCTTGTACTGGGATGGAGAACAAATTCAGTCTTGCTGACTTGAATGCCTAGAACTCCACAAATACTTACACAAAGCCCAGCAACTTTTCCCGTAAAGACTCTCAAAATGCTGCCATTTCAATGGCAAGTTCATTCTTAGGAAGTTATGCAAGGGAGATGCAATGTCATTTCAGCAATCTTTCGTCTTGAATAAGACTCTACTTTGTCAAATCATCCTCAGTTTTTCCCAAACCACTCTACTCACTCTATGCAACTGACATTGACATTTTCATACACACCAGAAAAGGTATTAGGCTACAATTTCATTACAGTTTTATTACACTAATTTATTTACACTAATTTATTACACAATTTATTACATTAAAATAAAATGAAATATCATCTGTCCTTGAAAACACACTGCTATGAATACAGGGCATTAATCTCTATTTTTTGTTGTTTTTATAATATTATGAGGTATCTTCTGCAGGGAAAAAATAAATATCAGGAATTATATCCATTAAGAAAATTAAGTGGAGAAAAGACAGTAAAAAAAAAAAAAAACAAACCCTGCTGAAGGCCTCTATTCCATCTGAGAATAGAAGAAAATACCTTTCAGATACATAAAGCTGATGGGTAAGTCATAAACAACATACCCCGTACCATCCCAAATCCAAGGACTGAGGGATGCTGAGGGAGCACAGAAGGGCATGGCCAGGCTTCTGTGCTTTCCTCATACCCCATCTCATGGCGTGGCACCACAAATCAAGTACAGACCCAGGAGAGTACTTCCTTGGGGTTTAACACTTTATCAGTAAGTATCTAGCCAAAATGCCAGTCTGCTTTAGCTTACCAAGACCTTATGATCCATAAGTATTAACACAGAGTTTATTAGTGTTACCTATTAAAGTAATATTAACAATATTAATTATTTAACAGTAATATTAACAGTATTAAAGCAATCCCAGAGGAAACACAACAGTAACACTGGTGAAGAGAAGGCTCCAGAGAGATCTCACTGGGGTCTTTCTGTACTTAAGGGGGGCTTAGAAAAAAGAGGGAGAGCGACTTTTTACATGGGTAGATAGTGGTAGGACAAGGCAGAATGGTTTCAAACCACAAGAGCAGAGATTCAGCTTAGATATTAAGAAGAAATTCTTTACTCAGAGGGTAGTGAGGCATCAGAACAGATTTCCCAGAGAAGCTGTGGCTGCCCCATCCCTGGGAGCGTTCAAGGCCAGGTTGGATAGGGTTCTGAGCAACCTGGTCTAGAGGAAGGAGTCCCTGTCCATGGCACAGGGCTGGAACTAGGTGGTCTTTAAGATCCCTTCCAACTCAAAGCAACCTATGATTGAAGCAAAATTAATCTTAAGAAGAACATATGAAAATTCCAAATAATAACCAAGAAATGAACTATACTCATCTTTCTCTGTTAATTATGTATAATTAAATAGAACAGGGACAGTTTCAGTTACTAAGTTTCACCTGTTTTCCAATCAAATTCTTGCTAAAGGATTTTGAACCTTCATAAGGTGTCAAACTGCGTGCAAAAAAAAAAAGAATACCGCTAAAAGGGTTTGTAAATTAAGCATTTAAGTAGTAATGCTGAATTACATTTGTGATCATACTCTACTTTTCCCACATACACCTGGGAAAAGATCTTGTCCTTAGTCTTACATCACGGCAGAGGCTGACATTTTCATACGGGACAACACATTTGTATCAAATAATCAAGAAATGCAACGGCCCTGCAATAACTTCAAGGGCAGTTAAAACCCAGCTAGTGAAGTGTCGGGAGAGTCCTTCCCGTTCCCCGGACAACTGAACACACGCCGTTCCCTAAAGGGCCTAGTGCTCTTCCGGAGGCATCCTCCCCTTTCCAGCCTCAAAAGGGGCGTGGGAACTAAAGGCAAAAAAGCCGGCTGGGCTCAGAGGGCACGTCGGGGCAGTCCCGGCGGGGTACCCGCACACCGCCCGCTCCCCTCAGGGGCGGCCCGAGGGAAGGCCTGGGGCGCCCCCGAGGGGACGCCGCGCTCGGCCCGGCCTGGACGGCCCCGCCCCGGGAGCGGGGCGGCACCTCCGCCCTCTCACCTGCAAATCCCGGGCGCTAGGCGGGCGGCCGCCGCTCCGGGGCTGCCGATCCCTGCGGCCGCTGGCGGCCGGAGCGGCGGGCACATCCCCGTCCGGCTGCGCGGGCGCTGCCCCGCCGTCCGCCATCTTGTGGAGGCGGTGGCGAGGGCCGGGCGGGGCGTGGCCAGCGCCGCTGGGGCGGCCGCCATGGCAACGGGAGGGGCCGCGCCGTGCCCACCGTACCGGCCTGAGGCCCACCGGAGGCCGCTGCCCCGATCCTCACAACTTTACAGTGCTTATGCACTTCAGCAAACAAAGCTATTAGCGTTCATTCGTGGCCAATTGTATAGCTTGTCTATCGGTACTCAAAGCCCTGCTTGCTGGTTGGATGTCTTGTTTCTCATGCTGCTTAGTCTGCAGGTGCATTTCTTCCATCCATGTGAGGATGGGGTCCACTGAGTTGGTGGTCAAAGAGTTGGTGGTTGCAGTCGCCCACTGCCAGAATTATGTATCACAGAATCAAATAGGCTGAAATCGAGTCCAACCTGTGACCAAACACCAACATGTCAACTAGACCATGTCACTGAGTGGCACATCCAGCCCTTCCTTAAACGCCTCCAGGGATGGTGACTCTGCCACCTCCCTGGGCAGCCCATTCCAATGTCTTAACCCCTTTCTGTGAAGAAATTGTTCCTAATGTCCAGCTTAAACCTCCCCTGGCTCAATTGAAGCCTATGTTGCCTCATCATGTTGCTGGGGAGAAGTGGCCAACTCTCACCTGGCAGCAACCTCCTTTCAGGGAGTTATAGAGTCGTAAGCTCATACCTGAGAGTTCTTTTTCTCAGTCTAAACAATCTCAGCTCCCTCAGCTACTCCTCATAGGACTTGTGCTCCAAACCCTTCACCTTCATTGCCCTCCTCTGGATCCTTCTCTTTCCCTGAGTTACTGCTCGGTTCTTCTGACTCCACTCTCGGTGGCTCTTGTCCAGACAGACCTTTCATCTTGGGATTGTCTTCTCTTTTCCTTAATTTTTTTCTTAAAACTTCGCATGATGCCATATTTTCTGGGGAGTCCCTGCCATGGTTCAGGGTCAACTCTGTCTGTGTGCTTTCCAAACTCCTCGTGTACCTCCAGCCTGCTCACTGGTGGGGCAGGGTGAGAAGCAGAAAAGGCCTTGATGCTGTGTAAGCCCTGCTCAACAATAGTCAAAACGTTGGTTTTCAGCCACAAATCCAAAACACAGCATTTATGGAAAATTCATTCCATCATAGACAGGATGAAGAACTCTTGACTGTGACTGGAGAGCTGAACTGCAGTACTGTGAAACTGTAGCTGGAATAGCCAGCTGAACATCCTAAATTTTCTCTAGGGCTGTTCAGCTCAAACATCTGCTGCTTTCTAATCAATCTCTCTAGACCCTGTTGACATTGGATTACAGTCCAGAAACACTGGGAATGGTGGCAAATGGAGCTGGGATCTCATGGAACTGTTTAAGCTGGACTATTAAACTGTGCACTTCATGCCTTCATAGTCAGCCAAACTCTCAGTGCGAATGCAGACAGAACCGTCTGTCCTGGTCCACAAACAACACAGGAAAAACCATATGATCCAGTACCCAGATCCATCTCAGGGGTTGATGGTGACGCTGCTCTCTACACGTGTGACAATATTGTTATTATGGAGTATGTAGATATGAATGCTGTTTTTTTTCTACAGAGTATATTGTGTACTTGACAAGGAGGAATGGCATCACTGAGGAGATATATTCCATGTATACGTATTTATATATCATTGTATATATAATACATTTCATGCAGCTCCCACGTTCTGAACTTTATATGCTGATGATGTATGCTTGCAAAGAATTCTTTGCTTGATTGAGATAAAAAAGGAACCTGAATAGAAATAGGATCTTCCCTCAGCTGGCTCCTGTTCTTTAAGCATTTGTATGAGGACTATGCCAAGTACAAAGATTTAGTCATGTTATTTCATTCAGCCTTCCTTGGGTTGATACTAGGTGTGCAGCTGCTGTCTAAGTCAAAATGTCCTGTGGTGATGCAGACTGAATTAGCAGAGAGGATGTCTAAACTGTAATCACTTTAAAAGCCAAATAACTTTATTATAAAATCAGGGGTTTTTTTTATAATTCAGTGTTCCATATTTTGACAGGCGTATCTTCCCTAAACATTGGCATTATTCCTGTCTGTCTTTCTCTGTGATTGCCCCCTCTGCTTAAGGCTGTCAACAACATTTCAAGGGATCACCTGAATGTAGATCAGCACATAATTATTTTCTCAGTGAAATTCATATTGTCACAAATATCTGGAAATTTAAATTTGTGCAACCCCAAGCATCCATTTTAATTTGCATAACATTATTCTTGTGGCCAATGTTTTCTCACACAGCTATAGATTTAAAACAGTTAATTACTACCTGGCAGCTCCAGTTCTTTAATTAAATTTGGTATTGTATTTTTCTTCATGTCTAAAATATGCTTCAACTATCCTAGATATTTTCCTTCTAGAGATTAAAACTAGTGGCATTTCCTTTTTGGCAGCCAGGTGTTTTTTGCCCAGAATTTCACTACAGTGTCAATGCTGTCCAGAAACAAACATAAAACAGTACTAATAAAAAAATAACAAATATAAATTGACAAAATTCTCCATGCCAGAGTGTGGAGAATCCAGATATGTAAGACAAAAACTTCTAAATGCACTTCTGAAGCCGCAGTGAACTATAATCTTTTCTTGATTAGAGAACTTGTTTCTCTCTTACCCAAGAAGCAAGTCAGTAATTGCTGATCTAGCATTTGCATTTAAATTAATTTGCTTGATTTTTTGACAAAAAATGCATAGTCCTTTAAAACTGGTTTTGTGACTAGTGGGCAGCAGGGAATTCCCTGATGCTATTGCTTCTCCATGAGCTTCAGTCCCATGAAGCTTGTGCTGGAAAGGGAGGAATGCAATAAGGAGGAAGGCATCTGTGCTTTGTGGTTGTGAAGCAAACTGTGTTAGAGGGAAATTTCCCACAGAAAATAATTTAGAAACAAGAAAAGGCTTGGGGTGAACACAATGGGTTGTCATGGCCTATGGTTGCAATGTACCAGCTGTTTTGCAACTGATAACATTGTATGATAAATTAAAGGAAATTTCACATTTTTATTAAAAAAATAAAATCACTCCCAAACACCAAAACAAATAGAACATAGTCTGTTAAAAATCTACACATATTTCTAATTTCTAAAGCACTACATCTTAAACTCATAACTCTGTATGTTAAATAAACCTTTTGTTGCTATTGAGGTCTAATGTTTTGCTATTTCATAATCATTTCAACCTAGAATTACTTTGTATCACAATAACTACCAACGAGCAACAGTGTCTTTGTTTCCCTGCTAACTTTGGTTGTCTCCAAAGGTTTCATCACAGACAGCATTTTGGTTTTTGCCGGTTATATTTATTTAGGATGATGAAAAGATTTAATAATGTATCATTCAGTTATGGGATCAATAAATGACAGGTATTTGGCTTTTACTTAACGAGAATTGCACATGACAAAGTTTTCTGTCAAAGCCTAAACACTAGAATAAAATGAAAGATTAAGAGAAGAGAGAAACAAGAAAAAAAAAAATCAAGCAAAAAAACCCCCAAAACAAACAAAAAGAAACCCTAAATCCCCTCCCCAAAACAAAACGAAAAACTACTCCAAAACTATGCTTCAGTTGTAGCATACAAGAGCAGAACTGAACTGCTTCGAGTTACAGTAGACAAGTGAAGCTTGTCACTTCATTATCTTTTAAAAGAAAGTACAAGTCATTAGGATCCCTGACAACCTGAATTTTGCAGCTCACACTTATGTGAGCAAAGGGTTCAACAACACACAGGAGGCAAAAGAGGGCTTTAAGGATATTAGACAAACCTTCCGCATTCAATACATGTGAAATAAAAAGTAGATATTTTATTGTATTTTTAAGGCTATTTTGAGATCAAGCCTTTCTGCTTTTCCTGTAGATACTCTGAAAATCAGGATATTTAAATTCATTCTGACAGTGCTAATGTATGTATTTCATTTTGATGCTCCAGTAGCCATGCCCTCACCTCCGTCAGGGCAACTGATGGGTGCAGAGACATAGTACAGACAAAGATGAAGGTACCAGAGGTTTGACAATTGGTCTGTAGTGCAGCAAGTGCTGCAAACCAGATTTATGAGACTGCAGTAGGAAAGTATCTTGATGAGGAAAAGCAGTGAGGACATATTTACATTGATGTGAGAGCAAGCCTGCAGGCAGTGGGTTTGCAAAAGACCTTCCACTGCTTCTGCTGTGGGTGAAGCTGGAAAGACAGACATATTAAACAGAACTAAGGAAGCTAAATACCTACAAATCTAAATCCTGCATTCCTTATTTCCATTTCTCCCTGTATGTCTCCTCCCATTATATTTTTCTCCAGTTCCAAGCCAAAATATTGGCTTCTTCCTTTCTGTCCTCCCTAAGGTCACTTTAGAACCTCCAGCCTCTTCTGTAAGTGCCATTAGCATTTTTGTGTTCCCAGTATCCTTGCACTGCAATGGCCCATCTCCCCTACCACGTGTCTTAGATACCTATTTTGACCCTTCGCTTGTCTCATGGACATCAGTCATCTGTTGAGTCTTGTCCAGAGCTGAATGTACAGCTGGTTGCCTCCCAGAAGAATGAACAGACTTCATTATCCTTATGTTTCCCTTTTCTAATGCATGAATAAGATATCTCTGCTTGGGCATCTATTTGGTAGATTTGGCTATTTAGCAAAATGGAAGTGGAATTCGCGTTCAGAATAGAAAAAAAACCAAGCAAACCAAAAAAAAAAAGGTGATATATCTTGTCAGCTAAAAATAGAAGATGCACTCAGGTGGACTGGAAACATACTCTTGGATATGACTGTGTTAGGTGAGATGAATCCTTCCTTAGAAATTGTCGCAACAGGTGAATGGTAGTGTGTGTACAAATCTCTTCAGAATCATTCACTGTGCTGATGCATCCAATTTTGTTTCAGTTGCAAAAATATGATGAGCTAGATAACACATGAAAAAATTTTGCAAATCAGGAGTCAATTCCCTGGATCCTTTCTATTGATATCAGAGCAAGGTTTGCCTATGTCAGGATATAAGAGTTTTGGATAAATCTCTTTTTCTGTTCTCCTTAGATGAAATAATATCAGCATAAATTGTTCAGTGGGGTCTTCAAAGAGTTTAGAAAAAAACAATCTTTCTTTCTAGTGCCTCCCCGAATATTTTTAGAGCTTAAATGAAACGTTAAGGGAAAACTTCCTGCCATCATTACAATAGAAAAGATGTGAGACACCAGCAGGTGGTGCTGATACAACAAGTAACCAGGATCCGCGGCATCAGCTTTAAAACTAACATTTCAGAACTTTTTCTTCCAGCTGATATCATTACCACGTCACTTTCTAATTTTAAATATTGACATCTTATTGCTGTGAAGGCTAAGAACTGTAGCTGTGTACCAATGGCACACAGGTCTAAGCTCTATATACACCGAGAAGAAAAACACAATATACAGCATTTTGTTCCTCTGCAGGTTCAGGAAAAGAGGTTAAAAATGTGTTACATGGCAGTCATGGAAATTCCCAGAAGTTTTGACAAAATGCTACTGGTGAACTATAGGTCAAGTTAAGATGGTTTCTTTACCTTCAGTACAGTTCTCACCTGCATGAATACCTTTGTATTACTGCAAACATAAACATGCCTGAAATGTTGCATTGTATGGCAGGCACTTGAAAAAAGAATTTGTGGAGAAATAGTCTCTGCATAGAACAACATCCCTACCACTTCAACTTCTTATCTGAAATGGGATAATTTACCCTGTAACTTATTAAAGAAACAACATATTTCCCACAAAGTCCTCTTAATACAAGTTTCCCATGGTTATGATCTTGGGGAAAGCATCAGTTCTTGGTTTTTTTTCCTCCTGTCAGAGCAGAACTTTGGCATAAGTTAAGGTAAAATTTTAGGAAACATCAGTTAAAATTCAGGTAACATAGCATAAGGAATTTAATCCCAGGAAATATTAATTTGTTTTTAATTTGGTACTGGTAGTTGCAGTGCATGTATTTGTTAAATTTCTGTTTCTTGTAAGTAGAATTACACACACTTCTCATGCTTACTTTCCCATTATTTGCACTGAATGTTATAATATTTGATTAAGTCCCCAGTCCTTTTGGAAAACACAACAATTCTGTGATTTTTGTTGTTGTTTTTCTAATTAAATAAAGACCCTAGTTGCAGAGTAATGCTTAGAAAGATACACTGAGTAAAAAATCCACACATTCAGCTGTGTTCTTGACCATAAGGGATTTTTTTTTTTTTAAATTTTTTTTTTTGAGAGTGAAATTAAGAATGTACCCGGAAATATGGGCAATATTTCATCCCCATTCACTTAAGCTTCTGACCTTTAAATCAATGCAAGCTCTAGACAGTCATCTACAGGCATCCTGTCCATGCAGCCTTTCCTTTCATTTCTGAATTTTGCATTTCTCATCTTTGGCAGTTCTTTAATCTTCCCTCATTGCTTAAAGAGTAAATAGAAGCAATGAGGAGGGAAAGAAGAATTAAAGGAGGTGAGTAACAAGAGGCAGCTGTTGGCTGTTACTTGACAGCAACAACAGTATCTTCTAGGCTCTTAGAGACAGATGATAGAAATCTGAATTTACAAATCACCCTCCCATTAATCTGCATTAGTGGGGGCAGTCCATGGTGTAGTCCTAGAACCTGCCACACCTTGCAAGCTGAGAGATGATGAACACCACCTGTTCCATTTCAGTGCATGTGAACTTTGGAAAAATACATCACCTGAAAAATGTATATAAAGAATCCTGGAAAAAGAGACATCTCTGTTGAGTCTTTGAAGTGCTCCATACAAAGCAAAAGCAGAGGAGTTCAGGAAAGGTCACCTGTTGTGACACAAATTGGTAGATTGATGTTTTCAGGGTTCTGTAAACTAGAGCAGCTCTGAGTCAACTGCAACTCATTTTTGGAAGTAAAATGTTTTTCTTCGATTAATTTCCTCTTTTAATATCTGGTTTGGCCCTTGCCCAAATTAGTATGAAAGATTAAAATCTTGAAATATATTAATGAACAGAATTATATAGGTCACTTAAAAAAAAAATAAAAAAAAAATATCATTATTTAGTTTAGATAGTTTGAAGCAGCTTGAATTTCCAAATAAGTAGCTTAGTAGATTTGGAGTATCCAAATTAATAATATGCTAATAGATATTTTGACAAATTCAAAATATGCTGGTTTTCCCCAAAATATTTTTATGGACAAATATTTTTTGAAACCAAAGCCCTTTCCTCACTAATATGTCAGCTGTGACAGTCTGGCACTGTGCAGTGAAAAAAATCCCTCAAGTAAGAAATTTCTGCTCAGCTGTATTTATGGGAGGGCTAGGTAGTTCTGCAGTCCTGCTGCTTTGGTTTTCCCTGCAGATAACTAATACTCTTGAGGTTCTCCAAGTTTTTCACCTAGTAAAGTCCCTCACCTGAGTCAAGGTATTCTTGTAATGTGCCTTGCTGTGGCACTACATTTCAAACTGAGGTGAAATCATATTAACAAATTGTGGTAGAGCTAGTGAAAGAGTAAGGTAAAAATGGTCCCAGGTTGGACAGTGAGGGAGGCTTATGTGCACCCTGGTGGTGCTGGACATCCTCCCATTCACCACGAATTAGGGAAAAGCTGCTGGTTGCTACAGTACTGAAAAGCAACATTAGGAGGACTTACATTATTAAAATAATTTCTGAAGATTTCATTAATACTTCTGTTGTGATTTGCTATTTAGGAACGACAAGCTGTTCATGGGTCCATCTGTCTTCAAAACCAGGTTGTTAGGAGTTTCCTCTAGTGTGTTTATGTAAACATTGATTTCTCTCTCTGACTTGTTTTGTGTTTAAATGAAAAGTACTTTAAAACAAAAGGGTCTTCAACACTCCTCAGTTTCCATTTTCCTGTGTAATTCTACATGATGATACACTAGTAAAGGTGAAACCTTCGCAAGATGGGTATTTCAAGGCCACACAGTTATGATGGAACCAAATTCCCTAGAAAAACTCTTCCAGATGGAATATTTTACAGAGTCCAAATCTTATGGGTGTCTGCACGAGTAGGCTGTACAGAATTTTGGTTCTTTTTTGAAATTACTTGGTAATTATGTGGTATCAGTTTCTTATTCTACTGGATTTTTATTCAATTTGCTATCAAAACTTTTCAAACTGGGTCACTATTAAGAACTGTTGATTTGTTAAGGGTTACTCTTACATTGCTTAACCCTTGTGACTGTGGAATTACATTCAGTATTTCTAGCTTCACCAAGTAGCAGGCATTGGCCCAGGATTCAAAGATACTAGCAAGGTATAGCACTTTCAGAGGTACTGACACATTAGTCTAGCAGAGCCAGAACAAATGCTGTGGGTGAGCTCTATCAGCATACCTCTTCCAGGAGAAAAAAATAGTGATAAAGATCTTAGATCAACAGAGAGATTTCTTTTATAGTGACATCTCTGGCATGGCACATCTGTGAGGCAATTAGATGCTGCATTTGTATTAGGAAACAAATGAATCAATTTTTATTGTGAAAGAAAAGGGGAAAAATCTGGTGAATTGCTCAACAGAATATTGTTACATTAAGTAATTCAAAATAAGCCTCTGAGGGACTTTTCTGTATTTCTCTTATTGGTAATGACATTTAGCTCATATTGCTTGTCTAAATATACGCTGAATTTTCAAAACCCCTCTGCTTCTGAATGTGAGTGGAGTATTCAATTGCACAGTTGAATTTCTGGATCATTTCACTCATCAGAAGCTGCTTTCAGTGCTAAACCAAGGAGACCACCGTGTGGAATTTGTATTGGATTCTGGAGGTTTTGATTGTGTGGAAAGTGCTGGTTTAAGGTTAAATATGGATTACAGGATTCAGGATCATGATCTGTGATTTGATGAGTTGCTACTTGTCAACCACATAGAGATAGCTGTTCATGTATGTTCTTAGTGAGTGACAAAAATAAAGAAGCAAGACTTAGATTACCCACCTTTGAATATTGTAACCCTACAAAAAGTTCAAGCTAGAAAGCTGTGTGTTTTTATTTAGGTTATGATATCTTGAAAAGGGTTAAAAATAAGAGTGTTGAAAGAGACATAATGTAACAGGAGTGGTTCAGTCATCACAATAATTATACTGATAGCAGGGTCCTAAACTTTTTCACATGTGGAAGACATTGGAGAGCCTTCAGGCTGTAATGTGATCTGTGCAGGTTAACTGTCCTGACATAGTCAATTATTGTACCTTCCATTACACCTCAAGGTGAAGATTTATTTTTTTTTTTGCCAGAAATCAACAACGGAAAACCACAGAAAGCAAAATTCAAAATCTGAATTCTATGAATGTTGGAAATTGAGATTTACAAGAAAGCAGTCTTTGTATCTTAATTTACCAAAGTTATCAGTAGAATGCACAATACCTCTGAGCAAAGTCAGCATGTCTAACATCTCTGCAATAGAATTTTATGACAGAGAGGCTGATTTTTTCCAAGTTACCCAAGTGGCTACAGACATAGAAAAAAATGTTTAATGGGATTTGGCATTTAAATACTTTAAAGAACCTGTTCATAAGTGATTTGCTTAGGATTACAGTGCAAATCTGTGAAAGAGACTTGAAGTGAGGTTTTAGGAAAGGTCTCTCTGAAAAGGTTTAGTTCTAGAAGCATGCACTAAGATTTGATAGTTTTTTTGCAATGATTTTATTTCTGTCAACTTCTGACACGGTACAGGTTCTCTTTTGTTTAGCTTTGCTGAAATTTGGGATGAAACAGCTTCCTTCCTGTTATAACAAACTACCTCTTTGCATCCTGGGCACTCATTTCTAATATAGTGCTTCTAACTTTGTTATTTTTCTAAATATACATTTAACTCAATTGTTCTTTGACTTTGAGAGTCCATGGCATAAGGTCAATACTAAGAAGTGGTCAGAATTTTAAATATAGACTAGAGACAGAGTTCCTGTTGACATTTGAAAAATCTGAGCTCTTCTATTAACCATATGCATTATAGGTCAGTTAAAAATTAAGGCAGAAGTAAATTACTTCCTTCTTCATGGTTTAAGAAAGGGAAAATGAATCTGAAATTGAAAGCTTTTTTAACAAACCAGTCTCATAGGGCTGAATAAATTAAACTGTCAGACTTTAGTGATTACACATCTTCCTGTGTGAAGCATGGAAATTGGAAGCACAGACTGTGCATATTATGTTAACACTATTTACTCTACTTGGTATCCATGACGTATCCTGGCTAGTCTAAGCTACAACAGAATTATGCCTTACAGAAAAGAAAGAGAAATAAGGTTAATGAAACGGCATCTTGGCACTATAGCTAAGTAAAACACATCTCTGACTAGAGTGCTGAGCAGTACTGGGGGTATTCATGAGCTATTCTGCAGATGCTATGGCTCACATTAGCATGTATAACACCAAATCATCCTGTCAAAGAACTCTTTTTCTGTTCAATGGCGTAACAAGGCATTGATTGTGATTGTTGGATTATAGACTCTGTCTACTGAGATTCGTGCAAGATGTTAAAATGACACAAAGAACCATATTCTTCACTAGAATCCAGAAGCGCAGCTTTCATATAATATATTGTCCCCAAAATATAAGGAAAGACTACATTTAGGAGTGACTTTCTTTTTCATTATGCTTTAGTATTCTGGAGTGTCTTACATGTTGTTTCGATTTCACAGTAAACAAAGTTCTCAGTTCCACCAAAGAGATATTTTTTTAAAATAATTTACAGAAAATCTATTGATTTTCCCCAGGACAGAGACTTATTTTGTCACATTGAATGACATCCTGAAACCTCTGGTATGATTTGAGAGTAGGCAATTTCTTTTCAGGTAAAGATGAGACAAAATTGATGAGTATTTTTGTCTGCTCCACATTGCATTGACTTTGACAGAACAAACCTCAAAGCACTGTTGGATATTGGACCGTCCTTCTATGCTATGTAATGTCGGTCCTATATAATACAGAGCTGATACTTCAGGAGTTAGTGACAATCTCTAGGGCTATAGGTGGCTTCTCATCCTCCACTATGCTGTCACCAACTAGAGTTACTTTGGAACATCTTAGCACTAGTTCACTAATCAACATATATGCAAGATGTGGTATGGATATGGAGGTGGTGCCCATACTCTGTCCTTAGCACTGTAGCATCTTGTGCAGCCACGTGGTGATTCTACAGCAGGAACAAGAATGACCTTACCACATTTGCTTTGGGGTCAATTCCAAGAGTGGCAGCCCATGGCAGTGAGGGGTTGGAACTAGATACTTCTTAAAGTCTCTTCCAACCCTTAATATTTTATAATTCTATGATTCTATATGAGTGTTCTAGCAAGGGTAAAATGGTGAAAAAATGTCATTTCAGAATGACAGTCAGATTTCATTGTATTTTTTTTCTTGACAGTAAGGCACAACAACCATTTTCCACCACTTGGGTCCCCAGATGCATAGGCAGCCAAGTCTGTGGCATATTAACTACGAGAGTCCTTAGCTGGTGTTTCTGAGTGTGACAGTTTCAGATACATACACGGACTGGCCGAGAGATGCGCAAAAAAAGGCCAAAAGGTTAAAAAAAAGGTAAAAAAAAATATATATATAGTGACAGTAAGGAATGGGAGATGGGGAGAGGGGGGAGACATTCTTGAGACTTAAAACAGGCCAATATGTCCCTAAGAGAGGCTCAAAACTCAAGAATTTGGTCTGAGAGCAGTTGAAGTCATGCTCATTTCTGCAAATAACATATTTGATGTCAAAGAAGTTTATGAAAGAGGTTATGAAGCTGAGTACATTGACAATTTTCTTGCCCTTGGTATGCATCTTGAAGGTTGTACTATGACACGATTTGGAGGCAGATATTTCTGCTGAAAGAAAGTAGAATTTTCTAAGCCATTGGTCACAGACATGAAATTACATAAAATGAAAGCTGAATTATGGCTTTGGTGCAATATAATATATAAGAATCTATTTAAAAGTGACATATAGCACAATTTTGAGAAGATTCTAATTTATTTTTTTTAATTAGACAGGAAGTGACGGATGAAATTATTTGCATTTAGCACTGTGGAATGCAGTGAATTAATTTATACATCACATTAATATTTCTGTTTAAACCAGCATAACCTATTCTTAATTTGCTTTACTGATGAAAATATACAGCTGTAATAAATTTGAGGAGAGGAAATTACCAAGTTCCAAAAGGCTGTTTCACAGCATGTTTTGCCAAGTGAAAATTTGGGCAGAGCGTCTAGAGAATCTGTGATCCAATTTCTCTTTATTAACAGTAAAGCTAAATGTCTTACTTCATTCACTTTAGATTCAACAACAAGTGAGAAAAAGTTATGACTGGATAAATGTAGCATATGAAAAGAGGAAAACCACAAATATAATTAAAAATAATATAGATCCCAGGATAATAAATTGGCAAAGACAATAAATATAAATATTGGTAAAGACAATAAAGATAAATAATTGGTAAAAGACATGGAAAAATGGTGGAATGTAGGTGACCACCTAATAGGAAAACTGAGGGAACCCTTTAGGGACACCTCAGATACTTTTGCAGTTGACTCAAAGGTGGCAACTATAGGTGGCAACTATATTTAATAAACACTTAGTTGATTTTGCTATTTCATTTTAAAATTTCTTTTGAATGGGTGGTAGGGAGTCACAAAATTCACTGGATAAGAAATATATTGCTGCAGAATTAAAATATCTGAGAAAGAAATAAGATTATATGAAATATGTGTCACTTAGGAGGTTATACTCTAATTAAAAGAATTAATCCTAAGCAAATTTACAGGAGAAAGGAAGAAATCATGGAAGCTCAATGTGGTTTTTGTGCAATGTTAATTTTACTGGACTTTATGCTTTTGTCCAGACAACATAAGTGGGCTGTAGAACACAAAACAAGGCTAGAAAACTGCTGTGTATCTGCTTCCCTTTGTTCTGTGGGAGTGACAAATATGGTTCTCACCAGACCTCAAAAGACCAGTCTAAGTGGTTGAAAGATATGAAACCCTGGAACTGTATAAATACACATTAGGAGTTAAAATAACATATTTAAATCCAAATAACTGGACCTTTCTATAATCTACAAATATTTCAGTACATAAACAGACACCCTCAGAGTGGTGGAGAATGTAAAGGGAACGAGTCTCCCTTGAAGGAAGGCTTTTGCAGAGAGCTGGCATTTGAGTTAAAATTGCTCTTTGATTCAGACTGCACCAATCTGACAAACCTCACACACTGTGTAAGACACAACAACTGCTTATCGAGCAGGGAAAATGTCAAAAAGCAACATGATTTATTTGCCAGCAATACAGGAAACACACTCTACATTACAATGGGCTTGACCTAAGGCCCTTTAAATTTAACAAGAGTATTTTACAAGTCCCGAGCAACTACACATTCAGGAAATAATGGGCAAGAAGAAGCAACTTCATCAAACTCTCCTGACTGCAGTGGTGTGGTGGTCTCCTTAATATTTTCTCTCTCAGCTCCATCTGGTGCTGGTACTAGCCAAATGTTGATATACTCATTTTCTTTCCTGCTGGAAAAAAGCAACTAGTTTTACAGCCCTATGTCCTCCTTTTATAACAGATCCATCAGAAATGTTAAGAGTTCTCTAAGAGCACTGGGAAAACCTCAGCATCCACATACCACCACAGCCAAAATGGGCCACTTGAATCCATTACAGCCAGCTGTGCTCCAAAGGTGACACTTTTGGCAAATGGTCCCTGGGAAGGGAACAAATTGTTATGTTTCTTTTGCATGAGGGTTGCGTTTTTCTAAAAAGGGAAGAACTCAGGACATTGCATAGGGATGTGGGGCTCTTTCTTTGAGAAAATACCCATGCACTGAAATACAGGAACACAGGAATTACAGGAATTACTGAAATACAGGAATACAGGAACATTTTTTATCTCCTCACTTAAATAATGTGCTGGACTGCATCCCCAAGGCAGTGGGAGCTAGTGGAGCTGGAGCAAACAGGCAGGTGACAGAGAGAAATTTTTAAAAATGCCAGATCTGGAGGTCTAGCCATGCTATTGTCTGTGTTATATTTGAGAAAAAAAATATATCTGGTTAAAGTGCAGTGACTGGCATTTTCCAAGCATTAAGGGATTTTTGGATCTCATGTCTTGCAAACCCTCAACAGCAGGTGTGATTTCCTGGCTGCCTTTGAAAACCCAGCTACTGGGGTTTTACTGGGTAGATATGTGCTACTTTTGCCGATGTAGGAAACATGCTACCTACATTGTAAATAGTACAATGACATTTTTCAGGTGGTCCAGCCATGTCATCTCTTGTGGCTGGCTTGAGTTAGGGTTTGAGGCCCTGCACAGTGTTTTGTGTTGGTGTAACAGTTAAGTGTTGGGTCATGCAATTATGTGTGGAGAAGAAATGCCTACAGTCTCTCTTTTCCCTAGGGACATACAGTGCATAAATATTTCAGCTCTAAGTGCTTCATCAGGCAGTATTGTCAGTGTTATCTTTGTGAAATGTGGTAAGTCAGAGGGATTTGTCCCATGAAGCACCAAATGAACCCTGCTGCTGTAAATGATCTTTTGGATGTGATTGCTTAGATTTATTTTTCAAATATTATGATTGTTTATTCTACAAGTCAAATATATCTTGCCATACTGAGGTTAGAGTCCAGGTAGGATGGAACCTTGACATTTTAGCAATATTTTATATTATAAACTTAAGGCTATGTTTGGTGAATTTTATTATGTTACAAAACTAGAAGGAAGAGAATGGATAACTTTTTTGCCCTCTCACAGAGATTTTTATATTGAGATTCATCAAAGGCAGCAGAGCCTTAAAAGCCCATACAACAGCCTATTCTACTCAGTTCCAAGAATATGTCATGTGGTTACATACTGAACAGGGCTCTGTGCAACTGAGCAGACTTAGCTGAGCTGACTGAAGAAAATGTTATCATTAGCTCTGTAGGCAAACAACATTAGGAGACAGAAAACACTTGTGGAAGCCAATATGATTAAATCACTACTTGCTAGTCACAATCATGTTGCCTGTCATGTCCAAAAATATCAATGCAGTTATTGAAGGTAGGACTAACAAAGAGTACAAGTATCAAATCTTTGAGGGGGGAAAAAGTATCAGGCTTATCCCTTCCTTTTCTTCCAGACTAAAAAAGAAAAAGTCTTGATTAAAGGAAATGATATCATGGGATTTTCTAAGCAACATTCAAGATACTGAATAGAAAGATCAGCAGTAGAAATGAATCAAAACGTCAAGTAGATATTGTTAGGAAGTCTAGGTTTTTCAAAAGGTTCCTCATGATTTCCATACTAATTAACCAATGGAAGATGATCCTTTTTCTCTGGCAAATTACCATACTTCAACAACAATCACTGTGGGTTATGGGGTATCAGGCAGTGACTTGTAATGAGTCACCTCAGGATCAGAATTTATCTCACTGTGGGGTCAGCCCTGCTGCCCTACACATCTGGGCTGCATCTGGCCACCTGCTGGGACAATCCATGTAATGCTGGGTAGTAGTTCTGCATTGACCCACTCAGGCATCTGGGTTCCCATGCCTCTGAGTACCTCTGCAAGACTCTCCTTTTTGTGATGTTGATGTACTGCCAGTTGCATGTAAATGGCTGTATGAAAGAGGCCAAGTGGCACTGACTTGCTTGTATCCTCAGTACTTAGCATTCTAGTACTCTAGAGTAGGTTTTTCAAGGAGAGACCTTGTTGAAACAGGCCCAAATAGAGCAGACTAGCAATTAAGTAATGTGGGCACTCAGGGCTTTGGTTTCTGAATTCACTTCTATGCCCCCTTTTGTTTAACACTATAGTCCTGACCATGCAGTGCAAAGACATTCAGTTACATTGCTCCAGCTCATGTAATCTGCTACCTTATCCCACTGCAGTGTCCTACTTGGCATGTTACACACAGTTGTGTATGTTATTGTTGCTTGAAAGCAGCAATAATAAAAAGGACTCATTCCTCACCGTACTGCATGTATTATATAAAAATTTGGTATATAATTTGGTTCTCAGACAGTGAAAAGTATGTAAACAGATGTGTCAAAAAATTCAACCTATGAACAATATCAGCTATCAGGAAAAAAATATATATATGCAGGATGTGTAATGAAATTTGAAGAAACAGAATCAGTTACCAGGCAGTGCTTTTAAATGTATCCATTACTAGTGATGAGACTTTAAAGTCTTTCTACTGCCACACAATGAAATGAACTGTATTGGAGCAAATGTAATAAACACCAGAAATATAATAAGTATTGTAGCCTGCTGTGAAAGGAAATGGTTTCCCTAGCAATAAAAAATGATGCCAGAAAAGCACCCATTCTCTCCTCCTGCTTTCTTGCTGAGAATTTTTAAATTCTCATGTTTATTGGCTGACAAGAAGTATCAAATATCTACTATCTAGCTTCAACTGATGTAAACAGAAGCATAGTGAATAGGTTTCATGCTGATTAGTGACTGGTAAATTTTATTACTTCAGGCTCTATTAAAAATACTAATGATTTTAATATTAATGTGCATTTCCTGATGGATACTATGGGAAAAAAAACTGCATTGTATAACTGGCATTACATTTGAAATGGTGAACATTGGCATATCATCTACAGTGATTTCAGCTCTCACACGAATATATTTAATGTTTAAATCAAATTCTCAGATTTTGTATTCGGGAAAAATGGGTAAAAAAGGATTTATGCTCTCTCCCTGTCCTAATAGCTGTTAGGAAATAAATATCATTCAGGTAGTGATTAATTTCTGTATTCTTCTGTTGAAACTTCTATGAAAAATCAAGCAGGAATTCTGAAAATCGGATTCCTGTAGGACCTGATTCTTACACTGATACCCAAACACTGTTCTGACAACATGAAAGGACTTGAAACCTTACACATTTTACTCTCAAGATACAAGAAAAACTTATTATTCCTGAACACAAAAACATATGTGCTTATAATGTATAAATCAATAATTCAGGCTTTTTTAAAAAAAATTATGTTCTCCAGTAAAACAACTACATACAAATGCAAAAATTCTCTATTGCTCTTCTTGAAATAAGCAAACAAAACCAATCCCTTCCCTACAAGTCTCTCGCCTGTAACTTTTGTAACTTTGTTCTGAACCTTAGAGCACCATGTTGTGGGATGTGCAGGGCTGGTTTTTGAAATAATGATTATAAAATATTCTGAACAAAGATGAGGTGTGCACAGCATACATTGCTTCTGTTTTGAAAACATATTCAAAAATGTAACATTCTGAAAGAATCTGTTCCTAGTGGAGTGAATAGGGCAAGGGACTAAAGAACAGATAGGTGAGTGGATGCTGCACAAAGCAGTAGGACAGTCAATGCCATGGGTGGTCTGCAGTGTTGATGGTCAGGAAGAGTATTTTGCTTCCACAAAAGGAAGGGAAGGAATTCAATGGGAGCCTGGTGGACTAAAAGCTCAGTGTGTGATCTAAGTACAACTTAAGAGTATATGCAGTGCTGCCCAGTGTTTAACCTCCACTAAATGAACATTTCAGTGTCAACTGAAAGGACTCCATACCTCAATAAATATGAGAAATCTTGACTATAGTTTTTTCTGAAATACTTACTCTGTCTGAAAATAAATCCAGTATTTAAGAGCTTTATATTAGATTCTCATCCTGCCATAATGTGTCTGTGTGTAGCTGAAAGATAGTACTTTAATTCCTTGTTGGGCAATGGATTGGATGGCAAAATGTAAAGTACATTGGCCCCTGAGCCTTTGAGACACTTGGGAGACAGTCCTGGTTTTGTGGTATGAAGTATAGATAATATAGTTTAATTTGAAAAGAAAACTTTCCCATGAAAAGCTGAGCCACAAATATCCTAAGGGAAATGATCAGATGAATATTATCTGCTTGGATTTCCTCTTTTCCTGTGTGGTCTGTCTTCCAGATCAGCTTGGAGCAGACTCCAAAATTTGATAAATTCACATGAAGTCATCAGTCTCAGAGCCTCTCAGAAGAGCTTGACACGGAACACCAGGCTGTTGATATTACTGTGTTGCTTTTGAAAGGGTGAAGCTGACAACAGTTCAGCCATGCTTCAGGAGATGTGAATGTCTCTCATGTTACACAGAGGTCATCAAAGCAAAGAACTTCTAATACAATTTCTTTGCCATGAGTCTCAGATTTCATTCTCTTAAATATGGGCTTCAGATTAAACTTCTCCAGCACAATATTTACAACATTTAAAAATCATAGCCCTTGAATCTTCCAGAGTTAGTTCACCTTCTTTTTGCAGACTCCTATTCCATGTGTTCAAGGGAGCTGTCACTGTTGTTGAGTCATGTCCACATGTGGATATATATTCTTCATTGTAGAGGGAAAAAATGGTTGCCTTTTAATGGTTTCACCAGATAGAAGGCCAAAGCATTCTATGGCTCTTTACTCTCAATAAAACTTTATTTTTTTTCATCTAAAATTACCCTGTAACTCTTCATTTGATTTCTGAAAGGGAGTGTGTTCATGCAAAAGATAGCACAAGCTATTTGCTCTTAGGGATGCTTTCCCTCCATTCATTTACAGTGCCTTTTAATTTCCTAGTGCTCCCATGATGTCAACTTTATTGTTGATAGTTGTTGATACTATGATACAGATTATTCTATAAATCAGTTAAATATTAATCAAATATTTTTATTTTTCTGAAGAACATCAAGAATTGTATATCTAATGATTTTTGATGTTCTAAGTCATATAACACCAGCTTGCAGTGCTCTTTCTTTTTCCTCTGCCTTTTCATTTTACTTTCACCATTGTCCTGCATTGGAGTTGGCCAAGGATTGCAATGTCATTGCTAAACCTACCAAATATGTGAGAATTGAAACACAAGAATCATTTCAGACTGGAAAGGAAGTCCCAATTTTACATCACCTTTTCTTCTTCCTAATAACACCTTCATTAATTATGGGATGTAATGTGTGTTCACAGGGTGTCCTGAAAGTGCCTTGGAAGGACTGGTCACACTGAGTGAAGAGGGGGTGTAGTTCACTCAGAGAGGCATTTCTATCAGGCAGTTAAAGGATGAGGGGGCTATGTCTGGTGTGTCACCCCACAGCAGACACAAACCCAGATGGCCAGACCCAATCCAGCTCATCCCATAGCAGATCTCTCATTACAGCCTCATAGACTTCCACACCTCTTCTTACCCCAAACTCCCAGTCATGTGTTCTGCTTGCTCCATAGGTATTTCTGAGAACTATCTCTTTTTATCATCTTTATCATCATTTTATCAGGTCTTGCTGACTTAAGAGTTATTATCCTACCTCCAGCTCCAAAGCTGAGCATCCTGTCCCAGATGGCAAGGAAGGGGGCCACCAGTCTCGCTGTGGAGGATAGTGTGTTGGTAACAGTGCTATGGCTCCACTGATCAGGGGAGCTTGCAGCAGCCTGGAGGGTGACTACACACAAAATATGGGGTCCAGGCATGTCTTCAGAATCCTAGCAGCTTTCACAGATTCCCTTCCACAAAAGTCCTTGATGGGGTTTTTGGAAGGAAATTGAGGACAGAGGGTGACGTGTAAAGGCACTGCTGAAGTTGTTTTGGTGTCTGGAAAAACATATAATTTGCAAAATGTCACAATCTGTCTGTGGTGATGAATAAAATTTCCTTTGTGCCTTCTCAGACAGTTCACAGCATCATGGGAGAGCACTCAAAGTGTTCGACATTACTTACAGTGGTGATAGTGCTTAGATTGGGCAGTGGCATTTTCAAGTTTTCCAATGTAACTTAAAATATCACAGCTGGCAGAATATCCAACATCAGTTGCTAAAACTACTGTGATAAACTGAGTTTTCACTGCTCCTTACTGCGTTGAATAAATTGAACTCCCTTCAGCTTGCTACATGCTGAATATTCAAGACCAGACTCCAAATGCTGTGTTTCTGTCAGAGCATCACTGACATGAAAATATCTCCTCACTAATATATGAAGTAGCTTCACCTTTCTGTCCTCAGCCATGAATTCTCTGTCTCCAAATACTGCAGCTATGCAGTATCACATGAACTACCAGTAGTCTTTCACCCCTGAAGTGGCTTTATGCCTCTCCTAGAGGTTGTGTATCATTAAATTACACTTTGGCATTCTTTTGTGTGTGAGGACCTATGGACATGCATTATTCAAAAAAGAAAAAGCTTTTCCAAGACTTAGCTAGGTTTAGCTGACTGCTTGCTCTTCTGGAAAGGAGAGAGGACTTCCATAGTAACCATGACTCAAAGCAAGCATTCTTAGTGATGTTGTCAGAGGCATTGCATTCAGCAGGCAAAACTAATACAAAACTCTGGTTAACATGAAGTCACAGAGAATTCCTGCTACACAGCTTCTAGAGTTTCTCTGTTGCCAGGGTCTGCAACATGTCTTCCACTTAGAAAATATTTGGCTGTTTGTTCAGAGATTTGGGGGAAAGGGCTTATTTTTATTTTTTTTTTAATGCTTTCACTGCTTAGGCTGTGTTTAAATTCACTTAAAGTAGAAAGTTCTGCAGTGAAGGCAATGGGAACACATTCTGATATCATGTGAGGAAGTTTAGTTTCAGGTCACATGAGTCCTTTCCTGAGTATGATCTATAATATTTCCTCTGGAGTTATTCCTGCCTGGCAGAAGGACTCCATTAGGACATGGTGCCATTACAAGCTCCATTTTACCTTCACTGTGACCTCAGAGGGACACTCATATTCTCTCAGACTTCCTTAGGAGCTAATTTATCTTTGCAGAGATTGTCCTGCTCTTAGAAGGCAGAGGATCTTATAATTAAAAATCTGGCTAAGAATTGATCTGGGGAAAGATATATGCCTGTAGAATACAATTTTTTTTAAAAAGTGTATAGAATATGTTTTTTTCTCCCTCTTTTTAAAAAAAATTATCATAGTG
This sequence comes from Cyanistes caeruleus, assembly GCF_971803275.1. Classification (NCBI taxonomy): domain Eukaryota; kingdom Metazoa; phylum Chordata; class Aves; order Passeriformes; family Paridae; genus Cyanistes; species Cyanistes caeruleus. The sequence continues at coordinate 38,179,498 of NC_141701.1, forward strand.
AATAATTAATGTGATCTGGGAGCACATGGCAACTTTTTTCTGAAGTCTTCTATTCCAGGCAGAGTTAAGCGTTCTGATGGCGGAAGAAGGAATGAAGCATTGAGAAGCTTAATTTGGGACAGATAAAGGTCAGAGAAGATGCCACATGGGGTAAAAGCTGTTTTGAGGAAAGAAGCAGCCACTGAAAACAAAGAATAGTTTCCTTTCACTAGGGAGAAAAATAGTCTTTCACTAGGGAGAAAAAATTGCAAGCAAAATGCTGAGTGGGATTAGAGCAGTCCTCAGGTCCAGGACCTAGGAGTTCAGAGCTATATGTCACTGTAGGCAGAAAGCAGTTATCTTTACAGTTATCTGTACAACACAGTTAGCTCTCTGTATGTGAGATGGGTACTTCAAGTACAGCCAGGCATCCTAGAAGTGCCCGAGTTTATTCCTTTCCACATGCAGGAACATCATTTTGACAATGGAACTTAGAAATTGAGCCATAACATGTATTTGTTGAAATGCAGAAATGAGCTTTCCCCAAATTATATAAATTGCAAATTGGCATGAAGGGAAGCTGATTTTCTACATGACTGACTATCCAGTTTCAGGAGACTGAAGATGAGTCTTTTGCAGGGTAATGGGATCCTGACAGAAGCCTGTAGTTCATGGACACTGTGGTGAACCTTATGGTTCATGTGGCCTTGTTGTCTATGAATCAGCATGTTACAATCTGCCAGGCTTTTTTGTTTGGTTGGTTTTTGAAGTCATGGCAACGATGATGAATCAAGTTAGTTTTTATATTTAACATAGCTTCCTAATCAAAAGAATTAAAAACTTGTTTCCTCTACTAGGGGTTTGCACAGAGATGAAACATGCCAACAAAGTAGATAAGCAGATGCTTTCACTGAAGTCCCAAGGCTATGGAAGGATTATCTCTCTCTACCTATGTCAAACACACTGCAGTGAAATAGGGTTTTTTCATATAAATACTGAAGTGTAAACTAAAGGCTTCTCTCATGTGCAAAGAACCTAAGAGCAAAGCTAACTTTGCTCTATATATCCTCAAGGATGTATCCTTACAATATTAAACTACAATTCTCTGGACCCCTTCCATGGTAGTAGTGACAGCTGGAACCAAATATCCCATGCAACAGGGATATTGCAGAGTAAAATAGGTGAGCTGTGTGTTGGGAGTGGTCCTTGCCTTATACTATCTCACACACAATGTCTGAGAGCTGTGAGAAAAAAGTGCAAATCAGTCAATGCCAAATAGATTCCAAAGTCCCTTCTAGTACATAAGAGTCAATATGATTTTCAGTTCCCAGCTCACAGTGCCTGTGAACACTCCGCAGTGTCATTTCACTTTCTAGAAGAGAGGTCTATTATGAGTTCATTTTTTATGACCTATTAATGTATATTTTTAAGAGAGGCTGGTGTTACACACAACATCTACAGTGAAATTTGGAACAGCTTTTTTTGTTTTCCTTGCTGGCTATTTAAATGGTTTAGTACTGTCTCCAATTCCCAGCTCTTAAGCTGAACTTTTTTAAAAGTGCAAACAGATGTAGAAACAGAGGTAGATGCTTTTATTAGCAAACAGGCTACCACTTCTATAATGCAAGACAGTTTTTGAAAGGAATTTTGTACTGCTCATGATTAAATGGATGGATATGCATACCGGGATAGCTTCTTTTTCCTAACAAACCTAATCCATAGATTATTTTCAGATGATTGTGTTGATTTTTTCCACACTGTTTTGGCTTACATGAAGATCTGCTTTAGAAAAGAACTAGGATTAAGTACAATTAAGAACTGATCTAACATTTCCTAATAATAGGTATGGAGAAAACAGGTGAATCTTGAGAAAAACTAAGATGAATTATAGTGATATACATACTTTATCCATTAGATTCACAGCCTTTCCATGGGAATGTACACATGTTAAAGTGTACAGAAGGGCTGTTATTCCTTGCTAGCAGCAATATCATGCTGTGAATTATAAATAAAAACATATGTGGCTCACATAGGGCTGTTACATAAAATATCAATCTGTCTCTGGACACACCTAGAAAAAATACCATTCCATTAATTTCACTAAGGCCAGTATACCAGCCAGCGGATCATTTGGAAATAGTAACAAGAATACAACTGAAGTTATTAAATTTGGTTGGATTCACCTCCTCCAGCACCTCCCACCTTATCTTATGATAGAACTTGATAAAGATCAGAACTGCTCAATTTAATTAAAGTAAACAGATCCATGTAGCTAGAGGAACTGCATTATTCGTAATTCTGAAGAGCTACCAATTCTGCTAGACTAGGTTTATAGCTGCAGTAATCTAAACCCAATTAATGTTAGGTGATCATCCCTTTAAAAAACTTGGGTTTGGGCCTTTCTATGGAAATCACACCAATTTGGATGAATTCAGATGAGCCCAAATGCTTCAAGTCCAACATACATACCAGACTGGTTCCAGTCTGGTAGCCAGATATCACTTTAGTGTGGTGCAAAAAAGTACCATTTTATTTTGAGGTCAGACAAAAGAGTGGTCCACAAATCCCTGAGGCATGTGTCAAATGTCTAAAGCATTCATGCAAGTACTTCAAGGGGAGAAAGTCTTCTGTCAGATGACTTAAAATCATTAGGTTACAGTCTGATAGTCAAAAAAAGCTTCTGCACTTGTCTTTTTAAGCAGTGAGAACTTCCTGTCCCCTCCATGTTTTCCTGGGTCAAAAAAGGGACAATTCTCACAGTAATAGAGTTTTTGACACCCGTGTATACAGGTGCATGTAATACAATTATAGCTTTGGCCATAGAGAATTAACAGGTGGGGTCCAAATATTGTAGTAGAATAAACCTCATTGGTAAATTGTGAGCATGTGTGCAATTGTGGACAGGACTGAAGCCAAAGTTAGGAAAAAAGCACAATTTCAGTGATATTGCTGCCTCTACATGTAGTGTAATTACAAAAGCAATTTAGACCATGGAAGTTAAGGGGTTTTATTGACCAGGTAGATCATGTTGTACTATTCCCTTGTGGTCCTATAAGCACACCATCAGCCTGTTAACCCAGCTAGCAGCAAGTGTTACTCAGATGGATTTAATGAGATATGTTTAATAAATACATTCACAATCAAGTTCAACACACAGGATTTTTTGCTTTCCCCGAGCTTCTGACAAAGCCTGTGACCAGCTGTGAAAGTTAATTGTATGTTATGCTGTAACTGTCTGGGGCTGTCAGAGAACCTTTATCCTATGGTATATTTTTGTCCCTTGGCAGCAACACAAAAAAAAAGGAAGGTTGAATTTCATTTTCCCCTGGTTTGATGTATAACAAGTATGGCAATGTGTTTGGACATGTTTTTATGTTGCAGTGAGTTCTAGACGTACTCTTTTAAAATTTTGTCTTTTTGCTTCCACAAAGTGGAACCCTCACAGACTCTTGAGGGTTCATTTTTGTTTAGCACAGGTAAATCCTGCAATAGCGCTTGCCTAGTTTACCACTGCAGTAAACACTGAAGGAAATTTTCTGTTTTTTTTATATCCTTAAAAGTCTTTGTTTTTCTCATCCAGGACATCTTGGTGTTTTTTCTGTTTTGCCTTCTCGCACCTTATCATCCCTTTATTAGTAATATTTTACCATTCCTTTATTAATACCACTGTGATATCCATCTACTCCAGTTGCATGGCTAGTAGTATTTGAATTCTAAACTATCCTATTTGGCATTTACTGATTGAGTTATTTGAAAACATAGCAGCCCTTTTGAGTAGTCTGTTCCAACAGCAATTATTAAAATAAAACTACTTTATCAGTCAGATAATTTTCAAAGTCCCCTTTTCTTCAGCTTTGTGAGTAGCCTCTGCTGTATCTTCCTGAGGGTTACACAATTACATCAAAATGAGAAAGCAGATAATTTTTTTTTTTCATGGGGTTTATATTAATATGCTTGGGCATTCCTTATCTCATGGTGGTTTTTGGGTTTATTTCTTTGCTCCTGCAAACTCATAGATTGGATGTCTTGCCAGAATGAGTGGCAGTGAATTGAGTGGATGGAATGGGCATGTAGCAGGATTAATTTCCTTGTGTTTCAGAAGTATCTGTTTTTTCTTTAGTCAAATCAACGTTTTATGATCAAACAGCAGAAAGACATAATCTTCTTTTCCTACTTCCCGGCATTCCTAATAGATTAAATTTTTTTTTGTGAATGAAAGAAGGTTAAATGTTTGCAAAATAGTAATTACTAGTGTGTGATTTGAACATTAAACAATAAATGAATTGCATGATCTTAAGTGAAGAATTTTAAGACATTTTCTTCTGAAGGTCTCTATTTTAACCTGCCCCTTATAGATTAAAGCTGAGGGGCTTTACAGACTAAAATCAGCCTACCCAAATTCACAGTTGTATGATTTATAATACAGTAGAATCATAGATTTGTCTAGGTTGGAAAAGACCTTTAAGATAATTGAGTGCATCCATTAACATATTATTGACAAGGCCACCACTTAACTATGTCCTACATACCACATCAACACACATTTTAAATAGCCCCAGGGATAGTAACTCCACCACTTCTCTGTGAAGCATGTTCCATTGTCTGACCACCCTTTGTAAAGAAGTTTTCCTTGATATCCAGTCTAAACCTCCCCTTGCATAACTTGAGGCCATTTCCTGTTGCTTCATCATTACCTGGGAGAAGAGGCTGCCCCCCACCTGGCTACAACCTCCTGTCAGGAAGTTGTAGAGGGTGAAAATGTACCACTTGAGTCTCCTTTCCTCCAGTCTAAACAACCATCAGCTCCCTCAGCTGCTCCTCATAAGATCTGTGCTCCAGACCTTTCACAAGCTTTGTGGCCCTTCTCTGGACACATTTCTGTTAGTCTTAAAAAAAAAAATTCCAGCCTTTTGGAATTTTGTTTGGTTGCATTTTGTACCAAAGCTGAACAGTCATTAGTTTGATTTAAAGTGCATCCTCTTAGATTGACTTGTGGCTTATTTGTCTGTCTTTAACTCTTCTCCCTGCTTGGCCTCTGCAAACCTGTTTAAGCTGTGCTCTTGATCTTGCTCTGGGCAGCGCTAGAGCTGAGCTCAGGGGTTCCATGCAAAGAATGTTGCTCCTTGGTGTAACTTGGTTTCCAAACATGTTTAATTAAGCTGGTGAGGCTTTAGGAATAAAAAAGAGAAGGCACCTGGAAGAAGCAGGAGCTGTGCCTGGAAGTGACAGGAGTTTATAGGGTTTGAGGACTTCAGTCCAAACTGGCTCCTTCAGCATGAAAATATATTTCTTGGGCTGGCATCATCAGCACTGTGGGTGCCTTGGGACCCCGCTGCAGTCCAGCTCCTGCAGGTAGCACTACTGTGCTCTCAGGAGGAAACCTGCTGTGGCATGGGACCTGCTTGTTAGGCAAATGACTTGCTGCTGATAGGGGGATGCTCTGTGTCTGCCGGCTCCTAGACTGGGAAAGTAATTCATCTTCAGCTGCAGGTGAGGTGAATAAAAATCAGTCCTGGTAAGGGTGATAAATTACTCATTTAAAAGTTACACTGGTAGTCTAGTTCTAATAAACTTTAGCAATTCTCATCCACTATGATACTGCTACTTTTCTATAGGAGGCTGGTAGAAAGATAACACTGCACTTGGGGAAATCATCCTCTCACAGTAATTTAAATGCAATGCTTCACCACAGATATCTTTTAGTGTTTTCAAATGAAAAATGCCATTGAACTGTGCATTTCCTGTGTTTCACTTTTGCCAGTTGGTATTCCCTCAGTTCTTCTCTGAGCACATCCCCATCTGCATCCTGATATGTACGTACTTAAGATATTTTCCCTTTTTCTGTGTGTTCATTTTTCCTGCTCTAAATATTTGCAGTTGATAATTTCCCAGATCCCCTCCCAGAGCCCTCTTGTTGATCAGCTTCTGCTGTCCCTTCCTGACAATGACCAGTTCAGCCCACGTCCTACATTCTGTACATCTGCTCCATGGAAGTGAAAATTCTTCTTTAGCAGTGCAGAAGAAATCTTGAAAGGATCATTATCTCCACTGGATAGGGAGCAAGCACTTTACAGAGTTGCTTATCCTAGATGTCCACCTGGAAGCTTTAACCAACATAAGACATGCTCAAATTCTTGTAGACAGAATGAACTTTTACAAAATCACATCTGCACTGGCTGTGGACGTAACCTCGATCTGGGTTCAACCTGCACACCTGATTGCCTCAGCTCCTTAGTTATAAAATAGAAATCCAGTGCTTATCAGGTAGTTTGGAGTAAATGTGTTCAAAATTTTGAGCTGGCATAAAATGTTAAGTAATTTATATGGTCATGGTGTATTTATTCCCCAAATTATCTTTAGAAACAACTCTGAGCTTAGCCAATACTGAAAAAAGAGAGGCCTATTGGAAATTCTGCTGCTTAAACCATGTGAAATATATAAATACCATCAAAAATTACAGAAAAAAATGTTATTTAACATAATAGCGCTATGACTGTAGTTAATACCCAAAGGATAAACTACAAAGTGTTGTTAAAAATTGAATCATCAAGGAGAAAAAAATCATCCGTCTTATTTCCTAATGAGATCTTCCAAACAGAGCCCTACATACCCTTTACTGAGTGGGTACCTAATCTGCAAAAGATATTTGTACATTCAGTGAGCACAATACTGTATAAATATATAAATGATCAAATGTTACAGCATATACCATAGAAAAATGCATATCCTCCATTTATTTCCTATTATTAAATCTTTTCACAAAATTGCAAGTTCCAGAATGAAAGGTCAAATACTAAAAAATAAAGATTAAGTACTCCAAAATATTTCTTTCTAGAGCTACAGCTTCAGAGTGGGTTTCTTATAAATTCCATAAATGGAATGATTTTTATTTTGCTGCTCTTCTTCCTGTATTAAATGAGGGAAGCAGAAGAGTCACCATAACAACTGCTCTACCACCAAGAAAAGCAGCATTTTCTTAGAGCAGTACATCAATCATATAAATAGATCTGTAAACATATATATTTGGGGTGTATTGTCTAAGATTGACAGCAATTACATCACTGTTGACAAAATTAAATGAAGAAGCACACCAACATCCTGTGTCCTAGCACCCACAGGGCCATAATTTCTCCTTTTTATTTTCCTCTTCTTATATGCAGGTATATTCAGCAATATTTCTACATGGCACCACGTAGTTCTATTTTTTCCTAGTGTAAAACCTATAAAAATATGGCACTGACAAAGTTTAGCAGAGAGCAGGAGCAGTTTCTTTTGGACTGCTTGGGCTATTTGCTTACATGGAGAAGCTGTCCTACTGACCATGGCACTGGAGGTGGGTGAGTAGTGTTAGAGGATGTCAAGACCTGCAGCTTTTATGTAATGTTAATGTTTAATATCACTACTAAGCTTCCTGTCTTTAAAAAGTGTCTTTTAAAGGTGTCTTTACCTCGTTATCGACATCGGTTCTTTCTTCCCATTATAAAGAAAACAACATTTGATACAAACGAGAAAGCAATCAAATCACAGTTGGAGTATTCCCTAGTTCATTCTAAAGTTTAAGTGTAGCTGGATAAAATAATTAGAACGCAGCAGTGTTGGTAAACAAACCTACTTTACATATAATATCTCACTCCTTGCATCCAAGGAGCTCTCTTAATCCCAGGTGGCATTTTCAGTCACAAGATTATGCATGTAATAGCAATAGACCTTTTTATCCCTCAGGTCTTCCATTTAGCCTCTGGAGGCAGATAATATCTCATAGCTTGTCAGCATGACAAGGAAAATGCTCTAATCAAACACTCCTGTGGACCATTATAGCACATAATAACAGAGGCTTTTGATGGCTTTATCAGACATGCACTGGAAGGTTCCCTTTCAAAAGACAAACAAATTATTTTGTTTTAATGCAAGGCTTTGGGATATACATTAAGAAGGATAGAAACTGAGAGGCAAAATGGAGGGACAAAACTATTATGTCTCCAGTGACACTGGATAACGTGTTTTATAATAAATTATGTTTAAATTGAAATGCTCTCATCACTTCAGCATGATTTCCAGGGTGTGCCCTGGGAGCTGGTAGTGTGCAAAAATCTGCAAATTGTATTATAACCTTTGAAGTTCAAAAGCTGTCCAGAACTGCCCCATTTCAGGGATGATATTTTCAGGACTTGAAAGAATAAAATCAAGCCAGCGTGGAGGAAGCTGGTGTGCCAGACCCCTGCAAGGAATGCCTGAGGGACCACACAGAGCAGTATGGGTCATTTTCAAGCCATCCTATAGAGGAAATAGCTGTGCAGGGTGTTAGATTGTCTAGCTGAGCTGTCTCTACCTGGAGAGGAGATCTGGTGAGTTCCTGCAGTCTCTGGGAATCTGTCAAGGACATGAGCAAATTTGCATGTGTACGTTTGTACATGCTACAATTTTGCTTACAAGTGGAAGAAGCAGAAGGTGGACTGTACTGTGCACACTGCTGGGGTGTGGAAGAGCACAAATAATTTTGCAAAGGAGTAAAATTATGTCAGATTTGAAGCATGAGCTAACGAACACTGTTGCTAAGCCTCTGGAAGACCCTGTCCTTACTATTTTAAAGGACTTCTTAAAATATATGTGTCTTCAGTCTCTTTACTGTTCCTCAGGCAGCTTGTCTGTATTTTCCTATACAAGAAAATTGTGCTGTAATTCTTTAACCTTATGATATAATACTTTATTTATATATATTTTTATATCATAATTTATGATGATCAATACACTCCTGGATTTTTAGTACCTCTTTGGTTTCTCAGAGAGTAGTTGAGGTTAGATGGGAGCTCTGGAGATTATCAAATGCAAGAACATGATAGTGAGAGCAAGTACCCAAGGTAGTTTTGGATTGTGCTTTGGATATTTCCAAGGATAGAGGCTTCACAGTCTCTCTCTGGAATAGTCTGGCTATAAGCATCCAATTCATTACAACTTGTCTTTCTGCACTAAAGTGTAGCTTTTCCTACACTGCCAAGTGGTGACTTTTTTAAAATCAGATTATAAAAATATTACAGACAACAATTGTTTCCAGCTTGACAGCACATGGTGAGTTAAGAGTCAGAGACAACCACTTGCCAGAGACTGGCAGCAGTGTTCTTGTTACAGTCCAGACCACCAGAAAGTTTTCTAGCCAACTTTCCCAGAGTGCAACTACAACGCAAGAGCATCTGTGAAGAAGCTATGGAACAACACTGCGAAACTTTGGCATCTGTTAAAGTATCTCATACTTACCTGAGAATTCTGCTTCTAAATAGGTCACAAGAGACCAGGTTAATGCTGCAGAATGTGTTTACCTGCTTTGAAATCTTACAGGCAATGTTCAAATGGGACTTCATTTATATGATGCAAGCTTAGTATGCAGATAGCTTTAATAAATCTCTTAAGGCAGTGTAGAAAACTTTTTTAGAAATTCATTTAACATAAGTCCTCATAAATAATTTCTTCACATTATACACTACCTCAAAGACTGTATGCCATCTGAACAGATATCTAAATTCTGGGACTGAGCCTACCAGCTGGTGCAGCTGTGGAGGCAATGACAAGCTTGGTGTCACAGCAAAGATGCCAGACACTACATTTAGTTAGCATGCCCAGCAGGTGGATTAATTCACGATTAAACAACCATCTCTTAGGAATCTATTCACCTTTTCCTCTGAGCTGAAGTGTAGGCATGATAACCTGGGAAAGAAAAGTGATGGCTTCAACAAGTACAAATGCAATCTTGAACAATTTAATTCAATAGGGAAGGTGCTCATTCCATTCACATAAGGCAATATTCACACTGTAATGAAAACAGTAATAATAAGCCATTGTATTCAACAGGACAAACTAGTCAAGAAAATACTCTCTCTATATCACATTTTGACACTTTTGGAAATATAAATTGGTTATGATTAACTCTAGAAGTGTTGCCTTGTCCTTTGCAAAACAGATGAGTGGATTTAGGAATTCATCCAGCAAAGAGGCAGCCAAGGGCTTTGTTATTGCCAACAAATACTCCACAGTTTCCTCCACATCACTCTCACACTTGACCTCGCCTCTGAACTGCAACAATGTCTCGTGCTTCCCCTGCCTCTCCGTTGTTTCAGATGTTTGTTGTTTCAGATATATACTTGCCAGATATTCTCTAGGTTTATTAGATTTTGTTTGCTTGTTTCTGAAATACTAACAAATGTTGTCCAGGGATGACATTAAAGCCAGCATATTGATTTCTGTGGCAGTGCAGAACAGAGCTGTGCCTCCTGGCACAGCAGGCAGAAGTGGGCTTGGAGAGGCAGGCTGTGACAAGACCTCTTCCATGCACTGCTCTTCCTGCAGCTCCGTGCTGTGGTTGGGATAAAACCCACAGCAGGGTCTCCTGAAATCAAACAATACCTCAAAGAAGTTAAAATCAGAGGGGATCGGCTAGCTTGCTTTTTATTTTGTGTTTTTTTAATGATTAAAAGTGTAATACTACAACCAAAACAGAGAAACACAATAATCTGACTTCTTTAATTATGACTCTGGCAGAACATGAAGACAAAAACTCACACTTTGGCTTATTGTCACATATTTCTCTCTTTAAATAAAGATTCATTTCTAAACCCTGTATCAGCTTTGAGCACAGTCAGTGATGCTTTTGGAAGAATCCCTTCTCCATTCTTCAGCATTTCTTCAGCACTCATGGCTTAAGTCTTTTGCCACCACTGATGCCCATCTTAAAATTTTTCCATTCTTTTATTTACCCCTATCACAAATAAAAATGCTTCAACATGTTTTTGTTCCTTGCCCATGAAGTATTCTAACATAAAATACCAATTCTAAATCTTAATGTTTCCTATCCTACTGCACAAGAAATCTAAATTATTCACATTCACCTTTGCTAATGTGACCTATGCAAAGGGAATAAAAGTTATAAAGTGATTTTCCCCAGCTGTGATTTCAGTGCTTCAATTCTGTCAATAATACTTTCTTCTCCAAGGTAGTGCCTTTGATAGACAATGTGGTTTTTTCATGGCTACTTGTGATTAATCATCTTTCTGCTCATGCCAACATGGTCTCCAGGACATTTTCACTATGAGTTTCTAAAATCTCAAGTTGGGGGATAATTTTAAAATTTTTTAAAAAATATTATTTTAAATATAACTCATTTGTAGAAAGCCCTAATATAATGGAAAAACATATAAGGATGAAAAGGAGAATTATGTTGACAGTACTTGCTTGTAGATTTTGTCAGCATCTGTGTTTCCCAGGGAAATGTTAGTGGTTTAAGTGCAGGAATTCATATTTTTCTCAAATTTCTGTGATAAATATGACTATTGACACTTTAGGCATATGTATTACTAAACCCAAAGGAGCTATTTTTGTCCTGAAATAGACCATGCAACTAGTAAAATTTTATGACTTCTAGTCATTAATTTATTTTTCACCTTCTCCTTCAGGACAACAAATATAGCCTTATTACCATGAGAAGCAGCCTTTGCTCGATGTGACAGATAAAGAATTTAATCATTTGCCTTAGGCTTTGTCAAACATTCTTTTCTGCTGTGTTGACAAAGAAATGTCGTTTAGGTCCTCAGAGCACTAATTTTATTTTACTTATTTGTTTGGATTGGTAAGGAATGACAATAGAGATAACTGTTTTTTAAACTAAAACATCAGCAGAAACAAATACATTAGTCTCATGTCACTGGGAGAGGAACTGTTTCCAGAATGTCTACATGTCCACAGATAAGAAGGGGACAGAAATTAAGGTAACAGGGCCTGGTGATTTTCTCATTAAAAAGGTCACATTCATAATTCGCTTACTGCAGAGAAATACTTGAACTTTTCAAAGCTGAAAGGGTCACCCAGCTCCTTTAATCAGTGCCTTGTGGGCAGCAGCACGTACACCACATGCACAGGGACTGCTCTGTGAGGCTGAATCTTGCCTCAGCTCTGCCTCCCAGTCGTGCTATCCAACAATACACAGGTAAAATTGTGAAACATCTCTGGAATAACAACACACAAGTGATGTATTTTGGTTCCCAAGAGATGTGTATGAGCTACCCCACTGGTCTGCTGAGGAGGCTGGCACTGAATCAGACCCCATGGCCAGTTGTGCTCCTCCCAGCTTTTTCCCCTGTCCTCTCTCCTATTGTGGTGATTGGAGGCAAGGCAGAGTTTGCAAGCTTCTTGGGTGTTTGAATGTCTTACACCTGTACATTGCAAACTTGTGCAGCATACAGCATAAGTGCACAAAAATTGAGTTCCATCTTCAGTCTGAGTTGAGTTTCCCGCAAGAAAGAGCCTTTCACTTGACTGTTTCTGTGGTCATTTGGGATGAAAGTGTTCACTGGGAGGGAGAGCTGCTTCAAAAGGCACAAAGTTACTCCTCTGGGAGCACTGCTATCTGAAATAGCCTCTAAAGAGAACAACAGATCTTATTCAAGCAGGGTCTGGGCTCGGGGTCAGACATAAACCATAGCTTTAGACCAAATCAGAACACTGAGTTGGAACATGGCCAGTTCCAGGAAAAAAATTGGCTACAAATCTAGACCTGAGCATCATAGCTCAGAGCCTGTTTGAAGGCATGCTTCAGTCCCTATTCTTTGTTTCACTCTGAGCAGATGGGATATGAGCAAGTGGCTGCAGGCTGCTGCTGAGCACTCTGGGTCTGGGAGCAGGATGGTGGCAGCAGTGGGGACACTTCATTCACAGGGCCCTGTAAATTTGTACACATGTGCAAAAGCAGGGATGCCGCTTTTGGGATGGGGAGCCCTTGACCCAGAGATGGCTGGAGGCAATGCTGAGGGAGTGCCACAGGAGGTATTGCTGTCTTTGCCTTGGGTCCATACCCTCCCAACCTGTCTGCTACAAGTTGCTTCTGGAAATTAGAATGAACCAGGTGAAGCTTTTGGCTCCTTTGGTATGGCCAGTCTTAAATGCTGAAACACAAAGGCATCATTTAATACATAAATGCTAAATATTGGCATTACGTAGAAGGTAAGCCAGAGCCAGCTGCATAGGCTGTGAAATACCTTTTGCATTGCTTTTTTTGGGGACTTGGGGGATTCTGAGTCTCAAAAGTTGCTCCTCTGCCAGCCTTTCTTGGTGTGCTCCTTCCCATGAGAACTGAGGGGGAGCTGTGCTCTGGTTATCTATACCTGTACCTGGTGAGAGCCCTGGCCATAAGTCAAAAAAGGCTTGGCAGGCTCAGCTTGGTACTGTCTCCTGCCCCCAGAGTGATCTCAAAGGGAGAACTTAGGAGCACTGCTCCCAAAAAAGTAAGATGGGATGCATTTTCACACAATTTGATTTTACCAAGGAGCTACAATCAAAGTCTCCTCGGCAAAGTGACTTAGTGCTGTAAGAGGGATGGTGCAGGTGGACAAACATTTCTGTCATTTAAAATGCACTTAAATTTCTTCAGAAGACAGTAATAGCTCTTTCTTTTTCAATTTAGAAAGACAAGATACAAGTCAGGAGCTGACAGGTCTCTGAACAGCAAACTGGATGGGATATTCTTTACCAAAAGTGTTGCTAGTTAAGCTAGTCCTTATTTATCCCAGTGGAAGACTTTTAACTAAGGTGGAAGCTTTGGGGCTAACCTCAACATCCAGATCCAATTTGTTAAACAATGATAGTGCTGCCTCCTGCCAAACGCAGTTTTAGATCTACAGATGAATAGTGTTATGGAAGAGGATGGTTTTGCACAGACAGTAGATTAATTACTACATACTCATTACTATGTCTACCAATTGTGGAAGTCCAGGGAACTGCCTCAGGGAATGAAGAATGAGACAAAGCTTCTAGCACAACAAAACTGAAAAACAAAGTTCCAGGAGAGTCATGCCCAGAAAACCCTTTTCTGAGATTACAGCTGAAGTAACAGCAACAATTGGTAAACAGGCATTAATCAAGCCAGCAGATTTCCCTTAGTGAGAGTAATTAGCTACTCTGCCAGCTCCCAGTCTGCTCTGGAGGGTTGATTGGCTGGTAGAAAATTTTCATGGCAGACATATGAATGTACACACCCGTACACAGATCCTGACCAGATTATAAATTAGCTTCACCATGGAAGCTTCCATGCATAAATGCTATTTTGAGAAAGAGAAGTGCTCTATACAAAGCCACTTAGTGTGATGTCTTAGTTCCATGGATGGCAATGGGACATTTTCTATTTATTTTTATGAAGCTAAGATTTTACCATTGGTTTTACTCAGACATATTCTCTCTCCACAAGCATAATCAGGAGATTTTAAACATCTGTCAGACTGAATTGGCTGTGTCAGACTGAAGAAGATGGGCTGGTTTCTGTGTAGTGAACATATTTTGGAATCCAGTAATGGATTAAAGCATGAATTACCCTGATAGCAGATATACTTGGGTAACCACAACTGAAACAAGGGGCTAACTCTAATTTTTGAGTCTAATCTGCCACCCACCTCTAACACAAGGGAAAACTCATGGGAGTACACTTCCTCCATAAGTGAAGTTGCTCACAGAAACCTTTACCTGACTAATCCCTCAGTTTATTCCATCCTAAAGCATACTCCTATGCTAAACTGTAACTGAAAAGTCCATTTGATAGAGTGGGTTGGCAGCCTGGGACTAAATAATCATGGAAGCATAAAAAGTAAGGTAAAAGAGAATGAAAAGATAAACATTTACCTTCTGTGGAGTACATTCACAAAGAATAATGCTTCTGAAAAGCAAGTAACAATTCTGAGCTCTCAAGAAAGTTGATGAAAGAGAGGTTGTATTTCCAAATGTCTGATGCTGAGTGCTCAGGAATGCTGAATCTGGGATCTGAAAAGTGAGGAATTCAAAATTGTTAGGCACCCAACAGAAATATTGGCTGATATTCTTGGATTTGGTAACATTCCTAATTTTGAAACCTTCAGCTGGGTTTATTTATTAAACAGCTGATTTTCAGTTTGAGTGTTCCTCTTCTAATTTCTTGATCTCCTGTTCTTTTGGCTTCTTTCATTAAAGAAAAAGATAGATAAATAGCAGAGTTGAGGGAGCCCATTTCACATGCAAGCAAACAGTTTTTTTCAGCAACCTCTGCATGTTTCTCTCTTTCTTTTGCTACTGCTGTTGTTTAAGTGCTGGCAGGAGCAATGCATGTAGCTGGAGGAGGTGTGTATGGTGCAATTGCTGAGATTACAAATCTCTGAGATTACACAATCTCTGATATTGTGAGAGATTACAAAGGCAGCACATAACTGTTTGGAGGTGCCTCTTCTTGTAGAGAGGCAGTAATATGCAAAATGCTGTTTCCCAGCTGTTCCTTTCACGTATCAAAGAGTTTACAATTGAATTACTCAAATCCAAGGCCATACAAGTCTTCTACCTCTCTTGTAGTCAGCAGTTTATGTATGTATGTGAGTCAGACAGTAGAGCTGAAGTCAAAGGTCTGAATCTTGCAAAACAAAGCTATTCAAGGATGTTAAATCTTCACAAGACTGAAACATGACTGGGAAACCAAATGGATAATAGAGTCTGTGTTAACCAGTAATTTCTGCTGGAAGGATTTGTAACTCATCAAAGTAGAGGAAATCATCTGCATTAGTGTCTTATACAAACTATTAGGCATGTCTGGGCTTTCAATTAAGTGGACTAGAAGAAGAATCAAGCTCTGATTTCATTAGAATCTTTCATTTGTTGTTTACCTTAAGGGTATATATATAATCTGTGGGCTTTTTACTTACAATAAAAATAAAATAATAAAACTACTCCTAGCTACTTCCTTGTGAAAAGCAAATATTGCATAGCAAAACCTGTTTTTTTCAATATTTGTACAGATTAGTAAGGCAGGGATTTACATGTACGTGTCTAACACTGCAGATGTGTATATGCAACATGCATATATCTTTTCTATCCTACAAAAGCATGAAGAGAAGGAGGGCTTTCTGGGATATGTCAGAATCACTAGGAGGACCAATTGATCTAGAATTTGAGACAATTATTTGTGGCACAACGCTGTGCTGTGAGAGATGCCAAATCCAGCCCTGCATAAACCTGTTGTGTTACCAGCCTTGTTAAAGGGCATTGTGCCAAAGGTAATGATGCAGGACCAGCTTCTGCAGGGCTCATCTGGCTGTTTGGCTACTCCAGACTGAACTTAATGAGACATTGGTTCAGTTTAGAGCTCTTGATTTCTGGCTTCTTGAATATTGTTCACCTCCTATATAATGGCACAATATAAACAGAGGGACAGCGTCTTGCTTTTTCTCTGTGTATCTCTCCTACAGCATCAAGATTGGGACATCTACTGGGAATGATCAATGTGTGCATGAATTTTCTTCCCCAGAAGAACTCCAAATTCTGCTTTACTACTTCCATTAGCTATTGGTAAAAATTGCTGTTACTGTCCCATCTGACTATTTGCAAAATAGTGATGTTGTTTGTTGTAGAACAAATGTAAGTGCCACATTTGGAGATGGGGAGCAAATTCAGATGCTTATTACTGAGGCAATATTTATTTGGAGGAATCAACATATTTTGTTAGATTAGCTGATGAAAGTGGTAAAAAATTTTTACCACTCAAGTGGTACTTGAAAATATAAAATATTAGGAGCCTTTCTACTTATCCTAGACATTACTTGTGTCAGTCTAGAACCCCAGTTTACAAATAGTCTGTATGCTGACTGTAGCTTTTGTGTTTCTTCCTGGCTGTATAAGATAAGAGCTTAGCTTGTTTGTGCATTAATGTGTCTACGTGGAGCAGACATTCTTAAAATCAGAGAGGGAAAAATCATGGAAACAGTGAATACACTAACCTTTAAATTTCTCATGTGAAAACAATTAACACTTTATTTTATATTACTTTATTAGGAAGCAATAAAGTAATAAAACTCTGAAAGTCTAGGGCTTTTCTAATAACTCTGCTAGCTATAACACTGCTGATAACAAGACACATCTGCTGATTATGCTGTTTTGAGTTCCCCCTCCTTTCACCTCTTGCTCCCCTCCACACTCTCATTTTGGCACCTGTAATTAATTGTGGCCCTCAATAATCCCCCTCCATCTCCCAAGCCTATCTTCTTCCCAGGGTTTCAGTACCAGTATCCATTTCAGAGCCTCAAATCAAGTAATGAAGGACACTTGTCCTGTTCATATCAAAAGTGCAGATAATTACTGGGCACAGAGAAAGGAAGAGAAAGATCAGAAAAAATTAAAAGACAAACACTCAAAAAATGAAAGAATAGGCTGTGTCTAGCATCTCAGTGATGGAAGCATAGAAGGAGGTTTTTGGGTTAATGATATCCAGGTAGCAGTTACACCCTTCCCACCCAATAAAGCACCGCTGTGCTCAATGCCTCATCTATGATCGCATAAGAGGTGCTGTTAATTTCCAGGGAGTGAGTAATAAGAACAAGTCCTACATGTGCCCACCCTCTGCACAGGCACACTTGAACAGCAGGATCATCTCTTCCCCACAAGTGCCCTGGAGATGCTTCTTTTTGAAGAACTGCACCGTGGGACACATGGCAGTCCCAGCTGCTGCTGTGAATGCCCCATAGGATACAGAGCCTAAAGGGTCAGCTCCTGGTCACACAGAGGCCTCTTGGTAACACACAGAGAGAAGAGGAAAGGAAGTGAGTGATTGTCGCTGCTGGACACGAAGTGATTCACACAGACACAGCTCAATGTGTGATGAAAAAGAGTGTGATTTATTCTGTGGTTCCAGTATTTACAGATTCTCGACAGCGACCAGGGATTGGATAGTAGGTTACCACCTTCCCAACCACACAGGTCATGAGAAACGTCCATCAAAAGGCATTTCTTTAATGGAATGTATCAACATCTATGTTTATAGTTACTTTCTTGGGAAAGTGGCTAGAAACTATGAAAACAAGATCAGAAAGTTTTATTCTCAGGACAACAAGTGATAAAGCATAAGGCCCATCCTAAATGCATACATGGGTACCTTCATGCAAATCCTTCCTGGCCCAAGCTTTGGGAAGTCATACAGAGGCTTAGGGAGTTGCTGTAGTTCCACAAATAATGCTGTGCCAAATGCATGGGGGAGGGCCCTTGGCAGCAAACCCTCTGTCCGCAGTGGCTGCTGCTTGTCCCTGCAGCTGAGCCCTGTCTGCTGGCACGGCTGGCACCGCTCGCCCAGGGCCGGCAGCCAGCGCAGCGGGGCAGAGGCCAAGCGGGGCAGAGCTGCTCGGGGAGCTCAG
The DNA here is from genome assembly GCF_971803275.1 of Cyanistes caeruleus. Taxonomy (NCBI): domain Eukaryota; kingdom Metazoa; phylum Chordata; class Aves; order Passeriformes; family Paridae; genus Cyanistes; species Cyanistes caeruleus. The sequence goes on from NC_141701.1 coordinate 38,197,650, forward strand.
CCTTTGGCAGAGACATCTGGCACGATTTCCTGTGGTATGGGAAATCTGTGGCATCAGGGGACCTTCCCGTGCTGCAGGGAAGCTAAGCTCACCTGGCTTTTGAGACCACACCAGTCTTCAGAGCTGACAGGATTAAAAATCCACAGGGTTTACTACAATAAGTTTGGCTGCTGCCAAGCATAAATGGGAGAAATCTCACAAACTTCTGGTATTTATTGATGAACAGTCTTCATCTTCCCATTTTAACTGGACAACGCTCCCTTGGGAATTGCGGCAGAGATGGATAGATAGATAGATAGATAGATAGATAGATAGATAGATAGATAGATAGATAGATAGATAGATAGATAGATAGATATCTCAAGAGCAGTCTGGGCTCTGTTATAGCTGCAGATGATTGTGAATGTGATCAGGAACATGCTCTGCCCTACTTGTGCAGCAAAATCAGTCAGGTTGGGATGTAATCTTAAGGCTGACTACACTGTTTTCATCCAGCTTCCCCAAATCAGTGCCATGCAAAGTAAAGTGATGACAGTTATGGAAAAGTGGAAGCATATTTCCTTTGAGGATTCCCTCCTTTCCCTAAGAAGTATGTCAATTTAATGTTACCATTAGGTCCTGTGACTGGTACATGTCAAAATGCTAGTGCTCAGTGTTATCTTTCTATATCTTAGCAGAAAGCTGCTTATAGAAGTGACAGTGATTCTTTTATATAAAACAAATACTGATGTCTTGCTAGAGAGGTTTGCACTTTTCAATCAGAAAAATAAATAATTAAAGGAAACTGGGTATTAAAAGGACATTAGCAAAGTTTTCCTTCTCAAGACTGACAAAAAACCCCTGAGAATACAAAAGACAACACAAGGCAAACATCTGTTCAAATAAAGGGAGTTAGAGAGCTGCCTTTTGTTGCATTGAAGTAATATTCCACCCATAAAAATTAACCTCTCTGTATTTCCCCACACTTTATACCATACTCAGTTCTTAGGATTATGTTTACTGGAAGGTTTTGATTGTGACATTTCTTTTCACTGCAAGCTAATTTATGGTTCCATGTAACTTAATCACATTTTCTTCAGTCTTCTATTAACAATACAAGTCTGGGACAGATAAAAAGCCATCATTCAAAGGAATAACACACCTCCTTAACACAAAATGACACAGGAAAACAGGCTAAGGCTCAGACAGTCCCAGACCTCCTCCATTAAGAGATGAGATTTTTAACAACAGATCTGCTGGACCCCACTGGATATAATGGGCCCTCATCATGGCACGACAGGTGATTATGTTCTGGAAATGTTCCAGTGCCAGCTGTGTTGCTGCACGTTATTTGTAACCTCTGTAATTGCAGCTTTTCAAAAGCATTTTTATTTGGAAAGCCATTATAGAGGAAAAAAAAACAAAACCTAAAAACAACCTAGCACCATTTGTTCAGAGAAGAAAAAATCAGCATATCAAAGCCTGAATAGTAGTGGCCTGTTTTCTGAATTGCTGGCTTAGACACCCTTCTTCTAACAAACCCCCAAACCTTAATGTAATCATTGTTACATGTTTTCCCCTTTCCTCATAGTCCAGTTACTGTTCCTGCTTACAAACGAATGGATCAACAAGCATCTGCTTAATGCCTGCAAGGGCAATTCCTTCTGAAATATTAAAAGGCTGAGAAGCTGGGCCTGTTAATGAGGGCTGCTTGAGCAGTAAGTAGAGAGTCTTCTGTGTGTCTGGGGTTTAACCAAGGAGGGGTCAGAGAAATGAGCTAAGTTTGCTCCCAACTAAGCTTAATGTGTTTTCTCAATTGCGCTTTTAAATATCCTGGCACCATCAGGCTGTGCCTAGAATGAACCTGAGAAACCACATGAGCCAACTACCACCATCTCTGGACCCTGCTACTCCTCTGGTTAGGTCAGTACTGTCACACCAAGTCCTTCATTCAAAACCACCCATGGAGAGAGGACAATCCTTTCCTTCGCTCTGTACAGAGCAGAGCCAACTTTAGACCCCCACATAATTTCTAATTATTTCTAATTATTATTTAGACCCCCACATAATTTCTAATTATTTCACACTGTTCATCTTGCTTGCCTTGACACTTAAGGAAAATTCTAATCCTTGGATTTCTTTCCTTAGGTCACATTTGAATATAGATTTAGAAATTAGTGGGAGAGGATTACTCTGCCCCCCAAGATACAAAAATTGCCTACCCGTTATGCAAGTGATGGATTACTAAGGCAGTGATGTGGGTAGTTTTATTCCTGGTGGAATAAATAATCTGGGCATGAATCACCTTTTCTTCATTGCTGTATATTCAGAGCAAATACTTATATATCCATGTTTTCTCAAACCATCTGAGAAAAAAAGTATATAAAAAGAAGTCACGTGAGAATGGAAGGAAGTTTATAGAGCTTTCCTAGGATTTTTAGTTGCTAGGGTAACCATTTTACTCTGTAATCAATATGTTTGGCATGTTTCTATTGCTTTGTGACTGCTCTCAGAAACAACATGAAAGGTGTTTGGGGAAAACAAAGACAAGCAAAGACAACTACTAACTTTGGGAAAAAATTATTTGGATATGATAAAAGGAAATAACTTATCCCCCAATTAGTCTAAAACTCTATCTGATTTTTTTGGGAAATTGTGGTGTAATTTTGTTTGATAGGTTTGCAGGATTTGAGACAATCCTTTGGAGTATATGAGTTTCAGCACAATGCCTACCAGGTAGCACAGAAGCTACATATCAAGTTTTTTTCCCCATGTTAAATGCATTGCATTGTACACAGTATTCTGTGTCAATCAATGAAGAATTACCTTTTGAGTGATCACCTTCTAAGTTTAAAAAAAACACATAGCAATCCCACCACCAGGTTTAGCAAAATAACTGACCAATGTTACCTATTTAAATTTATTATTGAGAAGACAAGAGCAATATTAGCCACTGATCCAATGCACATTCTTAAGTATTTTAGGAGTATCCCTATTTTTGCAGTGTTTTCTGACCGAGGATTTCAGAGTGTTTTTGTGAATAATTTTTAAGCACTGTTCTTAATTTAAAGGCAGATATATGCTGGCAAGAAGCAATAAAACTAGTTCTTCAACTCTTTGACAGCAAAGCAGGACATGTCTTGTTGCTACAATTATGGCTTATTCCTTTGTAGACATTTCCACCATTCATGTGTCTCCAGTAGCATGGAGCAGAAGCTTATGACCCAATCCCTCTTACTCATCTCCTCCTGCCCTGTTTCTTCTCTTTCTTGGAGTGGTGCATCACAAGGCCTGCATCAGACGTCTGTGAGGGAGCTGACCTAGGTTAAGCAGGTTGTGTGACCTGAAGCCCTGTGTTTCAGAAGGGAAACAGCAAGGGAGCTTTAATGCATTCGCTGTTTGTCAGAACCTCCTCCTACCCCCGCGTTCTGAACCCATGAGACATCAAAATGTTAGAATAACTATTTATTCAGTTCAGCCTATTTTTTATTCCAGTCTTTTTCAAACAGAGAATCTTCAAAAACTTCACAGCTCAAGATAAAATTAGAAACTGCTTTAGAGAACTGGATGCAGAGATGGCAAGATTGTAAGAAAGGAGACATAAGGAGATGTGTCAGAACAGAAAAGGAAAAAAGATTTTATTAAAATGAATGTTTGTATTGATGGGCATTTCCAATAGCTACAAGGCAAAGAGAAAGGGGGAAAATGAAAAAAAAAATAATGTAATGAACTACTTTATTCATTGGCATTTACTTAGATCATAAAGTATGCTTATATTTATTTCTGGAGGTATTGTGCAGATTTTGTGGTGTCTGCAGATGCCCCACATGAAAATTACTCAGTTCAATCAGTTCTTACTGAACCAATCCAAATTTTCTTTCTCTGAAAAAATATTAGAGGTCTTGGTGAATTTAGTGAAAGGTGACAGACACTTCTGTCATTGATCATACCCCTCTTAGCTGGTGCTGTGATAAAAGCTGTTCCACCTCTGGGGAAATCTGCCAGGCAATATATATTCAAGTCAGGTGTTTGCTTCACCTGTGGCACCTGTCTTCTTTCATCTTACTTTATCATTAAATAATAACTACTATTATTTTTGCTTTCTATTTTAATTAAGGACTTATTTTGTGGCCATACCAGAGGGACTAGGAGCTCAAGTACCATTACCTGAGGAAAAATAAGCCTGTGGAGTACAAGCCTGTCATGCCAGTGTCTGTTCCTTCTGATAAAGAAAAGGGAAACATTATTTTTGCAAAACAAACTGTAAAGGCTTCCCATCTCTGCTCAGGAAAAAGTATGGACACCATGTTCTCTATCAGCCACAGATGATGGTGTCAGTCAGTTCCCTCCAGGCAGGTCAACACTGCAGCTCCTGGATCTGCCCTGAGCCCAGCGTGCATCCAACTACATGAAGTAATAGTGGGTAACAGCATGGCTTTTGGAGGGTCTATTGCAAAATGCACCACTTCAGACTGCACTGAGACATTTGGCAATTCATCTGTGCTGTCTCCTTGGCTGTGATGCCTGGAACATCAGCAGTGCAGAGCTGGCTGTTTCAGGGCTGGGCTGGATGCTCTCATGGTGTTTTCAGACACCCATCAGTGTTATCCTTGAAGCCCTTACCAAATGATTTTTATTTTTTTCCCTTAGATCTGTGGGAAAATCATCCTGCATAAAGAAAAAAAGGCAAAACCCATTTTCTTATCCTCACAATTGCAAACACAAAATCCACTGGCCCTTTTCCCCACATTGTTTTTCAACCGTGTGATCCTGATGTGGAAGCCTCATCTCATATTTTTTTTGCTTCTTCAGGTTGACAACACCGTGTAAAAGTTTGTTTTACCAGCAGGAAGGAACCAGAAATGTTATGGTCCAAATTTTTTTGAGTCTAAACCCTCTTAACCATTCTTATGGGAAGGATAGTAATGTGGACAGGGTGCATCTTTCCCTCAGAGACACTCCTGACTTCTAATTTCTCTGCTGCACCACATGCTTGTCTAGGCTACATATTAATTATTTAAAAATACATATTAAACTAGAGTTAGGGTTGAGAATATATACCAGTGTGTTAAGGTAATAAAACCTTACAGGGATGTTATAATTATCCCATAAAGAAACATGACAATCCCAGTGACTTCAGATGAAGCATAAAAGAAATGAAATTGGGTTAGAGATAGGCAAAATGCCTCAGTATAACCTTTACAAGACTCTCTAGTGAGTTCTTGAGAATTATAAAAAGAAAAAAAAATATCAGTTTAAAGTAAAATATCTTTTTCATAAGCAAGCAATCATTGTTTTATGTTCCTATCTCTTATAAGAGCACTATACCTAAACCAGACTAGCTGATGATGGTGTTTGAAATTTAATTAGTATTGCTGATTGCAATGTCTGGGTCAAACTGTCTTGGTTTGCAGCGCTCTTGAGAGACAGGTTGAAACACACTGGAACTCCAGTGAGGACATAAACATGGCATTTGTTTGGACAGAGCTTTCCCAGAATTGTTGAGAGTGTGCTCTACTCTTCTCTTAGAAGAAATTTTGTTGTTCACACTTGACACTGTTTTGTTGTCTGCAGATGTTTCTTAATTAGTTTCAGTTTAAGTGACATCCATATGAGACCTACAAAAAGAAAAATAAAACAAAATTTGATTAAAGGTTATGGAAAAGGAAGCTAAGTATAAAACGCAAAGATTTCATGAGTAAAGGGAAAAATAAATAAGCCATAGTGGGATATAAGACGGCTCGATTATTATGGTGCATTTTCATTTCCATATTGCATCTAGATCCAGTGGTATTATAATACACTGACTGTACAGCCAAGATTATAACAATATCAAACTAAGTCAGACTTCACAGGTTCCAACTTTTCCAAAGGCAGCTTGAGGTGATGTAGTTATCTATGCAACTGCAAAGCAACCTGTCTGCACACAAAAGGCAGAGAAATGTCAACACATATCTGTGGTGATTGCCACTAAGCTGGAATTACAGGCTGGTTGGAATGCTACAGTTCTGCAGAAGAAGGATATGTGGGAAAATGAAAGGAGGTGACTTAATCAAAACAACTTTCTTCTGTGTGTGTGTTTATGTACATAGGCGTGTGTGCCTGAAGTAGTGAACGCTGTGTTTGCCTGGAGGAGGAGGAATAGGCCAACGCCAAGCTGGCTTTGATGTTGTGTTTAGGTACTTTAGGTACCAGGCAGCAATCAGGTCAGGTTTAGTGGAGCTCAGAAACCAGCTCAGTTGTAGCCACAGCTCAGCATCCAAACTGATTTTGTGTTAATTCCCCCCTTGTGTGTTGATTGCCATCTGCTCTCACTGTTGTTTTTTCATGTTTATGTTCACTCTTTATTATTCCACGTTGCAGTACTCTCATTTATTAGTAATGACAGAATTAGTGTCTTCACAAGACAAGCACCACACTCCTATTACTACTCTCTTGCAGCGCTGTTTCTCTGGTTCAGCCCCATTGCCACAGGCACATGTGTTTGGTATAGAATTTTACTTGTTCTTCAATTAATTTTGGTCACAGATTGAAGCATCCAGAGGACTCCCTGGTTTATGTTATATATTATATTCCATATATAGTTGTCCTTTATGATGAATCAGGAAAGGGCTCATCTTGATAACCCTTCTGATAATTGAGTTTCTGTGTTGGTTAAACTTCTCATATAAACTGAAACATGGCAAGGGTATGATGGGTTTTACTTGTGTGCTCCCCATTTATGCTGTATGTATCTATTTTGCTACAAGATTAGCCTGGGCTGCTGCACTTGAGACAGTCAGAGCCATGGCAGGGAGGGAGAGAAGGCAGCAGCAGGGAATGTTTGTGGATCCAGGACTGGGCTACTCAAGGACAGATGCTGCATCAGGGAGACTGCCATGCAGAGGGGCTGGAGGCTTCTGAACAGGGCAGGAAGCACAGAAATGCAGTCAGACCTCAAAGGTGATAGAAAGAAAGAGGTTTCCCCAGCTGTGTAAGGTTTCTTGCAATTAGGAAGTCAGTAGAAGTTTCCTATCTGTGAGCAAGAACGAAAGAAAGGATTTACTGTGAAGTATAGAGGTTTGGATGTGGGGAGGAGAATATTTATTTACAAGATGTTATTTTCTAATCTCTTTCAGATGCAGCTGATTAAGGCTTCCTTGGCTGCAACAGTGACTAAAGTAGCCTGTCTTTTAGCAAAATGGATCTGCGGAGACTAAAACTGTTTTCATGTGCTCAGCAGAAGAAGGTGTAAGGAGATCTACCTCACAGCTCTGCCTCACATCGGGTTGTGTCATATTTATTTGAGTAGAAGTCCTTTTTCACCTTTTCATATCTAATTAAAAGCCTCTCTATTGTGCTTTTCTTAAACAGAGCAGACAAAATCCAGCCAGGCTCTTAGCACAAAAGCAGCCTTCTGCTCCAAAAAACCAGCATCAGTCCTGGCACTGTTTTTTCCTTTCTTGGTGGCTTGTGCATACATCTAAGTACTTAAATCATCCTCAGCTCCCCTCTGAGGACCCTCACAGAGAGAGACAGTCATTTCAATAAATCATTCTCTATTTAACAGATGAAGTTTCTCCACAAAGCCAGAATTTGTATTGCAATTAAGTGTGAGGGATGTTGTCCATGCAGTTTACCTTATATTAGTCTTAGTCTGTTAGCAACATCCATACTGATCCTTCATGATTTTCAGTCACAAGTGCTACTACTGTAGCTGCAATCTGTGCCCTAAGATATTTTAATAATCATCTTCTACAGTAGTAGTTGCATTTTTTTATAGTACCTCTCCCACCTTCTTGTCACATGTAAATGTCAATGCTGCTTCAGGGATTCAACAGTCCTCTCCTTCTCTTTCCTTGGTTTGAGTTTTTTGATCCGAATGTAGTCCAGACTCTTTCTGTGTGTGCTCACAGCCATCGCCTTTAGGACATGACTGTTCTTTGTGTGCTTTTAAATGGAGGTTGTTAGAGCCATCGATCAAAATGCATGGTAAATTAAAAGTATGACTCTCCCTGCTTTTAGATATTATTGTTTGCCACTGTCTACTTCGCCCTCAGCCATTTCCCTATACCTTTTAATCTCTGCAAGCTTCATTCTGTTCAGGTGCCATGTCACATCGAGGTGCTAATGAGCTTGCAGCTCGAACAATGACACATATGTTACTAATATAAATGCTAAGCACTTGCGTTTACATGCAAAGTATGTTTTGAAAAATGGGCTGATTATCATGAAGAGAATCAGGAATGTGCAGATGGCAACTCCATCTCCATCCTGCTCCCGGAGAGTGACCCCTGCTCTGTTGTGCCACGAGCATCCATTATCCCGCTCACAATGCTGATACGGCCAGAGTCCCTTCATCCATATGTAGCATCAGAGAATTCTTCCTCTGAGTGGGTCAATATCCCTGTCTCCTTGATATCAGAGGTCACTGTGGCTCAGATAACAGGATTTTTATTTACAGAACATGAATGAAATTTGGAAAATCCTTGGAGACCATTACAAACTCATTGAGTTTAAAGTATTTTCTTTGTGTTGTTTTCAAAGATTGCCGAGATGCTGGGCTTGGTATGAGACTCCTGTATGTTCATAGGAGGACACAGCACACTAGAGATCATTTTTCATTAATGCTACTATGCATTTCTAAGACATGGCAGCTTATAATTCCTTCTCCAGCATAGCTGAAAAGCAGAAGGCCTTGGAAAAGCTAATCAAATTCTCACATAAGAAATGTGGCATTTCCCACCTTCCAATCCCATTCTTCTGCTCATCTTTCACCTGCAGCATCATTGCCTTTCTGGCTCATGTGCTGCTCTCCCACACAGGTGTGTAATATCGCAGCAGTACAAGCTCTCTCCCATTCAGCCTTTCTGACTTGTGTGGCTACCTATGTCCAGACAGATGTTTATTTTTTCTCAAGCTTTTGTGCTATCTAAGCCTCATGTTCCAGTTCTTCCACATAAATCTGACCTCTTGTGTCTGTGAGGATGGTAAGTCTGCCTTCTCTCACTTGATACATATCTTGCTTGAGATGGTATCTCTATTCGTCTGCCAAAATTCACTTTTCTTCTCATCTTGACAGATTTACAATTTCAGGCTCCAAACTCCCATTCTTTTCAAAGTCCAGTGTCTTTGGTTAAAACTGGGAACAAGAGGGGTGCACCTTCTGCTTATGGTGTTACCACCTTTCTCCCATCCAAATCTGGTAAGACCTCAAAACACACCTCTGTTGCACATGAGCTTCCCAGAGCTGCTCTGCCTCCCTCCAGCCTCCTGATACCACCTTCCATTGCAAAAGTTTTTATTCACACTCTTTAGCCCCCCACATGATTATTATTTCTTCTCCTGTATTCAGCATGAAAATCATCTGCACCATTTAGCACACGAGCTCCTAGCCCCATGTGTTTCTCTTTCATGTTCCCATTGCAAAGTCTAGGCCAGACCTTGCCATGGTGTTGGCACCAGCGCAGCTTCTCCTGTCACTGGAGTGGGGCAGGTGCTGCTCAAGGGAGCATTAACACTTCATCACAGTGGTGAAGCTGTGCTGGTGAAGATCCATCCATCCATCTCTCTGCTCCTGGGTGCCAGATGAAACTTTTCTCTGCACTGCTGGTGGGAATGGGTATACAAACCAGGAGAGCATGTCCAATTTAATTTAAATTTTATACATATTCCCTATAATAATGAGATTGCAGGTACAGGCATACTAACCATTACGTTATATGAAAATTATATTTCCATATTTTCCCAGATGAAACATCATACAGATTCCATCTCTTTTTTTCTCCTGGAAAGGTCTGGAGGAGAATAATTTTTTTAATCTACTTTCAATTACTACAATTGCACAGCCATAAAAACCCTACTAAGATAAAAAAACCTCTGGAAACTATTATGGAGCTACAGAAATGAACTCTTAAATTGCTGTGCTACATTTATTACCTAGCTCAGTAGGCTCTCAATGGTTTATTATAATTTTAACTCAATAAAGAGTGCATCTCTCCAAGGGCAGAAAAGTCTTCCTACCATTATTTTATTGTTTATCAAGTTAATGCAAAATCATTTCATAATGAATACATTTTTACTTTCTAGAATTTTTCTATTTTAAAGCCATTTTCTGGGAAAATAAATGCCGGTGAAACTGAAAATCTCTATTCTGTCAGTTTCATTTTATACTATAATTGTTTGGTTGTTTTCTTCCCTAGTGAGATACTGACCTGAAGAAATACTATCCAAGTTACAAGCACATTTAATTTAGGTCCTCCTATCACCATTGCTGTGTACTCTTTTTAAGTGACTATTGGAAAGGTGATGATTGGTTTGCTGAACATTTCATTTACTAAAAAAACCTGTTTACATTGTCCCTCCACAATTAAATCTTTTTAATAGAATATTTCATTGGATCTGAAATGAACATTTATTTCACTGAGAAATAAAGAAAGAGCTCTTTTTTTTTCTTTCTTTTTTTTTTTAATTTAAATTCTTTTTACCCAACCTCAGTTAAGTCCTGTACTGATGACTCCATCCTTTACAGTTTTACTTACAAGTGGTGCTCCAGTGTTGGTAGAGAAAATTTGCATGGGTGCAGTGGTCACAATCTTGTACTAATTGTACAGATGCAATTTAGGGATACTAGCATCCACCATCTATTTTCATGTATTTAGGATATATACATAAACACATATAAACAAAATACTAATACAAGATATGAATACAGAATAAAGTACAATTCCTAAACAACTCAGTGATTATCCATTGTCACTAAGTACAGAACAGTTTAGAGTGTGGTAACTGCACTGAGAAATTTCCTACCAAGTTTCTGAATCAAATTAATTCAATACCAGCTGAGATCACAGTTTTGTGAGAAGTATTACTCAGTCAATGGAAAATGGTTTAGTCTGCCAGTGTCAGGACATACATGGAAAGATGGAGAGGTTTGGGCAGGTTCAGAGCAGTGCTGACTGTATGGACAGAGCCATCTCCTCTTCCACTGATAGAACCTCCAGCTTTCCAAGGACTCACCCTGACTTGGAAGGAAAGGCAAGACAGATGGAGCACCTCCCCACCAAAAGAATAGATTCACTGTAGGCAAAATTTCCATACACAGTATTCCATGAATACGTCAAAGAGTTGTGTGGCTTGATAGCTCAAAGCCTTCTTTGAAAAGACAACTAGCAAGGATAACTGTCCAAACAGCATATTTGCCCTCCTTTCATCCTCAACCAGTGCTGTGAGACCATCAATCCCTCCCTTCAGGGAGTTCTCCACAGTTCAGTCAGTAGCTTTTAACCCCTAGACATTGTCTAGACAAATACTGTAGTCTGGTCCTCGCTCAAAAATCCAGCTCAAACCATCACCCCAAGGCCTAAGATGTTCTGCAAGCATGTGTGCTCAGACTTATGTGATTTTCTGGACACATACCAACACTGGCAGTAGGGAGATAGAGATGAGTGTGTTCTCAGAAGCCTCACTCCCTCTTGCAGGATTGCTGATGAGGTCAGAATTGGTGCCTGTGAGATAGTCACAATAGTTTTACTGTTACCCTGTGGTGTGTGCTGTATTTTAGCCACTTGTAGCTCTTTGGTCTGCAGCCAGTCTGGGTGCTGCCTGCAGAGTGACTTCCAGCATGTGTCTAGAGGCTCACCGCAGCCCTGTGGTGACTCTGTGATGGTAACAAATGGCCCTGAGTCTCTAACAGGAGCACACCATGCACTGGCAGTGCACAGAGGCTCAGAGGGAGAGTGCAGAACCCTGTTGGAGATGGTTTTCCAAAGGCAAATATACAATAATAGAGAAGAAACTTTGCTCAGTCAGTCAGCACAAATGCAGATCAGCAGGAGCTTAACACTGCTTGCTACCTGTGAGTAGCTTTGAGGGCCTACAGACCATCACTTGCCTCGCCTACTTATTGAAATGTTTGCCATTAAAAAACCAAAAGAACAGTCCTCCCATGAACTGCAAGTTTGCTTTTCTTGCAGTACAATAAAGGAGACAATATATGTATGGGGCATGGGAAGAAAAATATGAGAGTGCTTTTAAAGCAAAAATGAAGAAAAAGTGGGGAAAACTATAAAAAAGAATAAGAGCCTCACTCTTCTTTCTGCAGAAGAGTGCAAGAACATACACAGTAAAAAATTATTACCCCAGGACAGCTGACTTTCTGAAGTGAATTGCTGAAGATTCTTTACCCTGTAGTGCTAATGCTCTGGAGACATCAGGCATCACAACCTCATATTTAACATAACTAATGATGGAGGAATCTCATCCTGCTGTCTGTTTATCCCTAAGTAGGATAAATCACTAGATTACATCCCAGATGTCCTCTTTTGGCCCAGTAATAAGTCCCTAAAGTGTTATCTTGAGTCATACCTTCACTGCTTTGTTCACTTTGTGCTAAGCAGTTTTTCAGAGTTTCTTGAAGGGCTCAGTTGGTTGATCTGGCTACTTGTGAGCCTCACCAGATTGGGTTCTCTTGGAGTGGACTCTAAATCTTTGTCCAATCTAGCTTGGAAGCATGAAAAACAAAGTACAAAGGTACAAAGAAATTGGACAAAGTGCATCCTCTCATAGCCACTACCTCTGTGCAGCACTGAGTTATGCAGAGGAGCAGTGGAATCTCCCCAGCTTGTGTCAAGAAGTGGCTCCCTTAGTTGTAGGAAGCAGTTTAAAATTTTAAAAAGGTTGCTTACTTTGGAAAGAATTTGGAGTCACGGGCCATGAAACTGGAGGTGTCGGGTTTGGTGTCTCCATCATGCTGGGGGACACTGGAGGTGAGAGGCAAGAGATTTTTTTGGGTACAACTGTTTTTTCTACAAGAGGAGGTGTTTTTTACCTGTTTCTTTGTAGATAGAGTTTGAACACAAGAGAATGTGATAAAAAACTCCAGGTGTGTTTTGGATTTATGCGTTATGTTAGCTGCACTAAAGAAAGATGTTAAAATAAACCTTTTTTTTAAAGGAAGATTTATTTATAAGGTGGGATGTGTGTACTCTTCCTGTCTTGCTGTATACATCTTGGTCTTTCCTCAGCTCTTTGACTTATCCTTGAAATTATCAAAGAGCAAATAAAGTTATCAGTGTTTGCTATTAAGGAAAGTAATTCAGATCCAGAGAAGGCTTGTGGATGTCTCTGCTTTACACTATTATTATTCCATCAGGCTTTACCTTGCCATTTACAGGTTCATTCTCAACAGCTGAGAAGTATTGAATTTTGCAGATCATGGATCCAATATCACCAGAGAGAAGGGAAGCTGAATGGCTTTAGAAAGTCTACATGTCACATAAGGCAAATACCATTGTTTTCTTTCAAACCAAAAATGTCAAACACAAAGGTCAGCTCAACCCTAGCAAAAACAATACTATCATGGCCTGTGTATGCATACAGTGCCCTGCTCATATTCCTCAGATCTTAGCAGCTAAAGTGAGATGTGAAAAGTGAGGAAAGACAGAGCAGTGGCCCCTGGGGTGCTGTGATACTGTTCCAGTGGCCTCTTTGAAGGAGACAATGCCTTAGCTCACCCCAGGGACAGCTATGTCTGGTTACACTTTTTAAAATGGGCATACCTGGTTTTCCTGCACAGCTGTAATTTCTTTCTTTGGCCCTGAAAGTTTTCAAGGGGGAGGTCACTGCTGCTGCTGCAGCAATCACAGACTTTGAAAGGTCACAGAGCTCAAATGCCCTGTGGAATGCGCTCAAGTTCCCATGGACCAGTTTCATAACTGAATAAAGGAGATATTGTAATACTTAGAAGACCCTTGTGATTATAATCACAAGATATTAGCAGATAAGAGATGATGTGTGCTGGGATACGATTTCAAACAAAGAAATCTGCTTACTGGCAGTGGAAACTCTTACTCTTCTGGATGGAGTCTCTACCTTTTCACAGATTAAAATTAAAACAGAGAAGAGGGAAAAAGTGAAATCAAATGCTATGTTGATGCAAGATGGAAAAAAATTCTCTATAGAAAAAAACACTTGGCCATTTTCATATCAGTTTGTCTCTAGAGTGAAGAAATGTGCAGTGGATAGTGAGTGTTATTCTTCAATATGTTTACTCTGGTAAAATGTCCAGCAGGTCTTCCAAATTTTAGTGCAGGCAAGACAAAAATCACTTTTTGCAAAATGCAGAGTTTCACAGAGTTATGACAGGAGCGTGCCTGGCCAATACTTACAGGCAAGTTTCTTAGAAGAGATTTGTAGAATGCAGAATGCAAACTGGGGTGTACAAGTACATGTGGATGTGTGTGTTTGAGAAGACTGGAACAGGCTGTTACCCCGAGTCTTGACACTTGCCACTGGCAATGCTGCAGGCTGAGAGTTCTCTCTGAATAGATGGTGAGAGCAGCACGGTCTCCCCTACTCTTGTGGGATTTGGCATCTTGTTATCCCTTCCACAGAGGATAATGGGAACACAGTGTCCCAGAAATAGGAGGATTTACAGGGTGACTTGCTAAGGGAGAGGGCATTCAGCTCCCCTGTGGTGCTCCTGCCCTCAGACAGCTAAGCATTACAGTTTAAGAAAAGCTCGTCTTTTGCCTCTGTTCAGGCTCCATGTATTTATGCAGGCTGTGTGCTCAGAATAGAGATGAACAGAGAATGCAATAAACAGCATTTCAAGGCTCAGTGATAAAACTGATCTTTCCCCCCTCTGGTAGTGTCATTGATTCCACTTCCTTCCTGTATTTCTTCAGCCATCACCTTCTCCCATCACAGAGGTTGCACCTCAGTGTGTGTGGTGAATTAAAGGCTTTTTTCCAGTGTTAATGAGGTGCTTTTCCTGCTGTGAACACTTGGTGTGTTTATATATAAGAACCTTGCACAACCTCAGCACTTTTACTAAGCTGCCTGGTGTTATTGATTTCTCCAGGTTCTGCTGTGAGGGGTTTGTGGTAAAAAGCAGTGACTCAGCTGATGTGCTCAGTGGAGCTTTTTTACAGGCTCAGATTGTGGTGCTATTGCTGCCAAGTGGTTAAAAAAAAAAATCACAGACAAACCTTTAGATTTGTTTGAAGTAAAATGTAGGCAGCAGCAAGGTTTTCTGGCAACTTTGCAGAGATTATTGCAAATGCTCTTAATGGCAGGTCTGATTCTGGGGGATAAGTCTGTGTGCTGCTGCAGCACCAGAAGGGCAGACAGAGATCAAGACTCCAACTTCCCTCTAGGATGGAGCTTGATACACAGAAGTTAAGAACAATCCCACCTGGGGTATTTGGAAGGGGAGATGCCTGGAAATGCTGGCCCAGCTGCTGAAACAGTTCAATGAATATTGGGGCATGTTTGTGCTGGTGATCTCAGCTCTCTATCTGCATCTGCCAGCCTGGCTATGATAGTGATTTACTCAGGGTGAAAACTTTCTTGATGCAGTCCCATGGAAACCTGCAGATGTAAAATGCTTGCCATCTCAACACAAAACAAAGTGGAAACCTCTCTGAAGTTCTCACAGGCAGGAAATTCAGCAAATGTGCAACCTGAGGAACAAGAGGGGGAAAACTACAGCTGTTCTGGAAGGAAAATTTGGTATTGTTTATCTGTTTCTGAAAGATAAATAAGCTGTTCCTGTGATCTTGCTTATCTGAAGAGCAGGACTCCTAGAAGCTTTCAAATCACCACAGATTCATGGAAGTGTAGGTCAGAAGGCACCGTATGGAGCTCTCTAGTTCAAACTCTTGCTAAAGGTATGTTTATCACCAACACTTCATGAATCCATGGCTTTGTCTAATACTTTCAAATATTGAAAAGCTCGAAGGAAGGAGATTCTACAATGTCAGTGGATACCATGCTTTGGTGCTGTACTGTCACCTCAGTAAAGAGTCTTGTCTAATGCCCGTCCTGAACCACTGAACACAGAGCTTGTGGCTATTGCCCTTTGTCATATGGTCTGCTGCTACAGAGGATTTGTATAACCTTTGCACCACTGGTTATATTAAATAACCTGAGCTATTTATTAGTTTCATTAATGACATAGATGGAGGGATTAAGTGCACCCTCAGCAAGTTTGCAGATGACACCAAGCTAAGCGGTGCAGTTGACACTGCCCAAGTGTGCACCAGTTCAAGTGAACCCTCATGAGGTTTAACAAGCCCAAGTTCTGGTGCTGCACCTGGGTCAGGGCAAACCCCTTCCTCAACACAGGCTGGGGGATGAACAGATCCAGAGCAGCTCTGCAAGAAGGACGTGGGGGTGCTGGTAGATGAGAGACTGGAAATGACCCAGCAATGTGCACTCAGCCCAGAAAGCCAAAGTGGCCAGCAGGGACAGGGAGGGGGTTCTGCCCCTCCACTCTGGTGAGACCCCAACTGGAACCCTGCATCCAGATCTGGGGCCCACAACAGAAGAAAGACATGGACTTGTTGGAGAAAGTCCAGAGGAGGGCCACCAAGATAATTAGAAGGATGGAGCACCTCTCCAGTGAGGGAGGGCTAAGACAACCGGAATTGCTCAGCTTGGAAAAGGCTTCAAGATGACTTCATTACAGCCTTCCAGTACCTGAATGGAAGTTACAAGAAAGATGGAGAAGGACTATTTACAAGAGCATGTAGTGACAGGACAAGGGGGAATGGCTTCAAACTGAGAGTAGGTTTAGATTAGATGTTAAGAAATTCTTTACTGTGAGGATGGTGAGGAGGTGCAACAGGTTGCCCAGAGCACCTGTAGATGCCCTGTCCCTGGAAGTGTTCAAGGCCAGATTGGATGGGGCTTTGAGCAACCTGGACTAGTGGAAGCTGTCCCTGCCTGTGGCAGGGTGGTTGGTCCCTTGCAACCCAAACCATTGCATGATTCTGTGATTCCAAAAAGCTGTAGGCTCCTATTGGATTCCCCACCGGCCTCATCTTCACCACACTAAAGAACCCTGCTGCTGCTGGAGATGAAATAGATCACACAAACACAGCTCAAGGTGTGGTGAAAGGAAGAGAGGACTTTATTCCTTCTCTCAGAATTTATAGGTTTCTGACCATGGCCAGGGATTGGATGGTCAGGATAACACTTTCCCAACCGCACTGGCCATGAGAGATGTCCATCACAAGACGTGTAACAGAAAGAATGTACACATATCTATATTTACAGTTACTGTCCTGGGAAAGTCTTTAGAAAACTATGTTAGCAAGCTCAGAAAACTGAGTTTTCAGGGCAACAAAGCCCAACTTTTCATTACAGGATTCATCCTGCAGGACTTACACTCTCCTGTTAACCTTCCACTGGATATTTGCCAGCTTCTCCAAGAACAAACAATTTAGAAAGCCTGACAGGCCCACCAATGGAGCAAAGCCAGGACTTCTGCACTTCACAGGATATGGAGCTGAAACACTCAGGCTTCCCACCACAGTGCTAGAAGCCCATGCTGTGACACCACATCTCTCATCTCCAAATGTTTACCTGGGATTCAGGAGTCTGTAGCAGGTAGCCAGATATACCAAGAGGCACTTAGGCAGTTGCACACAGGAGACAACCTGGCTACATTGAAACAGAACTTTCTTTTTCACTGAGCATTTATGTTTTGACACCCTTATGTTCTTCAATTCCAGTAAAATTTCTGAAATCATATGGGTTACTTCAGGAGAAGGGTCTTGGCTGAAGGGAGGGACTCTTGAGGGGCTTAACCCATGCATGTGCTCTGAATTGCTCAACAGCACTGCCTTGTAAAGAAGAAATGGAAAAAAACAGAGAACAGACTGACCTGAATTCAAAGAGCCTGACAACAAGCCCAGTTGTTGAAAGACTGCGACACAGAAACCTCACAGTGGGATCTCTGAAGGAAGGAGACCTTGGGAAAGAAACGTGGGCACACTGACTTGTCCACAACAATCTCTTGGGTATCACTAGATCCATTCATTACATGTTGTTGAGATCTCAAACTGCCAAACATAGGAAAAATATTTTCAGTTTTATTTAAGAGTTTTGCAATGTCAAGAAAACTTTCTCACCCTTCTGAGTCCTAAGAGAGTTGCTGTGGAGAAACAGCTAAGCTGCTTTCTTTCAAAGTCTGTACTCTCCCTGGATTTATGCATTCAACAACCTTGGCAGACATACAGAGGGAACCCTTTACCATAGCAATGGATTGTTTTTCATTTCTTTCCAGATTACGCAGGAAAAAAGTTCTCTAATCAGATACACAGATTCTGAAATTCCAGTTTTTTCCTCCCTCTTCAATAAAAGGATTTTTAAGTGCAGAGAAAAAACACATACTCCAGCTGTATGGTTTCTCTTGCCCTCCTACAGCATCCCAAGGTAATAGATAAAAAGATGCTATTTGAATTCTCTTTTTTGAATCCAGCATTTAAATTGCAGTTGAAGTTACTATCTATATTGGCAATTTTAGCTCTGTCATGATTGAAACCCATTCTTCCTATCTAAACTTGTGAAGATGTGGTATGTTTTTCTTCATCTGAGAATGTGCAGGAATAGCATTGAGACACAGATGAAGGGAATTTGGAGGATTCCCAACTTCAACAGAGTATTTGCCATGCTGGATCAAACAGGTTTCCTATCCCACCCCTCTGCCTCCCAGTCAGGACTGCTGCATTTGGTAATGACTGGGATTCATGTGAGGAAAATAAGAAAACCTATCCATGACCGATATTCCATGCCAATAGTGCAATACTGTATGTGGAGAGAAGGCAATTTTCTTCTGACCTTGGAAAAGAGCAGCTTAAGAAGTTACTGTTATGGGGTCCAACAAACTCTGTAGTTAATTGTAAAAATCCATCCCTGCTTATGGAAAAAGAAGGTAATACTGGATGTGAAGGCTATAGTACAGTCAAGAAACACCAGCCAGTACTATTATTGATATTCAACAGATTTTGTTTAATGGAATGCCTGGACACATATATTGTAGAAGCTTTTCTTATAAAATGCAGGTCTGTTTCAAAGTTGCTTGACCTTCATTCTAACCTGATGTCTCCACACATTTCTAACTCTTTCTTGCTGGGAAGCTGCCTGCAGGACGTACTCCTACAGGCATAGCAAGAGCCATCTCTGGGTACAATGAGTTCTTTCCCTAGAAACTTCCTCCATGGAGTTATTCTAAAAATCCTTGCAGGCTTAGCCTTCAGTTATCTAGAAAGATAGAGAACGGCTCACGTTTTCAAAGGAACGCTTGTGTACCCTGCTGTTATCATGATACCAGTGAAAACCAGCAGATTACAAAATGTCTCAGTCTGGGACAAACTGTTATATTAATTGGCTGTATATCTGTATTCCAGAAAACTTGGATCATTTAATCCCTTAGCCCCACCACTTCTTTTTTTTAGTCAAGTTACAGTGGTAATGGAAACTAATGGAAATACCTGATGAAGCTTTTAGATTAGAAACTAGGTGTCTGCTAAATTTTCTGCTCTATACTCATAGCCCTGAAAGTGACATAATTCCTTTTTATTAATTATGAAAGTGTGATTACTGCAAGTTCATCAGTTGTAAAACAAAATATTTATGTTACACATTTTAGCAACCTCAGTTTTCACTCCTAACCTGCATGCATGGCTCTTTATAGACAATGGCATCAGCAGTCACTCTAAAAAGGTTTGTTCACAGAAACACATGACTGATGCCAAATATTTACCCACTTCCAAAAGATTTCCTTATTTACCTTTTTGTTAAATAGTGCTAATGTGATTTTCATTAGCCCTTCTTGAAGAGCTAATCAGCACAATTTACCTGAGCACATGTCACACCGAGGGACTTCTCAGTAGATTATCGACAAAAAGAAGTACCACTGCTGCCATTATGACAACACGTATTTACAGGGAAGGTGTGGTGTAATACATAAACAGGTTAAAGCCTTTTGAATTATAGTATAGCTTTTCTGGCTCCGTTGCTCTTTTATCTGGTTTATCTTCAGAAAGGGCTGCTCTTTCTTGCAAACAGTGTAGCAACATGAGGGCAAAGTGGAAACTGCCACAGTTCCCACAGAGATAAACATCAGTGATCTCCAGCTGTTCAGTGGAGCAGTAGTTCTCATGAGTACAGCCCACTGGTTTTGGTCCAAGTCTGGCTCCCCCTTTTACCATGACCTGGCTATTGTCATGTGTGGGAGAAGGAAAGCAGGTCGTGCTGCCAGCAGCTCCCCCCATCATCCTGTCCCTGGACAGGCTCCAGGGGCTTCACACACACACCACCATGCCAGCTGGGCTGGCCAGGTTCCAGCTGTGGCTGCTTCTCTGCCTCTCTTCATGTCTGGTGTATTCTTACAAGAATTTCTGGTAAGCAACAAGCATGGAGGGTATAAATTCATCACAGAAGTTGTTTGCAGAGAGCAGCCTGGAGATGTACATCTTCCCATGCAACCCAGCTGCTGACAAGAAATACAGACCTCTGAGGAAGACCCGGCTTTAGCCATTCTCCCTCTTTCTTGGTATTGTAAATTCATTCCTAAAATGCTGTCTTCCCTCCCATATGGTGGGGAAGAGAGCCATAGCAGTCAGTGCCACGCAAGGATGTGGGCACAGGTGACACAGCTGGGGAGAGACATCCACACTCACCCAGACATGCTGCTCCCTGAGGCTGTCAGCAGAGCAGAGAGCTGCAGGCAATGGGTCATGGAGACGTCTGCAGAAAGAGAGGAGGCTGTCATTTATCAAGATTGAGCCTTAGTGAGAGGAGGGGGACATTCAGTTTACACCAACCTTCCCCAGGAAAGTAGTTCAAAAGTAAATTTATAATGTAATAGTGCATTTATTGTTTCCTGTCTTGACTGGGCCATAAAAAGAAGAATAAATACAAGATGGAAGAAGGTGTGTATTTTGTCTGCCTGGCTTTCACTTTACAGGCCATATACCGGTTTAAGGCAGCCACTATTCAATTTCAACTCAGAATTCAATTGATAAGAAACAACCTTTTAAAACCTTGTTTTCTGCAGAGGCATTTTTTCCTTAGGAAAAATATTCTGTAGTGTCTTTAAGCCATCTGTAGGCAGACAGGAAAGCAAGAGGAAGGATTTCCCTCTGAACTTAGAGCTCTGCTCAGACCTTGCAGTGCAAGTGAGACCCGTTCTGAGCTTGCAGAGACCATAGTCCACCACCATTTAAAACCCCAACACAATATCTACCCAATGAGAATCTCTTGGACATTATACAGATGGGACTCTGCTAAATCTTCTAAGCAATGATGCAGTTCTTTCATCCTCTGAAACCTCAGCTTCTAACAGGTGAAACATGTTTCTCCCCATTTCAGATATAAAGGACAGAGACAGTAAGTGGCTTCAAATCCACAAAATAATCTCTGTCACACCCTCAGACTTTGAACCCAAACTGAAGGTGTGTCAGGTGAAAGTCTCTCCCCAGGACAACCTACTGGTGAAACAGTTCCTATGGACACATGCTGAAGCTGGATACTGTGCTATTAAGTGCAGTTCATTGCTCGCAGGGATGGCAAGGATTGCTGCAAGTGAGCATAATCCTCTCTTGGGACTCAGAATAACTGGACTAACACCTATTATTTTCTACACTAGACTTGTTCAAGAGTTTAGGGACCCTGAGGCCAAACCCATTAAAAACTTGAAGAAAGGAAAACAAAGACTTGGGAAGAGCCATTTGCATTAATACTGAGTATCATCAAGGTGTCTCAGATTCTTGGGGTTTATACACGCTGAAGAAAATTTGCAGATCTTACTCCCCTCTCCCCTTAGTAGAAACCCAATGTAAAAATATAATTGAGAGATTAAAAACACCCCACCTCACATTTTTTCACAGATCTGTACTAGGGCTTCACTAACTTAAGCTCTCTCTTAGCAACTCTTATCTTGTTAGCTCCAGCTGATCAGAGGCTCTCTGAGCTCATTGGGCTGGCAGAGCAATGTTCTTTCTGAAGAACAAAAACTTTTCACAGCTGGGTGCTGCCTTCTGTGTAAAGCCTTTCAAGCAGGTTTACAGCTGTGCCATGGCACTTCTCCTCTGAAAGGTTTATGCTCATTTTACAGCAATCTGGTAGGTTTGGTATCCCTGCCCAAGGCTGGCCTCTCCCTGTTAAATTTCAAACATATGCTAGCTTCAGCTGGCATGGATGGAGGGTCCATAGCCACTTGGTACACATTTGGTTTGGGAATAAGGCTGTCTGGTCTCCCAAACAACCTCTGGAGAAGGAGAACTAATCTGTCCTCAGCTTTGGTGTCTTAAATCCATCCCACTTTCTTCATAATCACTGGTGTAGGGTAAAAGATGCTTGAAGGAGCTGTAGCTCAGCTTCTCTGCTTTCCTGTCTTTTAGACAAAATCCTACTTTTGTTCTCTAACATATAGTCATTCATCAATCTAGCTGTGAAAAAGATGTGAGGATTAATTTAGATGTATTCTCTTTCACATACCAAAAACAAAGTTGTGGGGATTTTGTTATTTCACAGTTAGCTTCCCAGACAAAAGTATGATTGAAATCTTTTGGTTTTATTACAGTTATGATAATAATGTAGTGTATTTGTCCTGGGTTGATTATGATGTTAAATTGTATCCCCATTCGTCCACCTAACCCAGACACAGTAAAACACCCAGACACCCTAATCTAGGACAGTATTTCTTAAAAAAAATAACTCTTTTAAACAAATATCTTTCTTTCAACACTGTAATTCTAGAAATGGTACTGTTATTAATCTTATTTTACCAAGCTTTGGTTAATTCAGACTTCTTTGCTTTAGGAAAAGGGCTTCCTTTGATGAGTCACTATCCCTGGAGGCATTTAGAAGATGTCTAGTTCTGCCACTTAGGGACATGGTTTAATGGTGGACTTGGCAGCGCTGGGTTTACATTTGGACTCAAGGATTTTAGAGGTCTTTTCCAACATGAATGATTTTACGGATCTATGATGTTGCTTCATTTCAGCTGCCACATCGTGTGAGCTGCAGTGACCTGAATATAACTAATTCCCAGGGTTAGTCAGCAGGTTTTCTCAGTGTGTTTCTTCTAGTTCTTTCCCTTCCCAAGACAGCTTAGAAATCTAATTACAGACAAGGTAGGAGTAAGAAGTGGGTAATGGGACTGGAAGAGGACAGAGCTGAGTTGGCATTGCCTTGTGGCAGAGCTCAGCAGGGAGAGAAAGGCAGAGCACTGCAGTCTCTCCATCCATCTTCTACTTTGCTGCCTTCACAGCAGGTTTGGGAAATTATCCTGGAGGAGGTCAGAAAGTTTCTGCAGTAGGAAAAAATTAAAATATTTAGAAATTTTGATTCAGTCAGATGTACTTTCTCTTTCTCTCCCTCTTTTTTTTCTTAATGGAATCTGTTGCCTAAACATTTCTGTGCCTTTGTCCCTGGTTTCTATTCTGCTCTTACTTGAAGGCAGCAATTTTGCTTGAGAGATTCATAACAATGGAAAACAGGAGACAGAAGTCTCACTGATATTTTAGACAACAAAGGAAAAACTGAAAAAGAAGGTAATTAAAGTAAAATCATAAAAGCTCTTCATTCTACAAGGTTAAAAAGTGTCTCTAAATCCCAGTTTAATTTTTCTTGTTGTGTTGACTATCCAGCTCCAATGAACAGACAAAATGTTCTAGTGTATCTCCCTTCATGTACATATTTTTAATTCTTTTTTCCTGTACTTATATTACAAAAGGTTGAGAAGCTGGAAGCAGTTATGTGCACAAAGGAAGAGTATTTGCTCTGCAGTCTGATGCTTATTAGGTTTTAAATCTGTTTGAAATAATGAATTGCAATCTTCTGTAATTAAATATAAAACATTGAGTGTTATTAACTGAGCAAACCAAGAACAACTTGCAAAGTTGGTATTTTCTTCCACAGATATTTCCCTGCACACAAGGACTCTGTATGCTAACCCTTAAAGACTCCATGTCAATTACAAAAGACACTTTTCATTTTCAGATGGGAGGTCATATTTTTTTATTCAATGTAATATTACATTATTTGAAGTTCAGAATTATTGTATGAAAAGCTTATGCAAGAATTTTAGTAGTAAGCCTCGTATTTCTCTCATTGGAGATATTTTGCTACGCATCAGTTCCAGCAGAAAGATTAATATTAGTGGTATTGTTGAATTGAATAGACTGAATATACTTTGCTTGATAATTTAGCTCTGAAAAGCCACACCACAGACTACTATCTTGAGCACTCTGACACTTAGGAGATTCCTATTTACTGCAAAAATTCCATCCAGGAGCAAGTAGTCGAATTTATTGCATGTAGCTCAAATTCTAATCCTTAAGAGTTAATTGATTCTGTCCCATATAGTACTTTGAAGGGCAGTTGATGAAAATTATTTTGGGGCAGAAGGTGCTTGTTTTTGGGAGACCTTAATGAACCTAAAAACTTCTTCAGTTTGGAGAAGCACAGTGTTGACTGGGATAAGGGTATGGTAGCAGATGATTACAGAAACAAAACGTCTTTGGTTGCATGGCATTGTGCACCACCTATTTTCCTTTTTTTCTACCTCCCTGTTGCAAGCAACCTGCTCACTCTAATATATCACTGAGTTGCATGATGTGCCTTGCAGGATCCAGCAAGGTACAAACCCAGGTAAAATTGCTCTTTCCCCTTTTACACTAAAGGCAGCCAGTTTCCCAGCACACCAAAGCAAATAAAACAATTCCTAAAAATTCAGTGGCTGCAGGGCTTTTGACAGAAAAACACTGTAAAGGAAAAGTGTTTCCTTCCAGGCTGAGGGGAGAGAGACAGACAGAAGACTGGCTTCAGTGTACAATAAAGATTTGCCTTGAGCAGCGTCCAGATGCCAGTATTTCGCCAGATGAACCTTGAATCAAGCCTGAGTTAATTGTTAAAGCAGGTATTTTAATTAGGACACGTGACAGCACTCCCTGCAAAAGTAAGGAGGCTCCTCAGCCTCCACCTTTCTCAGAGAGCAGCACCAGCTGTACTCTACCTACCTGTATGCAGAATGATGTCCTTTATTCCCTCCTAAGGAGGGCATAAAGACAAGATTTCCTGCCCATGTTAGTTTTAATTCTGTGACACAGATTAGGAATAAAGCTGAAGCTCTGCAATCCCTTTAGTTTATTACCTCCCAACTTCTCAAGACCCAGTGTCAGTAAAAGATAGATGGGTTCAGGTTTATGTCTTCAGCTCCTTGTCCCCCTAAGTGCAGGGGAGTGTTTGCATGGATTTTGTGTAGCTATCCTTAACCAAACCTCAATGTTCAACCTGGCTAATCCTCATGACTTCTATCTGCACACATAATCCAAACAGCCATCTTTCCCAATATTTTACTTTCTTATTTTCTGTTTGTATAACTCCTGTGAGGTTTGCAGGCTGCATCTAGTTCCCTCAGGGAGGTGGCAAAATCACAGTAAATCAGGCTCTTTGCTCTAAAGTTTCCCAAAGATCAAAGTTTAGTTATCATTAGAATGTAAATGTCACAATATTATGAAACTGGTGCATCGGGAAAGAACATATCTTCCTCTTTGAAAGTGTTTCTATGTGATGTGACATTTTGGTAACATTTGAGGTAGTAAAGACTTTTCTTCTTTTTAATGATTTTTTCTTCTTTTTTTTTTCTTTTTTGGTCATTATAAATGTGCTGCTCTCACCTGTTAAAATGACATTTAAAATATAGTATACCTCAAAATCTTCTTTTTCAAGCTGACTCCAACATCCACCTTATTGTTTTATTTAATGTGTTTTTCAGGGCTAGAGAAATGCAAATGAGTTAATGAATATTAAGAAAGCATAGCTCCTAATCTCATCATAAAATATACTCAGATTATCAATATACCACAGCAAGACATGGGTTGCTGGATGTTGGGGAACAGGGGATCCACTTGAAATAATATTGATGAAGAAACAGAAAACTTGAGATGATAACATGGTACATCGCACGTTGGAGGTGCTCTATGCCAGTCAGGATTGAAGCATCTCACAAAAGCAGCCATTAAAGTCATTAACCTAATGGGACAGAGATTTCAAAATGTGTGTTGCATGAAGCAAAAATACCTATGTAGGAACTATGTAGTGATTATATCAGGTAATGTTGATACTTCGGGCGATTACTTTAAGCCAGCAGCCTGAAAATATTCACCCCCCACAGCAGCCAGCTTTAATAAATTATCAGTGATGTCAGTCAGTTCAGCCTGAAATCAGTATTTATTATTAGTATTATTTTATCTCAGGCCCTGGAAACACTGGTCAGCCAGGTCTGGGCTGCAGATGGACATCTCACCTGCCAGACCCTGCACTGTGCCATGGGTCAGCCTCCAAAGCACAGCCAGATCTCTCTCATCTAGCATGGCCTTCATGTGTGCAGACAGAGGTGGAAGCAGATCCTGTTTTCTAGTGCATTAAATTCAAGTTGATAATTTTTAACTAGTGCATTTCTCCAGCCATAATAAATATGAAAGCAAAAATAGAGAAGGTCAGCGAAAGTGGCTTGGTTGAGGGATGATATTTTTTTTCCCATAAGCATTAAAAACCATCTATATTTTACATTTTGCCTTTTTGAAGATCAAAACTTGCAACTGTTGAATCTTGGCCTGGAAGTTTTAGTGGAGTTGCTCCTGAAGGATCCTTATTCAGGAAAAAACTCCTGAAGACCAATGGCTCATTTTGGTTTTTAACTTTACCACTCAGAGACTCCTGCAAGTCAGGAGACATTCTGTAATTGTTTTAATACAAAAATCTTTAATGGAAGTGGTAATGGCCATTAAAGAGAAATTTATTAGAGGGTGGATCTTGTAAAAAAGAAAACAAGTCCAGACTATATTTATGTGCACATTTTGGCTTGGACATCTTAAGGAATACTTACACTCTTAACTACCGTAGGTGTTTGGTTGTTTGTTTTGGGGTTTTTTTTTTTTTCCATTATAGTGCAGCCAGAATTATACCCTGTAACAACTCTGATAAGACTTGGAAAGGAAACCTATTCAAAGAATTTTAACTTGGCTTGCTTTATTTTCCCTTTTTAAAATAGCATTTTTCAGATTAGGCTTGTATTTCTAGGGATTTTTTTCCCCCTCTGTAGATAAACACTATCAGCTTACACCATCATATCATTGCTAGTGTGCAGTAGGCTACTTAAGTAAATTCTGGTGTTCAGCCTCTGTTGTTATAAACCTATTTTTATTTTAATATGACTAAATTGATGTGGAAAGGCAGGAATATTGCCTGTTATTGCAATGCTGTAAATATACTGTGTATGGAAAACCTAAGTGATAAGAGCTTAATTAACTGTGATTTATATTGATCTATATGATCATAAAATCACCAGAGTTTGGAGCAACCTAATTTGTTTTTAATAAGCATTGCCTGAAAGACTAGTAATTACAGTCATAAACCAATTACTGAACTAAAGCACAGTAAATTTAAAAACAAAAGCAGTCACAAGATATTTCATTAGGAAGCCCACGAAGTTAAAACAAAAGTTACTTCAAGTTTCTATGACACTGGAACTTCAGTAGCACTTGTGGCAGGTGAATTTTCAAGCAGTTTCCCACTCTAAACTCATATTTTTGAGGCTTCCAGAAATATTTATGCTTTGGCTTAACAGTTGTAAGCACAGTCCCAAAGCTGTCTTGTTGATTTAAGTGGATGCAGTTAATATTATTTCTGTGCTGTGTGTGGGTAAGAAGCCCTGACTAGACCCAGAAGTTGGCAGGCTGGGGTGAGGCCACAGTGAAGGACTCTGGAGAGCAAGTTTGTGGATTAATAGAGCAAGAGTCGCCCTTGGCAAAGCCAACAATTGTTGACTGATATATGAACTAGACAAGTAAGAGGCAAAATCATTATTTTCACTCTTTCAAGTCAAATACAGTTCAGCAGGAATAAGCCAAAATGCAGGTCAGGCTGTCTGAGAGGTGATGGGAGCCCCACCCGCAGTAACTGGACACTTACACACATGTAATGCTGTGTTTCACCTCTCTTCTGCTGAAAATAACTTCTTTTTTTAATTAAGATATTTCTAAGGAACCTGAGAGGAAGGCTAAAGTGTGATGGCAAAAGGATAATGAAGACAGGGCCATACTAAAACTTCCACTGTGGCTACACTTCATGGTGCTTATAAGAATCAGTTGCTAGAGGAGACATAAGTCTTTCTGAAAGTTTGTGCTCCAGGCATCACGATACTGGGGCTCCATTTCTGAGGGAATGGAAGAGAAAAAGGACTTAGAAGGAGAAAATAACTACTCCATGTGGTGAATGGAGACTGATGAACACTGTCTTTATGTGATCTCTGAAGACAACATTGAGGGTTACCCTCACAAGTTCCCACAAGTGTATCAGTAGGGTACCTCATTAAAATTTGGCAAGGACTTGCAACAATAACTCATTGAAAGAGAAAGCTATAAAACATTATTAGGAATAGATCATCAATCTTGAGAACTGCAATTGCCCAAGAACTTTGAAGAATCATTGGGGTTTTTTTAACAGATAAAAGAACTAACAAAATCTGAAAATGGAGCAAAATTGTTTTTGTTATGCCAGAGCAAGCAAAGAAAAACACTGCACACTCTAACACAGCAAGGTGCCTGCTCAGAATGATGAGCTTAACCATCAGCTAATAAAAGCCATGTGTACTGAAGGGACAGTGCTCAGCTGGGTACTGAGTCAGGTGTAACTATTCCAGGAAAAGGGGGTTCTAGTAAGGATTGTCCAATGGAATGTGCAGGTGACCCAGGCAAGCTGCTGATGCAATCACTCCCCAACCCCGTTCTGTCACTGGGATCTGGGTTAGCCTCAGCACTTAGAGCAGTGTGTCACTTTTTTCATGTTGCTTTGTGAATTGTTTCTTTAACATGGATCACTGCAGCTGAAGTGGGTTAGGGAGAAATGGCATGGGGTGCTGTGCTAACAGGTCTGGTTACTTTCTGCCTTGTGAATGGCAGGAAGGGACAAGGCTCTGGTCAGGCAGAGAGGGGGAACCTCACAGACCTGCAAAGCTCAGCCATCACTCCAACACTAGGACAAAAGACACAAAAGTGAGAGAATATTATTAACACTATATCAGTGGTGCATGCAGGGTTATTTTGGCTGTGCGCTTCTGCTAGGACACCTTGGAACAGGTAGGATGAAAATCTCTTCATCTGACAGCTGTTTAGTGTACCCCAGAAAAAGTTAAAGGCAGACACACAATCTCTGTGCAGTAAGTAAATCTGTGGTAGTGGGCTCTTCAGCCTTTGCAGCAAATGTACAGCACTACCTCGGGGCTGCTCTTTGAAGCTGGACAAATTCAGACTGCAAAGGAGATTACAATTTATCTAAGCAGGGGGTTATTAACCACTGAAATGATTTAGTAAAAGCTGTTGTGGGTTCTCCATCTCTGCCTTTGTTCAAATCAAAATAGGATTTCTCAACTGAAATACTGCGTAATTTGAAGGGGAAATAATTCATGCCTGGATATAATTGGTGTTATAGAGAGAGTCAGGCAAAACAATTAAAGTGATCTCATCTGGCCTAAAAATTGATGAGTCTGTTTAAAAGGGAAAAAAAACTCAAACCAAACATAACAAAACTGACTCAGGGAATTAATTTCTAGAGGCTGAATTTCACAATGGAGTATCTTTTTCCACTAGCACAAATCCATACCTTGGATAATAGTGCTGCATTTACTCAAAACATTGTTTAAGGAGACAAGTTACTTTTTAAAGGAAGTCACAGTTATAATTCTTGGGTAAAATCAGAGCCTCGGTGACAGAAATAACAGGAGTTTCATTTCTACTGGAGGTCAGAATTTTATCTGCTTTTTCCCTCCTTTCACAGCCATAAGCGTGTCTCATTCTGCAGGATTTTATAGAAGGATACAGGGGATTTTCTGCTCTGCAAGTTGTGGTATTTCTTTTGGAAATGAAGAAAACCCAGCATACACTGGCTGAGTGGTTGGCTTTGATCTGATGATGTCTTGAAGTCAAGGATTAGATGAACAGAGGAATGTCACTGATATTTTTCAACTTCAGAGGGTTGCATTTATATCAGTGTGGCATCCTAAGAAATAATGATCTGGTGGTTTTTATGATATATTGCTAGGAAGGTCTCAAAATCAGAGTGAAAATGCAGAGTACATGCCAAAAATCACTGCTAGCAGCCCAGAAATTTAACTACAAATGAAAAATGCATGTGATGCATTTTAAATACGTTGAAAGAAAAGAGATTAGGTGGAAGAGATAATGGACAAAGTTTCCAAAGCAAAGGACAGACAATAACCCTCTTTACACCAAGGTTACTATACTTACTGGGCAGGAGAGGTCAGAAAAATATTGGGTCCTCAATGCAAAGCCTGTTGCATTTTGATACACTGATGTGTTATCTCTGTGCACATACTGAGTTGTCACAGACACTTCAGTCAGTGTCCAAGGACCCCAGAGAAACCTCCTGTTCAAATTCTGACCAGGGCTGACTGCCAAGCTGAAAAGCAGCATTTTGTTTCTCCTGTTCTCATTCTGAGGTGGCACTTTGTTTGGGAAGGCAGTCAATCCAGTCCCACCTCTCAGTGGTTGCCAACTTGTGGCTGTTTTGCAGTCTGTAACCTAGTCTGCATAAAGAAAAATCTGTGGCCTCTGTTTATTTAGTTTTCAGTGGTTCACATGCGACAAATGTACATATTTTAGAATATTTGGTGTGAGAATGGACCCTTTTTCTGTAGCCTGAACCCTCTTGGAAAGCCTCAGAAAAGGAGGTTTTATTCCTACATTTTCCTACAGAGAACACATCTCTGTTTTTCAGATTTTTTCTTGGAAAGAACTGGAAAAAGGAGGGACTCCAACTGCTATAAATGCCTGCTTCACCTTACAGATTAGACTGAAACAACAATTGTCAGCTGTGCTGACAAAAGCACCCCTGTCTCAGGAAAGAATTCTCTCCAGAAAAGATTGAGATCTCAAAATTCAATTTTCAAATAATTTTAAAAGCTCACAAAGAACAGCAAACACCGACCTTTGTGGTACAGAAGTGCAGGGTCTCAGAGCAGAGGTGGCTCCACCACGGGACATGTTGATTTTGATGTCTGTGAACTCTCCAGGCCCCAAAGACACACCCAGTTTGGACATGAGTTGCCAGATGCAAACCGGCCCATTAAACAATTCATGGTGCTGCAAGGGCTGCTCACCTTTTTTGAAGGAGACCTGTCTTTGGGAAGCAGGGCAAAGAGAACTTGGTTGAGCAACTCAGACAATAAAACTACTCATTTTAAAGATGGAGCCAACTCCACTTGTGAGCAGCAGCCTCTGAGCAGAGGGTTGGGACAGCAGGGGGGTGGGCTGAGGGCAGCAGAAGGGCCCTTCCACTGCTTAAAGTCCACTTATCCCTGGGAGCAGAGGTTTACTGCTCTTTCATGACTCACTTGTCAATCAAAATCTTTGTTAGAAATAATGCAGAACTGTTTCAACCGAATTATTTGATTTGGAGTTCCTATAACTTGAAGGTGGCTTTTTTATTTCCCCTGTTCCACATAAAATTTTCTCAATGTCAGCTCTATTATGCACTTTCAGATAATAAGCAGGGCTCAAAATGAGTTATTTCTTATGGGAAAAACGGTCTGTTGGGAACACATTACACATTCCATTTACTAATCAGAATCTTCTGATAATTTTTACTGTGCATTGCAAATGCAGGCAGCCTGCATTACATCTGCAGTGCTCAGATAGACTGGAACTGCTCCAAACTGCTCCTCAAAAATTTATTTTTAAATTTTTCCATGAACTTACTGTTCCTTCATCTTGGTCACAAATGCATATTTATGCAATGGACTAACTACATGCATGCAATAGTTTAGTAGATTTACATGTACCATAGTGATAAAAAATAGACTGTCTCTCAAAGAATGTAGAAACTGTTGCCTAAAGAAATAAGTGCTTCAATCTGAGGAAGCTGAAAGACTGAAAACATCAGCAAGGAAGATAAATGGCCTCAGTTTAGAGTAAGAAAAAAGCAACAGGAAAACTAAAATTTTAGTGATATGCTTCATGAAACAGTTTCATATGGCTGGACATAAATAAAGCGGAGACCCAGGTTGTCAGAAAAATTTCAAGGACGAGCCAAACAGCTGCAGCCCTGGCTCCTGACTTCACCACTCAACATCAGAATAATAAGATCCAGGAGAAAGGATGTTCAGCTCCTGAGTAGCTGATGTGGAAACATGGGGCTGGGAAAGAAGCAGCAGCGGTGAAATACAGGGCAAGCACAGAGACAAGAAGCATTGCTCTACAGAAGTATAACTTCCTACACCATGGTGGGAAGGGACATGTGAGCCAGCATGCTTCTGAGTGCGTCATTTCTCCCCACACCTACTAAATCACTGTAGAAGTGCTGCCTATTTGCAGCAGCAAAAATGTGGTGGCATGCAGGGCAGGACTTAAAAAAGTTGCAATTTGTTTTCAGCAGAAGCTTGGAGGGTGCCTGGATTTAGCATCTTGTCCAGTGAGGCGGGTAATTCCTTTCCAAAACCTTTAAGAGCTGCAGCTCCTGCCTCCACTGTTGCAGTGCCTCCCCCAAAGGGGGCAGTTTCTCAAGGGAACCGACTGAGGAAAAATTCCTGGACCTTTCCTATTACTCTCATCTCTGCTGTGTTTCACTGCCGAGGGTACAAAGACCTCCAGTATTCTTATCTTGGCACTCCCCACTTAGGGGAATGAGAGAAGCATTACAAATGAGTCTGTAGGGATGTATTGTGAAATCAGTAATAAAAACTAAAAAGCTGGCACCAGTGGCCGTGGCCAGTCAGATCCTTTGGGAGCCTTGGGCAGTGAAGCTGTTCCACATCCCTGCTCTGAAATGCCTGGCATTTAAACCTGGTGACAAGCTCTGCTCCTGCAGACTGTTCATGAGGAAGATCTTATGGTCAGATTGTTGCAGTTAATGCTATTTT
The DNA here is from genome assembly GCF_971803275.1 of Cyanistes caeruleus. Taxonomy (NCBI): domain Eukaryota; kingdom Metazoa; phylum Chordata; class Aves; order Passeriformes; family Paridae; genus Cyanistes; species Cyanistes caeruleus. The sequence continues at coordinate 38,230,342 of NC_141701.1, forward strand.
CAGGTCACATTTCTGTTCCCCCTTCTACTCTCCTGCAGTCCATGTGCTAAAGCAGCCGTCTCTCCCCTTGCTGTCCCCCCATACCAGACACAACATGATCAGGATACACTAATATCAAGGTTGCTCTGAAAATGCATGCTCTCCCTCCTGCTTTCTCATTTAATGGTTTTAAAGACAGCAAGTCTGTCTATACTTTTAGAACCTAACAACTTACTTGTAGCTGTTGGGAAGGACACATGCAATAGTCAGCATCAGTCAGGAAAATTGTTTCTATATTTTATTGTTAATAGTATTTTTCTGAAGAGGTTCATCTTTATAATTCAGTTATTCATAACCTACTAACAACCCATATTATTATCTACATGACCTGCTCTCATCTGGCCCAGTAAAAAAAGGTGCTGTGTGTCAATAACTGCCAGCCAGGGAACTACTATTGAACTACTTCTCTAACTTTGTATTAAAAAAAAAGCCCACAAAAAAAAAAAACCAAAAAAAACCACACCACTATTCACAAACACATTTAGGTAATGGAATAGATTTACTGCATATTAATATGAGCCAATAAATTAGGCTTAAAAATACTGTATTAAAACATAATTAATTGCCTAAGCCCAGCTTGTGGCATGGCTTTGTAGAGCTAATCTCTCCTCCCAATGCAGTCTTCCCCTTACCTAGCATGTTGTGCTGTATCACAAGGGGCTGATGCAGCTGCAGGACTTCATTGCTCCTGAAGTCACATGAGCTCTGCCCTTCAGTGAGCCAATCAGACCACTGACTTTTGCCCAGTATTTACTGAATGAGTGCTCTGCCAAGATTTCAACTATGGGAAATGGCATTTTTTGCTAAGCAAAACATGATCAGGAAACCTCTTTCCATAAGTTTTCAGCACATTCCACAATTTCATGGCATTACACATCTGTTCACTCAGCAGCTCTGAACACAGCATGACCTGAGCATCAGCTCAGTGTGGAACTGGTGTGGGAATGAACCACGAGAAAAATCTTCAATTTCACGCCACAGCTGCCTTTGGGTATCAAACCACCCATGTCTCTGAGCAATGACAGCACATGGATGTCCTGTATATCGTGGGGGAATAGCCAGAACAAGGTCCTGAAGAGCTCTGTTTGCTTGCTCTTCAATAGCAGAGCTGGAAATAGGACAATGACAGAAGTGAATACTTTCCCATGGTGACCTCCAAGGAGCAGGATCCATCCCAAAAACTTCATAAATGATCTCTCAAATAAATAACGGCCCTTAAAGATTTTTGATATCACAGCTGACTACATAAATGTGGTTTGGAGTAGGATAAATTTGTTTTCAAATAGCCCTGGTCATAGACTGCTCCTGTAAGACCTCCTGAGGCTTGATATGAATATTCATGATGGCTCATTAATTTGCAGGTTTTCCATAATCTGCTTATTAGCTGTTCAGTAAAAAACTCAGAAAACAAATGTGTGCTGCTTATGTGTAGAGACACACCCTGTGCTGGGCAGGTAGGTACTGACCTTGTCTTTACACCAGCACTACTGGTCTGTGCTTCACTAAACCTCTTCTTTGCCTCATCTCCGTAAGGTTTCACTCCTCCCATGACTCCTACCTGCAGTGTCTGGAGGGTTTTCCCCCTTTCACTTTTTGAGACGACAGAATAATAAGTGAGAAAGTAGTAGAAAACTAGTGCATGATATTCACAATAGAGAAACCTCATCCCCAAATAGGCAAAAATATTAAGTTGTCACGGTGGGTGAAATGATGTCTGTCCCACTAAAGATCAGTAGTAAAGTTCCCATTGACTTCAATGGAATTTGGATATTCATTTTTCCATGGTCTTCCCAGATGAAGTGCTCAGAGAGGTTTCAAGGTTTCCTTACACCAAACAAATTTTAAGGTTTCCTGCGGAGAAAACCCAGAATCATGGAATGATTTGAGTTAGAAAAGACCTTTAAAGGCCACTTAGTCCAATCCCTCTGCAGTAAGCAGGGACATCTTCCACTAAGACCAGGTTGCTCACAGACCAATCCAACCTGACCTTGAATGTCTCCAGGGATGGGGCATCTGCTACCTATCTGGGCAACCTGTTCCAGGATTTTAGCACACTCATAGAAAAAAATTTCTGCCAAATATCTAGTCTGACTCTACCTTCATTCAACTTAAACCCATTATACCTTGTCCTATTGCTACTGGCCCTATGATATATTTTTGCACTTTATAAGTGCAAACACACACACTTTATTAGCTTCTTTGGCTCTTTTTGACGGTACAGCATCTTGGAGGGAAAAAAAACCACCAACCTGCAATTTCATTACCAAAAAAAACAGGAAGAAAATTGTTTTCTGCTATGGCTCCATGCCTGTTCTCTACCTCCTGAATTCAGTACCAAAGAATATATATATACTGATAAAAACCTGCTATTTTCACTCAGTCTGTAGGAGAGGAGGATGATGAACATGCTAGAAACAAAACCGGGGGAAATTGAAAGCACTTTGACAGCTCCTTGTTCAGAGTCATTAAGCACAAAACAATCACAGAATCTTGGAAAAGACCTTTAGGATCACCAAGTGTAACCATTAACTCAGCACTGCCAAGTTCACTGCACAAGAACCAAAAACCATGTCCCCATGTGCCACATGTTCACATCTTTTAAATACCTCCAGGGATGGTACATACAATGCTTTTCCCCCTTATCCTGTCACTTGTTATTTAGAAGAAGATACTGACTCCCACCTGGTTACAACCTATTTTCAGGCAGCCCTAGAGAGCAATAAGGTCTCCCCCAGAGCCTCCTTTTCTCCAGTCTAAACAACTCCAGCTCCCTCAGCTGCTCCTCATGAGACTTGTGCTCCAGACCCTTCACCACCTCCATTGCCCTTCTCTAGAAATACTCTAGAAATACCTCAATGTCTGTCTTGTAGATAATATACCAGGTGGACACAAGCCTGTAAGTTTGCAGAAGGTATTTTCAGATGGGATGATTGAGCTTTGTGCCAGTTTTGTGTAAGTTGATATGCCCCGAGGTATGCAAAACATCAATGAAGAAAATCAAGCCTTTGCCAAAACCTAATAATGTAATTTTCATGCAGATACATTAACCTGTATTTCTCAGTCTTGCAGAACACTAATAAATAAGACTATGTTAGTTTTCTATTGCCCCCTACAATCATTTTAAAATAAAGGACAAAAGCCCCACCATCAAAAATTTTAGTAAAATAAAATTCACTTTCAGCTAAGCACCCTTCTATCCTGTTATTTAAATCACTCCAAATCACCGCTGGTACACTTTAAACGCTGTGTGCTGAGAGCAGCAAAGCTTTTACAGTTCAGAATGGCAAGACAGACTTCATAAAAGATTAATATACTTAAAAAGCAGGTCATTTATTAAAGATCTTTTAAAAGCTTCCTTTCTTAAAAAGCAAAACTATCTGCCCACCTCCGCATCTCATCTGAAAGCATTTGCATACACAGCTGTTCTCCAAATTCCAACTCTGTTCCTTTTTTCATCTTCATGTTTTGAGACACGAATAGCAGGCACTTCGTGAAACAGTAGCATGCTTCAGCAAGTGCCTTCTGCTTCCACACACAGATTTATCCCGTCTCCCAGACACTCAGATACCCTTCTCTCACACACACAGGATTGAAATCTCAGACCTTTAGCCCCAGGGCTGCATGAGATGGCAGTTTGGGGACTTTAGCTTCCAAACCTTCTCTTACCACAGCTGAAAGTTTTCCATAACTGCCAGGGTAAGGACAGGCTTTCTCCCTCCTGATCTTCCACTGTTCTTTTGTTTTACAAATCCTTTCAGGCAGTGGTGCCTGGGAACTGCACATGCAGCACAAGTGGTCTGGATGCCAAAGGTGCAAGACACCCTTTTACCAAATAGCAGGAGGCAAAACAATAAGTATTTATTGGATAATAAGCCCATAGCATTCCAGCTCACTGGAAATTGTTACACCTTTGCACACTGCTGTCCTGAAGACAGCATTTTATTTGTAGACAAAGAAATAGCTGGAGTATGCATTGAGTGAGATATGACAGAGAAAAAAAACACAGACAATTTTGGACCAAGAAGTTGATATTTCTGAGATGTTTGACATTCTGTTCTTCACAAGTGTTTTCAATCACTACATCTTCCTGAAGAAGCACCTCTCACTGTCTCATCTTGCCTGCAAATAATATGACACCCCAGAAAATTAAAAATAATCCATTAAAAAGATTACTATCTTTTCAGGACATGGCAGCTCAACTGTAGCCACAGAGTTATCCTCGTGGGAACAGGCTGTCATGAACACAGTGGTAATAAAAGACAGAACAACTTGAGGGAAAGCTGTTTTGAAAGGAGGTTAAGCGAGGAGAATATGATGACCTTGGTTGTAAGTTTCAAAGGAGAGATGATGTAAAAGTCAGACACCACAAGCAAAGGAAGTCACAGAAAAGAAAAAAGCTGGGAAAACTCAGGGCGAGACACCAAGAAGGTGGAGACAACTTGCTGTGCCAAAAGCAAGAAACAATAGCACAGATACCAGCACTCTTGTCATAAGATAGTAATGAAAATTACTATAAATTTAGAAGAATGACATTCAATAGACTACTTTTTTAATCTATAAATGATTGTTTTTCATTATTTTTTTTAAAGTCACTGCTTATTATTAATCAGTTTTGATGGGCAGCCACAATCAAGTTCCTAAGTAATCAAATATAGAATATCCTTGAAGGCTGTTCATACCTATCAGGGCAAGACAGGTGGTGTAGTGTGTCTCCACTTTAGATTGCACTGCAGCCCAAGGGACATCAACTGAGTATTTAACAAAATTGTAATGACTGTAACTCAGCTATTGATCACCATTTGGGCTTTCAGGGAGAAAAATAAAAGGCATCTATGGGTTAATACTTCTGACTGAAATGTGCTTATTTAGATGTTCACTTAACAGATGTCATCATCAGGAGATAAAAGTCCTTACACTGAAAAGACAATTTTAATGGCCTTTCCCATTAAGCTATGGATGACATATTTCAAAGGGCAGATTATTGGAGTCTTTCTGCTGACAGCAAGGAATGACAATTGAATTCAGAATATCAGTGAATTTTTAAGCCTTGGTAACAAAGATTTTAATATAGAGCTATCTTATAATTCAGGACAAAACACCTTGACCGATTTATTCTTCTGTACAGCACATTTATAACCACATTTATATTCATTGCCACAATAGGCAATGGACCCTTACTGTTCATGGGAACAAAACTCCAGATGCTCTTATATTCTAAGCTTAATGTGTTCAGTTACTGGTGTAGCAGCATTAATCACAAAGAACAAGAGTTTTATGGCTTCAGAAAAATGGAACCTCCCAGGTTTGTTAGACTACTCTGCTCAATAAAATGTTTCCTATAAGCAAATGAGCTCTGAATATAATGTACTAAACATTATCACCCCATAATCAATAGGTATCAGGAAGACTGTTTTTAAGGTTTAGTTGGCTTCCCGCTCTCCTCCAGACTGCAATTATTCAGCTCTGTACTGCAGAGCTCCATTAAGCACTTTGTTTTTCATTGAATGACTAGAATCAAGTGCGTATGGCCTCCACGGATGGATAAACTGCTGTAAAAAGAGATAAGTCAGCAATACTGATTGGCTCTGTTGTCTGAGCATGCCTTTTGATTTTTGAATTACTGCCAAAAGCATCATCATTCTGTGTTTACCCTTCAAAAGCCCTCGGTCACTCAGATGGTGCGTATACTCACAGCACAGAGCTCTCCTTTGCAGAGACAGTATTCATAAAAAAAGGACAGTTTCAGTACTTGTATTTGTTGAGTGCAAATTTGTGGCACAGATCCTCTATCTCTCATCTTTCGTGACATTGCTACTATATAATATGAAGTGATTAAAAGACCAGTTTTACTGTGGTGCCGACCTCTTTCACTCAGATAAATGGTTTACCTCTATGCAAAGCTGTAGGTAGCTTTCAAAGTGTAATGGGTCACACTGTTTTCCTCTTCCCTTCCTTCTCTGGCAAGTCAAAGAAACAGAAACCCCCACAAACCTCTGTGGTGGTTTGTTTTGTCTGTATGAGTTTATACCAATCACTGAAGGCACGCTGCATTTTTCTTCACTGCTGTGGCTAGGGCCGTCAGTGCCAGGCTGAGTACTGGCTTTCACAGGACATCACGGGCTTGCATTTCCCTCCAGAGCTGCAACAAGAGCTGCTGTTTAGCTGTGAACACTTGCAGTGCACTTTGTACATGGGTAAATGCCTGCTGGACACAGCAGAAGCATGACCAGAACCGGTCCCTGATGAAGCATTCGAGCTGGTTACAACTCTTTGTGAATTCAACATTTAGCACTCGGGAATCTCCTCCGGCAGAGACAGGTAATCCTACCATGTCAAATATCTTGACATGATAGGATTACCCATCTGCAAAGGCAGATAATATATAATATTATATTATAAAGAATGGTTATTTCCATTTAAATACAAAAACAATCAGACACCAATGATTTGGGTTTTATGCAAACATACAGGTAATAACAAGACCATAAATAATGAAATACTATCTGCAAAAATGGCAATAAAGCGACAAATGAAGGCAATTGTTACCTTGTTCAAAGCCTTGTGGACATTCTGCAATCCTGTGATTTTCATTACTGCAATCTCACCAGAGTTGCAAGTTCAGCTGACTGTGAAGGTCTAGGCCCTGTAAAATCTTATTCATGTGCACACTGTAGGAAGCAGGGGTAGTGAAGGCAAAGCCTGTGCTGTTCCAAAGGCGCTACCTAAGACCTTGGGTGAGGAAATGCCCTCTTACAGATAGCTCACAACCCTTGTGTGATTAAAAGTAAATTCCCAACAAACCTTGGGAAACAAGTTCAGAATACTAGCATATGCTCTTATCCATTTTCTCGCTATAAAGGCTTCTTTATTACTGTTTTTGGCTGACAACACTTGAGATTGCATGTTTATCATCATTCTTAAAACACTTGAGAGAGAACAATGTGGGTGCATTTTTTATTTCGGTTTTAACTTCTTTATTTCATTGCTGTACAGCTGCATTACACTTGGCTTGAATCCCTCAAGCATTATTTTCCTTGGCAAAACAGTCACTGAACTGAGCAGAACTTACTATTGGAAAAATATGCTTGAAAAACCAGTGTTATGTCAATGCCAACTGAAACCCATGGAGCTTAAAATGTCACAAATGTGCCTGTAGCTGAAATACAGAGCTCCTCATTTTTTATTTATTTTTTTTATTTATTTTTTTTTTGTCTGAGCTAGGAATGTTGTAAGTTTTAGGTTGTGAAGTCAACTGTAAAAATCATAGAGTAGCCTCCTGAAGCTGAATGTGTGCTGAAACTGAATGTGTGCTTCTCCCCCTCCATGAACAAACATTTAGAGAACAATTATATAAAACTGGATGTAGGATAATTCCATAGGAAACAAATGACTGCATGGCTCCGTTTCCAGTCTTGCCTGCATTAACTGTAGCTATCTATAAGAAGCTGGGCTACAGGCTTCTCAGAGAAAAGATAGAACCCGACTTTGTAAAACATCTTTAATATTCAAATATATAAATAAGCACTACTGAAGAATAATTCAGAAGACTGCGGTGATTCATTACGAACAGATGCTATAAACGGGAACAGTAACATTGCTAGGTAAGGAAGAAGCAAGCTATTTTAGGAGTCTTGAAAAATCTCTTCTAGTTCTTCAGACAGATCATGCTGCTATAGTTATTTTATAAAAAATTATATTCTGAAAAGCACTTTAGTAAAAGAAACCTTTTACTGGAACTATTATTTAACCAAGACCTTCTACAGCACTAAAACACACTGCAATTGAGTTCCTGTTACAGTTTTAAGAATGGGAGGGGTGAAAATAAGAACAAAAAAACCCTACCATACCTGCACCAGGAGCTATTTATTAGCATAACACTCTTCCTTTTAAAGATTTTGTAACAACTGAAGTATATACAAAGTCTTACAGCATTTACACAATAAAAAAGTTTCCTATTAGCTGATGTAGTATAAGGTAGTGCTGCAATTTACTTCAAAGCGTGAATACAATAATAATGAAGCAGACCACTGTACTTTCAACTTCTCCACTACAACACCACCACTGTCAGTTGAAATGACAGTTAATTAAATCACTGGGAAGACAGGTTGTTGAAAGATTTGTAACAGGTTGATTCGCAGCACTAACCGTCTTAAGGAGAAAAAAAAAAAAAGAAAAGAAAAGCTACATACTGTCATGTTTCTACACTTTCCTAGAGCTGGAACAAACTTTCACAGCCTTAGATATAACATATGCAAGACAACATAATCACATTTTTTTCAGATATAGTTCAGCTACTGGGTGTATTTACTTCTGAATAGGAGGCGTTATATTGATATGGCTGTGTGTTTCCATTTTTGTTCATTAACTGTTTAAATAGGTCTACAAAAAAAAAAAATTAAGACAGCATGGAGTTTGTAGTCATGATGTGTTTTGACTAATAAAGGCATTCAATATCAGCTATAGGATCTAATTATTCCTGTCAAAAGTTTAAGACCAGGAATCTTTGAGTAAATATCAAACCCACAAAATCCTGCACCTGTGCCATTTTCATCTGCTGACTCCAACCTTCTTTAAGCTTTTCCAACTGGTATAATACAAAATCATTAAAATGCTTACACCAACCCAAATGCAAGACTCATTTAGTTTATGAGAGGTCAAGCAGATTCACTAGACTACTTCTGCTGTAAAACAGAGGGAGCTTACCTAGGAAAAAGAAACTTACTGAACAGTGCCTTACTACAAGTAGGGATATATAGTTTAACAACGATACATAATTTAAGAACATAGCATTCTTCGCCTTTTAGAAACAGCTTTCGTGTGCCAATAATGCACTTTCTACAAGAGATAAGGCTGCTTTGCCTATCGTCATATGCCTAAACCTCATATTTTGGCCAATTCCACTTTTCCTCCCCCCAGAGGGATTCTCTTTCAACTTAGAAACGAGTAATGTCAGTTGACAACATCTGTATTAAGACAAAAAGTGACATATATAAAATCCACAAGGAACCACATAAATACCAAAGAAGTCATATAACCTTTCCATGTAAACACTTTGATTCTACTGAAGCCCTAATCAGATTCTTGTCTTAAACTTTTGGCAGATAATGTGTATGCTCAGCCAGGCTTTGTAGTTAGTTATTGTTCAAGTGGAAGCCAGGTCAGCTCACATGTTGACAGGCATGCAACTTGGAAACATTGCACAACAAGCAACACAAAGAGATTTGAGAAGGGTACAAGACTTCAAGTAGACTTCACAACCCTTCACAAACTGAATATTCACAGACAAAGATACAGTCCTTGCTTTTTTTTTTTTTTTTTTTATGGTGGATTTCTCTCTCACACATGGGACACTTTCTGTGACTCTCTAGCTTGCTTGATGCTATATAACCACTTGATGATTCTGGCATTCCTTTCAATGGCAGAAATGCCATATGGCACGCGGTCATTGGCACTGTCATCATTTCTAAGGTCACTGTTGCTGTCCTGAGACTGTTCACAGTCTGAGCTAATCATGCTTGCACTGCGAAAGTTGAGGGATATAATATCAGAATTAGCCCTTGCAAAGTTTTCCATCCCAAGATTTTCAAGCTCTTCAGGATCCAGTCCGCAGTAGTTAAAGAACCGTTCAACATCTGCGTCAACGCGAAAGTATCTGTCGCTTAAGTCTGATTTTGATCGCTGTAGGGAGGGTCTTCTACTAACTCCACATCCAGACTCAACTGCCTCAATCTCTGGGGATTTCAGGGTGGCAATGGCAGCGATTTTGGGCTTTGGAGGCAGAGGTGGGGCTGAACTACTGCAGGGTATTGCTTTTAAGGGCTTTGCACTAGTTACTTTCCTAATGTCTGAAGAGCTGTGAGAGACATGCAAGAAAGTCTCTGCTGACTGATCTAGGAGCCTTCTGCTGACATTGGAGCTGCTCTCCTGTGGGCTGCTCCGGCCCTGCGTGGGGTAAACCTTCAAGGATTCGGCAAACGAGTGTCGGTTCAGCTCTGTCGAGTCGGCCCTGTGGGGTGGCCAATTTCGGGGGCCGTGCTTATGCCCTGAACCCGAGCTGGAGCCTTCAGAGCTGTTGATGATGTTCTTCAAAATCTCAAGTTTCAGATTTTCTCTCTGGACTCCACTCTCAGTCTTTGCATTGTTGCTGAAGACTTTCAAGGTGGGGCTCCCCAGCGCTCGCTTGGCTGCAGGACAGACCGGCGGCTTTGCCAGCACCGCCGGCTTCACAGGCTCCTGCTTGGCATTGATGACCTCCTGGCTCTTGACGTATTTCGCCTTGTCGGCTTCGAGCCTCTCCACCGCACTCAGTCTTTTGGGATTAGGCTCCGCCTGCCTGCGAAAATAGTCAGGTCCTTTGTTCAGGATGCGGAGAGGAACAGCAGATGTGAAAGTCACGGCAGGGCTGACCGGCTTCACCATGCTACCTGTCGGTAATGTTTCTGTAGGCATGTTTGGTGGTCTTTCCCCCGCAGCCGTTTTGGATTCTTCTCTGGGATCTCCTAAATGCACGGTGCAGAAACATGTACATTAAGCACAATGAATAGCCGATGAATCCTGGGATCTGAGCGTTAGCAGCAGTGCCTCATCTCACAGCTCATTAAATAGCACTGCGTTCCTCTTTTTAAAGGCAGCCTTTGTAGGGCAAGGGCACCCGACACAAGTCCGTATTAGTCTGCTCCGCTGGCTCCTTTCTTCTCGCTGAAAGATGCGGGAGTCTCGCCGTCCCCTCCGCGCTCCACGAGCGGCAGCGATCTGAAAGGCAGAATAACCAACCACACGTTAGCGGGAGCGCCTGACATCAGAGCGATAGCAACAGCCGCCTCCCGGCCCTCCTCTGCCACCGCCGCCCGGGATGCTGCCGCTGCCGGCACAGGGAGGCAGCGCGCACGGTGCCCCTGCCCCACCCTTGGCCCAGCACCCCTCCGCATCTCACAAGACATGTGTTGTTTGATATTTACACTCTGAGCTTGGATTTAACATAATCACACTGGGGAAAAAAAAAAAAAAGAATAATAAAAAACATAAGCCCCACCACAATACAGCCATACATTTCTAGAGGGAGAAAGGGAAACAGAAAGAGACAATTCATAGACTTTTACCCACCCATCTCCCAGAAAAAAAGTACTTCATATTAATATATTTGGCTTAGTTAAGTTGATTTGTGAACATGTTTTATCTCTAGCCCCCAAACATTTTTCTCGTTATAGGCAACGTAATAAATCTCAGCAATCAAGTGTATTTTCCTTGCTCATTAAATCGTCCAGAAAACAATCTCGTCTAAAAAGAAGAGAGCAAATAGAGACGTGTAGAGCTTTAAGTGCAATGCACATCTTTCATTGCTATTCCAATATAGAATCAACAAATAAAAACAAGAGATGTCACTAAATCCACCATTTCCAGTTCCTAGTTTCTTTCAACATTAGTGTCCATAGCACTGGTGCTCCAGCAATAAAAGAAGGCTTTCCAAGCTCTTATGATCACCATACAGGCTTAACAGAACAACAGAAAATGACTTTGTTTTTTTATGCAAGACTTTGGGAAATCTTCAAGACCAACCTGCATGGCTGGGTCTGAAAATGAAGAACCCATCTTCGACATGTAGAGACAATCATTCAAGTTTTCCATCAAGCAGTAAGTACAAACAAAATTTATGTTAATCTAAATTATTTTAAGGTTTTATCACTGAGATTGTCACAACAGTCTAAAATCCAACACCATGGATGATATTACAAGTGCTGAAACAATTTTTCCTACACGAGGCACTGAAGGGCACTTATCACGGAATCTACTTTTCAAGCAGTGATTTCGCTAATGGGTCTCATTTGTTTTATTACTGCCCCATTAATCTATGCTGCCCTCTTTAATATCCAATTTCTATTATCACTGTGATCTTCAGGGAGAGGAAGAAAAGCAGCTGCTACATCTTCACTCTACCCTAAAGCATACAGAGCAGCATCCTTCCCTGGGATGACTTACTTTCATGTTGCTGTCATCCTGGGTATTCTCATCCATCAATACCTAACTTACTAACATTTACATTGTTTTGGCAAAAACCAACAAATCCAAAAAACAACAACAAAAAACTCACCACAAAACCAAACAAAAAACACCCCCCCCAAAAATAAGAAATTCCAGCTGAAGTTACACTAACAGCAAAAACAAAAAAAAAACCCTCAACTACTGATGCTCAGAGACATGTGATATATACATTAAATATTTTCTTCATATTATCCAAGGTCAAAGCAAGCAAATGAAATATACAAATGCTATAATGAGATTATAGGAAAAGGCTGAGCTTTTTCCTGAAGGTTCACTGTCACAAGCATTCTTCAAATACAAACTAACACAGTTAGGTGGGTGATAAACCAGACACATATTCAGTGCAACTGAAAGGGTAGGGAAACGTTAATTAAGCTTCTCTTTCAATGTTGTTTTATAAATCCTAGTGCTAACTCTTCAGCAGTTTGACTTCCTGAATTTAAACTAAGTCTCTCTGAAAGAGATAAAGCTTTCCTCATTTGAATCAACATATTTATCGGTACTGTTTTGAAATTAAGTATGAAACTTCCAAATGCACAGAAGGCAATTCCAACATGCATCTGCGCACACATTTCTCTTCCATACACACAAAGCAAATCTTTCCACATTGCCAGCTCAGAGCTGGATGGCTAGGTGCCTGTATAAATACCCCATTGATGTGTATATTTAATACTTGTGTGCAGAAACCAAGTCTGTGTGAGAGCAGGGGTTTTGTCAAGAGGGAGAAAACCCCACAAACAGCTGAGCTCTTTGTACTTAACACTGTCACCCAACTGAGTTAATACCACTTGAGTAAGCAAGACAACTTTCCTCCTTGACCACTGTCATTAAAGGTGACCATGGTCCTGCCCCTGAGGACAGCTGCCAAGTCTGATCTCCTCCTGGTGAGTGGCCCCACACACCACTACAGATCAGAGCTACGGGAACTGAGGCCTCCAGCTCCAGGCTGCTTTTGGAAGTCTTTTCCCAGCATTTAATGACTTCCTCACTTTGGATTAGCTGACCATCCACACTGTCTTCCACACTACACTTAAAAGGAAGAAAAAAGAAGAAAAATGAATCCCACGAGGCATGTGTGTTTATCTGAGGGAACGAATGTGCTCGTTTGCAAGCAGGTATGGAGCCAAGTGTCCTAGAGACAATGGAGACATGCTGCAACTGGCAATGTGCTTCAGGCATGTCTAGAAAGAAAAGCAAGGACCTGGTGAGGAGCCAGGACAGAAATGTCCACTTGAGCCAGCACAGGGAGCCTGGGGGGTAACAGCCAGGTGGTGACATGGCCAGCTATGGAGGCTTTGTACCTGTGGGGCTGCTGCTATAAATTAAGGAACATGCAGCTATGAAAAGGGATCAACTTTTTGTGTATTGTTTCAATTTCTCCATTTCACTGACACGCTGCATTTGAATATTACCAGAAAGCTTATTCAGTATTGTCATCTCAGAGAGATAAAAATTACTAACCAGATACAGTTAAACAAAAAAATGTGATGCAAGAGAGGTGGATGAATGTAAAATCTAATGAAACTTCTGCCTGTGCTGGTGATGGCTGCAGCCTGATCCGACTGCTAACTGGGAAAGTGAGTTCAATTCCTACCAGCCTCTCTTCTGTCTGTGGGCACCTGAAACACCACAGTGACAGAGCCTTGCTACTTACTAATTTTAGAATTAATTACAGAGGCTGAGGGCAGCAGTACAGTGTAGTCTCAGGAAGACTTAAGATTCTAGTTGTGAAAATCATCATTGCAGCAACCAGGGCATAGAAATGGCTTTTTCTTTCTGGCTTAAACTCCAAAGAAACTCACTGCTTAGGCATCTGAATTCCCTGTTGGGTACATTTCTGGTTCCAGCAACAGCCTGCAGAAATTCAAAGGCAAATAGGTTTTCTTTACCCACTCCCAGAAAATGTGTGAAATATACCTAGGGACCCAAGAAATGTTCCTTTCTCTCTGTTTACATCCAGAGGTCTGCTCTATAGGTATAATCCTGCCATGGACTGAACCGTGTTTTTCAGTGTTTACTCTAGATTTCCATTATTGCTCTTCCTTACAAAACTACTAGACTTAAGAAATTATTTCAAGAAAAAAACTTCTGCATGCATTCAAACATTTATTTAATACCACGCATACACTAATAAAACCTTTCTGAAAGGTCTTACTGAGGTCCTCTAATACCCCACAACTATTGCAGAGTAGAATACAAAATGCACAAAATTTTGGGTTTTCAAAGCTGCATTTTCAGCCAGACACTTCAATTCAGGATTCCTTTGTGGCAGAAACAGAGATTCAAAGCACTTAATTCATTCTAGGCATCACATTAATCACTCTTGAGTCCATAATACGTTTGTCAGATATTCATATTTAAATAACCAATGCACTGTCTGCTTGATTTAGGGGAATACAACACAGCCTAGAGCAGCAATAGCTATACAGCTAACATTAATTACAAATAAATCCCCTATAAAATATTCTTTCCTTAATTTAAAGCCAAGGCAGTAGGAGGAGATAAACTGTGCAGAAACTTTGGAATCCCAGGTCCTTATATTCTAAGTATGCAGTTTCTTGAAATGTATGATAAATTTATGAACAGAACCCATTCTGGCAAGTACTTATTTCTAGCACTATTATGGATACAACAGTATTGTACAAAAATAGAGTTCATTTTTTCCTCTCATACCTAAAACTGCATTCTAAACACAGACTGAATGATGTCAACTGACAGTAAATAACATGCTTCCCTCCTCAGTTCTGTGCTGCCCTGTAGCTCCCACGCATTGGCCACGTTTCAGCCAGTCTTGTCTAAAAGAATCCACATTTTATATATGTAAAATACTTACATATTTTAACAATATTCAAGTTACAGAAAAAGCAGCAAAAAGCCATGTGAAAATGTGGTCCAAATGAAATGAGTGAAATTTCTGTCCTTGACTTTGGTGAGGACATTGCTTCACCTGACAAAGTTACAACGAAGCTCATTCCCTTAATTCATCCCTCTGGGACAGATGAAGGGATTGCACAGAAGGGAGGATGATGTACAGTGGATAAATATAATGAAGTTTGACAGCCTTTACTCTGCTTTCCTTGATATTTAAAGGCCTGTGTCAATTTTATTTTCCAGGTGATAAAATATAACTACCACTACCTCAAGATGCACCATAAACATGACATACATTCCAGTAAAAGTAATCAAGAAGTGGCTGCAATGTGACTCAAAGAGATTGCAAAACAAAACCTGCACAGGAACACAGGACACAGGTGAAAAATGTCAGGTTCCTCTAACACCTGGGTGCAGTTCAGAGCTGCAGGTCCCATTACGAAGCTGCTGGTTTTTTTAACAGTCACTGCAAAGCCTACAAATGAGAGCTTCCCTGAGAATGATGGGCTACAGGTCTATGTGCTAAGTTATACTAATATGTATGCCTAAAACTGATACAAGTTATTCTGTCAGAATAATTGTCATTGTAAACCTCACATATATATGCTAATAAGTGTAAAAATACAGGCAAAGCCTAAGTAAACTTGGCTGAAAATTGACAAAAGGTCATCCATATCCAGAATGGCAGCAGTATTTCATTTTTAAAACCAATTTTAGATAAAAATGTGTATGCTGTGTAGTCTTGGTCTCACCTAATATTAACTGTCAAGATAAAGCGTGAGGAGATGAAACAGTCTTCCAGATCAACCATGACTCAAAATACTAATGAAAGTGCCTATTTTCAACTCTGTTCCTCCCTAAAACATGACACAGTGAACAATAAGAGCAATATGCATCTGTTCAAGTACACATTTAAACCTTCAAAAGGTCATGAATAATGTGAACTACAGTGACCTAAAACTAAGAGTGGCAAAATTATATAGGCAAGAGAAATTTCCACCAAGTGGGAAGGCAGTAACTTTAGCAAAGGCAGTCACTTTGCACTGCTGATGTGCTACTTCCAACCAAAAAAACCCAAACAACAACTAGCATTGTTTGCAATAGCTTGCATAGCTGTGCATAATACAAGCTGATATATTTATGCTAATTCTGCTTTGCTCTTACATCAAAGGTTTTTAAGACAAAACTCTCCATAAATACAACAGTGCCACCACTGAGCACTCTATCTCAATGTGCAGTGAAAATGATGAAGCTTAAAGCAGGACATTGCCATAACCAGAAATACTAACGCTGAGTTGAAATAGCTGCTGGAAAATCCATGGAGGTATAAACATCTGGAAACCAGGAAAGCAATCTAGCAGCCATACTTACATACTAACCCTACAATGTATGTCCAGAGCTCACTGGTAGCTGGATAGAGATGCTTCCTTGAAAGACAAAACTTTAGAAAGTATTTTGCTTTTTAGTTCTGAAATCCATCACTGTTACATCTGCCCAGTAGCAGTAATCCACTCTCAGTGATGCTTCTGGGTTAAATACTGCCCTATAGATACTTCTCAATGATGAAAACTCTGATTTCTTTCAACAGGCTACATAAATCCACAAGAAAGCCCAGAAATGAAATTCCCCTTTCTTCCAACCAAGACAGTACAAACCAAAATAAAATGTCTTATTATTTAGAGCAATACCACAGGCTTGGTGTTTGTAAAAGCTGTAGTGGAAATCAGTTCTGTTTTCTTTGGATCCTTGTGTTGCTTAGACAGCACTGTTGTTCTTTGCAATAATTTCAGTCGCTCATTAAAAGTCAAAAAGAATAAGGGCCTAAAAAATTATAATAAGGAATATAATGTTTTACTACATTTGTAGCCTTACATGAATATTTCTATTTCAGTGTGCATTTTATGAAAATGATGCTCTCAACACTTCACAAAGTTTAAGGCAACACCTTTACGGCTTGTTCATCAGCCAGTGTCGTTGGTCTCAAGGCCAAACCACTTTTATACTTTTAATTCTACATCTCTCCATAACCATCATGTTTTAAATTTACAGCTTCCTCCTTACAACAAGGCCACAATTCCTAGTTTATCCTGTGATCTCCTGAGCCTACACAGTTTTTCTAGTATCTTTTACATACTTTTACATATCAACACAGTCCCCTTCTTCAATACAGGATACTTGGCCCTGGTGTTCAGTTACATTTCAGAAGTTCATCAGACCCTGATACAGATCCCTGCTGTACCAAATCCCACCTGCTTGGTCCCTCTACTCTGGAAAAAGGGGGGCTTTTATTCTCTCCCACTACTCCACCTTATCACACTGCTTCCCCATTTCACCATCCCATTTTTGCAAGGTACATCCTGCTCTGCTCTGATGGAAGGAGCAGTGCTATCTGCACTATAATTTTCCTTTCTTCTCTACTGATAGGAAAAGCTACCATCTCATCTCCTTGCTCCTGGTAGATATTCTTCATGGCCATGCTTGGATTTGGCATCCTGGTAAACCACCTTTTTTTCCTGTGGTAGTGCTTGTGGGGGGGGAAAAAAAAGTTAATTGGAGGTTCACTGCTGCAAAGCAGGGGAAAAACAGAGGAAGGCAGAACAAGAAAATAATTTCTATTACGAAGCTCAACAAAAATGTTTTAAATGGAATACTATTCATTTTATTATTTTATTATTTCATTTTTCAAGTCCATTGCAATTCTTAACAAGCCCACTTTCAGAGTGAGACATATTTAAGCGACCCAAATCTTTATGGCAATAGGTTCTGTAGAAGTCATATGCACTTGCAAAGAAGGAAATAAAAATCCATCTCCAAAAATGTGGAGATACACCTGCAAAACACCCTCCTTCTAAGTATTATCACAGATACTTCGCCTCACTAGCAGGATTTTCAGACTTCATCAGCCATGCTGTCCCCACACCACCACTGCCAAGTCTGGTCCTCAACGACAGAAACATGAGTGTCATCAGTAATCAGGCAGCTGGAAAACAGCTCAGTAACTTCTGCAGCATCCCTCACCAAAAAAATATAGTTATTAACTCACCTACAGAACATTCATCTTGATAGCAGTATTTTCAAAATGCCAATTCTGAGCTGCTTGTCACACTGGGATAAATTAAACATAGTCCTAAATCCTTTAAATGTTTGGAAACTCGTATGAATGTTTAAGCCCCCTACTGCAGCATACCAGTGCAGCTATAGGATTAGACTTAATTACACTATGGAGTAAGCCCTAAAACATAAATCACTTTAGCTTAGAAGAACTTTTATCTTGGAAATACTAAGAAATCAAGCCAGATTTAAATGGATAAAGTGCAAGGATAGATTTTCAAAATGAATATTTATATTAAATGTGCAGTGTGCCGACCAACACAGCCTTGTAGTCAAAGACTTAAGGAGCCATGACCAGAAGACTTCTGCAGGCTCATCTCCTTCATAGCTACTGCTGCACGGCAACATCAAGCTGAGCCTTCAAAACTCATTAGCACTGAAACACACACACACCTTAAATGGCATATTCTGTGGGGAAACAGAGCCTCACCATTTAAGTGATAGCAGTACTCATAAAATCTGGGGTAGCTGATATTTAAGCTTGGATCTCACCACAAAGCACCTGTTCCTCTGCCAGTACTTCTCCCCCTCAACTAATACATTGAGAATCACTTCTGAGCTCTTGTGTCTGCCTACAAGGCCTCAGCTAAGTCCTGAACAGCAAACCATGTCACAACCTGGGCACTTTCCCCATCTCCCATATATAACTTCAATGGCTGCCCATCTCCCCTGTTTCACTTCTATGGAAGGGAACTGTGAAAGATCTAGAATGATCACGAGCATGTAGGACAGAAGACATGTTCAGGGAAAGAGGCCCATGAGCTGAGCCCTGAGCACCAATGCCACCTGGCACAGGTGAAGCTCCCATTTTTATTGACAGACATGCAAGCAAATAAGCCTGAAGATAATTTCCAATCTGTAGAAAAAACAGGGATCTCTTCACCTTAGTCATCCATAGTGTCTTATTCAGCAGGTACCTGTCAGACCTAAAAATGGAGTCAGAGTTGTGGAGGATGACAATGAAAACACTTCCTCCACTAGATTTGGAGTCCAGACTGGAAGCAGCCCTCCAGTGCAGATACTCAGGGTACCAGGCTACACCTTGTATTATAAAAATGCCTCAAATGTGGGTGGTCAAGAGGATGGTGCCAGACTCTTTCCAGTGCTGCCAGTGACAGGGTAAGGAGAGATGGCCATAAACAAAAAACAGAGGAGGTTCTGCCTCAGCATCAGGAAGAACTTCCTTACACTGAGGGTGGCAGAGCACTGGAACTGCCCAGGGAGGGAGTCCTCTCTGGAGACATTCAAAACCCACCTGGACACGTTCCTGTGTCACCTGCTCTAAGTGACCCTGCCTTGGCAGGGGGCTTGGATGAGATGATCTCCAGAGATGCCTTCCAACCCTAACAATTTTGTGATTCAATATGTAGAGACAGATCCTTCTCCAGCACTTTCTTTCAAAGGCTTCCACTTTAAAACAACAATAAAAAAAGTATTTGCAAGTTTTCTTTAAATAAAGATCAAAAAAAACCACATAGGGTACTTGACAAGGAAGTTGGATTACTAACCCTGCTCCAGTGCAATTAAATAATTTCTAGCAAGTAGGACATTTCAGCTGAAATAGGAAGATTAACTCAGTTCTTCCTCAGGGGGTCAGAAACTTGCCCCAGTTTGGGGACTGGGGATTTGATCCAATCTCCCATTTCTCAAAAGAGTTCAGCAATCTCTGATTTTATGTACATAAACACTGCTGCCAGCTTGTTCTTGTGGGAAAGGCAAAAATTTACCCAACTGTCATAAAAGGCTCAAGACCCTGAAATATCAAGTTGTCATGTTTAGACTCTTAGTTATTGATGGAAGTTCTCTAAAACTGTTTACAATGAGAAATACATTAAAGGGACGTAGTATCATAGATACAAACAGATTTTATGTGAGAAAAAACCATAAACCCACAATGAAACAGCTTCATTTAGACACTCCCTTGCAGTTACTAATTCTGCAAAACTCCAGAAATGTTCAAATACATGAAGACCCAAAGTAAACAAATACAGCTGAGAAAAGAAAAACAGTTCCAACAACTTATGCAGTGAAAAAACAGAAACCATCAAGAGCTATTTTAAATGGAAAGACATACTTAAAATTTCCTTTCCTTTAGAGATGTCTATAGTAAAAGATTCTTTTGAAAATGCTTATTTTCATAGTTTCAAAACAAAGCTCAATAGCACCTTCCTGAAGTTTCTTACATGTTGTGAAAATGTAGTTGAAAGAAATAGTGCTGAAGAATATTTCTTATAATACTTGTCAAGATTTTACAAGCAAGAAACCAGAAAGCCATCTAATTAATTATATTTAAATATTTTCTTACTTTAACAGCTTGTTACATGGAAAATTCTTTTTAATAAATTCTATACATGAATACAAGCATTTAATCTTTAAAAAGAAATATTAAAATATAGCTAATTAACATCTGCTAGTGATATTAAAAACTTACAAGGCCACCTTTCATAGGCAATACAGTAGGCACAATTAAAAAATTAGCATGGTAAAACCAGTACCATTAGAAAAATGATAATGTTCAGCCAGGGGGATACAATAGAATGGCCTAATTCTGACAACTGTGAATTTTGAGCTGCTCTTCTGATTAGCTGTGGGGTCTTGTTTGTCAAAACTCTTTGTATTAAACAGCCTTTTCTGGAACATGAGATATTACTGCAGTCAGGTCAGCATGGCTAATTAAAAGTAATGTCTACAACCTAATTGCCCTTAGTTAACCATTTCTAAGCACTGAAACTCTACACACATGAAATATTGCAAAATTATTTTTTCTTAAATAAACACACTATAAAAGTTTTGACTATGTAAAAACAAATCAAGTCTTTAAAATTATATTTGGAAAAAGAAAACCCCAACAAAAACAAACCATACATGATTTACAGCAGTGTTCAAGGGCACTGCAACCTTCACAAAAACTCCATGAATGATTTCTTTTATTTTTGAGTGGTACAGCTATGTTTTTCTCTAGATAAGAGGACATTTTCCCATACCACAGGATGGTTCATTCCCCTTTCTTCAGCCTCATGTCTAAAGGTACATGTTGTTAGAAGTCAAGAAAGAAAACTGAAGGCATGTATAACATTATGTCTTGAAGACATACCAGTATATTACAGAGTTCTTCAAGCAGATGGTTAAATGTACCAGTTTTGGCACTGGAACACAATGCAATTTAGGTCCTCATGATGTTGCAATTAATGATTGCAGCTGTGTAACTCAACACAAGTGCTACACTTGTGCATGGTCACACGCTTGTGTGTGTAATACCAGCACTGACTACAGCTGTTGAGGTGTTTGCTGTTAGAACACACTGAGTATATTCTGTTGGGAAATACATGCCACAGAGCTCACTCCTTAAAACTACAGGCCTTCACAAACCATTCACAACCCATTTAACTGGAGATGAACATCAAGCTAGCTGTCAATGAGCATCCAAACTTTTGTTTAATATGCAAATTTGACACTCAAAAGTGGGGCTTTGTATTACTGTTAAATTTAATGACCCTTCACTGAAACAATATTCTTGAAAAGTCTCGTTTTAGAAATCAGACTGTCCAGATTCTTTTGAATGGTTTTGCCTATCTGAGGGGTTTGGTGAAGTTATGATGATGATGATGCTGGAAATTCTTCCTGACCACAGATTATAAGAAACCATAAAATCCTCACCATCCTAAAGAAAACAAAAGCTGTACTGAGTCATGACCACTGCTTTTAATTAAAAGGAGAGAGGAAGGCAGTGCAGGGAAAGTGGAGGCATCCCAGCTCCAAGAAAACAAACAAAGCAAACTAAAGAAACCCAAAACCTGGAATTGTGAGTGTAGGGACAGAAAAAAGAAAAGTGAGAAATGACAAGGCACAGAGAGGTAGAAGAGAAATACTATTAACCAGGCAAAGAGCAGAGAGAAGAAAGTGTTGGGAACAGAGAAGGAGGCACTGAACAATGAGATGAGAAGCAGGAGAAGATTACAAGGACAGAGAAGGATTTTAAGAAAAATGAAAAAGACAGCTCAAGTTCTCTTTCTCATCTCATCTCCTCTCTCACAGCTCCTACATCCTGCAGAAGGAACAGAGCTGGGATAAGGGCACTGTGGAGAAGGGTGAAGCTCTCAGTGAAGCTCCTCATGAAGTAAAGCTCCCTGCTAACCCAGACCATTTTTGGGTTGAGGAGAGAGATACATCTCTCTCCTGCAGCCTCTGTGCCTGAGGCACACTGCTGAGCTTAGAAGGCTGGGGGCAAAGGAGCTGGCACTGGGTGGTTGGCAGGAGGATATCACACAGGGATACCAGGCTCAGAGCACCGCGCACTTTCAGGATGAAAATGCACAGTTGGAGTAAATCCAGCAATCAGAAATACTGACCAGCCGATTGAATGAGTGCTGAGGTTTGCTGCAGACTCCTCAGTAAATCCAGTTCTTCTTTCTGGCAATGTTTCAAGACCCCTTTCATGTGCTGATTGCATATGACCAGATACACAACAGGCTTGTCCCTGGGGATGCTCTCCACCTTGTCCTCACAGGTGCCATAGACTATTGCTTAGAAAGACTGCTTAAACTACTCCTCCATTCCTGCCCTCCCTGAGAGTATCAGACTACCCCAAGATTGCTGTATATCCATTCTCCTCTAAGATACGTGGTTAATTAACAGATCTCCCTTCTCCTGTAAACAAAAGTAAATCTCCAAACTGAAAGTTAAATACAAGATTGATACTGACTGCCCAAAGTAGCATAAGAAATTTATCCCAAACCCATAAATTGGACAGAAATATGGCAATCTTGTATCTACTGCTTTATCTTCATTAAGAGATGAGAATCAGCAAAGTTTTTAAGTAGTTGACTGAAACTACTTGACCCTGCTTGGCAGGGTTAAGATGCCTAAATCAGACAAATAATGAGATGTGGAAACCAAGGTGCCAAACCTCAAATGAGGACACGTGGTGTCTATTTATCTGTTCATGTCTGCTTCATGAAGGTAACTTCTCCTGCCCAGCTGCCCTGCCAGCACACCATCCCCACCACTGCTGGGGAACTGAGTCCCTCCACTGAAGATGTCCCTCAGTCCTAGTTCCAGCTCATCAGTGATCTGGACTGGTTTCAAGGCATTCTTTAAAAGCTAATGAAAAGGGAGGGCTGGCTGTGTCACCCCAGCCAGGACTGAATGCTGCCGTCATCATAAATCACAAATCCAACCTTTCCTGTTGACAAAATGAGCAATATATTTCCAACAAAACTACAGACCTGCTGAAGCATCTGTATGAACACAAAACATTGAATTCCATTTCTAGGATGGCAGAAATAAATCCCATGCAGCACGACATGAGGAAGGTAAAAATATGAAATGTGACTGTAAAATTAATGTAGGTTAACTTGTGATCACAAAAATTAACACAGATCTTTGAATGTTCCTGGTGTCAGTCCATGGCACAGCTAAAATGGTTTGGCTGCCTTAATTTCATAGTATATATGCAATGTATCTAGAATTTCAAGTTCCCAGTTCCTCAGCTGACAGAAATGGCTTCGGAGATGATTTTCACATTCTGGGAACAGATTTTTACCCTTAAATTAGCCATGTGTACTCTCAGACTTAACATTTTGTCTTGAAATAAAACAGCAGCGATAATGGTTAATTTAAGACCCCACACAATGCAAATTTATGTTCTGGAGCCAAATATGCTGATTGGAAACAGATGAACATGAAATGCCTTTTACTGAGCAGAATTAAAACTAAGTATTAGTGAAGTGTGTTGCTAATTTGACACATGACACGTTAGACATTGATTACTGATTTCTTTCTTTGCTACAATGAAATACCAGAAGTGCCCTATTAATCTTTCAAGAATTGTACCACCATTGTTATGAAGTGCCACATGTTCAGCTCCTGTCCCCCCTGCTGCCCTCACGGGCTTCAGCTGGTTTACTTGTACTCAACAAGGATGAAGCTACTCTTTCCATTACTCCTGACAATGGATTCCTGACACCTCTTGTTTTGGAGTTTAAGTGACAAAAATAAAGATTTTAAACTTTAATGCTCATCTTCTGCTCAGACCTTGAGATCAAGCTCAGAGTGTTGTGGATGGACTTGTGCCTGACGACAGGAAAAAAGCACCCCAGCTTTCAAAATGGGCAGGAAAGAGGATACAGGGAACTGCCAGCCAGCCAGCCTTACCTTCCTCCCTGGAAAGGTGATGGAGTGGTTCATTCTAGAGGCCATCTCTATCCACATGGATGACAAGAAAGTGTCAGGAGTAGCAGTTCATTACCTCACTATTATCAGTTTAGTACCTCACTAAAAGTAGATCATGCTTGACCAACTTGATTGCCTTCTGTGATGAAACAACTGCCTGGATGCATGAGGGGAGAGCAGTGCATATTGTCTACCTTGACTTCAGCAAGGCTTTTGACCCTGTCTCTTACAACACCCTCATAGGCAAACTCAGTAAGTGTGGGCAGGATGCCTGGACAGTGAGGTGGATTGAGAACAGGCTAAACAGCAGATCCCAGGGGCCATAAGCAGTGACACAGGGTCTAGTCAGAGGCCTGTCACCAGTGGTGACCCCAGAGCTCTACATTGCATCTACATCAGCACTCCTAACTTGTTCATCAGTGATTTGGAAGAAGGGGAAAATGCCTCCTCAGCAAGTTCACTGATGACACCAAGCTGGGAGCAATGGTCAGTTCTGCAGAGGGCTGTGTGGCCCCTCAACGCTGTGGGACCTCAACAGTTTGCAGAGATGGGCAGAGAAGAATCTTCTGAAGTTTAACAAGGACAAATTCAGGGTCCTGCACCTGGGGAAGAACAACCCCCTGCACCAGCACAGGCTGGGGCTGACCTGCTGGAAAGCAGCTCTGCAGAGAAGGACCTGGGGGTCCTGGGGGACAACATCTGTCCATGAGCCAGCAGTGCTCTGGTGGCCAAGCAGGACAATGGTGTCCTGGGCTGCATTGGGAAAGGCACTGCCAGCAGGTCAAGGGAAGTGATCCTGACCCTCTCCTCAGCCCTGCTCAGGCCACATCTGGAGTGTTGTGTGCAGTTCTGGGCTCCTCAGGACAAGACAGACATGGAGCTCCTGGAGCAGGTCCAGCAAAGGGCAATAAGGATGATCAAGGGACCGGAGCATCTCTCTTATGAGGAAAGGCTGAGAGAGTTGGGCCTGTTTAGCCTTCAGAAGAGACAACTGAGAGGGGACCTCATCAATGTCTATCGGTATCTGAAGGGGGGGTATCAAGAGGATGGATTCAGACTCTTCTCAGAGGGGCCAAGCAATGGGACAAGGGGCAACAGGCAGAATTCGACCCACCTGAATATGAGGAAGAACTTCTTTACCAGCAGAACTTTTTTTAATGGGCACTGGAACAAATTGTTCAGAAAGGTTTTAGAGTCTCCCTGACTGGAGATATTCTAGAACTGTTCAGTCAAAATTCTGTGCCATGTACTTTAGCAACACACTGCTTAAGCAGGGAGGTTGGACCAATGACCCACTATGGTCCCTTCCAACCTCACCCATTCTCTGATTCTGTGGGACTCAGTATTTGGAAAGCAGTATTAATAACCAAGTAACAGAAAGTTCTGAAGTACTGAGGCTACCAGTGCTTGTTTGCACTGAAGGTCTCTGTTACAAAAAGCTAAAGCAATCTACTGAATAGAAAAAACAGTAAACAAAGTCCAGGTTGGGAATAAAGGATGGTAAAAAGCCTGGAACTACTAGAATACTTCCAAAAAGGAGTCAGGTAATAACAAAAATAAATAGAAAGCTCTGGAGGACTAAGGCAAGAAGTCTTGACTTGCTCTGGAGGTCTCCATTGTAAAAAGCTAAAACAAATTTACTGAATGGAGCAACTGCAATCAAAGTAAAGGTTGGGAATAAAGGGTGAGAAAAAGCCTGGAACTACTCAAGTACTTCCAAAAAGGATTCTGCAACATTGATACATACATGGCTGTGTGACTCAGGCCAGCAAGAGAAGAGAAAGCCTCAATTCTTCTGGAATGACATTCAACTATATACTTGCAACTGATAAATCTGCCAACCCAATTGACTAGTAAAGGTAGAGGAACAGAAATTATCACAACATACCTCCTGAGACAACAGGGGAGGACATACTAACATCATTCTGGAATTGCTCTCCTTTTATCAACCCCCTGGACAACAAAATGTGCACTTTAATTCAAAAAGTTACCTGTAGAAGCAGAATGCCAAACGCTTGTCCACACTCCAAACAGGGGAATGTAATGCTCTAAAGGATTCTGGAAAAAAAAAAAAAAAAAATATGAAAAAAGGCATTAAAAAATCCAAAACACAATGTAGCAGTAACACTGCAGGTGCATGCACATCAGTACTGAAGGTCATGGAAACAGGGCACCAAGGTCAGTCCATGCCAGGAGATGGGAGGGGAAGAAGTGCAAGGGAGACACAACATCAATCTGGACTATTTCACATGAAAGGTGAGATAAATGATGACTTCAATGTGGCTGAAGCCTACAAGCTATGTAATAATAACAACTAATTAAAAGGTCATTATGGAAGTCTCAGAACACAAGCTTGCATGTGATTCAGTATCTGATGTGTGAGATGAAATGCATCTGTGCTGAAGATCAATGAATAAATGCAAAAAGGCCAAAATGTCAAAATGCAATTTTTAATTCACTGATGAAGGACAAAAAATTATGCCTTTTAAGTTCTTGTTATAGATAAATAATCCCTTTTATTGTGTTTTTGGCTATTTCTAAATAAAGGAGAGAGAAAATACTGCAAAGGAAAAAACACTACTCTGTTTCTATGATAAAAATTTTGTAGGGCATGGAATCCATGCCAGCTACTTTACAAGTAACTGAGGGGAAAATATCAATATGTAAATGTTAGTGTTATTTCAGGGCAACAGCTAGTTGATTTTGACATGAAAATATGGAATCTATATTGATGATCTGTTTTCGCACACTCAAAGTTAAGGTCAAAGAGCAAAATATTTGTGTGCTTAAAAACTCTCCCTTGCTGGGAGGGATGACAGGATATGTTCCAAGCTAACAGCAAAAAGCACAAAAAATATACTCTTTAATTTCTGTATGTCTGTATGTAAAAATTTTGCTTGTTTTTTTTCTTAGTCTCTTTCCCTTTTCTAAAACATTCATTTTAGACGCTTTTTAAAACTATGCCAGTATTGTATCTACAAAACACTACTCCTGTCTAGTCAATCAATACATCTTTCATTTCATATGCAACACCTTCTCCTTTTTCTCCCCAAAATTATTAGCTACTCTTTTGAGATTTAAACCAGCTACTGAAGTCTACACAGAAAAAAAAAATATATCCAAACCACTGTATTTTGTGTCACCTGCTAAAAAAGATTGAAAATATCTTCATAATAAATTGGCTGACAGAAAAACACATAATTTAAAAATTTTGAGATAATAGTCCTGTAATTAAGCATTTGTGTATGCAAAAGGTAAGGGAAAAATAAGTCAGTGTATTTCTTTGGGAGGAAAACACCTCTGCTGCAGGATGCATCTTTGTATGTGGAAAAAAGGCAGCGATGGAGGAAGGGGAGAAGCAGTTTTCCTCTCTGCTGTGAGCAGGGTGACAGCCAGCAGAAGGGCAGAAATGCCATGCTGAGGAAGACCCACTGTCACAATGGCTTTTAAGAGAGATCCAGAACTCAGTTACCACGTAAGTGCACGCACAAAAAAGTCTTCTTCCCGTACCAACAAGAATACACTTTTACTTTCTAAATGATACAAGTATATGGACATAATAACTCACATACTATTGGTTTATTCCAATAGTAGTAATTCAAACAGACACATTTATGATATGAATGCCAGTGTGAACTATATAGTGGAATATGTGGTTGTTTAGTGAACACCAGTGTACACCATGTTAAGAATGTATAGCCTATTTTATCTTCTAAGTGTTAGAAAGAGGTCACAGCAATAAAAAGTGGAAGAACTAATACTGGAGTAGTTCTTGTACAGTGAGTTGTCATAATCCTCTGTAGACGCACTGCTCCAGGTCTCAAGGATTTCCCAAGATGGTATCCATTAAATTGTCAAACCACCAGGAAAGCACACACCACATGGGCTTCACTGAGCTTGGTTCTGGACCCAGGACAGAAACGACTGAAGAAGATATGCATACACAATTCTAACAGATGAATGTTCTGTGGAGCTTTTAGTGCATAACTGGTTTCATTGTTCATGCCATGAAACAAATCCCCAACAATACTATTTAGCATCTGCTGCAGCAGTGTGCACTGACAAAACTGTCCATGGATAAAGCTTATGGAGTAATGTGGAGGCAGAACAAGTTCTGAACTAACTTACACACTGTACAAGTTCTTCAACATAACACACAATATCCTCACAGCTACATGTCTCACCCATGGAACCGTGAAGCAGCAGTGTGGAAAACCCTCTGTGAGGACTCCTGTCTCTGCCAGCAGGACAGCAAATCCTCAGGCAGGCAGCACTGGTAGGATGAACAGAACAATGCAGAACCATGTACTAATTGCCCTGTTTAAGTAGATGAACTGTTCTGGTAAAAGATGTCACTTAGCACTTTATCAAGTGCTAAACTTTATCATTTCAGACAAATCTCTTAATCAACACAACACCCTTAACACAGCTGAGAAGGGTCACATACCCCACTGTGAGTATTTTTAAACATTAACACAGAACTGCAAGAAAAAGTAGAGAAAATCAAGACTATAGCATAAATTTCAGTAGAATTCATGAGCAAGGGCTTATCAGGATAGCTAAAAGCACCAGATCCTCCTTTCCCAATTTAATATACTGTTTAGCATAAGAGGTGTCACATGAATATTTTTCAAGTTCTAATTATTCACACAAGTGCAATTCTTATGTGTTTAGCAAGCACCATGGCATACCCCTGTCACCAAGTTTTGGCTACTCCAGCTACTTCCCTGTATGGCCCAGTTCCAACGCAGAAGAACCCAGAAAGGCCACCACAACCTACATGCACTTGTTTTTCTTCATGAAAATATAAAAGGAAGATGATAAATAGACAAGAAATAGACTCTGCTCATCCCACTCCTTCTGTGGAACTTGCAGTAGAATACAAGGCCAGACCTGTATTGGAAGAACCATCCTACTTGTGATAAACCAACACCAAATGTTCGGCCTCCAAGAAGGCAACCTATGTCTGACAACTACTATAGCTGATTCTCAGGTGCTTTTTAATTCTTTCTTTGATTTCTTCCTGGATCTGGAGGCCCAGGATTTAATATCTCCTGCAGTTGTATGACTCAGATTAAAATACAGCAGGATATGTTGCTGCACAGATTTACAGTAGAGTTTGAAAATGTTTGTTATCATAAGGAGCTCAATGCTTTTTCCTGGTGATGGAAACCCATTGACACTCTAATATTTATTTTTTTTTCCCTTTAAGTAACTTAACAAGACCTATGTAAGCAGATTTGTATCACAGAATCAGAGAAGGGTTTGGGTTCAAAGTGACTTTAAAGATCATTTGTTTCCAACATCCCCACCATGGCCAGTGACACCTTCCACTAGACCAAGCTGGCTCAAAACCCAGTCCAGCCTGGTTCACTCCAACAGGAAAGACTTCTCTTAAAAATCAATAATAGATATGCTGATGTAGTGCCAAACACACAGCAGCTGAGATATGTGCAAAGAACTGATTGGTCACTGGCTCCTACTAGATAGGTGCAAATGGCCTCAACATGAATATTTAAAGCAACTGTCCTTATCTTTTCAGTTCTATTTTGAGGAAAAAAAAATAAAGAGAGAGAAAGAAAAGTAAGAGAAAGTAAAAACAAAAAAATAATCTAAACCATCTGAGAACCGAAACAACATAAGAAGAGCTCATATCAGACTTCTCAAAATCACAAAAAATCATGACACTGAGTGATGTAGCTGGTTTCTCCTTGGAGCTTCAGCTGAGATTTAGTCTCCTCTGGAAGTGCAGAAAATGCCCCAAACCTAGACAGGAGCATCCAAATCAAGACAAGAAACTCTGGACTAGACTCAGACTGTAAAAAAAAAAAAAATTATCTTCTTTAATTATATGGGTGTGAGCTATTCTCCTCTGAATTGACATTCCTCTGTAGCTTTTTTTCCTCTGTAAAATCCCACACTCATTCAAATTTCTCTCAAAAAAATCCTTGTGGAACGCCTAGAAAAACAGTCCACAATGGCTGGGCAGCTGGCATACTGCAATGGCTCATTATCCTAATTTCAACAGGAAATCTCTTATCTGCTGGTTAAATCAAGGTCAAGTGGAAAATTTTAACAACCAATATGAGGAGATCTGTGCACCTTAAAGTTAAGTTTGTAACTAGATAAATTATAAACATTTTTACCATTTTTTAGAAATGTATTTTTTTGACCATTTGATAAGCAAAAGGCATGCAAATCATTCAGGAAGGAGTGATGCTCCTTTTCAGGACAGACTGACTAACTTGGGGACAGACACACCCAGGCTGGGTACTGGCAGGACAGAAATTCTCCTGCCATTTGTGATGCCAGGTCACTCCAGTAATATGACACACTTAGAAGATTCTAAGATATTATTTAATATCTTCATAATGAGGTTGAGACCTTTAGAACTAAGTCATTGAAACGCTAACGTACATACAAAACCACTGAAAACTTCACCTCGTTTCACCAGTGATCCCTTTAGCTGATCCCTTGCCAGTTCAAAATTCTTACAATAAAAAGCACCCATGATATGAGAAAAACAAATATCAGAGTCCTGCGACTGGCATTGCATATTCAAAATTTTAAAATCCCCAAGGAAGGATTGACCCAAGTGTTTGCCATGTATGCAAGAGCCCAGAGAGGATTTTTAAATGGAGAAAGAGGCCAGCCTAACATCTGGATTTCTTATTTGAGATACATCTGAAGAATGGAAGAGACATCTGTCCCTGGATATTATCAGCAGAGGGACACATCTCATAACATATTCTCAAAGCCATTGTCAAGGACATATCTTCTTCAGCATCTCTTAACTCAAAAGCATGGTGTGCCCCATGCCTGGGGTAAGAATGCAGGCACTGCAGTGAGGATTCAGGGACAGTAGCTGACTTTTCCTATTTTTTACTTGCTGGAAAACAAGGAGTTTGCTTCCTCAGCCTGGCTCCTCTTTAGACAACCACAACATGAGAATTGCCAAAGCTTATCTCAGTTTAATCTCAGAGATATGAATCTTAATGAAGAATAATTACAGCAAAAACTACTTTGCCTTCCTGATAGAAACTGAAATGAAAGAAAAATCAAATGAAATTACTATAAAACAATTTTTAGATAGGCAACATCATGTCAACTGAATGCATCTTATGAAAAGCAAAAATATTTATACCTGAATATGCTTTCTATAGCTGCTCTGCTTATTGCCTTCATGCAGGTTCAGAGAAGTCTCATCCTTGAACATTAAAATCATAGAAATACTACAACAGGAAAAGTGAAAACCGCACGTGAAACTTCATTTGAACTACCAGTATGACAACAAATCTTAATTAGGAGACCACACACCAACATGTACAGACAGAGAGGAATTCCGTGTGCCCAAGCTGGCCAACCTGTAAATGAGTGGAGAGCTCAAAGTTGCTGCCCATGCTCTGCTGAGGAGCACACAGTGCATTAATACAGCAGGAGGTGGGAACCATGACTTGCATGACATAGCAAACCTTACTTCTGACATGCTTCCCATGAAAGAAAAAAAAAAAATAATGTTAAAACACCTCCTAAACCTCTTTCTTTGGAAAAATGTTCATCTCACCACCTTTTTGAAAAAAATACCATAATAGAGGGGAAAAACAAAACAAACCCCAAACAATCAAGGCAGTGACACAGCCACGAAAGAGAAATGGAAATGTTTAAGAGAATGAAATTCAATTCATCACTGACCTTTGCCTGAATGAAACATTGGGAAATTTCACTGGCTTTGGTGACTGCCAGCAAAAGGAGATTTAAAAAGTGCGATGGTTTATATGAAATATTCATATTTAGATGTGTCAGTGACCTTGCTCAGAAAGTGTACCTGGTGTTTCCCATAATGGAATCCTCTATTTCCTCACTTGCATAGCGTTTTTTTGTGTTGATCTCGAAAGTCGTTGATAATCTCAAAGGTCTTTTCCAACCTAGTTCATTCTGTGATTCTGTTTTGTTGGCTTTTTTTTTTTTAATGAGTCTCACATGATTATGATTCACAATTACTGAAGGTAGCCTCTCATTCTGAGAGTTAACATTGAACAAATTTTTAACCAATATAATTTTATTCAGTATTGCCCAATCTACCAAAAATGAAAACCAATTTTTGAAATAAATAATTTGAGCTGGAGAGATGTAATTGGAGCACATTTGAAGCTTACTGTCTTTCCCAACAATCCATGTTAAAGATATAAAAATGTTTTTATAAACAAATATACTTTATTTGTAATTTTTACAAAAAAGAGAAGTATTAATTCAGGTACTGAAAAAGCTAGGCTTGTATTTTTCATGGAAGTGCTTAATTAAGCCTAAATTCAGAGATTCTGTGCAAACTTTCAAGAGGTACTTAGCATCCAAAAGTCAAACTGTGACCATGAAATAGGTCCATGGTGTCTGTGGACACCAAATTTAACAAACCAGATTGGAATTCATGAAGTTGAAGACTGCCTTTTGAAATATTAGACTTTGTGCACTTCTGCTAGATGAAGAAGACACTATGCAGGTGGAAGGAATATAGCCCATTCCTTCTCATATCCCTGGCACATCACCCTTGGCAGCAGATCACACACATCTATTATTAACACCTCTTGCTGAAGAGGAGGAGATGAAAACAGGACTTAGCTGCCTATGTACTGAAAGTACCAAAAGGGGATTCTTGCTTCCTGTCTACAGAAAGAATCCCTTTGATTTTTATGCAGTTTTCTAATTAAATTTCTTTATGCATATTAAGTTTTCAAATGTCTAGCTATTTTAATCTCAGCCCCAAATCAAAAGAACATACATTCATAAATGACCCTTCCACTAAAAGAAACTAAACCAAAAACTAATACAAGGTTAGTTGTGCATAAAGATATCACCCACTCTAGTTGTTTCCTCAGTTCAACCAAGGAGAAGAGATCATGCACATAACTTCTAACTAGGTCGCAAACTCTACCTTTCTAATATTTTATTCATACACCTTGTAAAGGGATGCACATTATTTCAAGTTCCAAGAGGAGCATCATGGAATGAGCAACAGCTCTTCACGAGTGCTTCAGTATTGTGTTGGGATTACTTTATTTAGGGATGGAGAGACAGATCCAGTTTCTTCAGTCAGTGAGAAATAACAACATAAAATCAAGTTGTCAATCTCTTGACATACTATTTGCTTTAATTTATACTCAACAGGTCCTTGATGAGTTGGTGGATTACTCTAGAGGAATTCTCATATATCCTTGTAACAAGAAAATGCATTGTCCAAAGTCTGAATTGCATAATTTATACATATATTAGACAATATTTAATGGTTATAAAGTTTTTAAAATGTATGTACAGAATAACTGTGTGTGAATTTTCAGCTGGGAGATAGTGGATATCTTAAAAAATTACATGAGAATTCATCAAATGCCATAGCTCATTACCTGGGTGTTTAAGCATGCCTGATCCTGCTTCTTAGGATCTTTACAATCTGATGTCTTCTTTCAGGCCAGTATTTGTTACACCTGATTCACTAAGATTCAGAAATTCTAATCTTGAAACTCTCTTTTTTCTCCCCTAGCTAGAAAATGTTAGATATCTACACCACACTCAGTGCTGCTGAGAAAGGCAAGGGCCTTTGCAGAGGTTAAAAGCAGGCTCTGGGCACTGAGCCATCCTCCAAATGTTCTTTGCCCCTGCTAAACTGTGTTTGGATTTGCTGTGAGAGTATACAGTATCTGGAAAGAAATACACCAAGGGCAACCTAATATAAAAAAATAGGGAAGCAGCAGAGGAAACTATTTAAGAGCCATTTTTCCACTTCATTTGCTAACAGAATATGACTTACACAAAGATACTGGACTTGGAGTAGCATCCGCCTTTTTGGGTTGGATGTTTGCATTTGACTGAAGAATATTTAATTTCACACTGGACAACACATTTTAAGTTCTTCAAGAAAACGTCAGGTTCAAGCCTCACTGGATGGGTATAGTTGTAAAAATGAACTTCATGAGAGATAAAAGCAACTGAGTTAAGAATTAACAGTTGCTTATTTTCTTTTCTACTATTATATACGGATTTTGGTGTGACATCATACTCCAGGCAAACACTTGAAAATGCTACTATTTTTGAGAAGTTATGCCAAAAGGTTGAAAAAGGAAAGAAATTAAGGTCAGCTGACATGAAAAGAGAAACCATTCTCAGGGTGCTCATGGGGTGCATCTCAGAAGGGAGTTTTTCCTGTAGGCATGCTGCCTGGGGCAGCACAGGCTGCCTGCTGCCAGACCCCTGTTGACCCACCAGAGGCAGCTGAGGAGCTGGAGCACAGGAGAAGAGGGTGAGTGCACTGTGTTTGCTCAGCCATGAAAAGAGAGGGCTACAGGGAGACCTACCCATTAGCTGATTCTGCCTGATGGGAGGGGACACAGACTGTCCTCAAAGGTGCACAGGGAGGAAGGGGAGCATCAACCAGAGCAGCAATGGGATATTACAAGCCTTCTACAAGGGAAGAAAACTTTTTATTTTCAGGGAAGTGAAACACTGAAACAGAAGTTCAGAAAGTCTGCTGGACCTTCATCCTTGGAGATGCTCCAAAGTATCCTGTGCATTGCCCTGAGCAACCCGATCAGATGGGACTCAGGCTGGTCAGCAGGATGTACTAAATGACCCCTGCAAGTCCCTTCCAACCTATATGATTCCCTGACCTCATCTTGCCACCTCTGTTTCAGAAACCCAAGTGTTTCTTTGTCTCACCCTCTCCTCAGCAGTGCATGATCCAAACACGGAAGACAGAGCAATAAATAAGTACATGTTTAAATTCATCACCATCTTGAGCCACCTCTTTCCATTTCTCCATGCTTCAAAGACTGGAATGTTTGCTTCTCAGTATGCTGGGCACTTCCTCTGCTCTTTTGCTTTTTGCATCTCTTGGTTATTTATTTGCCAACAGCACACAAAACAGGATGACTTGAGAAAATCGAGAAAACACAAAGAAGAGAACAGGAACCACATAGAGAAAGAAAAGCATCATCTCTTCCTTTTTAGCAGCAGGCACCTGTAATTTATTCAGCAAGGCAGCGACTTAACAGGCACTGCTGTGCAGGACTGCTTTGTGTGCAGCATTAAGGAATCAGCTCAGGAAAGGAGGTGAGAAGGATGAAAAACTGCTAATGCCAGTGTTTAACTGCCAGTAGAGGCTAAACAGAGGGCTGATGGGCTGTGCCATTCTGAGCAAGCCTGGCTGTCATGCTGAAAACATGCCCCAAATTCCCTGTATTGGTGATACAGATATGCAGGGACATACAGGGACACACATGATATACTGGGACAAGACCAAGTGACAGGTATAACAAATGCTGCTATTTAGAAACTGTTAAATCAAAGGAGATGTTCTGATACCCCAGAACATGCATCAGTCAGGGAAATTCCTGAAAGTACTTCATAAAGTTCTGTGGTACATATCACATGGACTGAATGAGCCAGTTCAATCATGACCTAATCTGCTCCTTGCCCTCACAGAAGACCACATTGAGGCAGACCCATGCGATGATTTTGTCAAAAGAAAATAGAAGATAATGTAAGCAATATTAAGTTAGTTGGCTGTTTGACTCTCCCCAGTGTTTCTGCCAACAGTACAAGCAAGAACATACCAATATCTGCAGTGATACAAGTCAGTACCAGTATTCCCAGCAGACACTGAGCATCAGAGATCACTGAATTAATTTCTTCTGTTTAGTGAAAGTAAACCATAGCATTATTAGAGACTGACAGAGGACAAACAAACTAAAGCAACTCAGCAAACCCACACAAAACCTGGGTAATTAAACTCCCATTTTTCTCAGCAAGGATGCCTGGAATCTCAACACTGTAAAACATGTGACACGTCCCCCATTCAATTTTCCTTAAATCAGCTCTTTTTCTTCACCATCCCCACCAAACACAAACTGCATTTTGAAAGGATCCATTTTAAGAGATAAGCACAACTCCATAATGAAGTTACTGGAATCAAAGCCCAACCCTCTGGTACTTTGTCACATGGCTCCTGGGAAATGCTGCTGAGAGTCATTAAAGAAGCAAGTAACCGGTGGATTATCATCTTAAAGATGTTCAGTGCAAGACTCAGAGCCTGCATTCACAGCTATCTTATCTGCTAGTTACTAATGCAGAGAAGCAAACTTTGTGCTCACCACCAGTGAACCTCCAGATGGCTTTGCACTGCAGATGCTGTCCACACTGAATGTAAGCCACGATGCTACAAATGTGGTTTATGGTTGGTGAGGTTTCCAGCCAGTGTCTCTGCACTGCCAACAGTCCCTTCTTCAGTTCATTTTCTCATCTTACTGTCTAGCTGCCATTATCCAATCTCATTATTACACCAGCATACCAGGAACCTGCTGCAAAGGAGTACTTATGAGGGTGGAAATGTTTTACTTTAAATATTTCCTATGAAGGAATAAATGCATACAGTTCCCACCTCTGCATCTTTGTTTTCAGGACTTAAGCATTATTAACAACTCTATTGATAAGGAAACTATTATTGTTTTTACATAATAAGAGGTCATGCTAAGGATTAATAATATATATGTAATACTTATTGATTTCACAATGAACAATTTATTTGCACTTATAACCCATACCTCAGCTACAGAGACAGCACAGCTGCCCTCCACTAGTCACCACAGTCACATTAGAACCCCTCCACCAAAGCTCACGGTAAAAAAATGCACAACCAATGTAAACTGCATCACTTCTGAATCACTGCTTCGTGAGTTATGGGAATGCCACAATGTATTAGCTGCAAAACACTACACCTATCCCAAATTCTCCTTCAGCAAACTGTATACCTGGTGGGACCAAGCACCAGAGCAGCAATAGGTAATAGCCAAAGAAATGTCTGCCCTTTCCAGCCCTTTCACCTGGACAAGATGCTGGTGGATAGCTCATCTGTTGGATGAAAGCAGCTTAGAGTAGGATCATCCCGGGAAGGGGCTGTGTTACAACAGCTCTCAGCACAGCCAACCCTGCAGTGCTGGCTTTGCAGAGGTGCTCGCTGCTGTGACAAACTTTTCCTGGGAGCAGGTCCCAGGAAGCAGGAGCAGAGAGGGGCAGGACACCCCAGCCCAGCCCAGGGGAAGCATAGGGCACTGTTTGCACTGCAGGCCAGCTCCTGCTCCCCTGTCTAACAATGGCAAATCTCTTTGTCCCTTGGCAGTTCTGAGAACAGAATATTTGTCTCATAAAATTTCAATGTTGTTTTAATGCTACCATTATTAGCATTGTCTTCAGACAATAAAATGTTCTGTCACAGTCGCTGTGGGCTCACAGCAGTGAATACACACTGAGTCACCCTACATTAACTTAAATAGCACAACTGTGAACACATGTTCTTCAGTTAAATCTACACACACTCAAAAGTAAAAATAAGCAGATCTCCAAGGAAGAACTCGCTTTCTACACAATACAAAAGAACCCTAGCTGTGTGCTTTCACAACCTCAACAAACATGTGGCAAAAGGCTTAGTAAGACTACTCCTATTTTCTGATCTGGTAGTAGATGAATATACAAAGCCACCCCAAAGGGTTATGTAATTAAAAATGTGTGTGCCTAAACCTGTCTTTATCTATCCTGGGACCATGACAACACAAGCAGAGGTGGTA
This sequence comes from Cyanistes caeruleus, assembly GCF_971803275.1. Taxonomy (NCBI): domain Eukaryota; kingdom Metazoa; phylum Chordata; class Aves; order Passeriformes; family Paridae; genus Cyanistes; species Cyanistes caeruleus. The sequence continues at coordinate 38,268,180 of NC_141701.1, forward strand.
CCCACAAGCAGCCACTGTGCACCATGATGCCAACACAGAGCAGCTTCTGTCCCCTCCTTTCTCTTCAGATCAGAACAGCACCTCTCAGGATGAATAATGGCTCAGATGCTGTCTCACTATCTGTAATAACACACTCCCCATGTTATGTGCAGCCCCATTCAGAGCAGGAGATCCCAGAAGATTTCAAAGTGGAGCACAGGGACAGTCTATAGCCCAGACATTCACTCTTATCACAGGACTTGCTGTGCAGCCAATACACCACACACTGCTGAAACCAAAGCACATAAAACCAAAGCAAACAACTGATCTGTGTTCAGACCTGTCTGTGCTGCTGTCCCTTAAGTAAACCGTCACTAGGAATAGGAATGGCATAAAGTAACAGATTCCATACTTTGAAATGAAACTACAAAAGGCACAGAGGGTTAAAATGAACTTTTGTTTGTTTGTTTGTTTTACACCTCTGAAACCATCCAGCACAGTCCTCCTCACACCAAAGCTGCACAGCTGCCTGCAGGCACATTATTTTACACTTCCTGAAGCAAAACCTCCTACGTCTAACAGTTCTAACACACAACCAGATATACTCCATCCAGGTATCATCATTTTAAAAGGATTTTCCTGTCGTGCGTGTGCAATATATTGGGCACCTGAACAACTGTCCTGCCTGATAGAGCGTAACTTCACCATGATACGAATTCAAAGGATGCAAAATTGAGGAAAATAAAGCATTCATACCACCAAAGATGCCTCAATTCCCTTTCTCTAGGAGGAGTTTTGATGCACCTGAAGCTCCTGTCCTTGCCTTACTTGCAGGAACTTCTCTCTTTTCCTGTCCAGTATTTCCTTATGGACAAGAACTAGGGAAAGGAAGTCCCTAGTTCAGGGACTGAACTAGTTCAGCCACCTGGCAGTTTTAAGCCCAAGTTAGAAAACACAAGTAAACAACACAGCACACAAAAGTCTTCAAGGGAAGATCTAGCTATAGGAAAAACAATACCAATAAAAAGCTTTGGTTTTTTACCACAGAGTATATCTGAGGGGGACATTGTTTCACAACTCCCCTAAATTTTCAAACTCTCCCCCTCTACCTCGAGGCAGTGTCTAATGTAAAGAAAAGCAACTTTCTTGCCTTACTGTGAGGAAAGCTGTGGACCATAGCTTCTTACATACACAGAATGAAAGCAATACTTAAAAACCTAAAGAAACAAATTTTTTTTTCCCACCATATTTGAATACCTAATTCCTGCAATTGCCTGTACAGAACAATGAACAATGTTAGATAAACAGCCAGCGGTCTTAAACCTCATTTAAGCCCATGTAGGAGCTGTCTGGAGGAACCGGCAGCTGGCCACCTTGCCAGGGCCCAAGGTGACAGGACACACTATCTTTTGGAGCTGCTTTTATCCTACACTGATTTCCCCTTTTATCCCTGGCAGGTCTCTTGTGCACCTGTGCAATGCAAGCCTGGTTATCTCTGCCAGCCCAAAAGAGCACAGCTCAGCCCACGGGGTTGGTTGCCAGTGGCTGAACTATAGACAAAACAACAGCGTGCCCTTGTCCAAAGCATACACTGTGTGCCACAGGTTATGTGACTGCTGGGGCTCCCTTGGGTCCCTGTGGCACAGTGCTGGGCAGAGTCAACAGCTTCCCCAGCTCTCTCTCCTTCACCCAACAGCAACAAAATGAAACATGCCCTGTGCATGGAAACCAGCTGGGACAGCAATGCCAGACATACTTAGGACACCACAACCTGGTGAAGAAGGGTAGCACACTACTGTTACCAAATACCCATGAAAGCTTATCATACTCACTGAGGAAACTAATGACTTCAACCCCACAGACACAGGGGAAGGAGTAGGGATGAGAGAAATTTGTAGGTGTTTGCCCCAGGTGCCTCCTGGCCTTAAGTTTATGCCCTTATGCTCCAGAAAGCTTTTAGCACAGACTTTAATACTCTGAACTCTTTGCCTTCAAAACTGATGCATTCATACAATAAACATCTTTACAACAACCAACAACTGCTCTTGTCTCTTTGAGACCCAAGACCCCACGCAGAACTCGACACTCTTGCATGGATTTATTTCCCCCAGATGAGGCCACTGAAAGCCTTGCAGGTCATGGTCGGGCTGGTATCCCCTGGGCATGCAACAGTCCTCTCCTTCCAGATCAGACAAGGGAGCCAGAAACAACCACCCCAGTACTGAATACAGCTAGCAGAAATTACAAAGTACCATGGGGATTGAGGGAAATGTTAACACAGTATTCCTGAGCTAAAGTTTTCACTGTTCTCGCATCACTGCCACAAAGGGAAGGGAGCGAGGTTTCTGGGGCATGTTGTTATTGCAGCCCTGCACTGACTTGCACCAAGATCACCTAAATGGCAATGTGCAGCACATTTGGCTGGGCTAACTCCTCCTGTAAGCCACTGCTGCTCATGTGGAATCCAGATGGATATTTTTAATCACACTTCCTAACTACTGGCATTTTCATAGTAGTTACCAAGCAGGTGAATCCTTCAAACAATACCATGCAAAAACTACAAAAAGCCTCAAAATTTCAGGTCACACAATTTTCTCTCCTGCTTAGCACCCCAGATGTTTCAAACAAGGAGAGAGGTGCAGCGCACAGGGGTAGTCTTCCAGAAAAGCTGACTTTCTGGGGCTTACAGCTTATCCTCTGTAGCTCCTGGAAGGCTTATACTTCAACCATGTGAAAATGTTATCACTTATTATTACACTATATTTCATGCTCAATATTTATGCCCTTTTCTCCAGTGCCAAAAGCTCATGTTGATACCTTAAACTTTACTGTGCAAATGCAAGACTTCTATTTTTGGGATGCCTTTTATTTTTTTCCTTTTCTTTCTTGCCCCTCCTCCCTCAGACACCTAGGTAAGCTTTAAGATTTATTCAAAAATCCAACAGCAATGCAATCTTAGGGAAAAAACATCTAAGATGACAACATACCCTGGGCATTAAAAATATATTAAGAACACCATTTTTTTTTATTTCACACATTCAATCCTAGAGTGATTTTTATTAGCCTACAGAGCATTAAAGCCTTGTAAAGTCAGATTTACAACAGAACTTGAAACAGCCCCATCTATAGCCTGTGAAGTGCTGCTGTAACACAAATTCTAAGTGTCAAACTTTAGTGAATTATGTAACTCGGCACTTCCCCTCTTTTTTAGCGGTAATCTTATATGAAAAGCTGCTATCACAAAAACTGCCTGACCTTGTGCTGTAAATATCTCATTATTTTATTTATCTTAAAGCTGTTACAAAAGTAAAAGTGACAAGCCATGCATTAGATTGCTGATTTTGAAACTGTTTTGAAAGCTTGAATTTCATAATGAGTTCTGGATTAATATACATAGATAGAAGCAAAAGGATAAGATAAGACAGGAATGAGTAGGTAGATAAAAAAGAAAACAGGTTTTTAAGTTTTATCTTGTAAAATGTATGGAAGGTAACAGTCAACAAGAAATATCCAATTTGGGCAAAACCACCAATTTGGGCAGTATTTAAAATAAAGAAATGCATATTCCTTCTTCTTAGATTCTCTTAGTTTTTTGTAATTGCTCCAGGACCTTAGCAAAAACATAGAGTGTTCTGATTTTTGGGCACAATCTTTGGGTAAACATTTTTTGTTTTCTTCTCAGTAGCTAAAAATAAAATTTAACAAGTGTGAATGTTTACCTAACTTCCACAGTTCACAAAGTGAACAACTACTGCTCTTTCTGAAGAAATATATTTCAATAAATATGCAAGACCTACATGCATACAAACATGCATTTCTCTTGAAGTCCATAAAAGCACAAAAACTTGGAGTAAAAACTACACAAAATTGCTAAATAAATCTGTGTTACGTTTTCACAGTGAAGCACTACATTCTACTGATGTTACACCTTTTTCATATGATGTCATGCATGCACTGAAAAGATAAATATACACCATGCTGACAGCGAAATCTTCTGTATAAGAGCATGTTTTTTTTACATTACTAATCCTTAAAAAACTACCTTTTTTCCCCACTTAAATTCAGTTATATTCTTTCATTCATCAGTAGTAGAAAACAAGTAACTGAAATGTCAAATGTCACCATTAATATCAGCGTTGCATGAGAAAGCTTAAAACCAGAAGAGATAATTAGGATTATAGAATTATTAAAGTTAGAAAAGCCCTCTAAGATCATTGAGCCCAGCCTTTAACCCAGCACCACCATGCTTATCACTAAGCTATATCTCCATGTGCCACATCCACCACCCTTCCAGGAACAGCGATTCCACCACTTCCTTGGGCAGCCTGTTGCAATGCTTGACCCACCCTTTCAGTGAAGAAACTTTCCTAGCATCCAGTCTAAACCCCCAGGGTGGCAGCCTGGGGCTGTTTCTTCTTGTCTTGTTACCTGGAAGAAGAGACTGACCCCCAGCTCACCACAAGCTCCATTCAGGTAAATGTAGAGAGCAATGAGGTCTCCCTCTGAGCCTCCTTTTCTCCAGGCTAAACAGCCCCAGCTCCCTCAGCCACTCCTCACATTGAGGCTCCAGACCCTTCATTGGCTTCATCCCCCTTCTCTGGACACACTAATTGGAAACACATTTTTTTTTTTTTTACATTACTTCTATATATGCAGGGATGTGTGTGCATTTACAGTATTTATTTATATATTTTATTCTGAATGCCAGAAAAATCACTGCTTTCCTGCCCAGCATACTTCTCCATCTCCTACAGAGATGGATGAAGACCTTAAGCAAAATGTTATAGTTTAGAATGCAAAATATTTTATGAAGACTAAACAGAATCTACCTCATGGGTGGGGGAGGTAAGAGTAAGTGGCAAATGCCAGAAATACTGTCAGAGAGTGAATCTATTCATTACAGAAGTTATTTAGTTCCTAGATTAAAATACCAAAGAAGAAGAATAGATGATCACCATCCCAGATCACTCAGATTTGGAAAAAGGAGGAAAAAAAAAAATCACTTCTATACTAACAAAAACTACAAGATATCAAATGTAGTCATCACATCCTGTGAAAATTTTTCATATTTTCCTCATGATGCAAATTAAATCTCCTTCTCCCCCCCCCCCCCCCACCAAAACCTTCTCTTTCAAGACATTTTCTGGATTAGCTCCAGGGGAAGGGAGAAGCACAGATGAGCTAAAACAAGTAACCCAACTTATCAAGCACACTGCAAGGCTGGATGCATATGGAAATGAAAGATATTCACAAGCAGATAGACTAGATATGTCAGTATGTTTTTGCCATCTCTGATATAAAAATAGATGTCAGCAAAAACCCAGTATAAATTCTTGCAAGCCCCTGCAGGAATGCTGCTGTTTTCCTCTGGATAGTTCAACTAGTGCAATCACTCAGAAACTTCTCATAATTAAGGGAAAAAAGGGGTGGGAGGAGATTCACACCCCAAACCCTCTCACTTGTTGTGTTCAAAACCCCTACCAAAAACCCCCACATTTTTCACATTAGTTGTTGAAAGTACTCCTGGGTCATCACCACCGACCCAGGAATGACAAGATTCTCTTCCTGCGATACTGGTGCCATCACTGGGGGTCAGGAAAGAACTCAGGAGCATTTAGTGACCTAGAAGCAAACCAACAAAAATGTATCTGCTTTTCAACAGCAAAAGCAATGCAAGGCGTGCTCCTACAAGCTTCACCTTACAAAGGAAAACCTCCCTGGCTTTTTGCTGTTGTGTTTTGCTGTGAGCAGGCATCACAACCGGCATGTGCGGGGGCTGATGCCAAGCACTCCTCAAACTTGCACTCCTACACCTTGGATGTTTTTGCCCGTGCTCCTGCACGCATAAAAGACGGTGGCAAAGCGTGGCAGCCGTGACCTGAAGGAAGCACCAAGCGCAGCGGGCTACCCTCCGAATCAATTTATGCACACTTCACAGATGCTCTCCTCCAGCACCAGTGTGGCCAACAGCGATGCACACAATGAAAAAGGAGCTCTCTTAAAAAAACTGAAACAAAAATAAATTAAGAAAAGGGAATTAGAAATGTTTCGCCTGCAGGCAGCTCTTGGTTTCTCCTCCCACCCAAAAAAAAGCTCATGTGTTGCTTTTGTAAGCTATTATTAATCCCTATATACATAAATATAGCAATTTCATGGCTGTTCTAGAAAATTAACAAACTGAACTGCCAAAACACACCCCACTCTATGACCAAAATGCAATATCTTGTGTTTCACTCGAGCTTCTCAAACGCAACTTGTCTTTTTCTGCATTTCTCTCTCTTGCTTTCTCTTTTTCCTTCCATTTTGCCCCAGATTTACAAACTCCAAATTCTAGTAGATTAAATTGGTGGAAATCTTGCTCCTGAACAAAATCACTTCTTGGTCCACAGCTGCAGCAGACAGACAGGCTGCAGCCCGAGGATGCTGGATCAGGCACGGAGTATGGAGCATTTCAAATTTAGGTCACTCGTGCTGCTCTGACCCCAGTGAACAGTGACGGCGTGTTTTTCCACACTTGACTGTTTTGCTGCTGACCTGCATCTCGAACAAGACAAGTCCCAATGCAATTTAAAGAACAAGATCAGCACAGGAGATATTGAATGCTAAATATGCTAGGAAAGGGGCAAAGTGACTGGGAAGAAGAATTCGCTTTCCCAAAGTTTGCCAACGGAGACTGAAGGTGCAAACACTAAAACTGCATGAACACACATCCTTTGGCCGTGTTTGCCGCCTGCATGACTGGGATCCAAAGGGGGGACCGATGGCAGGCAGAAATTGTCACCACATGAGGCAAAACAGAGCAGAGCCAGCAGCACACACAATAAGAATTATCTCTGCTGGAGGCTGCTCGCTGCCGTGCCAGCACCTCGACTCAGCGCTGACAAATGCTGGGGGGAAGCCGGCACCGAGGCCAGAGCCCACTGATGATAAATAAAGCACCTCAGGCACTGAGGCTGTCAAACCAGCAGAGTACCTACCTTGCTGCAAATGAGCTAACCACGCCACATTCAAGAGAGTAAAACTCCTGGAGGAAGTAGCTGCTTGCTGCAGAAAGGTGGGAAATGTAACCAGGCCCCAAGGTAGTGGAAGGTGAAAGGGAGAAAGCCCCAACTCTCTTTCCTTGGGGCTCTGCTGTTTGCTGGAGGGTTGGAGCAGGAGGCAGGGCAAGCTCCAACTGCACCTACTCAAACTGCTTACTAGTTGTTGAACTCAACATTTGTGTTTATTCTCCTGTAGTTCTTAAAAATGAAATAAAATTTTTAAAAAAAGGATTATAAACTTTGCACAACACAACAACCATTTATACAGAAGAATGGTTCCTGTCCAACTATGGTTTAACTACATGTGAATCCAGAGGGGAAAAGCTTAATGAACAACAAAATAAGGTATTTTCACTTGCCCCTAGATGTTATCCTACTGCTTCAAAACTGCAACACATCCCCATGGACATCTTCAAGCACAAGCAGCATGGGCAGTTGTCCTGGGGTGACTTTATGATGCCCAGTTGTCTGTTCTCTTTATGTTGGATGTTAAGTTCTGCACCTTTAAGACAGGTTCTGAGAGCGAAGGGGGTAAAGAAGAAGAGCATAGTTTGTTTGCAGAAATGACACTCACCTCCCCGCATCCCCTTCCAGACTGTTATTATCTGCAGCATGGACAGACAGTGGGACAGAGCTCTTCTCTCCTTTTAGTTAGTTATTAGCTAGCTGAGACAGAAGTTCCCTGGACTGAGGTTTTTAAGCTTTTTTCTTGGAACTGTTCAAACCTTCCCTGGACCAAAACCCCAGGAAAACCCAGGGAGCTCATGCCTGTGGCCTGGGAGTGCCTCCGCACTTTCCAGAGTTGGAGGGACTGATACAAGACTAAGAGAGCCCTACACCCCACAACAAGGAATTTCTGAATTTGCCATCTCTTTGAACAGTGAGAGGTTTTATTGTTTAATATAATTTAGGGCTTTTTTATGCTTGTACATACTTTGCTTGTTAAATAAGCAGGTTTTTCCACTTTTTCTCCAAGGAAATCTTTTCCCGAGCCAGCTGGGAGAGGGGCCGCTTGAATTTGCTTTCAGGAGGGACCCCATTCAGAGGCTTCTTCCCAGATTTGCCCTAAACCAAGACAGCAATCCAAAGGAAGGTAACCTGGAAGGAACTCTGCCCACTGGCTATAGGCTTAGCAAAGATTAACAGAGGGACCAACCAGAGAGGCAACACCTACTGAATACTCACTAGCAAATCAAGCAGCCAAGCTTGTCACTGGGCATTGCAAAAGATTCCCAAAGGGGAAAAAAATCAATCTGGACAGGCTGTAGTAGGAGAAAGAACTTTGTTTTAATGAGTTTTTGATATATGCATGGGTTAGCGATGTTTCACCCAGAGGATGAAATAGTGTGGCCAGCAAGACTAGAGCAGCCATCTCCTGTACTTGACAATAATGAGGCTGAATCTTGAGTCCTGTGTCCTTGGGCCCTTCACAATAAGAAGGACATTGAGATGTTGGAGTGTGTCCAGAGAAGGGCAGAGGAGCTGGTGAAGGGTCTGGAGCACAAGTATCATGAGGAGTAGCTGAGAGACCTGGGGTTGTTCATCCTGGGGAAAAGGAGGCTCAGGGGAGACCTTATCACTCTCTACAGCCACCTGAAAGGATCTCGTAGTGAGGTGGGGTCAGTCTCTTTTCCCAGGTAACAAGCAATAGGACAAGAGCAAATGGCTTCAAGTTGTGCCATGGAAGGTCAAGATTGGATACTAGGAAAAATTTTTTCGTGAAAAGCACTGAAACAGGCTGCCCACAGAAAGGGCTGAGCGGAGGTCTGTAAAATACGTGGAGATGTGGTGCTTAGGGACATGATTTCATGGGGGCCTTGGCAGTGCTGAGTTAAGGGTTGAACTTGGTGACACTGTATGTCTTTCCAACCTAATTCTCAGTTTTAAAGAGCAGAACAAGGAGATGTGCCAGAACAGATCCAACTTAAGGGGAAAAAGAAACCATACTTCATGTAGATGGATATAGGTTTCATGAAAGAGCTGAGACTGAAATTAAAAAGGGAAGAAAAGTCAGTATCATCTCTGTATTATGACAACAGATAGCAGATCTGTCAGTAAGTAAAGTTCATATTAGTTAATAGGTTTTTAAAGAAACAGCAAAGTTCATTCACAGGGTACAATTTTTTATTTTTTTTTATGGGAGATCTGCAGGAAAATCAGAGACAGGCATTGTTCTTGTAACTTTCACACATCTAAAAGACTAGTAAGCAATTAGGAAATACAGACATTAGGAAAAGGACTGTTCCTTTCTCTAATCCTCCGAATTGAAGATTATTCTCTACCACCTCTTAGCTATGGTTTGTAAGATCTAGAACTAGAAACTAAAGGTGGTAGAGCCTTTTCCCAGTTTCTGTAGCAGATTATTCTCTGGATATATGCATCTACAAAATGAGTACCATTACGTTTTTCTCTGTTAATTCCTGATTCTTGTTACATCACCTATACTGAAAGTTTCTTTTGTACTTCAATTTTATTTTGCCCTCACATTTGTGTTTTTCTTTGCTGAAATACTTCAAATATTGTTGACAATATCCCCCAAGGTATAAAGCATCTACAACTGACTGCCTAGATGAGGAGAAACAGAATTTGTTGCAATGCCAACCAACATCACAGGGGTCCAACTTCAGTGGGGTCAGAATCAGATCTTCAGAGCCTCTACTCCCCCCTGCAGTGGGGCATCTTTATATGAACAACCATTGTGAGGCTCCCTCCCACTGTATTTTAGGTCCTTCCTGGTATAATTCCCAAGTATTTCATGGCATTATCCTTTTTTGAAGTCTCTCCACAACATGCAATAGTTTCATTTGGGATACACTTCTGTAAAGTTAATTGCAGTTTTGCATTTTGTTTTATGTTTCTGACCTCTTTAAGTTCTTTTGAACTTTGAATATTTGTCCAGACATGTATATTCAGTTCTCCATAATTCCAATGTCATTCATACAGCATCGGAACCCTCTTCATATGATCAGTTTAGTTTAGAAAGGACAAAAATGAAGCCTTTTGGAGAGAAAAGGCTGGACAAAGTTTCTTGAGAAATGCACAGATAAATCCTGTTTTATCACACTCCCCATCCGATTATTTTGCTGAAGTAATTTTGACTGAAAGTCCTGAAGTACGGGCAGAAATGAAATAGACCCTATTTTGAAGAAAAAAACCCTCAACAACCCAGAATTAAAGTTATATAAGCTTAGACTGACTTCTTTAATAAAGCAATGAGAAGCTTCAAACTGAGGAGAAGACATCAGTAACAGACCCATGGATCAGAGATTATATTGCTGTATTAGAGAAAAATAGACATGACAGAGATGCCCACCTACTGGGAATACTAAATAACATTACTGCTTAAAAAGTAAGAAATTGCAGAAAATAATTCTTTATAGAGTTACAGCTAGGTTATTTTTAGCACCTAAGGAGGTTTTTTTACTTGCTAGTCTAAGAACAACAGTGCCTCTGCAAACAAAACACAGGAAGCTGGGGAAGAAAAAGAAACAGTTTGTATTGAATACTTGAGTTTGGAACTCAATAATTTTTGGAACTTCAATAATTTTTCTGCAGTAGACAAATATAGAAAAGAAAGGTGATGTAGGGACCATATGGCATGCTAATTCCAGTTGTGACAACAGCTCTGTTGTCTGTCTATCCCTTTGCTAGACTGTGAGAAAACATGCAACTTGTGTCACTGACACCAGGAGCAAAGCCCAGTCTGATCAGGCATGGCAAATATGAGTGTATAGGCCAATTTAAGCTTAGAACAGGGAATAAAATTGAATGACCAGCCCTGCGAGTCATCTCTTTCCTGATGGGGAGCATTGCTGACTGCACAAAGAAGGAACAACTTCTAAAGTGTTCAGGGAAGGTAGGATAAACCAAACAAAAAAAACCCTGGAGCGAGAAGGAAACATGCATCTTTTGAAATAGAGCATACAGCAACAACAAAAAAAACATACAGTGTGCTTGGAAAAGAAGCCTGGAACACTCTCCTATAAATCCAACTAGTCTGTACTGCACTAGCACAAAACTTAAGTGTCAAAGAGGACACTGGCACAAGCACTGTGGGTAAAAGCACCCCACCTTTGTGGGAAGGGACAGATCCAAGAGCTGGGTGGTGATGCACCCACATCTTCCCTCCAGGTGAAGGAATAGCAAGAGGAGAGGGCCATCCTGTACTGCCAGTCCAAAAACTGCCTACAAACAGCCTGCATCAGGATGCTGGAAGCAGTTGTTTGGATTTGAGGCATGGAAAGAAACAAAACAGCCTCTGCTTTCACATTCTGTACCGCAGCATGGCAGCGGGTGGCTGCTGCTGTTGGAGGGATTTGGCTTTGCCTACCTGCGTTAAGTCTCCTCATCTGGCAAGCAGGCAAAGAGTACACTTAGAGAAAACAAAGCAAGACAAACAAACAAAATAACTAACCCTCCAAAACCCAAACCCCGCCCCCAAACAAAAGACACAATCAAAAAAAAAATAATAAATAAAACCACCAAAAAACCGAAACAAACCCCAAACCAAACCCAACGACTCAACACAGAAATAAAAGAAAAATAAAGAAGGAAACCACCACCCTCACCAAGCCCTTTGAAATCAATTAGATTATGGTTATAAAAAAATCACCCTAATCTATTTCAAGCTTGAAAAACTGTAAGATATTGATTCTCCAGTCACTGGAGATGAGAAAAACCTCTCAGACATCCAGAAAAAACATTAGTAGCAAAGGGACACGGAACCAGACAAACTAAACAGGGTGCTCAGGCAGGACACAAATTCTTAAACTAAATGACTGTTGTCAAAATGTATTTTTAGTAGGTAAATCCAGACAGAGTTACATTTTTTTTTGTCTCTGGATAATTCCCCAATGTCATTGCTGCTGCTAGTGAGCTCTAGGGAGCAAAGCACATGAAAAAAGCACATGAAAAAAGGAAATTGCTCTTGCTAGATAATGTAATTCAAACTCTAAATATTTATTTACTCTTGCAGGGGAAAGGGAGCAGCTGAAGCACAGCTGGGATAACTCAGCAGCACGAGCCGCCGTGCGCTCCCCCACGCCGTGGCCTCTGGCTGGGCCAGGAGGCTGCAGGGGAAGGGGGAGCAGAGCCAGGCTGGAACACACAGCTGTGGTCTCAGCAGCTCCAGCTTGCACCCTTCAGCCAGCATGCAAACTCAGCCTTAAGACATGGTCCACTTTTCATACTGATGAAAGGAAGCTGGGTTCCCACCCACTCCATCCCCACCAGTGCTCCTCTCTGTGCTACATCTAGCACCAGCGTCCTTGGAAGGGTCCCATGGATGTGTGCTCCAACCTCGCCCTGGGATCTGGTCAGGAGCTCATCCCAGTCTTGAGACCAGCTTCCTTAGGTGCCGTTCCAGCACTGCTAAGTGACCTCTCTGACCTAAAATGAGGCCATTTTGGTCCAGCACATCACCAGGACACCAAAGACTCTGTGTCTGGGCAGGGTCAGGCTGCCAAGAGAAGAGGCTTGGTGATGAGGATGGGTGACTGCAGGCACCCTCTGCAATTGAATAAGGCTGCTGCAATCTGTACTCCACTGGGAACATAGCTTTGCCTGCCTCTCGTGTGGCAGCAAGACCTTTCCCTCCCCTCTGAAAAACCCTTGGGTTACATTGGTGCAACTGCTTGCAGAGGGGCAGCAAAATCAAGATAAAGAAGTGATCCAGGATAACAATAATGTCATCTCCTCAAAAGGAGGTACAGAAGACAGGGAGGAAAACCATCATTTGTAGCCTGGCTCAATTGTGAGTAGATTTTTAACTGTGAGAAACATGCATGATTTTCTTTAGTTTAGTTCAGTTTTTCTTTAAAAATCTTAACTTCAACTACTTTGGTTAACGCACATGACATGCCCTTTTTGCAGCACTGGTTACTCCTTATAAATTCATACCTGCACAGCATTAATCATGATGAGAAAACCTGAAATCCTGGCAAAAACACAGCACCACCTTGTTTTGGTTTGGTTTCTCCCCTCGAGCTGCAGAGGAGCCCTGCAGACTCACTGCATGTTCAGAGGAGAAGAGACAGCAGCCCTCAGACATGAGCTGAAGTTGTTCTTCTTCAGTCAACACCCTCTTGGGCTGGTATGGCACATGAAGCATCTCTAGTACAGAGATACCTGGGAATCTGTCAGCTGCACTCTGCTCACAGATTTAACAATAATCCTTGTGACCAGAAGGGTTCAAAATGCCTTTTACTTTTTTATTTATTTTTATTTTTAATAAAAGCTCAGAATCTAGAACACTCTTGTTTTGCCTAAGCTGGTGTTATAACCTAATCCTGCCTGCTGATTTCTAGATCTGTCAACTTAGTACCATTTAAAAATTAAGATTAAAACCTACCTCCACTCCCAATAAAGGATTTAAGAAATTATCATGAAACAAGAAGTATACCAAGTTGCTACAAAGCAGACTTCATTAAGGAGATTACTGTTTAGTCAATTCTGTTTTAACTGTATTTCTTGATACTCCAATCTTTTTGTCACTTATTTTCAGGCAAAAGTTTTCTTTAGTTAGACTGCAGAATCAGTTCAACTGAGATCTAATAAATAGTGCTTATCTCCCATGCTAAGATTTGTTTTGCTTAACTGAGTTAGGTAAAGAAGTGACAAATCCAGTTGCAGGTATATATTGATATGAAACAGAAAAAAAAACATGCTGCTTTCTAAAGTGAATGAAGAATTGCTGCCAAAAATCCCCTGTAATGAAAAAGACCATAACTTAGCAGCACCCCAGGCATGTTCAGGCCTTACTAATCCCACACAACTCCAGTTTTGGCCAACATCTGCCAGAAACAAGGGTGCATGGCAGCCTTTCAGGGCATTATGAGAATAGGTTCAAGGAACTGAGCCTACAGATTTCTCCACCACATAGCAAGTTACCCACAACAGTAAGTGTAACAGGCATGCTCCCTACTTCTGGCAACTTTTCTTGGTTGTTTATAAATTGAGTATCATAGTACTAGTTACATAGCACTTCAACAGAACTATTCTTTTTCAAATATGCAGAAATTAACAAATATGCAATAAACTCACTGGTCCAGCTGACACAACTCAATGCCACTTGAAAAAAAAATCTGTGACTACACACAAGTAAGATGATGCCAGACCTGTTAACACCCAGGACTCAAAGTACAATTTACAGTACCAGGAGAATGAAGCAAGTAACCCTGAAAACAGCCCCCTGCAGCTGGGGGACTAAGGAGCTGCACCTAACATTTCACAACAGCCTTCACAATGGGACCCCAAGGTCCAATTCCAAGAAGAAAACAAAAGGATTTAATAAGGAACACTGTAAAACCATTAAGATAAATCTGGTTCAGATATTTTTAACAGTATGAGTAAATGTGGATCCTAATAGAAATTTGGGGGGCGGGTGGGAAGTCCACGTGTGTCTAGAGGGCTCATCCTAAACATTTAGCAGTTACTTTCACAATAAGTCTTTTCATGTTTTGGTATACTAGTGCAATGTTCGTGTTCTCAAAGCTTGCCTGAAGGGTTTCTAAATTAGTATGTCAATGTTACCATGGTAACATAATGTACTACCAAAATGGACCACTTTTTATACAGCCACTATAATCGAGTTAGTGACCAAGCAAGTTATAAAAACTCTTGCTTTTTCAGTTTTGGGGAGTTAGGGTTTTACTGGGCTTTTTCATTTGTTTTTATTTGGTTCTTTTAACTCTTTATGATTATTTTTACTATTCCTACACCTTTTAAAAATATTGCTTAGAATTTGTTTTGTTTGTCATGCAGGAATAAATAACAGAAATAGAATCACCACTACCCACAAAAAAATCAGCTCCTAGGGCTTGCTAAGGGTAGTTATAGTTTCAGTTCCCAGGCACACAAAGCTTTAACACCCCACCTCTGGTTTTTGCTTTTGCAGACTGCTCACAAACAGAATACATTCTTTCCTTGTCACAACACTATTTAAAACACAGCAACATCTCTTTCTCAGAGCTTCTTACATACCAGGATCCTGCCCAGCATCCTGTCTCTGATACCCTGGGGCATGTTAAATGGCACTGGATGCCCTAAAAGTCAACCTGCCATCCTTGATCAGACAATCTTCAAACTGAGAATACTCAAGTTAAAAACATTCTCATGTAAAGTTCAGTGTTCAAAAGACATCATCTTCACGGTCATCATATCCACGCAGACCAGAGTATCTGTCCTACATTCACACAAATTTGTTAAACACATGAGTTTCTCTGTATCTCCAAAAGAAAACCATCACCTTGAGAATAAGCGCTCTTTGTACAGCCAACCTTCACCAACAAGGGCCATTTGTGAAAGGATCCCATGTGGAAGAGGAGCCACATCCCTCCAGCAAGTTTTCATGCACTGGTCTTTATTCAAACAGCATCAAGTATTTGAATTAAAATCTTGAAGAACTGTTTTTGGATATTTTCTATTAAGAGGATACTATGTTATTACTATATATTTCTAACAGTATACTTTTGTACCATAAGCCTGCTTTAACCTCCTTGAGTCATTCCTGTAGCCTTCCTGTTTATAAAAATAAAAAAAAAAAATAATTGAGATTATATGAACTTATTTCTGACTCTCGTGTTGAAATGAAAGGGGAAAATAAAAGTCATTGATTTACAGTTGTGTCAATAAGAGCTTGATTTTTTACAGTATCACTTGCCAATAGCATTGGCATTCTAAGTCCATCTCCCAGTTCAGCAAGTCATCAAGTTAGATACACTTTTGTTATGAAAATTAATAAGAATGTTTACTCCCTTTATTAGTGTGAAAATATCCAATCAAAATATCCAACTTTTGGTCTGGCTGACTAGTTTTTATTCTGCCATTTATAGTTGAGATGCAATGCCCAAGCAAATTTGATCAATCTAGTGAAACAACTTGCTATCATTTACATTCCTTTCAGAAAGCTGAAGGAAAAGGAAGAAACAGTGTCCACTGTGCAAATCCTTCCAAGAAGACTTCTAAGAGCCCAATTGCTCCTCGTCTTCCTTTTCCCCATGAAACAACAGTAAAGGATTACCATGAGATTCCCATCCCACTCCACCCTCAGCTTTCCAAAAAAATCACATCTGGAAGATATAAAGGAGAACAACAGTCAAAATATACTATATATATGTGTATAGTGATATATATAGATACGTACATACAGACAATCTCTCTGTGTGTATATGTATACACAGTGCAACAGTTTAACTCATGTGATTTCCAGTGTGGATGCACTTTGGTATGAGTGACTTCCTGCTGTATGGGTGGAGCTTGGGGAAAGAGTGTACTACAATCTTTTCAAAAAACAAATATGCATGAATGAGCCACCAAAGTGAAATTATACATGAAGCTCAAATCATTGTCCACCTTCAGCCTGCTTAACTTCCTAACTTTAAATATCTGGTTTAACAGAATTGTCCAGTCTGCAGTATACTACAATGATTTGTGTGTGCAGCTTCCTCTTCTGCTGATCACAGCTTTTAGGCTATAACTAAAACAAAAGGCGGCTCAGGAATTTTTCATATCCAGCACTGATCACATACCTGAGCAAAAAAGTTAAAAATACCACAATCTTATTTTTACTCCTTAAAAAGTACAAAAGCGCTATAACTGCAAGTGCTCCAAATGTCACAAAAAACCCCAAGTTCAAAGGCATTAGCAATTGTACATTCCCCTATTATGTTGTAAAAAGATGCAGTGTGAAAAATCCTTTAGGATAATCTTCTCCGAATCATTAATTCCCTTCCATTTACATGAGAAAAGAAACACCAGATCTTTTTATGCAGTTTGTCACAAAAATCACAGCCCGGGGTACTTCTCACTAAACATTGAGGCCTGCAACCTGGTCTTTTCCCAGCTGTTTTGAAGGACAGAGCCTTACTTTAGGATTTTCCCATTTACATCACTAGATAAAATAATCCTCCCTCACTCCAGAAGTCCTAACAGCTGCATCTTAATTGGAAAGAAAAACCAATAAGGACCAGAACCAACAACTGTTACTGCAAACTAGTGGCTCTGAATGCCAAGCAGCTGCCTTTCTGCCAAAAAACAATACATGACTTGTAAAAGTAAGGTGCTTGAAAACAAATCAAATACCAAAACTAAGCTACTGCCAACAAGGACATTGTATTTCAGTGATAAAAATGCATGAGACACCAGCCAATTTCAAGCTGCAATCACTTGAACATAATCCTTACATGTAAGGCATCATTTATAGGAAATAATTTGAAATACCAACTGTACAACTTATGACTTAATAGATGGGATGCCAACTGCTAAAACAATTCACACACCTGGTTGTTCTTATACTGTGTGAACTGACGGGATCGTGCAAACTTGAAGTTATTTTCAATGATGACTATGCTGAGAGCATATCTGTTCTTTGAGAGTGGAGAGCACTTCTGGATTTTCATCACCAGACCTGCCATGTTATGACCCTTTGCTGCACAACTGTCTTCCTTAAAACATCAAAGTTTTACTGGAAAATTTCACTGCTTGCCAGAGGAACGTTTAAAATACAGCATCTTCTCTTGTCAAGAGCAATATTTATGTACATGGCAAAAAAATGAAACTGCTGTAACAGTGTGAAAGAGCTGTGAATTTGCCAGGGGAGCACAGTACAAACCTGGGTCCTTCACCTTGGCCATGACATGTAGAAGGAAGGGAAGGGGCTTCTAGGCAGCTACCCAGCTACCCCACAGTGCTCCTCACTCCCCCTCTCCTCTACCTGCTGCATAAACAGTCTGTGGGTAAGGAAAAAAAATCCCGTTTTGAAGTGTTTTGCAGTTGCTTAGCAACTACTACCAAACCTTTAGCGATTTCAGTCAATGGACTGGCACACCCACCTCTCAACATGCTGAGAGGTACGTGAGTGCACACCAGCTCAGCCCCAGGACAGCCCCAACCCCAACAGCAGCATGTCCCCCCTGTCACCTTTCAAACCCACTTCCAGCTGCTGCTTTCTTACAACTTCCAAAACCCCAAAAACCACAGACCAGCAGAGCAAAGCAACCATGTGCTGGGGATGAGATGATTTTTAATTGAGAAGATGCCAGCTACACCCTTCCCTCAGTTACCACACACATACAAACCATGTCTGCCTTAGAAAGAACTGAGATTGAAAAGCTGTCCCTGAACTTGTCCTCCTGTGGTAGAGAGCAGGTTTCTTCCCAAGCTATGAAATGTATAGGCAGTGACCATTACAGGCAACTCCCACACCTGTTATCAGTTTCGGTGGGAAGCACTGACCAAATTGCACAAAACTCTTGGCCTTTGTGATCACACATCATGCCAAATGTTTTCAAATTTTAAAACTTTATGTAGAGATAGATACAGATATACATACGTGAGGATACACAGATTTTGATGTGGAACAAAGGTTCTGCCACCACTCTTCTGTAAACTGCCACTAGATACATACAATCTATGCTAATGATGATGGAAAAAACATTTTATTTTTTAAAATGCTTCACTCCACATAAGAGTACATATGGAGAGGGAAAAAAAACCCCTACACCACACTGCAGTGCAACAAGTTTGACATTATCAGTATAGGAAATGCTGCTAACTAAAAGTAAAAATTTATGCTGGAAATTAAACCATTTGTAACCAGTCCAGACAGGAGTTAGGTTCAGAAACAGCTTTCCAAGTACAGCAACACAGCCAACAAACTGCAGCCACATCCAGTATGCCATGTATCCTGTCCTTCTACAGCTGGCAGGGAAGAACCAACTCCATCACCCAAGCTGGTTGGAGAAGCTACACCACCACCTGCTTGTTTCTCTTCACTGACAGCAATGGCACAGTGGCAACAGGATTGGCTTAGCCCAGTCAAGGAGATTCCACCATGGAAGTGAGCTGTCCCAGGGTGAGGGGCTGCAGGGGCCCTTTAGGGACCCCTGCCTGTTCCATCTTCCCCCACTGCAACCCAGGCCAGAACTGGGAATTGCCCAGACCCGGTGGTTTTGTTGTTTTTCTGTGATCCTTAATGGTGACTGTGAACTCCTCTCACGTGTTACCTTTTACACTAAAATAACATCAACAAAATGTTGCCCCTGTGGTAAACCCAGAAGAAATAGACCACCATATTTCTAAGACAGAGAAAGTCTCAGAGTCCATTTTAATTTCAAGGTGCATCTTGTTTCCTGCACTTACTTTAATTGTTAAACCAGGAAATTCCCTTATTTTACTCCCTTCACTCCCTCCTTTAAACTAGTACCCAGTACTTTTTGAAAACTTACCTGCCCTAATTTATCACCAGTGACTTTCACTTATAAAAGTGTGGTGCTACCAAGTGGACCTCTGTGGTGGTATTTCACAAACAAGTCACTTGGCACATCCAAGGCATCTGGTACATTCCTTATACTTGTAATTCTCACTATAACAAAACCAAATAATACTTTCTTAATTCTTAAGAACGGCACTGTTTGTAAATCTCTCCTAAACATCTCGTAGCTGTAAATGTTCAGAAGCTTTTTTTTATTTCTTTCAACAGTGATTTTAATAGCTCTGCACTGCCAGGTGTTTTTATTGAACACTGGAGAAAGAGGTAAAGGCCTCAATAAATAAGTTTGGTTGTGGGTTCTTTGGTGGTGGGTGGTTTTTTTGGTTTTTTCCCCCTTTGGTTGTTCTCTCTTTGTTAACAGAGTGACCTCCCAGTAGCTTTGCCAGTTGCCTCCACTGGGAGCCAGTGCGTGCAGCGGTTTTGAATTATCTGGAAAACAAAATTGGCCTTGAGACTTTCAGGCATCTTTTAAAAAACCCCACCACCAAACCTGAAAGGACTATAATAAAACCGCCACTGGTTCTCCAGAACAGTATTAAAGAGAGTTAATGAATGCCTGGAACCATGACATGGGTTTGACCATGTCACTCCCATTTTGTACATAAAGACAAGCACTCAATCAGTGGAAGAGAAGTGCAATAACTGCTGCAATTCCTGGCTGCTGAAGGTAGGCTGCATCCCCTCTGCCAGGCCACAATGCAACCCTCAAGTCTTCCAAAATGACACATCTCCCTTTGCTCCTGCAGCCACCAGACATGAACAAATCATTTTGGGAAGCTCCAGAAAACACACACTGAGCTTGTTTAGTACCTTCAATACCAAATACCTCCATAATAAGTTGTATTTTGTTTCATTATTCTTTAGGATTTCCTTTATCTTGCACTAACGTTATACTTTATTTTCCTTCCCAGGACAATTTGCTTTTGTAACTGATGGTATTTCTCATTGCAGACAAATCCATTCACCTAGAAATGCCACTAGGCTAGACTTGTTCTCTGTAATCAGTGACACCACAGTAAGTTTCTGTTGCATTACAAGCCTTTGACTATCATCTGCGCAGAAAACTCTTCCCAGCAGATATGACTCTGCAGGTGCAAACACAAACACAGGTCCTTCTGAAAAGATCTTTTTCTAGGTCTGTTATTATTAACTGAAATGTCACTAATACTCATTTTGCAAGATTGCCTGGTGATACTAGGTAAATTAAAAGACCATAACACAGCGGAGCACACTGAATTTGTTTAAACAGTATTAGCTCTTCCCAGGTGGAAAGGATGTAAAACAAAGCACAAAGATTACTGTTTGAAACTATAACAACAAGATGACTTAGGATGGCATTATGGAGACAATAAACCAAAAAATTTTGGTAATGAATGGAAGATGAGAGATAATATTAGGACATCTTACCAGGAGTTTCAATATTGGGTACAATAGAGAAGAAGGAACCAACAAAAGATGTAAAGACAGATGATATGATCAAAGCCACAGACTTTGGGAAATGCTCTTTCAAGCAATATTCAGAATTGATATAAGTGGGACAAGACTGCTTTCATCCAGGCTAGGAAAGTGACAACAGAGTACTTCAGTAGTAGAATAAGATGGATGGCAGATTTCAGAGTATGGGGAGATAGAGACATGCAGCACTGGGAAAATCTTAAAGATACAGGCTTTCCCTGCTTATGAGGCCCTTGGAAGAATGAAAATAGGGGAAGGAAGGACTGGTCAGTTTTTATTCCACCACTGTGGTACGTGGTGATGACTGCTTTTGTTCACATCTCCATTTTTCATCATTCTAATTATTATTATAAAATATTAAAATGTTTAAGACAGGAAGAAAAAGGGTATTTCTGATTCAAGTGGATTGCAGAATTTTTACCTTACGGAGAAAGTGCTGCTTTGTCTGGAAAGATCATCACAAAGGCTCCTTAAGGCGCAAGGCTCTCAGTAGACTAACTTGACAGAAATTGCACTTCCTGCACAAATTAACTGACCTCTATTGGCAAGAAATATTGTGACACTTCAGGGGTTTAAAAGGCTCTGAAAGCAAATTAAAGATTCCAGCTGAGCAGAGGACAACTTAGAAGGGAGATTAATGCTAACCCCGTTTTCATGTACCTAAAAAGTATACAGACAAACCCTGCATCTATAAAGAAATAAAAGTTTTAATCTAACTATATTAAAGGCAACACAAGCATTCAAAACTCAAGTAGACTATTTAAGGACTTAAGTTTCAAGGGAGAGTACATTTAAAGAAGTACATATCACCTCAGGTGACAGCTTATGTGAAATAAGGAAATCCCCCTGGATTCCAAAAGTATGCTAAAATCATGCTAGATGCAATGGGGACTGAAACAGAATTACACTTAGTATGGTTTTTCTCTTTGAGAAGGAAAAATGCAATTACTTTTTTTGAGGCTGTAACAGTTCTGCATTAGTAACTGGGCCACCTGACTTCTCCCACAAGTGTAAAAAATTGAAATAAACCAGTACTAAAAATTAACCTCATCCACCTGTTTCTTAGTCTTAGCTACTTATTTTCTAAATGTAATAAACAACTTCATTTTAAAGGCAAAACTCAACTGGAGTCCCCAAAGGCATCACCATAGCTGGGTTTCTCTCCTACAAAAACACTCTGAACTTCCAAATTTTTCCATAGCAGAGCAAGGGCACTGATGCAGTAGTGCAAGGTACAGAGTCATGTTTTGATTGGAACCTCTGTGTCTGAAAGAAACCAAACATTGCAAAATTCTCAAAAAAATCACACCTCTGTCACAATGCTCCACATAAAAGCCCCTGGTGCAAGTCCACCTTGGTGGAATTTGCAGTTGTTTCATCACCATTGGGCTTGGTGTGGCAGAATCCTCAAACTGGCAGGCTTCAGGAAGAAACATCCTAAAAACAGCTCATCCAACACCTTCACACTTAATGAATTAATTTCCTTTCCAGCTGTGAGGGAAAGCAGGAAACTCATACCCTGGTACATGCTGAAGGCACTATTGCTAACCCCGTTTTGAAGGTCTGATATCAAGTTCCTAAAGAAAACCCAGTAAACTCTTCCATGAGCTTTATAGATTTGAGAAGAAAAGTGGCTGGGGGACAGAGAGAGGAAGGGATGATTAAAAACACACAGGCAAGGTAAAGAAGAGCAGGGGAGGGAGACTGGAACTGTCAGTGCAAACCCATTTGTTCTTCCTGCATGCTTGTGATACCTGACAACTTCACTACCAGTGGATACCTCTAAATGATTTTCAAAAGACAACTGCACTGACCCAAGAAAGTAATCCATTCAAGTGTAAAAGGCATAATTACCAAACTAAAATGAATGGTACAGCTCATAAGGATTAAAGGGTTTATCAGATTAATTTCTGAAAATTCAACAACAACAACAACAAAAAAAAGGGTTCCAAACTTCCTAGTGGCTGTGATTGAAGCTGGTGTGTTAAACATGAAGCTGAGCAAGCTCTCAGAACCAGAGTTGTGTTTCTTTCATCTTTAAAACAGATTTTATTATTACTGTTGTTATTTTTGCAAGTGCATTTCTAAGAAGTTATTTCATGATCTATGAACAAGCAGGAAAAACAAAACCCCAGACCATATTTGACCATGAAGAGTCAGAAGACAGAACTTGGCATTGCCATTTACTTAAACAAATAAAAATCCAAATGCTTATGGGAAGATTTTTTTTTTTTCAACTTTATGTAAAAAAGCATTCAAGTCTGAATGCTTTGTCACTTATCTTGGCCAAGATATAAACAAAGAAAATCTCTCACCAAACAACATAATGGTCATCATTTAAAGAAGGGGAAAATTGACCTTCATGTGGGTTGAAAAGGAGGAAGAAAATGTGTTAATATTATAAGGCAAGATTCATGGCTTTGAAGGGACACAATGAAGAGCTGTACAAGTGTCTCCTTTTCCCCACAAAGTATCCAATTCATGCTACAAAGGATGCTCACAGACAGCTTCCCCCAACACTACCCCTCAGGACCACCTATATGCCAAGAGGCTACATTTAATTTTAGCAGTCAGCCTTGTCCAGCTTTCTAGTTTTCAAGAGCACCATAAGACAGGCCAGACACAGCTGTGGGCTGCAGAAATAGAGCTGAATACCAGCAAAGCCGTAATTATGCACATATAATACTCCAAAACGTATTTGAAAAAATCCAAAGTGTTGAATGCTTTATATAGATACATAAGCTCAGGCCAGTTTTTATGTGTTTATGGCTTAATTTGGAGCTACCTTTTTGAGAAAGAGGAGTCTAGCTGAGGAAGAACCTCCCTCTCCTGACCCAGAGCCTTCTGCTCTCTGCTTTCTCTCCTCCAGATCTCCTCCTAGATGATTTGTGCCCACTTACACTCAATGTGTACCGGAACAAAGATGCAATTATGTATAAGTAGTGCCCAAGAGAAATAATCTAATAAAAATAAATCTTTCTTTAAAGCAATTTTATCCAGCATTTTTTTTACTATACAGATGTAACATATTTATGGAGAAGGGAAAAAAACCTCACAATGACTGCATAAAGCATGTGTGACCTGTATGAAATGACATTAGGATATTTAAAATATACATGTATAAAAACATTGTACTCTTCCCTTTTCCATCTCTGATATTCTCCAGCTTGTCCTAGTTTTCAAGTACATTCACTGGAGACAGAAATAGGAAGGTGTATACATACCTATACATGTGTACACTCATACCTAGGGTATACCCAGCTATAAAATGTTATACTGTTTGGATTGCAGAATTAATATATAAAAAAATGACTTGTCTGGAGTTGAAAGGCCTGCTTGGTCTGCTGTTTGGAGATTTCTAGTAACAGAATCACAGAACAGCTGAGGCTGGAAGGCACCTCTGTAGCCTGTCTAGTTCAAGCCCTTGCTGATAGCAGGGCCACCTAGAACAGGCTGCCCAGGACCACATTTCAGCTGCGTTCTGAAAATCTACAAGGATGAAGACTTCACCACCTCTTGGGGTAACCAGCATTTGACCATCCTCAGAGTACAAAAGTATTTGCTCACATTTAAATGGAACTACCTGTATTTCAGTTTGTGCCCATTGCTTCCTATCCTGTCATTAGAAGGCTCCATGCTCTTTACCCCCTCCGATCAGGTATTGATACACACTGAAAAGTCCATGATTAATTTTACTGAAAAGCAGGAAAAAAAAAAACCAAACCAGCAACTCTGTGTAGGATCCTAATGCTTCTAGGACTATTTTCCACAAAGCCAGAAGTAAGAGTAATTATAAATGGCAATTCAACAGCAGATGGATTTAGTATCTGTAATATTTTCTAAGAATGGATGTGCTTTAAGAGTTAGTTATAGGCATGCTTTTGCTGCAAATTTAGGCTTCGGAGTTGCAAATTTAGGTTTCAGTACTTCATGCTGAAATAAAATGTGAAAGTGTAAGTTGTTTTGTAGCATACGGAAAGCAAAAATACATGCAAAAACTCTGTCTCTTTAGTGAGCTCAAAATCAAGAGTTGATAGTAAAAAGGCATCCCAGTTTTTCTACACATACCATCGTCCTCATCAAGTCACCCTACAGATGAAAAACCCAAATCCTGTATATTTTAGCACAGGATAGGAACATAATCTGTGTGGCTGTTTTTCTGCGAGGATTTAATGAAGGCAGTCTGAAAAACCTCCTCCCAGTGGACAGCCTGTATCAAGATCCTTTAGGCACCCAGTGCGTGCCAAGTGCCAGCAAAAGAAGAAGAGCAAAATAAATGTGACTTTAAGGCAGTTAAGTACCCACACATCTTTGAGCCCTGCAGGCACCAGTGAAGCTGTCAAAATTCAGGTCAGTAACATGCCACAACTGTCTGAGACACCTCTGAAGAGCAGGAGGAGCAGAAGCAGCTCCTTGGGTCAAGCTGTTGCAGAAACACAGCTGGTGTGAGGTATCTGCATGAAGGCATGACAGAAAGGAGCCCTGTTTGCAGAGTGGTCAGCAAAGCTCATACATCATTTGAGAAAGACCTGATCTAGAGATGACAGGAAGATGAACGGAGATGTTTGCTTTCTGTAAAGAGGTAACTGGCTGAGAGAAAAAAAAGCAGATATGTCAGAATTGAAAAGGTCAGGGGCACGATTTGTATTTGTCAGAATGAGCTTTCCCAGCAAGAGTCAAGGACATCTTGCTCCAACAAATAAATACATAATAACTTTAAAAAATTAAGTATCTTCGGTAAGAGAACTTACATTCTTCACCTGCGTCCTTGGGCACCTCTGCGTAAGTGGTATTTTTGGATATTGTGGCTTAACTCCAGTCACCAGCCACTTGCTCACTCTCCCAACCATCAGGAACAGGGAGAGAACAGGAAGAGTAAAAGCTAGAATACTCATGGGTTAAGATAAGGACAGTTAAATAGGGAAAACAAACCAAGGAATTACTTTGCTGCTTCCCATGAGCAGGTTCAGCCAACTCCTGGGAAAGCAAGTCCCCATCATATCTAACAGTGACTTGGGAAGACAAACACCATCAGTTCAAACATCCACCCTTCCTCCTTCTTCCCCCAGCTTTACATACTGAACATGATTCCACATGGTCTGGAATATCCCTTTGGTCAGCTGGGGTCACCTGTCCTGGCTGTGTCTCCTCCCACCCTCCCATGCACCCCCAGCCCCCTCACCAGCGTGGCAGCACAAAAAGCAGAGAAGGCCTTGGCTCTGTGTGAGCCCTGCTGAGCAACAACAAAAACAGCTCTGAATTATCAACCCTGTGTTCAGCACAAACCCAGAACAGAACCTCATACAGCCACTGGGAAGAAATTCAACTACCCCAGCTGAAACCAGTGCAGATATCCACCTCCCAAAAACGCAGAGGTGGCTGCAAAGATGTCAAAGAGTCCAAGGTTGAATGACAGATAGAAACTGAAGGGCAGAAAGAGGGACTAGACAAAGTAGGGGAAAAAAAGAAGAGTAGATTTAAATGAGAAAACGGAGCAGACAAATTTAGAAACGTGTCAGCAGTAAGGAGAGGAGAACTGTGGTACCAAAACACTGGATGATAATGACATCATATTCGGAGGTCCTCTTCTGCTGCACCCTCCGCAGTACCTGTGTTTCACATGAAACTTACAGCAATTGCACAGCCCCTGCCAGACTTTACCCTGAAGAGCTAGGGGCCAAAACAGCAGCCTGTGCCTTCCACAATATGGCAAAGGAAGATAGGGGACAGCACACAGCACAGAACCATGGATTACAGTAGGGCTGATGTAACAGTAATGGAAGAAGAAGGGATATAATTTATCACGTCTCTCATACATCTACTGACTAGACTGCTGTTGTAATGTCACAGTAGAAATACAAAGCTGCACACTCATTTCCAGATGACTGCTGTGCCCAAAATACCCAATGACAATTATGACATTGAGACAGAAGGAAATCATCCTTAACCTGGGAAGTTTGTACTGTAAGCACTTATATAGACTGGAATAGTTACACTGATCTTATATTTTTCACTCTTTGTAAAGACATTTGTAGTGATGGTTTATAATCCTAAAGCACAGACTGTTCAGTCTACCTTGAAACTCCACAGTTTGTGGTCACATAAAAGATAATTCATCTTTATTGTCTCTGTTTCTCCCTTCCACTATGGCCTTTTTCTGCCTAGATTATACAGCAGGAAACATTTTGGCACAGGCACCGTATCATATCGTGCTTTTGTATTACAGGCCAACACACCACATTGTATTAACATCTCTCCTTCAGTAACATTATATACAAAACCATACCTTAAAACACCCACTTAATATTCATGGACTCTAAAGGACCCTAAATAGATGGGTCTATTCCCATGTTCACAAACTTGTGAAAATGTGCATACCACTGCAAATCTAGATATTCACATTTCTCTCCAGTTAAACGGCACTAATAACTTACAAGTCTTCTGACACATTGTATTATTTTGTTACAGCATTGTTTCTATAGACTTCCTAATCAGGAAGCAGAATAGTCTTTGGTGTAGTCTACCAACTTCCACAATGTTAAACTCTCTTACAAGAAAAGCAAGACTTTAATATCCTTCTTTGCCATTAGTTGGGTTTTTTTGTATTGCACACATTAAGGAAGGTATGGATAATACAGTAAAATAATTCTACCATACCAAACTGACAAGCGGTCAAATAAGTAGATGGCTATAGGATCATCATCAATGTATAAATATTGTTTCAATTAATAAACCAATATACTACAGAAGTATGCAACAGCTACACAACAGGGCACAAACCCAAATAACATCTGTTATGGAAGGATTAATATTTAAAAATAACATATATACAAAGTTAGGATTGGGGTTGGAAGCTGCAGGTAGCAAATATTTTTGTCTACAGGTGGCCAAAGCACATCCATGAAAGACAACGTGAAATTAAGACAGGAATCTCATTACCAGGATTATGCAGACAATAGCATCCAGGATTACTATTTGCTGGCTGTATTCTTCGTTTAATCTATCAAGTCATACTTAATACTGCAGGTAATACATTTAAGAACAATTTAAATTAATCATAACATGAGATTACGTGTAAAAAAAATTAATATCCATTTTGCATCTAATTCCCCATATCATTGTGAGAACTGCAAAAAAGAGCCACTGTCACCTCCTGCTCTAAAAAACACTACTCTTAATATTGCAAATGCCTGACACACAGCTGCCCAAAGCTAGACATTTCATTCCTCCAGTTTCTAAATTCCACATGGTTAGTCCCCAGGGTAACTTGTGCCAGGCAAAGAGCCCTGCAGGAAGGGAAGGCAGGGCAGACCTTCCCTGCCACCAGCTCTCCTGTGCCCAGTCCCAGGGCAGGGGAGGACACATGTCCCTGAACTGGAGCAACAGCTGTCTGCATACAAGGAACATTTTGGACCCCATTCAACAGAGCTGCTGCATCAGTGTGGGAAGAGTGTCACAACAATAAGGCCTTCCCAAGCTGATGCACACTGTGTGGAGGGAATGACCACCGGGAGGGCTCATCCCCTGCACCTTCACACCACCCAGCCCAAAAGTCTTCAGATTTGAAGAATGAAATGACCTTCACTCAACAAAATACAGAAAACAGACTATCGATTTCCTGTGAACTGAAAGTGTTATAATAAGCATTTATAGATGGGCTATTGAATGTCTCGACCATTTAAGCAGATAGTCATTTCATCAGCAAAGTAATAACTGGAGTTGGTTCCAAAAACAGAGGAAAAGCAAAAAGGAGCTTTATGGCACAATGTCACTTTTCTCATTGTAATATAAACCTTTATGCATATATCACTGGCTGCTGCTTTACTTAAAAACTGTAAGGCATGTAAGTACAAATCCTGCAAAATAAACACTGTGGTAATACTTTAAAGCCTTACGACTTTTTCTGGAGTATCTCTTTCATTGTTAACAGGCTACAAAAAAAATGCATTAACCTTAAGTATCATCTTTCCCCTTTAGACTTGGTAAAGGTTTAAATAATGCAAAATTCACTTATATGCAGAGCAGTAAAAGGACATAATATCTTAATAGGGAAGAGCTAGTGCAGAACTGTTTATTACAGCCACTCAGTTTATTGCATATATCCCATCCCCAGCCAGCAGCCAGGTTTGCTGTTTCTAACATTACTGTTCCAAGAGTATTTCCACTGGATTATGATGAGAATACTAGTATGACACTGAAAGTGTTCTCTCCACAAACAAATATTAGATTCATATGGTAGAAAATATATTTGTATTTATATATGTT
Organism: Cyanistes caeruleus; assembly: GCF_971803275.1. Classification (NCBI taxonomy): domain Eukaryota; kingdom Metazoa; phylum Chordata; class Aves; order Passeriformes; family Paridae; genus Cyanistes; species Cyanistes caeruleus. Next base: position 38,297,187 of record NC_141701.1, read on the forward strand.
TACCTGCATATATTAATTGAATACTAGAGATCTTGATTTTCACAACGTACTCTTGTGTTATACATACGTATATACACATACATACTGTATTCCTGTCAGGAAAGAAAAGTTTGCTTTTCACATAACAAAGGACTTGGAGATTTAACTACAAGGCATCACATCAGAAATGAGAACAGTTCACAGAGGCACATAAACATGCTACGCATATATCTCTTAACAAAAGAGTAATTAAAAACTTTTACATCAAGAAACTCACTGACAAAGCTTGAATACAAAATTTCATTGATAATAATCTGAAGTGTGTTAAATTTCCTGGACCAATACACTGGTTATAGTTAAAATAAGCTTATAGTATCAAGGACGTCAACTTTTTAGAGAGTAATTCACACAAACTGTTGCTTCAATTTGTTTTCTTAGTTTACCGAGAAGAAAAATGAGGTTGTAATGCAATGAAGCAATAACAAAGTAGCACATTCCCTGCTGTTAAGCTATTGCAAAGTTAAATTAGAGTGTCTCCAGTTCTAGCTTCACTACTGTCACATTTTCTTCTGATGCTTGCATATATCATCACAGCTCTTTCTAGAGGCAAAGACATGCACACCTGAATAGCTGCTGGTGCATCACTTCAGTTCCAGCGGGTGGTGGCATTACCTGTATCCACCAACAAAAATATGATAACTTTTACAGTGTTTTTCCAGACATACTTTATGCTGCTTATAAATAAGAATAGCCTAATACACGGAGCAGAAAAATATCAGCCTCTCCCTCTCTTGGAAACCCACTTGTCTGGATATGGTAAATGTGATTCAGGTGAGGATATTTACCTTCTACGTTTCACTGTTACTAACATTGATTTCAGTTACTCCTTCATGGGATGCTGTTGTGAAGGCTACAAAAACATAGATAAATTACTTAAGATGAGCCTCTGTTAAAAAAAGGCAGAAGGCATAAATCAGCTTAGAGCATCTTTAAAACACTTTTGGTTTGTAACTTGGGGCAATGACGGAATATGAAACAGCTCAAGAACAACATCCCGAGTCCTTCCTGTCCAGGCTTAACTGCCACAATGCAAAAATGCCTTTTTCCAAGTCTGCCTAAAAGAAAACACCTTCAAAAACAGTTCCTGGGATGTGGGGAAACAACTTATTCTTGACTAAAATAAATACCAAGTTAACTGTTTCAGTCAACAGCAAAACTTCAAACTGTTATGTACCAGCTGTGATTAAACATCCCAAATACTCTTCTGTTTTAACATACAACCACAAATAATAAAGAATGTTTCTTTGCTGTACCCACTGCCATATAAAGTTGGTAACTGAAAAAATACTCACATTTCAGGGTACCTTCTCAGAAGGTAACACAGTTTCACACCACATACTTTAAAAGGGAACAGCCTAAACTTTACTGTGGTTTATACAGCAGAAAAAAACCTCTTCAAGGATAAGTGCAGAGGGAAGAATGAAGACTAATACCAAAATAGCTCCTGTTCCTAACACCTTTCTGATCCTGGCTGAGACAATCTACTCGTACCTCGGACGCATGGTGGCAGCCAGCCAGCCAGATGACTGGTGACTTAATATACAAGTTCATGTGGGCTCTGACACAGACAAGGGCATTAACTCTGAAGTCTCACCAGTCAGCCTTCATATTCAAAACCCATCAAATGAGTCATGGCTACGTTATGAGACTTTTTTTTAACACTTTATGCCTGCTTTCTTTTGTTCTGAACAGCTTTCACTGTAGAATGTTCTCATTAAATATGCGTGCTTTTTATAGGAAAAGTTGAGATCAATTGATGCGTAGGTAAAGTATAAAAAAAAACTTAAATGAGTATGACGCTATGATAAATACTGTAATAGTCTCAGATTCACAGATTAAAAGATTGGCATATATATATCTTGTTTCTTTCTACTGCTGAAGGCAGTTCTCACAATAAACAAGGCTTTGGGCCAAATTCAGCCTTTGAGAACAATAAATATGTATAAAATACATGTATGTGCAAGCAAAGGATATATTGAATTCTACCAGGCTGAATAGCTTCAGTTTCATTTTGAAAGCCATTTAAAATAAAAGCCAGTAGATGAAACAAAGAATCCACCCAAACATGAAGGCTCCAGCATCTTTGTTGAAAGAACAATAGCATAATACTCCTCATCCCTCTACCTTGTTGCAAGAGAACCATCAAGATAGTTACTGCTGTGATCATATTAAAGAATACTTCACAAAATTATTCTTTAAATTGATGAATATGTACAGATTTATCTTCATATGCTAATAGACAGAAATGCTCTAATTCAATTGCTCAGCAGAAAACATTCCAATAAAAGAAATATTTCTATTAGCATAACAAAGGGCAACCAGTAAAATCACTCTCATGCACAGGCTCAAAATTTCAAATGAAAGCAATATTCTCATACCGATAGATCCTATTTTTGAACCGAACCCACTCTAATGATATGTTTTGTCATCTGATGGCTCTCCCACCAGAGTACACATGATATTAACGAAAGCAAGATCAAATTAAACAGATGACATGATTAACAGGATTCATTTCATGCATGACTCTTTTTACCGGAGAGATAAAGACCTGAAAGTAATTACCACCAAGTAAAACTCCTTCACTGACCTCTCTGCTCCCAGCTAGCAGTCCTTAAGTACTGATGCTTTGCAACAAAGACCGGTGCCTTTCATCTGTGGGCTTTCTTTTACGCTACAAGCTGAGCACCTCTCCCTTTGCATGCACGCAGTACCTCTGTATCTATGTCTGTAATGCAGCATAAAGATTACTGGGGAAACCTATCAAACCGGCAGGCAGCAACCCCGGCCGCCAATAAGCGGGAGGCACATGCAGAATCCAGCACATGCTCGCTGAGGCTCGCAGGCTGGCACCGCTGCTGAGCAGGCTGCTAATCTAATTATAGCCCTTCGCCAAGCACAGGGCTGCTGGGGCACGGCGTGGAAACACAGCCCGGCGCATCACACCTTGCAGCCCACAGCATCCACATCTCGGACTGCTATTTGTCTGGCTGCGTGGCAATCAAATTCCCGGTTGGCTTTGTTTTTCTGTCGTTGTTGTGGTTGTTGTTGTTTTTCTGAGTGATTCACCTATGAGGGGGTTTGTTTCCATCTCTGAAAACAAGGATCTATTTCGGCGTGCCCTTTGAGAAGCTGACCACTTGTAGTTTGCTGTGCCTATTTCAAGGAGACAATAAAATGAAGCTGCCAGTAGGAATTCTTGTTTTGAATGTACACATTGCCAGCACCACACAGAGCAGATCTCAGGTTCTGTGCATTACTACACAGTCCACAACGTGGACCTCAGATGCGAGGCAGCACACGCGTGCTTTCAGCTCCACAGAAGCCAACAGGACCCCCTCTGTCCCTTACATTTACCCGTGGGAGGACACCCAGATGATCAGAGGGCTTCTGTGTGCATTGGCACACAAAGTCCTAACTAAGCTTTCACGAGCCTAGGGTGCAAATGCCAAAGAGATTTTTGTCACTATGCAAAACAACTTAAGCCATTAAGGAAAATACTTACCTCGAGCAAAGACTACTTAGATGTATGAAGAACTAACGCAACTAAGTCCTACATGCTTACTTACGCTTATTTTATAAATAAGTCCTCAAAACAAAGGAATGTTATGATCCAAGAAAACATTGTGTATTTGAACGATGCTGGGAGCTTCTACAACATCAGGTAAATAATTATGAAAAAAAGATACAGACGTTTGTTTAGTCTTCCTTGGTAGTACACTTGAATTAATCCTCACTATGATTAGCACAAACAGAAAAACACTCTTCAGATGTTTCCTGTTCCCCCATGGTTCATATAATCACCTAAGCTCTACACTGACCAAAAGGTTTTCAAACATCAGCGACAAAGATGGGAATACACAGCCTATCAGAAAAACCAGCTGTGGTGCCAGCTCTCTCTTGTGAGATACAATACATTTGTCATGACTGATACTACAAAAATATCATAATGCTATAGCATTATGCACATACAAACTACAATGCATTTTTAAGACATTTGACTAAGTTACACATAAACCATATCCATAAACATTACACTAGCAAGATCATGAACCCCACTGCCATAACGAATTCCACTGTGCCCACACTGGCATTTTTCATAATTCTTTACTCTTATCACCAGCACCATACAGTATCAGGCACAGTCCAAGAGTGTGACATTAAAGGCTGTCTATAAATACTTTCTAGCTATTATACTTATTTCAGTACAAAAATTATATTTGGTACTACATAAAATTTTAATAATGGAACAAGATCTCAATAACAGTAACAGTGCAAGACCATATTTACTGGAAATATGTAAATAGCTATGTCACAACTTTCTTAATCTGCCAGTGAAAACTGCTCATAAAGAATTGCTCTGTGCTAGAAGTAGACTTCATTGCTGTAAGAATAATATTCTCAAAGCTATATATGTCTAGAAATAAAAAAGAAATGCAGGAATAGTGACATTTTGCTCCTTGATTCAAGTTCAGTCAACATTAGGTTTTGTGTTTCAATAAAAGAAGGCTGTATTATTAAGCAATAGATTAAGATTAATCATCTAAATTAATAGATTTAGATTAATCATCTAAAAAGCTCATCAATTTTTACAAACTTCTTTAAAATACTGTGTGGTATTCCAAATTTGTCAGTCATACTACTTGAAACCAGGAAATTATGTATTTAATGAAGAAAGGCAGGCGAAGCAGTAATACGGGGGTTAAAAACGTAATTGGAAGAGTTCAAGAGGCATATGAAAAAGATGCAAAATTATTTGATAATCAGATCCAAAATGTTTTTCCAACTTTTTGCCAAAGTAGAACAGGAGAATAAGACCAATAAAAGTTTTTACCCTAGTCCTCTGATTATTGGGAATACTCACACTTGCTAAGCAAAAGAAAAGATGTAGAAATACAAACTAAAAATAAAGTCAAAGAGACTCAAATCATTCTTTTAATCTAATCCCCATTCATAAACTACAAAGGCATGTATGATACTTGAAAAACTGACCAAAAAAACTGAAACAGGAATTAACCATTTGCTCTGGGACTCTCAGTTTTGGCTCTCTCCCATGCAAGCTGCTAAGCCTACGTGTGTGTGTCCCCTCTTCCCAGCAGCTCTCCAAGCCCTCGCTGCTTCACCCTTTCTGAGCACAGCTCCCCAGCAGCCAGCCTCTGTGTGCTCCCACAGAACTGCTGCCTCCAAGGGCATGTTCACCCACAGCCCCAGCAAGGGCTGTCCTGGCAGCTCACTCTCAACACACCACTGCAGGAGGGTGTTTATTCCAGGAGCTGCTTTCTTTTTTAAAACCTCATGGTAGCAGCCGTGACCCACAATCAGTTGCAAAGGTGTGTTTCAAGAAACACCTATTTGTCTCTGCAACAGAATCAATACTCACTAAACCTCTGTGCTTAGCTTTGCAGTGCAGCCAGAAGAGTGCCAATGTCCATGTCAATTTTTACACTTGCTTTTAACCATTGTGACGATGTGCTGGGTCAGGAAGGTATGGGGAACTGGCTAACATTTAGAGACAGCAGTCATTCACAAGAACCCACATTTGGCAATGGCAGATGGCTAAAATTCCAACTGAGGATAATGCAGAGCCCCACCAGCCTGCCCTGCCACCCGTGGTGATGGCACATGAGCACCTGGATCAAGCACTGGACCTGTGACAGTATAGAGCCATCTATAGATGTGCCAGCAAGAGAAGCCAAGAGAGGTTTCATAAGGACACAGTCACAAGAGACTCATCAAGTCCCAGAGAGCATAGGTTTCATGAGGACACAGTCACAAGAGACTCCAGCAAGCCTCTGTTGGAAATGAACAAATTGTGAAAGGTACACAAGTTGGCCAATATTCGGCAGACTTTCATCGAAAGCAAAAGCTTGTCCCTGGCACAAGTTACTCGCCTGTGCTAAGCTTCAAGTTCCTGCTCCTCCGCATGGAAACAGAAGGTCTCTACAACATTTTTAGCAATTATAAGCAAGTTAGGCTTTCTCTAGCTCAGCTACTTGACAGAAGAATTTCAATTAAAATTTTCCAAAACCATATGGTCCGAGGCAGATGCCCATCACAGAGGGGAGGAGAGAGGAAAACCTATGAGGGTATGATGAATTCATCATATGATACTAAAGCCAGCTTCCTACAGTGAAAACTGTCTAGCTAGCACATTAATGAATTTTACACTTCATTTAGGCATATCTAAGAGTATTAACAAACAGATTACTATTTTGGGAACAACTAACTTTTTACAATATTATTATCAGTTGTGTAAGAACTTCCATATCCAATTGTTTTAATACAAGAATATCTTAAAAATTTCTGATGTGTCTTACAACCGAACAGGTTTCACTCTGGATACTACTTAACCTTTAGATTAAAAATGTATCAAATATTGCTTGCAAACTGCTACCTCAGTTAATTAGATTTAGCAAAGTATAGTAAGCATATGGAATGAAAATGAGCTGGGCAAAATGGCTGGTGAATCAACATGCTGCATTTCTAAAGGCAATAGTGTATATATTTCCAAGCTGTAGCCTTGAGAGGTTGAACTGAACCAATTACTCTAATGAATATTTTACTTGGCTTGATGCATTCATTAGACTTTTAGAAGTTAAACCATCCCATGGTTATGTTTACATAACAATAATATCTTAAGATTTCTGACATTCACACAATTTAAAAGATAAGGGGACAATTTTCTCTTCCAGTAATAATTCTACATTCCAGTCTTCCTTCCCAAATAAATTTATCTAGAATTATTTTCTTTTTTCTTTTGAAAACTACCTTTGATTTCACAATAGCTATTTGCTGAGCACTTTCCTTTCCCAGCAAGTATATGGGAAGTCTGCCAACTGGTGACAAAGTCATCACTAGGCCCATCATCATTTATGGAGGAAAATAAAACATGGGCCTAGTGTTTGCTGTATAAACTTTTCTCTGAAAGTCACAAATGCCTTGAGGTTGGCACTCAGCATGAACCAACTTATTTTCATTTTGTGTAGCACTGGGACACTTCTTGGTTTACCCCAATTTTGATTGGTAAGCAAGCAGTTACCCATCCACATGTGTGCATTTGTCAATGCTTTCAATCATGTTTTGGAGTTGGACAGATAACCTGGAACTTCAAGCTTTTTCATTCAAATATGCTCATTATATCCATAAACACCCCAGACAGAACTCCACTGTAAGCTTAGTAACATGCAGAGATGTCTTTATATTTATGACAGAGACTCGCTGCAGGATGCCACTAAGATTGATCCCTACAGACTATTTTTTTATAGCATTCTTATTCACTTTTATCTCAGAAACAGAAAACTCAAAAAAAAAAAAACCCACACCCACATTACATCCCTCACCTCCACAGACCTACACGCCAGCAGTATCTTCACTGCAGACCTAACTGACTGAAATGATGACACCAGTCCATCACTGCCACCTTGGAGAGCCAGGGGAGGAGCAGTTCAGCTGTCAGTGAGATGTGTTTCATCCTACTGCTGATGGATGTGGCATAAAAGGATCTCAAGTGAAGCCTGAAAGAGGTTTACTATGCTGAGCACTTGCACTTTAGACACAAAACCAAACATGGAATAACACAGCATTATTCTGTTTTTAAGAACACAGAAATCCCAAACAAAAGGTCATGTGAAAGATTTCACATCATCCTGAGACATGCTTACCTTCACATACCACCCAACACATCTCCATATCAATGTCAACTTGCCATTCCTCCCCAAGTTCCATCCATTTTTCCTTCAGTGCAAGGTTTCCCTCATATCTATACCATATTTCAGCAGTCACCTCAAACTACACAAATATGCTTTGTATTTCCACCTTACTTACTTTTCCCTCCACTTCCTTTCCTCACAGCTGCCAGCAGAGATGCAGTATGAACCGTCCATTTCAAAAGGCGTAACACCTGTCAGCACGACCGAGGCCTTCTCAAAACCAAAACATGTGTGCCTTGTGGCCACCATTTCACAGCCTCTGGCTGACCAGCTCGATGGCCACAAAAGCTGGTGAACCACAGAAAGGGACCACACTGTTTACAGGGAACACAGAAATAGCTTTAAACAGCGTGTCCAGAACTTGGATCCCATATAATGCATGACTCACTCGCATAGAACCAATGATCATGACCCTGGCGAGTCAAAGATTGGGAAATATGTTACAGAAAAAAACAGCCTCTGCTTCCAAATGGTTAAGTGAGAAAGACACATTTGCAGACCAGAACAAACAAGTTTTAAGAAAAGTTCCATAAAAAAACCCAACAAAAAACCCAAAAGAAAGCCCCCCACGACGGATGTAAGAGGTTGAAGTCCTAACACAAGGTATAAATGCAGCAAAAGTTAACTGCTTAAAAACAAGGACACGGGAGGTTAAAACTACACTAGAACAAGCCACAAAAGAGCTTCAGAAGTGGAGACACATTTTTTGTAGTTGCTGGTGGAAAATAGGGACCATGAGAGCATCACTTAAGCCAGAGAGCTGATAGACAAGTACTGATTTCCCTAGTGGAAGGAGTAGAAAAAGAGCTTGCAATATAGTAAGTAAACTTCCAGCACCTTCACATTATTAATCTTCCTCACCCCTGCTGGCATTTTCTTCTTCTCTATTTAGTAGTGTGCTCACTATGATCACCTTGCTGAAATGGATGACACAACCTCATGTTTAGTACATCCAACTGAGATAAGATTGGCCTTGGGAAAACTTTAAATACAAGTCTTCCACTAGAGGACAGGTGTAATTTTTCAAAAATGCTGTGCTGCAAAGAATGCAAAGGCTGAAAGATGAAGTATTTCTCCCTTTGAAGAAAATACTCTGTCAGACCTGCACACTTCTGTAATTAAGAATGTTATTTCCAATTCTGAGTAGAAAGAGCAGCTCCAAGGTTTTCTTTGATCTTCTGTGATGACAATGAAGACCCATCAGGCTCTCTAAACCCTATTGGGTTTTTTTTCATTCTTCAAAGACTGTTTTTCAGTTTCTTACATCTCTCTATGCGAGAAGGTGTTTATGATGAGCTGCAAGATGCAACAAGAAAGCAAGTCAAGGTGCAACCATTGGAACACGAAGTGGTTCTCTGCAGACACTAATGCATACAGGCACTTGCACAAAACCCTCCTTGCTGCCAAGGCAGCTCTCTGGGAGCTCAGAGATTGCACATCTTTGAAACTACAAGTCTACAGTCCACACCCATAATACAGGATTTCAGAGCAACTCCAAGATCTCATTACTTTATGCCAGAATTGAAGATATTTAGCACAATGAATCCCAGAAGAAAACTATGCAATGGCTTTGGTTACCACAGAAATCAAGGCTAACAAGTTTGAAGGCACCTATTAAACGTCAAGCCCTTTTAGCCAAAAGTAAAATAAATTTAGATTTTAATCTTAGAAAGATTATAATTACATTTCTAGAAATTGCGTCCATATAAAACAACTGTGACTCGCCATACTGGAACCTAGTCTCACGGTCTTCTTACAAGAAGCCAGAAGCATTTTGCTGGCACAGATGAAAAGCCTCTCCAGGAAGAGAGATTTAATTATTTAATAGAGCAAGCCAAAAGCTCTTTCATGAAAGAGTCATCAGGACTCTTATTGCATATAATGTTCCTGAAGAAGAACATACTTTCATCTTGGGCAGCCTGTACACCTAGCAAGTTGAATTTTGCTGAGCTGATAAGATCCCCTTACCCTTCTTCCAAGACCTGCTTGATGCTTTTGTCCAATCCTCTAATGTAAAATGAGCACACAGGTCACATAAGGAGGGCTATAAAACCAGCATAAATGGAGACAAATGAGTGGCCATTCCTCAAGCTGAGTGGCTCCCACCCCTTCCTTTCCATCCTTTTCTGAACATTTGAGCAGACGCTTCCCTCCCTGCATACTGCTCCATCTAAGGTGAAGGGCGAAGTGCTGACCCTACCAAAACTAGCATGAGAGCTAAGAAGCACACTGAAGAAGACAGGAAATGTGCACTAGGGGAATTCTGCCACATTCTGGGGACAAATTACTTACTGTTCTGCCTTTTCAAACCTTTCTTGGGCAAAGCAGCAGGCCTTTTTTTCATCTTCCTTTCCTAGTCTTGGGAGGAAAAGAAATGTCCAATTTCCCAGAAGCACATGTCTGCATGGCACAGTAGCCTCTGTCACCACATGTAATACTCCTGGTGTCAATAAACAATTTCTTCAGGAGGCAATTCTTATGAAGTGCCCCAACTGGACAGAATCTTACAGACCTTTGTCTCAGATGCAACTCCACTGCACATCCAGAACATGTTTCTAAAGGCACAAGCATTAGAATTTTCAGTTTTAAATTAAGCAAATTGCAAATACATAACAATCTCCATCTCATAGACATTGTAATTTAACACTGCTTACACACACATTGTGTTAGCGGGCACTCATTATTTTGTCAAGAATTTATATCAACATAAGACTAGGAAAAATCAGGGTATGATGTAATGGTTACAGGCCTGAAACTAGTGGTCACTGTAAACTCACATATGGTTTGCAAGCACCAACATACAGCAAGTATAACTCAGCTTTTCTAATAATGTACCCAGTGAAGCTCAGCACATTTTTGAGATCATTGATTTCCCACTACATAAACTGGACAACTCTAAATAGTGAGTCCTAAAGTCCTAAACTTTAGGAGGTAGGAAGGGAAATCAGTAATCCTATACAACATAACCTTAAAAGCATAACAGGAACCCTTTTTGTCTCTAAGAAAGCAAGAACAAGCAGGGGAAGATAAGGTCAAAAGGTGAGCACTCAAAACTAAGTGAAGCCAGAATTGGGCCTTTCAGTCAGTCTCAAACATTTATCTCCTGCATGTTCTATAACAATGCAATCTTTACTGACATGAGCCAAAAAACATCTCTTCTTGATGTCTGCTTCAATCAGGATTTACAGAAGAAGCTGCTCCAAAAGTAATCTTCAAATAAAACAGACACTGATATTTTCAAAATATCAATGCAAATTCCAGTAGTCTGTAGTCAAAACATAAGCAGTATAACCACAGTAAAAGGGCTGCTAGAAAAATTAAACACTAGCAAGTTTCAGAGTTGCCCAAGTGTTTAAATCGAACTTCACTGTACACATTATTTGTATTCTATAAAAAAACTGCATAACTATGAAAAATGGCATAACTTGAAAAATGGTATGACTTGAAAAACGTTGTAATTTCTATACTCAGTTGGACTACTGCTGGAAATCCCACCATATCCCACTCACTAGCACGGCTATTCCTATTGGGAAGGACTGAGTGGAAGCAATGTGAATAACCCTGCACACAGAACTGAGTTTTCATGCTCATCAGTTCAGCACTTAGGCTGCAGCACGTGCATGTCTAACTTGCAAAAATCTAAAAATTTATCTCACAGTGTTCAGGCTGTTCAGAGTGCGTACAACTTCCCTGGATATAATTCCGTATCTGTTTCATTTAAAACAAACCGAAACAGCTCTGACATATTGATGTTGGGAAGAATCTACGAGACCCATTTTCTCCTGGGGCACTCCAGATACAATAAACTCTTTTAGTAAACAAGTACACTACATCAAGTAAAAGTAGCTTCTACTATTGTTTTGCATCACATCAATAAAATGAGACCAAAAACCAACCAAATCAGATGTAGGATTTCTTTTTTAAAACGCTACACTCTATGTTCGAGCAAAGAACTGTTTCAGAAATCTGTATTCATTCAGAACTTGGGATTTAAATTGACTTTCACACACCTAAGAGTGCATAAAGAAAGGTCTGAAAATTATCTGTCATGTTCTGCAGTATTCACATCATTTTTTTGCATCTCTGTATACTTATTATTTCAATACTCAAAGCTAGGGGAAGAAAAAATTTAGAGTAAAACCAGAGATTCCTTAAAGTCTTCCCAATTATATTGTATATTAGAACATTTCATGTCTCCCAACACATGACATTCCTCCAGCCTTACTGCAGCTGAGTCTGAATTAATGTTTGGCAGAACTTACAGGTAACTTTCTCAAGTAAATAAAAATACAAAACTAACTAACTGGAAATAAGTGAGCTGGCCTGGATATTAAAAAATAAAAGTCTAAAATCTGTAGAAGCTGCTGGTGGTGAAGGAGATACATGTCTGCACTTGTGAAATATACTATGTCAGAAAATGCCTAAACACAACAAAAACAAAGGAAATCAAAAAAGCATGTGTCAAAGAAGAAAAATGCAACCAAAATGCACATAAAAGGTATTAATAGGCAGAGGACTCCAGAAAACAAAGGATGCCTCCCAGGTGGCAATATATCTTTGCTCACCTCATCAACTTGCAAAGCCTGCTGCAGGCAGATCTACACAACTTGTGAGGAAAACAGTAGAATTGTCATTGTTGTATAGATTATTTGCATCTCACTATTACAAATCTCAGGGGAACTTACAAATAACTACTTTGAAAACAAAATTATCCAGGCAAGATCCTTCCCAACAGCAACACTAACAGCGGCTCATACTTGCCAACTGCATTTCTTGTACTGTAGACATAACTATTTTTACAGCCAGACAGATTTAATTTACATAGTCTTCTAGGCAGTGAGATGGAAAAAGAGTATTGATTTCTTGTCTGAGCCCCTGCAATTCAGCACTTTGATAGAATTAGCTAGAAGGGCTGACCCCCTCAGTGTGGTTAAGACCACGCTCTGTGGCACACAGCAATCCCTCCGTGGAGAAGGAAAGTAGCTAAGGCAGGGTCAAGCCTTGGCAAAGACCAACCACCAAAATGAAGGCACTGCTGCAGGTAGCAGAGAGAAGACATCTCTTCTGAGAAATAGTACCACCTCCAGCTGAAAAGCACAGCCTGTCTGTTGGCAGGTGGGGTCAAGCTGTGCTGTGTTTGAAGGTGCTGTGACAGGAGACTGAGAATTTATCCTCCATATGTCTTGACCATCCCAAGAGAAAGCCTGCAGAGACTGCATGCGTGAGAACCTTGGGAACGCTTCCCACATTGTTTTGGGTGTTTGTTTTTCTAAACATTAATTAAACTCACCGTAGCCTACCACTGAGAAAATGAAGACAGAAACAAGGATAAGAAGATAGAACAAAGCTAAAGATAGGTATAGTTACCTGATGCTTTAGATAACTGGTGAGTCATTTGCGCACTTGCACTAGTATTAAAGTGTTCAAAAATTAAAGGCTGCTGTCATGCAGTCTATAAAAGAATGAAAGACTACACAGGCTACATCTCACAGATCCCTTCTGCCCCACACCCCCTCCTTGCCAAGATTATCTGTATTTTTTGTTACAAGATAAATCAATTTCTTTCTTTATACAAAGTTCTTTAATACAAGGAGTACCATTAATTTGAAGAGACTCAAAATATTAAGCTAACAAGATATGGAACAAACATCATTTAGGATACCTTCTCCTGCTTCCCTTAACACTGATAGTTAAAATGTGGACTATGACTTAAATAGATGAGTGCAGTACCTTAGTATAATCAAAAGCAATTGTCCAAGGAAATGCCGTCTAATACTTGCAATTTAAAATTATCTTGCAATCTGATCTAGAGAATAAAGAAAACAGACATCATTCAGGTGAGTCAACATCTTCATTACAGGCTGCCTATTGCAGTGAAAAAAGTGAATGAGCATTCCAAAAGGCGTTCCTGTAGAAATGAGTTATTAAGATGCAACTAGAAACAGTCACAAAGTAAGTATTGTTTATACAGATTTATTCATTTCTTTGAACCTGTTCTTGTTAGCAAAAAACAGAAAGAGGAGATGACAAACAGAAGGCTCTATAGAAGACAATACTCTAAAGCAATTATCCACAGGCAACAGAAGACTTCATTTACAACTGATGCGAATACAGAAAGCTTGGAAATTGGACTGATTACACTTTAATGCCAAACAGTTCCGGATAAACAACTTAAATCACATTAAAATTACTGATTTTTGGTTGAAGTCATGTATCTCGATCTTTCTTCATTTGAGCAGTTTACTCTAGAGTGCTTCTGATCAAATATTGTTTATATGACACAGGAGAAAATACTTCATTTCTTTGAAAACTTGGAACACCTAACCAAGTATAATTTACAAATCGTGGCTGTAACAGGTAGCAGCAATACAAAAGACACAGTGATAGTATTTTTTAACTTTTTTTTTTGTTAAACAGATCTATGCAAAAGTGTGTTTCTTTCTGGAAAATGCTTTACAAATCAGAAAACTATTTTGAAGATGTTGACACATGTAAGTCAGGGAAGGCTGATTCAGCTTCCAAATTGTGTATTTATCTATCACAAGTATTTATACTTAAGTCTATTAAGAAGTCTGTTAATAAGAAACTTTCTAATTGTTGGGAGTAACAAGCTCTTCTCATTACATTGTGCCATTGTAGGAGGACTTGGGACAATGGTGGAAAAAGAATCAGCCGCAGAAGAGTTCAGAGAATTTATTTTCTATTCTTTGTACTCTTTAGACTTCAAGAGATCACAGAGCCTAGTACCAGTTATTCTGGAAGAAATAAATAGGGATTCTTTTCATTCAACACATCTTCTAAGAAACAGGCCTAGGTGGAAACATTTAATTTCACTGCAGAGCAGGTAATTCTGGATCACCCACTACCACCACCAATACATTAGCTGCCCTTATGGAAGGATAAAGACCATCTTGAAAAGCTACATTTGGTGCCATGATTGCAGCTTTTGGTAAGCTGGGAGACAAGTCCAGAACTGGCAATGACAGTGGTAAAATTCCAGGACTGAGGTCCTCCACTGGAAGTTCACTTACAGCTCACCACCTTGCAGATAAAGAGAGCTGCTTCCTCCACAAAGGAGAGGTGCAGGAGTTCTTGGTGCAGAAAACACACAGCCACTGCCTTCTGAACAGCTCAATGCCCCATATCACCACTGGTCAGCGCTAACCAGGGTTCAGTGAAAAACCCACGATGGACACTCCATGCTCAAGATCAACAGTCAATTGATTAATTTGATCTACTGGCCACATTTGGTACATCGAGTCCCTTATGGAATCATATCTAGTGGATGCAACAGGAGGGTTATCCCCCCACAGTGCCTCAATTCTGTAAACCTTCTCACTCAGACAGGGCCCCAAAAGCCTTTTTGTTATATAAAAATTAGCTTCATCACAAGAGTTAAATTTCTTCAAAACAGAGAGAAGATTCAACGTAATTAGAACAAAAACAACCTCTCTCACATACTACGTGTTTTTGGAATATACTTCCTCATAAATTTAACTTTAATCTTCCTTATAAAAATCTTACAAGGGCCAGAATTTGTTTGTTTTTAGGTTTTATGGCTCTTTCAGGGAAGTAGTAAGATCACATACCTACTATTTTGACAGTGTACCTCTGGTAATTAATACAGCTGAAAATGACATTATCTCTGAACATGTATCCACCAAAGAAACAGCAGGAATACCTAGCCAGCATAGTTATTAGGGGTGAAGGTGGAAGAGCTGAGCATCTCCTAGGAGAATAATTTTACAATTGTCACAGCTGAAAGAAAAGCTTCCAAAAGAACAAAGCTTGTAAGTCATACTAAGTCACTTCTGCATATCAACACTGACTAGCAGCTGGGATCTTATCAAACTCGATTGTTGGTTTTGGTTTTTCTAAGCATTTAACAAACAAAAATAATCAGAAGAAAAGGCAGAGGCAATCCATATACCTCTGTCCTTCAAGTCATCTTCTCTTGAGAAATCAACTGCAGAATTTCTGGTTGACATGAGACAATGCAAGAGCCACAAAACCCCTTTAGGTACTGTGTGGTTTTCAGCAGTGACTGCCCAGAGCCACCAGGGAAACAAATAAGAGGTACTACGTGGGTTGTTTCCATGAGTACTTCACTGACCACTGTACTGCAGTGTGAATGCCACTGTCAGCCTGTGGGCAGCCAAACAAAACACTGACTCTGACCCCTGGACACTCATAAATGTGCTCAAAGATTCTTCTTCCTATCAAGATTTTCTTCACTGTATTGGCTTGGAGAAGACTTGAATGCTTTTTTATCTTGGTAAATGCTCACCTTCCTTCTAGTAGGTCAGAACTTGAACATTAAATGATGGAAAAAGCTAAATCTGTAAGGGGATCCTCCTAGCATTTTGGAACACCTTAAATTGAAGGCCACATACAGTGCAGGCAAAACAGTGCTGAAAAAGACAACTTATTTCTCTTTCTCCAGCTGATGACCTTAATATGACTAATTGTCTGAGAAAAAGCAAAATGCTGAATAACAAAACTCCAGCAAGGACCAAAGAAAGCCCAGAAATATCTCAAGAAGCAGCAAGAAACGGTGATGATCTGTTTACAAAAGTTTGTGTAAACTGAATGAAAGTCTAAGACTTAAGAAGGATAGAGTTCCCTGCATTACTTCATGCTAAAGAGACTTTCTTGTAGTTTTTTGGAGTGCAACTGTATACAGCTATACACAGTGATGTGATTGTCATCCACTGACCTCTCTCAGTATCACAGCAAGCTCTGTGGTCCTGTTTTTCCCCCATCATCAACTTCAGCTATGGTTCACCAGTATCACAATAATACAGCTGGGTCTGTAATTCTCAGAGAAATGTGAAATGAGCTGACACCAAATAAATCAACAAAGGAGATCACTCTAGTGATGAATGAATGATTCATCTTACAAGATCTTGTCCCTTCTCCTCTCTGCCTCTTGCAACTTTACATCTCTTAATTTTTGAGGGGACTGACAATTTTGGGCAATTCTTTAATTGTCAGAAATACCCTGCCAGACCCTCTCATTTCACTGCTTCTCTCACGAGCACTCTGCAGATCTGTATCCCTCTTCTCTTCTGGACTTTGCAACACTAACCCTACTTCAAAGACACAGCTCAGAGGGCCATATCTCCCTCCGCTGCTTTGCCATCCACATGCTGTCCAAGGCCCTCCATCTCTACTTTTGCCTCTCCACCAGTGTGTCTGCAATGCTTTCTTCTGGGCAAGCTTTGTTGTCCCTCATTCAATTCTGTGAATATCAGTGACCTCTTCCCTCCCACCCGACCCTATGCCCATTTCTCCTTCCCCAAGACTTCCCATGTACACCAACCCACTTTCCCCAGCCTCTCACTAACACAAATCTCTCCACTAAGCAGCTTCCAAACATGGCTCAGCAATGCTGCTGAGCAGCACAGCAACCTCAGTCTCACCAACAGCCACCTTCTACTTCCACAGAGCCTCATTTTCCTAGATAGTGGCAGTGCATATATTTCATCTCTAAACTCTGCTATTCAAATTCTTAAGAACTAGAGTAGCAAAAATAGACGGAGTAGTAGCAGCACAAAGTGCAAGTTCAGTAATAAAAAACTGCTAAAAATGCAGCCATCAGCCAGAAACAAGGGAAGAATAAAGACCATAGTCTCAACTATGAGCTGCTGCCATGAAACCACCTGTGAGGGGGTTCTTGAGCGAAACCCATCTCTGAAAGTGAAAAACATACTACAAAGTATGAACTTTCATTAAGATGGAGATGTGCAACCTTGTCATCTGAGAAACAGAGTTAAAAGGACAGCGGAACACTTGAACCAGTTGAAGAAAGAAAACCACATTTTCAGTTACTTCAGCAGGCAAATAAAACGAGATCTTGCACTTTCCAGAGGTGCACACTGAGTAAAAATCACAATGGCAAGAAAATGTAGTTTGTTCACCCACGTTTTGCCTTTCAACCACAAGGGACATAACTGCTCAAGATACAGACTGGAGGAAACAACTGTTCCTTTAGAAGAACAAGGTTTCTACAGCTCATAGAAAACAGACATCAGGCCTATCACATGAACACGTGATGTCCCACGTATTACCTGCGGCATAACCAGTAAGATGAGCACACACCAGTGAATTCATGCATCACTGTTCTTTTGCATAAGAGCACAGTTATATTTTTATATCGTGTAGCAGAACTGTAGCACAGCTTAAGAAAAGCTGGTGCCAGCAGAGGGAGGCAGCTGCTCTCTAGGACATGCATCTTCACATTCCCCGATGCACAGTAGGAAGCCAACAACTTTGTTTTTGTGGAAGTGAACTCACCCCTCAGCCATTGTGTAAATGTGGCTTTAAATCAAGCTGTAATTAGATTTTGCTGTATTTAACAAAACCCCTCTTGTGCTCCTCTTTTCCAGCTCTAGACAGGAAAGAAATGTATTTGTGAAAGAAAAAAGGAAAAAAGTTTATGCCTCTTCCCAGAGCATGTCCTGGCATGCACGCAAAAGCAAGTACAAAACATAAAACAATAAGCTTACAGGACACTCAATCTTCACATTACGTAGGAACACAAGGATCTCTCAGCTGGTCCACTGTTAAATGTCAGCTCATTATTATCAATATTCTGCTTCACCACATTAACCTTGTCAAAAGATACTAACAGTCCAACCCTTGGAGTTTGCTTCTCTTCATAAATTTAATTCACTTGGCAGAAACAGAAGTGGAAAACCTCTGCTAAAGACTCAGGCAAATCAAGACTGCCACGTAGCCCTTCTAAGGACAGATATTTTTTTCCCCCCTCAACTTTTATAGTCATAGCATTCCCATTTTAACTGAGCAGCTTTGTCCCCCACTAGCAGTCTTTGTATATACTTTGTATACAATCCAAAATAAAACTGTGTGTGCTTTTATTTTTTCAGACCTACTTTACTATAATACATGTTGCACGAGGTGGTTTTATTTTGTGCAATTTCTTTATAAACTAAACTGCATAATTCCCCTGCACTTTACTTTTACACTGCCATATGTGGAATTGCACAGAAATGAAGTTGAGTTCACTCAGAATAATAAACAGCTTCAACTGTATTTTGATTACAGGCTTACAAAGAACTTTATGGTGGTGGCAACACTAGTGGATACACAATGGTAAACTGATGCAAGGAAGTCAAAAGGACATGCTCAAGGCACACAGCAAGTCAGCTGTTGTTTTAACAACAAAAAGTTTCTGCTCTTAATCTAGACCTTCTCAGTGAGTCAAAACCTACTGATAACTCTGTGGTCTTATAAATAAGTTTCAGGTCCTTTAGAAGAAATGAGAAGAGACAACACAACTGCCAATTACTCACACACAGATATCTAACCACTGCCAAAGATAAAATGATTTACAAAGTTACTAATTTTTAGGACAGCCTGAAAAGTGTACCTTTTCTAAACCAACTTATTTTAAGAACATATACTCTAACAGCCTAATTCTCTACAAATCATCTGTTATGCTGCAAGTTTTAAGAAACCTAAGGCTGATTTAGACAACTCAAAAGATAACCTCATTCTGAAGTCATTTTGCAGTTTCATCTCTAAATGCAAAAGACCATGGTAAGAACAATATTGGAAGTAGATTATCCTCCTACACATGTAGGAGAATTTTTAAATTTGGTTGTTGTTGGTTGGGGTTTTTTTAGTAGCCAATACTACCTCTCTCCTGAAGGATAATGAAGTTTGGTTCAGCACCAGTCCAAAATGACAATATGAAAATTCTTGCTATGTGCAAAGAGTTTATGATAAATCATCTCAGCAAAGGCTCACAGTACCCTAATCCTTACTCTATCTTTACTAATACATAAATAGAACAATTTAAACCTTCTGTATAAAAGAAACCTAAATTTGGCATAAACAAATAGATTATAGGTAAATTTCCTTTCTCTCACCTTGATTCACAGAAAACAAGAATTTTTCTGTAAGCCTTAAAGTTGTCACAGCATAATGCCATCTAAAACTGAATGAAGCATTTTGAATATTAATGTCTAAGCAAGACAGCAATTCAGAAAAAAAAAAGAGAGAAATCCCATAAAGCAGGTAGTGGATGGTATGGCACCCAAACTCGGAAAGGCAAGTTTCTACACAACCTCCGAAAGTAGAAGCATACAATAGGATTAGCCTTATCTTATTTAAGTTTCTTAATAGCAAGGCTGCATCCTCCTGACGGCATACTGTTTCCAGCAGGACTCAAATTCCAAGCAAGAGCAATTCTTAAAATACAGTAGCTATGTCTGGCAGAGCTGGAACCATGAGGACAACATGAACACTCAAACCAGTTTATTCAGGTTTGACTCAAGAGGAAAAACTACATTTCAGACTAGACAAAAATAAGACCCAACATACCTAAAGAAGCTTCCAGACTACCATTTTTAGGTCATGCCCTGTACTTTTTCCTGTTTTTCAATTCATATGTAGGAAGGTCAGTTCATAAAGTGGATTCCACTGTGGCATTTCAAGTCAGATTATTCTCTACATAATAATTAGTGCTGTTCCTCACATCACTTGCATACTGTTTTGCTAGTCTGAGAATGTTGTGTTTATTTCTGAGAAGCTTTTTTTAATCCCTTCAAAGTACCAGCATCCTAAGCACAGCTATCTCATGCTCCATGAACTTTAGTGCAAATGCTCTAAGAGTTTCTTTTCTTCTTAACAACTTCATTACAGTTTTTACACAGAAATACAGTGCTTGTACTGTAACCATGCAAAGCAAATATTCTGTAGTAAATGTAAGCTTTATTCAAAGTGTAGCTTTAGAAGTCTTTATGGCATACTCCAGCCTGGACTGCCAGCACTAATGCAGAGAAAATGGCAAAAGGAAAACTGTAATGACAGACCTTTCATGCTAACAAGACCTGTGGAATGGTCAAACAGAAAACTTATGGGCCAAACATATTTCCAAAACTAGTCTGCTCCTCTTTGCTAACCCATGACATCCCAAGCTACCCCTACAAAAAGGACCTCAATTCCTCTACACTGTCTTCTCCAGCTGTTTGCTCACCAAGAGACTGTTAAGTGTATGAGAGAAAAATGGCTGGAGGATAAAAAAACCTGGATCACAGTTGCATGAGAAATGGAAGTAGAACTTTCCTTCTTAAAAAGAAGATGAAATGTCCTTTTGGCAAGCTAGCAATCAAGTTGTGATTTTCCTTCTCCTGGAACTAAGTATGACCAGGACACAGACCACCAGTGGCAAGACTTCCCAAAGAAATACAGCATTCAGGGACAACAGCAGTGCCAGGGATCCCTATGGGCCATTCTAGAAAAGACCTTCTGCCAGAAGCAAAGCTCTTAAGCAAGACTGAAATCCTGTTAGGGAAAAAAATATGGAGAGAAACACCAACAGCCTCTTATAGAAGAGTTTAAATACAGTCAAAGCTATTAGACAAAGAGTGAGGAATCAGAAAGGAAACAAAGACAAAACAGTTGGTGTACTATGAAAATCTGCACTGTTGGCTTCACTTATGAAAAAAACCCACAGTTCTCCTCTAAACTTCTTTTGGACTCACACAAAAAACTCTTGCATTTTACCTCTTCTAGCAAGAGAGAAATCAAACAACATTTAAAATTCAGGGCTTATTCTGTACAAACTGGAAAATGATTACACTAGCCCTTAACGCTCACACTGAATGAGGGCCTGCTTTTTGGTGTTGCCCTTTCTTTCATTTGTTTTTAAGGGGGGGGCAAAAAGACTCCACTGAAAGGCACATATGGCCATGTACATAGATCTGCTTTTGCTGATATCACTACCACAGATCTAAGTACTGTAATTCAGAAAAAGAAGAAAATCACTGAATGATTTCATGAAAAAAAAACCAAAAAACATAAGCCCACTAAACCAGGTATTTTGAAATCCAATCTAGTATTAATGGCAATAAAGCAAAAAATAAAATCCAACACCACAATCTCAGAGATACAGTGATGCCTGAATAAATCAAAATCACCAGTTTTGGTTTGTGGTACAGAAGTTTACATTTGAATGCAGCTGGATTGCAGTCAGCTAGCCAGCTCTCACAGCAGCCCCTCCAAGCTGTATTGATTTCTAGGGAAGAAAAGGCACTGTAAATCTGCCTGAGCAGCATTGCGTCATACTTTTGGTTGGCTTGGAAAAAAGCAAATTAAATGTTTTCCATTAGCATGGTAAAGAAGCTATACAATTTTGTTTTTATTTCAAATAGAGTCTCAAGTTACAGAACACTTTAGCCAACTCTGTGGCAAGGACTACATGCTCTGCGTTTGTGAAGCCAGCAATTCATGCTTATGTGAAACCAGATGTGTGCACTGCACAGTTCCCAGGGCTGGGAAGGGTTTTTTAAAACGCGTTGCTGACGATTAAAAAGGACTCTTGCTTTTCACTTAGATCATGGAATATCCTGCAGCAGAAACAACATGTTCTTGCAGGGAAGGGGAAAGCAGGGAAGGGCAAAGAGTCGGAAGCAGAAGAAAACTTTAAGGCCATAAAAACCACACAGAGAGAACAGCTTAGGAGCAGTGCTGTAGTACAACAAAGAGCAGCACAGTTCTAAAAAGCAATAAGCATAACATGATTTGAGGTAACAAGAACTCCTTGATCAATTATTCATATAATTTACAACAGTTACAGCTGCATCAATGAGGGGAAAAAAAAAAAAAAAAAGAATCTAGGGCAAATATAAAATCTTCACAGCTATGAAGTGTCCTTGATTTTCACCAGAACATTTGGCCGTCTCGTATCATGTGTTTCTAGTTAGCAACAAACCCCTCCAACAAAGGGAAACAAGAGACAGAGAGGCACAGAACAAACTGTGCTGTTTGCCTTGCTGGAAGCAGTGAGAGTGTTCAAAGCTGCATTTCACTCATGGATGCTATGCATCACCAAAACCAAACACTGCACTAACACTGCTGTGTTTGAAACCTAACCACCATTCCACCTAGATACACCCATGTACCCCATGGGATTATGAGGAAATCTCCTGTCAAGTCTTCACTCTCTCAACACATAAAACTGCACTTCAAAAATAAATAAATGTTTAAACAACCCCCAGAAGAAATGATGTGTCTTTGTAATGTATTGTTATCTCAACTTGTATTGCTTAGTGTACTCCTAAGGCAAATGTGACAAAGGGAAACATTACAAAGGTAAGATTTTTGGATAGGGTTTTTGCCTTCAGTTTAAAATCACTTTGTAATCAGCAGCAGCTTTTCTGCTCTGTCAAGGTTTGAATACAGTGTCCTCTGCTGCTCAAGATGACCCTGCTAGTGGACTGGAGAAACATAGGTGCAGCTGAAATCTGAGAAATGTGAAGCGAAGAGAGGGCGTGGTGCAGCAAAGGGATGAGGGGGCCTAACTGTGCTTGCTGCACTCACCCCCAGATGTGAACAGCAGATCATGAGGGAAGGTTATGAGTTGAAGAACTGACTCTGCTAATGGGAGAACTTAACACCAATTTTGATTTTACTCCTCAGATGGAAAGACAATATACTTAGGTCTAGCTCAGAGCTCTAATTTCAGTTTAAATTAAGATCAATAAAGGATTAACTAGAAAAAAACTGCAATTCTTCTCAGGCGAATCAAGAAATAGTTATTTAAGAAGCTTTCCAACAATGAAGTTAACACCTTGCAACAGGTAGTTTTTAAATATGGGTAAGCTGACAGAACTTTAAAAGCACCTACCTAAATAAACCTGTAAGAAACATTTCCACTACTACTCACTTTTTTCAGCCAACTCTCTACACTTAGTTCAATTAATCTTGTCAGTATGAAGATTCTGTATATACCATCATTACATTCAAAACACTGGCAAACAAAACCATAGCATAGTCAAATCTCCCCTAAGTGTGTGCAACTCTAGCATTGATAAGTTCAGCAAAGTTCTTTGGGTCACATGTCTTTTTCTTCCATCAGTATTTATCCTGTACAAGCAAGAATGGGTTCTAGATGCTAAGAAATTCCTGAATGTGGAACTTGGAAGTGGGATACGTTTCTAAAAACACTGCATGCCGTAGAGCTCAGAAACAGCCTGTTCCCTTGCCAACAAAAAACTGTAGATTTATCTTTCTACTAATAATCTAAGGAATTATTTCTGGCTCTAACCTACAATGCATATTATGTTGTTTTCCTCTCCCATTCCCCAGCATTGTCTATTACAACACTTGTATCAGGTAGCAAGGAGCTATACACACAAAGGAAGGAGAAAGCTCAAAGATGCATTTGAGTGTTTATTTCGCAAAAAGAAGAATCCTTATTTTGAGAACTGTACCAGACAATTCAATTTGCTTGAAAAATGAGTCACTTTACTTTGGTGTAAGACTTCTGAACCCCTGCTAAAGCTGTCTGGCCAGTTAGGAGGTCTTTACCTTTAGCAGAGATCTTCAGATGAAGGCAGATCTCTCCACCCTTGGACTCCCAGAGGCTCCCTGCAGCAACACCTAGAATCACAGCAACAGGGAAGGCATTTAGCTTTATCAAAGCCACAGTTTTACAGTGTCCTTAAAGGCTGCATCTTGGTTTAAGCAATGTAAACTTCCAAAATTAGAACCCTACATCTTCTTTTGGAGACTTCAAGGCTGCAAAGAGGTGTTTAGCAATACTGGACAAGCTTTCAGCCAGCTATAGATGACTCTAGCCTTTACATTGCCAGTCCCAAAGCATAATCTCCAAGCTATGAAAAGTAACAGGTGACCTACAGGTATCAATTCTGAATTTCTCTCCACATTGAAACTGCTCATAGACATGCACTGGAATTGCTTCAGGGCAAAGAGCACAAGTGTGACACATTATCTTCTCAGGGGACTCACACAGGGCTGGTGCCTCTGCAGGCAAGAAACAGTGCCTGCAAACCACCTAGCCTAGCCTCCCTGCACATGACCTGCAGCCAGCTGACAAAGCAGTCCTTGTTAAAAGTACACTCCAGAACACCACCATGCTCAGAAAAATTAAAAAATAAAAATCTTCAACTTCCACCATCAGAAGGGAAGGAAAACGAGATTGCCTTCCTGAAACGAATGTGTTTCACTACTGCTTTTTACATGCAAAACAACCATACAGAACTTAGTAGTTTGCAAGCTGTGACCTAAATCCCTGTTTATGTTCCTTTTCTCAAAATGCCACCTGAGGTAAGACAAGCTCTAATCACACAGAAAAGTACTTTGATACATGAGATTTCTGTGGCTTGGTTTTATTTGACAGTATGTGGTCAAGCACCCTTACTGGCACAAGCGGATGGCACAGCAGCTTCCTTTAAGCAAACAGTTCTGAGTGGTTTCAAATTACTTTAATTTTCTAATCAGCTATTCACTCCAGAAACAGATCTGCAGTCAGGTTAGAGACCATGTGATGAACACAGGGCTCCTTTAACAAAAATCTCAAAAACATATGCAGAAACAGCTTAAGCACAAATTCAGGAAAACCATTTTTGGTCTCATATTGTTAAGAAACCAAACAGGCAGCAATATTCATCAGACACCAATTACTTTGAGCTTCTCCACTCAGTCTTTGGGGACCCTGAGTTTGGGTCTTGACATTAGTACACTGAAGAGTTTGTGTTAAGTGGGTGGATGAAGTCTCATCTTAGGAGACTGACTACCTTTGAAACAGTGGTACAACAGAAACAAGTAACAATGGGGGGATTTCAGATGTATTGGTATCTGCATGTAAGTACTTAAAAAATAAATATTAATAATATTAATAAAAAATATTATTAATAAAAAAATAATATTTATTTAATAAATAAATTAGAAAAAAATAACGAGACAGATGAAGGGATAAGCATATTCAGAATGATGTAGCATTACAGCTACTCAGCTATTATGAACCTGCTGTCGTAGCATTATTCTGGTATTTGGTAAAAGAAAAAAAATATTTTTCAATCTTCCCTTGTTTAGTACAACAAAGCACAAAAACAAATTATCAGCCAGAAATATACTCTCATATTATTACAAATTATTCTGATATCCAAATTACTGTATTTTAAGCAGTAATTCTAAATGATACTCATTTTACTCAAAAAACCAAAGCAACTCTAAGTTGATACTTGACAAGTCAAAGGGAAAAAAGTGAACATGGTCATTAGCTGCAGCTAGTAAATCTGTTCCAGCCATGTTGCTTGGCCAACAGCCTGAGCAACTTCAAGTACAAACACTTTTATTTCCAAGCTGAGTGACAATTTTTAACAGCTATCAAGTGGTCAGGATAGAACACATCCCCAGAATCCCCAGAAGACTGCTAGATGTACAGCTTGAAAACAAAAACTTGTGACAAAATACCATAGGGGGAAAAAGGTTGTGACTTTTTGTGCAGGTAAATATTCAGCTTCACAAATTTCTTCCCTTCTGCCTGTTGAAATGAGAGTCCCTTTTTTTTTGCTTCTCCACTAAATTCCTGGTTTAGAATCTGTAAAAAATATTTTCACAAATTTATATCTGGTGTTAGTAACGTTAGCAGTCTCATAGGGGAAATAAATATCACTGAATTGAATATATTCGTGTTTAAAGATGAAAGTATGGTATTGAGTGTATGTGTGTGTATGCATCTGCACAAATATATGTATATTAAATATTTATATTATCAGTCAGCTTCTCTAAAGTGCTCAGAATAGCACTTTAAAAATATTTTTATGAACCTGTTTTGTATTTATAGACTACATCCTGAGTTTCAGCCTTTATCCAACAAGCTGGAGCCTTTTATGACACATGTAGTTTCCTGTTTTGGTGTCCAGTATCAACAAGTCCTAGGAATTTTTTTTTCTGAAAGGACTTTTTATCCTCAATGCTATGTTCTTCCTCTCTTGCTAAGTATAAAATCAAAGTTTTAATACTTACAAAAATACACATCTCATGGAAGAGAAGCCAAATGTAATTTAGAAGGATTCATGAATGAATGAATGGCCTTCTTATTCTAATAATCCCAAAGGCATCAATCTAAACCTTCAAACCTGACTCAAGTCTACCATGAGGTTTCCATAATCCAAACTAAAGTCCGTAAAAACGTAGGATTTCCTTACAAAGAAATAAGATGATATGGAAGCTCAGCAGCATATGATTAAGCATCTGATAACTTGATGCTTTGATAAGGCGTCACCTTAATCTCTGTCATGGAGAAGTGCAAGTCAGGAAACTGAAACTAAGCAGCTGGAGGAATCTAGCTACTCAGATAAGATACACTTTCTGTGTCAAAAAATGATATGAATGCTCTCTGCAGCCAAACCTCTGTGAGAGAATTAAATTATTTAACAAAGCAGAAGAGGTAGAGAAGATCTCAGCTTTATATGTAACTAGAAACAAGGGAATATCCAGCAATTTGTATTGTGAAAAACTATTCAACCCTTTTAATGCAGACTCTACATTTTCACAGGCAGCAGGTACAGACTCGCTACTCTCACATCCCTGTTATTTTCAGGTAAAAATCTTGCATCAAGCACAAATTAAAAGGTATAGTCAATTTAGAGAACACAATTTTCAGAACTATTAGTGGAGTTTTGTTAGAAAGGATCCATATCTACTAACTCTGGCAGTTTCTACTCCTGCAGACTGACTTATTTTCATTTACATCAACAATTAAACTAAGTTGTAATCTGTTCCCATATTCAGCATCAACCCACTGAAAAGATGGAGGGATCAAATTAAAGATATACAGAAAAATCTCAAGTCAGGCACTTCTCACAATTAATATTAATACATTTGTACTTCAAACACTGCTACTTTAATTATTACTCTATATTACTTCCGTTGGCTAGTATCTTCAGTACTGAAGGTTTTCCTTCTGAGATAGAATAACATTCATGTTTTCTGACATGATACCCAGTTGATAGGAGTATTCATCCCAATTCAGATCAAGACTAGTAAATTTCATTGCAAAGTAAGACACCTACATGATACAAAGAGGAGCCTTACTCCCCGCCAAGTTTGACAAAAATACTGCTAATTGTCCCAAGCAAGAGTTACATCCACTGGACAACTGGAAGACAGGACTGTCTTTAAAAGTTTCAAGGCCTCACTACCACTATTCCTGCAGCTGTGAGTATTTCACAAGGAGACTCTGGATTAGCCACTATAAACTGCCAGGGAAAGTTACAGTACCTTTGCAGAAGCATGAAAGTGCACTAATTTCCTAAACGTTAATTACACTGAAACAAAGCTTCAATTAGTAGCAGATCATCACCAACACACTAATATTTTTGTTTGCTGGTGTGTACAGATGCAGGTCTGAGAAACATGTCTACAAGGGACAAAAAGCAGTTCTTCATTTTACCTTTATTTGTTTGGGCAGACCACATTCTCAGCTACTCTCTTTTTTACGTTCCAACACCAAGGGTTTAATTTACAGTTTGTATCAGTTATTAAAATATAATAGGAACCAAAAAAAAAGGAACACAGAAAAACAGGCTTTCTGGCCAGCCCATTACCTGGTTCTACAGGAGAGGATTTATTTTTCTGAAGTTAAAAAATAAATGAAAATACAGACATCATGACAGAGTAATTAGAGTGCTTAAGCATCAGTGGGCAGCCTGGTGAAACAGGGCTCGCCCCAAAGACCAGCAAAAAGAGATAGTGTGTTTTTTGAGGAATTATTGTAGAGGGGAATGAAGGACAGTGAAATTACAGGACTTGAACAAAGAGGCAGCATGGAGGGACCTGATGGGTTTCCATGCTGTCACTTTCTTTGTGCACCTGAGGAACAACAGCCAGATGTCAAACAAACTAAGGACAACAAAAAAAGCCATCACAACTAAGCCTTATAAGAATGGTGGCAGTCAAGAGGATAAGAAACAATTCTTATAGAAAACCATTCCTTCAAGAAACTCCTCAGAAAAGCAGATGATAGAAAGTACTCCCCAGCTGAAAGCGCAAACACAATTCAAGGGAACCAACCAAAAACTGCAACTGGGAATTTATGAACTGTGTTTATATGCTAATGTACCACTTCCTACCCTCTTCAGTCTTTGTGAATATACACCTCTTGCCAAGCGACTTGAAAGAAGAAAGCCTGTATAACTTGTGAATGTTCCTGGGTTTGGTGACAACAGCCAACTAAGAGTTCAAAGACAGGCTGCAAAATGAGGAAAATGAGGCACATAATGAAAAGCAAACATAATGATTCAAGAGTGGGGTGGTGTGAGAAGCAGAAAAGGCCTTGACACTGCAAGCTCTGCTCAGGAGTAAGAAAAACATCTCTGTATTATCAACACTGATTTCAGCACAAATCCAAAACATGTCTCCAGACCAGCTACTATGAAGAAAATTTACTCTATCCCAGCCAAAACCAGCACAAAGTGACACCAGAAGACGGCTTAAGAAGGGGCCTGGAACCATGGTTAATTTTAAGTAAGACCAGGAAATCTATTCAAAACAATTGGGTTACTGAAGTTTTCACTGTGAAAGGGAATAGGAAAATGCCACAGTGCCTTATTACTGCAAACATTACAGAGAACCATAACATAGGGAATAGAAGCTGAAATTAAGACAACATAAGAGACCTTTTGTATGAGTTTTTGGTGAATTGTCTATCAGTTTAAAAATAAAAAAGTCAATGAAGCTCTGAAATAGGACATGATTAAAGCAGCTAATTTTCAAATTTTCAAAAAATAATGTATTCTCTGAGACCTTATTGATGATCCAGGGAAGATGTTTGAGACAGTTGGTATACTGTCTCAAAGTTATTTCCCAAATATAATGATTTCTGAACGACAGCCTGGGTAAAATCCCAGAAGTAAGTCAAATTCTGAAATGTCCTGCTTTTCAGTTTACCATTTAGCTTTATTTATTTTTCATAGTCCCCATGAAAGCATAACCACTTTGTTGTTCATAAGATGCAAGCTAAGTAATTGGTTTGACTTTGGAACAAACATTAGAAGCAACCATATGCTATCACCATCTTTGCCTGCTATTTGGAGAAAATCTGAAGACAAGACACTGATGCAAATATACATGAGTACAATTAATTATTTGCAGCTCAAAGGGGAAACATGCATGTTACACTCCCTGCATTCTCACAATAAGATTTCTAAAAATCAGCAGCACTTAATGGGCAGAATTGGCAATCTACTACGCGTATGAAAAGCATGGAAATACAAGCAAAATTACACATGAGGCAGACTAGATCTAACAAGGGTGACACCTCTCTCTAGCTTTTAATAGTGATGCCATTATCATCTTAAGAATGATGGTCTGGAATACACAGACACTTTCAAAAGTCTTTGCAACATCAAAGTTACACAAATGTTCCTTAATGACTTCAGATTTGGACTCATGATTGTTTTTGTTGCAAATCCAGATCTGCATAAGATAAGCTGTGGAAGAGACAAGAGAATCCTAACCATTCCTGGTAGTGAACCCCTACATGAGATGTGTTACTTCTCCCTTGGCTGTGACCAAGGGACAATGACCAACATTCAAAGCAATAAAAGGGACACCCAATTCCATTAAATAATCAGATCAAGGCAGGTCTCAGGTTTTAAGCTCACAGTTAGATGCTGAAGCAAAACCTGCCCAAGCAATTTTGCCAGGGAATGATGCCAGGGAACTGCAAGAGTGGTTCTCCAAAGTACCTGAATGACTAGAGGCAGTAAGACACTTTCATCAGATCTACGGGAAATCAGGAAGTGAGGAAGTGCCAAATGGCTACTGAACACCAAGCCATGCACACATTTTGGAGGAGTTTCAGGTCACCTTTGCCCACTGGTCAACAAAATAAGACCTGGATTTACATTATAACCTTCAGAACTAGAACAAGCACAATTATTAATAATAAGATGGCTCCAAATGCAGAGGAAACCCCACCAGAGCACCCCCCAACCACCTAAGAAAAACCCCACAAAAAAAGAAAAACAAAACACTTCAGAATTCAGATTCAAAAAAGTTAGGCACTTCACACGAAGTAAGAGACAACTAGCAGGAGGAATCAGCTGAGGTAAACAGTCACTGATTTATCAATTCATTACACACGACTGAAACACAGATGGACATTACAGCCTGTAAAGATGAATTTTCCTCTGGCATGAAAGACTCCAGCTGACATTTCTACATTCAAGTTTCCAAGTAAAGACTTTTCATCTCCAAGTTTTTAAAACCTCAAAGTAACAAGAATTCACTTTAATCTCTATTCTATCTCTGCTTAAGGACATCCACTTGCTTACCCTGATTCATACTCAGACTGTCAGTTCTCTCTCCACTCACAGTATAACCAGGAAGAATAACTTGGTTCCTGATTATTCAACTGTAATTGTTTCTCTTTGGATGTTTTACAGCTGGAGGAGGAAAAGATACAAACAGTATCTTTTGATACTCAGTTTTGACTTTAAATCAATCAACAAATGAAATGTTAGTAATAAAAGACAAGAAACAGACACATTACCCATGATAGGAAATACTAAATTTACAGTTGGGCTTCAAAACAAAACCCTACAGTCTACTTTGATGGGAATAGGATATACAAAGCTTTGACTTGGGGTCAGGCCACAGGGTCAAATACAGAAAGAGGATATAAATCAGACATTATTTCTAAAACTTACTTGCCAAAGGACAAGACAGTGAGTACAGAAGTATTTAGGAAAATATATCAACACTGAAAAAACAGCAAGTACAAGGGTGTGCAGATGTCAGCCAGTCACAGATGTGCTGCCTGCTTTGCTTTAGCCTTCAGACCTAATCCCTGGCCCCAGTCAAGCTTGGGGACCTGGCTCTTAGATCCAGGTTTTAAAGCAGGGGAGCTCCCCAGGACTGTATATAATTGAGGAGTACCCCAGGACCCACACTACTGACCATGCTGGGGATTCAGGAAGGCTCAAGTCACAACACCTCAGAGAACACACATTAAAATTTTTTCCTAGAAACTACATTAAACCACTACTGTTGCTTATTAAATATACCTCATACTGGACTACAACAAAGGACAAGGAGTTATTGCTTCTCTTTGTGACCTGTTCCAATACTACACTGTTATCATTGATAGGAACAGTAAAATGGTATCACGCAGGGAAAAAGAGTGCTGGATATAGGATATCAATTATTTAACTTTAACAAGGCTGTGGAAAGAGTCCTTGCATCATGCCCAGCACACCATGGAAAAGGGATGTCTTAGCAAAAAGCCTTCCTCCCTGGATGACAAGAAGCAGAGCCCATCTCCAGGCCATGGCTCAGTACCTAGGATAATTCAGCAGATGGTCATGAAAACAGGAGTTAAGTGTTTTGCCAGCTCTGCAAAAAGCCTACCTTCATTAGACACATTTAATAATAACATTTTTGTTCTGCACACTACAATTTTGAGAAACAGAGAAGCAAACAGCAATGTAGTTACTGATGCAACTCCAGCTTAGAGACAGGCCATTTGAGGCAATTCTGTACAGAAGGAAAAAGTACATGAGATGCCACGATTGATTATTTTTTTTTAAGTCTAGTCATAAAAAAATGGTTTATTGTTTATGCAAATAACCAGAATTTCAGTGCAATGGTACAGCACTTTCATACCCCAGAGAAAGCAAACCCAGGACCCTGTTCATCTCCAAGTAGCAGGAAGCTGGCAAACAAGCAAGGGGCAAGCAGCCAAACCAACCACTACTGCTAAGAGTAGCATAAATCAACAGTTTGAATCAGGCTTTACATTTCCTTTCTGAGGACTCTGCCACTTACTGATTCTTTTAGAAACATTTATCAACCTTGTATCAGGTCACTATGGAAAAGCATGGAAGAGGCAACAGTTGCAGAGCACCTCCAGGGGTTCGACCTTGATTTGGGCTACTTGACTGTCAAATGTTACAACAGGAGTAAAATTTAAGAGACTACAATCTCATACTGTTCTGACATAAACATAACTCAGCACAGCTTAAGATAATGTAGAGCTTTGACACTTTTCTTTATAAAGAAAAATATCAAGCAGTCACATAATGTCACTAGATGCAGGACAAGAAGCCACAGCCAGCCATAGTCTTCCTTTGACAACTCTTACCTTCATTTTACAGCACCGAGTCCAGGCAAGATGGAAAGAGCAGGGAGTATTTAAAAAACAAAAACAAAAAAAAACCCAAAAAAACCAGCTTTACAAAATAGAAACAGAATTTACAAAGTAGATAGCTACTTCAAAGCACCAGTCATAAAAGACACATTGGAGCTTGCAGCTAGTCAGTCACATGCCATCAGCCCATACAGCAAGGACTCTGTTCTACTCTGAAGCCAAGGGGCAACTGAGAGATTGTCCCATCCTGTCACTCATCCTGAAGCTACCTAGCAATTCTTTTTAAATAGTGAGATGGACCACTAACACTGATGCTGCTTAACCTTTGGAATGCCAAAAGAATCTGCAGCTAAGAGAATTATGCTGGTCATTTGGGTAAACAAAAAACCAACAACCAAAACCTCCAAAAATGTAAGCAACATTTTTCTACATCAAAACAGGTATTTTCA
Source organism: Cyanistes caeruleus (assembly GCF_971803275.1). NCBI lineage: Eukaryota > Metazoa > Chordata > Aves > Passeriformes > Paridae > Cyanistes > Cyanistes caeruleus. The sequence continues at coordinate 38,330,309 of NC_141701.1, forward strand.
CTGGAGGCACCTACATATCCCTAAAGGTGCGCATTTTGATGACTCCTCCAGCCTAACAAAATGTTGACATGGCATTCTTCTGTGTAAAAATTGACAATATGATGATCCTGCAGAAAATTCTGTGCAAGTTATTTACATAGACAGGCACCCAAACGAGTACTAAATCCCAAGCACCAAATTTGAACATTCTGAAGGTCAGTATGAGGTATCTAAAGAGATGATTGTGTAACTTACAAAATTAATCAAAATTATCAAAAACACTATAGACAAAAGGAATAAACCTTAAAGATAAGTCAAAGATCTGAAGAGGTATCTATCTTAATTTTAATTGCAGTACTATAACTTCTACTCCTACATTAGCATAGTGTACAAACAACGCATTTACATGTTATTCATGTTATTCCCACAGAATCAGCAGAGTTTGCACTGGAAGGGACCTTCAAAGGCCATCCAGTTCCACCCCTCTGCAATGACCAAAGACATTTTCAAGCAGATCAGACTTCTCAGAGCTCCGTTCAACCTGACCTTGAGTGCTTCCAGAGATGTGGCATCTACCACTGCTCTATGACCATAAAAAGGAGAGAAATTTTCAGAGCCACGCTTTCTCAGAACCTGCTGAGAAGGTGTTTCATATCATGCAATTCAAGCAGAATATGTTTCAATCTGCTTGACACAAACCAGAGAATACTTATTTTATTTTCAAGAAAAAGTAGTGTACCGAAAGTCACCAATCACTAACTAAAAAACTTAAAAGAAGATATACATGAACAGATGTGAACAGAATTTGACAGGTATTCCTAAAATACATTTGACATAATTCTTTCACGTGTTTTATACTTTTAATGATCTTGATAATCTCTGCTCATTTTGCATGCAAATAACCTAACTACGCAAGTTAACTTTTTAATCCAGCACATTTCAAGTGAATTTCAACACTTCAAGAGTTGTTGGGAACAAACTTTCTTTGTATTGACAATACTTTAGCATTTACAATTGCATAGCAATTTAATCGGGATGTTATAATTTGGTTCTGTGTGGGTGTCTGCTGACTTGCTTCGAAGTCTGCTTCACATCTACAGAAGTTATTCACAAAGAAGATGTAATTATATTAATCACTTGGGCGGACTACAGTGTCTAAGCCTTCAGCACATCTCCCTTTGGGAAGTCAGGACCTGCAACTCCACATATTGGAAGACTTCCCCTGAAAGCAGTAAACATATCTCTTGACTTTTGTTGTACAAACCCAGTTTTTCTGGTCCTGTAGCAGTACACAAACAGTCTCCTGTCTAATCTCTCCTACATCCACAAGATCCTGGGCAGGAACAGGGGAAAAACAAAGCCGACACAGGAACCCTTAACACAAACATTTTAACTAAAAATTACCTCTGCTCTCTCAAGTTTGCCCTCTTTCATGCAGTGCTAGATATCAAAAACCAGACTCTAAAGTTCTAAATCCTAATATTTGAAGGAGCTACATCAGAAAGAATTTCAAAATGCCAACACAGAGGGCATCTAAATTAACCTAATTTTTTTTGTCCTTACATACATCATAGCTTACAAGCAGAATGTTTATGAGAAGACTCTTACTGATTTACATAACTTGCAAATTGATGGAAAATTCATTACATTCCCCTGTGTAAGTTATTCCATGATTAATTATCCTAATTTAACTACCTTAGCTTTCAGGTCCAGGGTGACACAAAAGACTAAGATAAAATTAAAGGCTTCATACAACTATTTTCCCCAAGTTAGAGTAACCTACTGTATTAGGGGTTTAAACAATTTGTAAGAGCCAAGAATTTCTGTATTCTTCCAGTTTAGCAGCAATTTTCCCAGTGTTTCCAGTTTAGATATATAATACCAGGCCAAGTCACTGGTGCTGTGCAGCTAAACACACAGGGCAGTAGCTGCTGAGGAACAGCAAAGCTAGACAAGGTCAAGTGAGAGATTTCATGTTGTAGCATCTCTCAATGAACTAAACAAGAATTGGCAAGCCTCTATATTCATTTATTTTGCTGATGGGGATGTGTTCTCAGAGAGCCAAAAAATCAGTCCTGTGGCCCATTTTGTTATATCAATACTATAAGCCCTTTTTTGGGTAGAGCATGGTCAACACTTGGATCAGGAGGCTGGGGACATGGCATGGAGCTGGACAGCAGGCATGGGGAAATGCCAGGAGTCCCCAGCCCCAAGCTTGGCCCCACACTGATAAACACACAAAGAACAGGCTCCTGTGAGGTTCTGTGATGGTGTTCAAAATTCCACAGAGCAAGAAGGATATTGGGGTGCTGGAGCACATCTAGAGAAAGGCAACAAAATTGGTGAAGGGTGTGGAGCTCAAATCTTATGAGAAGCTGATGAGGGGGCTGGGGCCGTTTAGTCTGGAGAAAAGAATGCTCACAGGGGACCTTACTACTGTCTACAACTACTGAGAAGAGATTGTAGCCAGGTGGGGGTCAGTCTCTTCTACCAAGTGACAGGACAAGGGGAAATGGCCTCAAGCTGTGAAGGAAGGTTCAGACTGGATAATAGAAAAAAATTTCCTCACCAAAAGATCTGTCAAGCATTGGAAAGCATGCCCAAGGAAGTGTTGGAGTCACCATACCTCTGTGTAGTGCTCAGGGACATGGTTTAGCAGCGGACTCTGCTGACTGTATTAGGTTAATGGCTGGAATCAATGACCTTACAGGTCTTTCCAAAACTAAATGACTCTATGATTCTAAGGTGAACATCTTAACACCCTGATGGGAAAGAAAAATGCTCCCATCCATATTTGAGAGCAACAGTGCTTCCCCAGTGAGGAAGCTTTCTATCCATGAAGGATAATTTTTGAGAAATAAAGCTTTAAGTTATTAATAAGAATGAAATCGCTTGACCTAGATTTTCTCCAGCTTAAAAAAAAAAAAAAAGGCATACACACAACACAGCCTTCCTCTAAAAACACAAACACATTACACTCATCATAAAACAGAGCACATCAAAACAGATATTTTACAATGAAAACAAAAAGAGGCTTTTTGTGCTCCTCCCTCACCCAGCTTTGTCCAAGAACATGAATACAGATGATGTTTGATTAAAACACAAACCTGAACCCCAAGTTTCATGTATTTACTTTTCAAAAGCATTTTACAATTTGATTGTCTTCTTGCCTGCTGTGATAATTGATGAAAACTACACAGGGATTAAAATGAGCACAGGTGCATGTCTACATAGTTCAAAGAGATTTGATCTCGAATGAAAATAATAATAATAATATTAAAAAGCTTGAGTATTTTTAGGAGTGGATTTAGCATAGCCTAACCAAATAAGCCTAGATTAAAAGTAGGATTTTACAGTCCAGATTTCATGTTACTGAAATTTAAAATGTGTATTTCATAACATATCAGAAACTTTTGCGAGCAGTACTTGATTTACTTGCATTTACAGCCCTCCATATCACACAAGTCAGAGCAGATCCAGAGAAAAAATAAAGCCACTACATACAGTAAGGAGCACCAAAATACAATACAAGGGCATGTGTCACAAAAGACATTTGGCACTAAATCAACCTTATTTTTAAATTTGTGAGAGGTGAAAGGAAAGTCTATGAGCTGAGAATATCTTTCTGCCAATATACAAATCAGCACAAAACCCGTGCTTATTTTCTTTGCCAAATTTATCCTGCTACAGCTGAATCACAACTTCCTTGCACCCATGAGGTCAGGAAGCATTTGAAAAGAAATGCACGATACAGCTAATCTTTGTGTCAGCTCATCATACCTAATGCAAAAAACACTATTTTCCCCGTTTTTCCTGTCCCAGCTTCCTCCAGCAAAGCTAACTAGTATGTTGCTAATCCCAAATTTGTTGCACTACTTTGTTAAACAGATTTAAAAGACAAATGCACACAAATCACAGAGGATAAAGAATTTATTCTGTGCTCAAGGCTTACTGTTGAGCTTCTATTAAGAATTGAAAAAAAAGCCACAAACCAACAGCACTCAATTGTATAAAAAAAAAAATTTATTTGTCTCAAAGGAAGACTCTACACTTACATAGACTTTTTTACACAACAGCTGCTTTCTTGCCTAAACTACCTAAAACACTGTTCCTACAGTAACATGTATTCAATCTTCTTTATGAAGCAGAATCCAATATATTTTTAGGCCTCTGAATAATAACAGCAGGAGATTACAAATATATGGATCAGAGATGGAAGAATTCCCTATCCTCCCTTCCCTCCCCATGTAGGGGGGGCAAGCTTCTGACTCACTCCCAAGGGACACAAGAGCTAATCAGCACTTCCTCCCAACAGGCTTAATTTTCACTTAAGCACCTCTTTGACTAGTGAGAATGAGGGAACACTGGCAATCACTTCACAGAAACACATCAGTGAAATTGTCAACATCTGAAATTTTCCCCAGCAGCCCCCCTGTAACTTGATTTACCCCCATACATTTTCTTGTACACCTTAGCTACGGATTTATACTTTCGTAGCACCCAAATATAAATTAACTCAAACTCCATGTCAAGCATCTTATTAGTGGTTTTGAAACTCCTGAAATTTTGACTTTAGATTTTCATACAACTCTCAGAGGACTCACCAGGGCACCAAGCCCAGTTTTGTAATAGACTGGTAAAGAAACAGAAATTAAGACATGAAAACCTGAAAAAAAAAAAAAAATTAAGCCACCGCAAACATATGTTTCTAGTATGTTTTCTTTAATTAAAAACCCATCCTGTGCCATTACTACACAATTCAAAAATATTTATTTTAAATCTGTTAGAACATCAAGAAACTAATCTTCCTGTTGCTTAAGCCATCTTGTATGCTTGCTATTGATTTAATTTATAAAGACAGATGACTTAAATGGCTCCCTAAATGAAAACTTTCAAGGATAAACAAAAAACTGCATAAAGAGAAAACAGCATTTTATCAGTTTCTTGTCAATTAAACACTGCTGAACAAATTTAGTTGCAAGACCATATCCCAGCCAATATTAAATTGTAGATGCAGATCAGTTCCTGCATACCACATTTAAAACTGCAAAGATCATGAAAGTACAAAAAGCAAGACCACTAAAAAAGTGAAAAATTATTTTTCACATTTCACAAAATCCTGCAGGTCAGTTCAAGCTCTGAAGACAAATATTGGTTGTTTTCTTTTTTTAATTACATCATAAAATTCTGTACATTAGAAACTATATGTATTTATTACAGTTTGAATGTAACAAAGAGGGGGCTAAGACATGCATTGAAAAACACTTAAGACTTCACATCCAAAATAATTTAGGCACTTTAAAATAACCTAAATATAAAATTGCTGTCATTTAGTTTTAATTAACACATAACCAATTTGTTTTCTGCATGAATTTGCATACCTCATAGCTAATTACTAGCTTGTGAAGAGTCTGGGGGGAAAAAAACGGCATCAATCTTTACACAGTTCATCAACAATAAAAACCAAAATACCACAGTGAGTGTCTTTTTTTTTGTTGTTGTGACAGCAGGTGAAAATAAAAACATGCTTTTTAACAGACAGGAAACTAAACAGGAGTAAGACTGTGAAGTGAATCAGTGCAGGAAACCCAGGATTAAGTCTGAAACTTCATTCTAATCCTTCTGTTCACAGAAGTAGCATGTGGTCTGGGCATGCACCTGCAATACACAGGCAGGATTTAAAAGTACTTACAAAAAGATCAAGTTTTGTCTGAGCAAAGTTTCTCTTTGGCTTAGAAAGTGGAGTATCTGCCTTCTCCAAAAAGGAAACAATAACCACAGTTATACACATCACAGTTATACACAGTAATAACACATCAGTTTGTGAGTGATTTTGCCAAAATGATAACCTGGTTGTGACACATGCACAACCCATCATTCCTGGGGACTGACTTGACAGTAGGAAGAACCTCAAGGAAAGACGAACAAAAACAGAAACCCTCTTGCTGTGAACATATTAAACAGTTCAAGCTGACAGCCATACCACACTACTACTCTGAACTTTGCATCACCTTTCTGTAAATTCCTGTATTAACTGATGTAGTCTACCCACTTGGTAAAGGTCTCCACAAACTGAGGAGCAGAGGGAGAATCCTTCAAACATAATGGAATTCCCCTAACAATTAAATAATATTATCATTTATTTGGTCCTGCAAAATGACTAATAAAAGAACAAGGCTAATCTTTAAATAGCATCTCCTTTTGCCTCAAATAACCTTTTCTGATACTTTTGTACTTTAGCATTAGGTGCTGCAGGAGGTGATTCTGGCTGGGCTTGGGACCTCCGGCTGTCTCTATCTGGGAGCTCTTCTGGCACACCTGGGAGCAAAAGGAACATTCTCAAGTCCACAGATCCATTTTGTATCATGGAAAGATGTACTAAAAAGTGTATGGGGAGGTGTTTCTAAGTCCTGTGATTGTAAGTTTAGCAGAGTACAATAAAAAGAGAACCAGAGACCAATATACTTTCCAGTAGGGCAGCTTTGAGAAGTATCTGCTTGCCTCTGAGACCGAGGCTACTGCTGTCAGTCCTAAGTCGTTTTGTTACTAAAGTTTAAATACTAATGCAGCAAGAGACATTTTGCTTACATTTGGTGCTGCTTCTCTTGAAGTGGAGTAGAACTGAATTTGGTGAACTATACCCATAAACTGGGTTCAACTCCTACCCCATTATTAGCCAAATACTGACAATAGTAAAACCACAATTCAACCCTGTGAAGTGGAAATGCTTACAGGCTACTTTTTGGCCCTTTCCCTCAAGCACACGTGACAAGCTGATTGCCATCAGGAATGGTTTCATACCACTTCATGTTCTACCACTAGGTTCTTCTATTGCCTGAAGAGTCAGCTGCAGTCCAGCAACAGCTAACACAGAACAAGGGTCAGCTTACTTATTCCCATACACCATACGGATGCTTGTTCATTTGAAATTAAGATACAGGATCACATCACTAAGTAAACAAAGAATTTTATGGCATTCATTATTATTTTAAAACCATCAGACATCATCTGCCATACCTGACTACGAAGAAACTGTCAGAGGCAAGCAAAAAAAGCTCCTAAAATGTGGGACTCACTAAGCTGATACCAAAAGATACCTGGAAAAATAAAATAGCATTTCAGCTTCCAAACTGAAGATATTTACATAATTAAGATATGCAAATAAGGATAAACAAAAAGAAAGGGAAAAATCTTAAAAAGCTCTGACTGTATCTGCAACCATTTTCCTACTTACAAAGCCACAGCCCTGACTGACAATCAAGTACTAATACTAATCGTTATTTAAAAGTTCATGGTAATTATATAACTTATCCTTTTAAACAGTTTACTGTATTAAAAACTAAACAGCTTTATCCTGCATAAAATCAAGCCAAGATACAACAGAGCCCCTTCACTGCAATTCTCCATTTTCCCTTTGAAAAGCAAACTCATTATGTTCTATAAAGAGAATAAATTCTCTAAAAGAAGACTAAATTCTTTCTTTCTTTCTCAAAGGCAGGCTCTGAAGAGATTGCATAAAAAGAGATTTTATTCTTGGCTCAAATATGAACATTTGGGAATCACTACTTTTGAGCAAGGACTCACCCACTTAAAGGCAGAAGAATTTATTTTGGAAAGTGGTGTGAAATTTCAGGAAAAAAAAAAAAACCCCACATGTATTTTGCACTTCCCAGCTTTTGGTACTTTTCCAGTTAAGACAAAAATCTCAAAATAACCTCTTCCCCATATAACTGTTTTCTCATAGATGCTGCCAAGCTATCTTATACCACCAGCAAGAACCTCTACAAGAAAGTAACTATTTCCAGACAATCCAACTCAGAGGAATGACAGGAAGATAAAAGCAAGAGCATTTCAGATATTTTAGGAAAGAACCTGGGAGAGGGACCAGAGGAATACATTTCACTAGGTGCCCACTTCAGTCTGCCTTGTCAATGGTCTGTTCAGCACCCTTCAGAAGATGTGGGGGAGCAATGCTGTAGCCCAGAATTCATGGACAGCCTCTAAAAGCACAGGGCAGGGCAAGAGTTTGAGCCCAACCCTCCTGCTAAGGACTACGTTCCTACCATAGCTAACAGTTCTCAGAGGAGCAATGCTTTTCCTTTGGATGCAGACCATGTATTGGAAATGTTTCCCCAGATTCAGTCCAAACCAGCTGTAAAAAAGGGAAAGCTCATCTAAAAGATTAGATCAGGTCCCTACAGAAATATTTAGGACTTTTAAACAAAGAATATTATTTGTGTGTGGACACATGTGGACACCATCATGTTACAGAAAGAATATCAAGGGATAGAGAGGAGGATTCAGTCTTCTGTCTTCAAGATGACTCAAGATTACCTGCAGATAAGCCACATAATATTTCTTGATTGTTGAGGAATGTAGTAGATCCCACAGTTAATGGCACAAATCAGAAACCAGATCAACTCCTTTTCCCCATCTCATGCATGCACACTTTCCTGGAAATGCTCTTTTGTGTATTCTCACACTGTTTAACATGAAGGATTTGTCCTTTCTCTCTATTTAAGATGCAAAATCTCAGCTATGACCTGCAAGCACTCTGCAGGGCTCAATTCCTGCTACAGCATCCAATGAATCATCTGTGGTTCTCCTCTGTCAAGTGCCCATCACAGAACCAGAGGAGAGCGACACCAAAGGATTCAGGAGGGATGGCCAGGTACATCCTATGGTCCAACCCAGAGGCCAGCCATGCCCTGATCCAGGGGAGAGGCAGGCCAGGCCATGTCCCCTGGGGGCCTGCAGGAAGCCTGACCTTGGGGCACAGCAGGGAGGCTCTGTGCTTTCCAGGGGCTGCCTCTTCCCAAGATCATCAGGAAGCACAGCTGCAAGGTGCACCCTGCTGCCAGGACAAGCCCAGTACATGCATCCTGCCATCAAGAAGGAACAGAGGACTGAGGACTGACTCTGTCCAAGCAGGCCCTTGGCCTCTGCCTGGCTGCAGATGTCTCCATGAGCTGCCTTTACAGCAAGAATGGGAAAAAACAGCATCAGATGGTGGATATTCTGATAGCTGCCCTCCAATCACAAGCATCAGTCTCCAGCTAAAATTACTGTACCAGGCACCAGACCCATCTATTCTTTTCCTTTTTTATTTAAATACCCACACCCTGGAATGTACATAGAAGTAAATTAAGGCAACTGTATTATATAGGTCAAGTCCTGGCCTGTTCATCTACATTCATTAGCATACAGGTAAAAGTATTAAAGACATCAAAAATGAAGCATTAATGGTTACCTCAAATACACATCCTAGGCACTGTTAGAAGGAAAAAAAAAACTAAAAAAATTTAAGACAACAGAAAAGTAACAACAGAGACAGTAAGGCGGTACTTCGTTTGAATCTTTTTCTCAAGAAAATTTTCCCTTGTGAACACTTAGATGTATTTATGAGTAGACAACATAATAAACCAGACATTTTAATTTTATTTCACTTTACATTTTGCATGAAGACAGGCTGAAGACCAAATATATATATCAAGATAAGTCTGATCTGTCTTGAAACATGCTTTTAAATCATCTGAAAACTTTGTACATGGCTTCCATGAAGTATACATCTCTCTTCATGAAGAATGCAACCCTTTTCTTCCCAAGTCAGAAAAGAATTGGTTAAAACAAAAACCATCATGTAACTGAAAACATATAAGCAGGTATGTTCTGTAATTTCTCACCAGGAAAAAGAAGTTTTCCTATACTTTAAGCTGCCAAAGTCTGCAAACTTTTAATCAGAGATATCATAATATGAAAATAAAGAGAAACTGGAGAACAAGTCAATGGCACACTCCTTTCATTGTCAGAAGCCTTCAGAGGTACAAAGCAGAGAAGCCACAATTAACTCAGCCATACTTTAGCACTGTAATTCCTTCCTCCTTATCCGAGCTCTGCCTCTTCCTTACCCTTGGAGAACACTAACTACAGGTGCCAGTGAAGCTTATAGGGCAGTGACCACAGAGTTTCTGACATTCTCATTTACACTTTTATTAATTGCCATGTCAATAAGTTACTTGATGATGGAAAAAAATTGTAAGAGCTGTTCAACTTGGTAAACAAGATATACCTCACCTCAGTTCTGTTTATCTTGTTGTCAGAAACAGCAATCTTGGCAATTATGAAAAAGTGAGTTCTGACATTGACTTGAGAAAAGTCTCAGCCTAGGAAAACCTCTGCATTTCTGTGGAACGCTGCAGAACAACTTCAAAGAAAGAAAGAAAAAAAGAACTTGTGCCCATGCCATGTGACTGTTCTACAGAAGAACAAAAGGACATTATCTCCACTTCCAACATATCAGTTATTGTAATAACACCAAAAGTGAATATTTGGAGTTTGGTACTCTATACATTGCCTATTAAGAGGAAGTTATTAATGAAATTATGGGAAATCCACAGTTGCAACTCCAGAACTGTAATGCAAAAAGGAACTATTTTATTGCTTCTTTCAGTTCAGTACATTATGGTATGAAATTACACTTCATTGAAGCCAGACTTCATGGGGATTGTCAGCACTCTTCTATCTGGTTCAACGTCAAGAACAGCTGACATGATTTTCAAATATAACATGGCTTTCACAATTTGCCCTAAATTGAATGAGGTATTCCATGAAAGCAAATCACACTGATTAAGGAACAGGTTTTTTTTGCTTCTCATTAGAAGTTCAGCTTTAAATTAGCAGAAGTTCAAGACATGGGAAAGACGTAGGAGAAAGACTGGAACCTCACAGCAGGGAACTTTGCATTAGACAGTATCTGTATCACAACTACCATAATACAAGCTGCCTCCTGGCCTTCATGGCCAACTCATACAGCAGCTCCTTCAGGCTTGAACCTGCAGCAACAGGTGACAGCCTCTGGCCTGCAGAGCTGCAATACTAACCATGTCCACTGCAAGGGCTTTCTGAATACCAGTCTTTGTTCTTCCAGTCTGCACCTTGTTGTCCCAGCTCAGCTGCAACTCCTACAGGGAACAGCATTTTCAGGGAAAGTGTTCTGGGCACAGCAAACTAGAACAAAGAGAGAGTGAGCACGGATCTGTTGGGCAGGCAGCTCCTCTACTCAGCATCTATGCTGATCCCCTTTGAGCAAAATACCCAATACTATTCTGCTGCTCATCAATAAAGCAAGCCTTATTGCCACTAGTGGCATTTGATTGGCCTTGATGACAACGACAGCACAGGAGGCAAATATTCCTCTCTGCTCTCTGGCTCAGAACAGCCCACACAATCTAGTAAAACATATGTAGGAGGTGCAGTGTGTTGATCTGATTTCATACTGGGGCAAGGCAACTCGTGAAAAAATCTTTTCAGTAACAGTCATCCAGAAGTAATATGGAAATCAAATTAGTTGATTGCAACAATCTAAACAGCATCATTTGATATGTTCATAGAGGTTCTTGGATAATGAAAGTTTAGAAGGAGAAATCCTACATTTTATTAAATTTAGCATAGCTGGGGGACAGGGCCTCTCCCTGCAGCTTTTGCCTACTGCATTTTAGGCCAAGTAATAAAAACATTAATGCAGTTTAGCCAGCAAAGCACAAGTTAATTCAGCTCCTATCTTTCCAAAGCCTATCATTTCTCTGGTCTAGTCTTCATGGAGAGCACTTAAAAACATTTCAGACACAAGATGAACAGCCATATAATCATCTCTGCACATGCCTGTTTATGAGAGGTATGGATGCTACTCCAGAAAGCATTGCAGAGCACACAGTTCTCTTCCCAGGCACTGGAAACACAATCAGGTGTACCTGCAAGGTTAGGATATAAAAAAGTAAGCCCTGGAAATGACTTGCAGGTTTCAGCAGGACACTATGGGTAAGCCAGTCATGAGGACACAGCTGTTTCATGGCTGCACAGTACCCAAACCACCATGATTGCACAGGCTGCACACACACGGAAGCCCAGCATGAGCTATGAAATTGACACAGCATGGGCCTTGGGGACTGAAGCAATGCAGGGCACCAACAGAGGGAATGTCAAGCAAAATTCAAGGGCTGCTTAAGATGTGAGATGCCACTGGAACCCAGAAAGGCCTCCATACTCCTAATTCTCAATATAATGCTTGAAAAGGGGGCCTCTAGGACAGTCCTGTATCAATTCTTTTAGCCCAGCATCTGCTTTCTCACTCTTCAGAAGACAAGCCCTTACCTCCCGGTGTTAATTTTTTAATTCACATTCAGCATTTACTCAAAAATCTAATTCGATCCCTCCAGCCTGCAAAGTAATAGAGGTGATCAAGAACAGTAGGCCACTGACTCAATTTTGCATTTTTATTACATCTGGGAGAAAGTCTGCTGCACTAATCTCGTTCTAGCTCACCTACACTTCTGTTCTTTAGTATATATTCTGGATAAAGTCCATGTAGACAAACTAGGAGGGTGATATTTCACATAAATCTTTGTCTTCCTGGTCCAATCTCTCATTTAAATCATGCTTGCTGCCAGTTTCCATGCTCCTAGGTCAGAAGATGGTGTTTCACAGAACTGCCTAGTATGCCAGGATGGATGACTTCACAGCTGGGGCCACAGGCATCAGAACAGGGCAAAGGTGGAGAACCAAGAGACTTTTAGGAATAAATAGTAACAAAAAATAAAATAAAACCAGAAAGGCCAAAGAGCAGTTGATGGTCCCACCTCTAAGAATTCCAAAATACCCATTTAAAATTTCACTCCCAATAGCAACAATGCGAAGAAGCTTCCAGAAAGGCGTGCAGCAAATTATTGCCCTGAATATGACCAAATCTACATTTGCTGAGTGAAAACCATTTGTCTATTTGTGTGCATTTCTGCAATTGCACTTTTCATTCATTAAGATGAAAAATTGCTTTTCTTTAATGCAATCTGCTACTATTCTGATAGCAAAACAAAGTAATGTCTGGTAACAGGCTTGCTGTTTTTGGCTTTAGAAGGGTGGGGGGTTTTCTTCCTCTCTTCCTGTGAGAGGAAAGCTTTTCCCAAAGGATTCAAGCAATTTCATAAAACAAATGTAAAAACAAAGACACTTTTGTTTAAGGACTGAAGGGTTTGTTTTGGTTTAAGGGAGATTGAGAGGGAAGGAAGAGAGAAATGATACTGATCGTCTTTCAATTAAACAGGGGTAAAAAAAAAGAGTTTATCAGTCCTAAAAGAAATTTGTGCAATAGCACAAACTTGCTATAATAACCAGACCATCAGAAAACAAATCAAGATTTATTTTCTAAATAAACAGATCTGTTTATTTTAGTCACAAGTGAACACCTCAAATGACTACAGCAAAGATCAGAGGAAAACGACATTTCTCTCCAAATTAAAGAGGACATTGTCTAAGGCACTCCTGTGTGCTGTGTTTCATTACAATCAGTGTCTCTTTTTCCTCAGACCATCAAACAGAAAGAAAGGGGTGCAAGGGGGAAAGACCTGAAATCTGTGGTCTTAAATACACAAAGATTTGAGGGATTCACTTCAGCCACAAATTCTGAAGCCCAACCTAATAAGCATGATTTCATTTGCAGGAAATACGACCCAATATTACAACAGGAGTAAACCCTGAAACTGCACAGAAAACAGTGCAAGATGGAGACAGCACAGCAACAATAAATAAAGACAAAATTAACTAGAACACCTGAAATCCTTCAGTAAAGTATCTACGGAGGCCTTGAAGGAAATCTGAATAGGCAGACCTTCACAACTGTAATACTCCCCAAGCATTTGCACAAAAGAATTGCAGAAATCACATTATGGAACTGCAATTCTAGTTTCTGATTAGCAGATACTAATTAATAAAATTAATCAATTTATCAGTAAGTCCCTGTATATTGTATCAAGTTGTACTCCATAGAGAGACTATCACAAGTGAACTGCAGTGATAAAATAACATCTATCCAAATGGAGCAAAAACAAACCATGAAGCCCCATTCACACTGCCTACCATTTAAATTCATTCAGGATTGACACTCACTGCAATTATCATTCAACACTCAAACTAATACACTGGGACAACCCAGCAGTAATAAAATTCAGTAATATTGCTGCTCAGAAAGGCAAAACAATGCAGATAAGAATCTTGCAATTAAACACAACATGCACAAGGAATGTATCACCTTACCTACTTGTACTTACATGAGCAATTTACAAATGTTAGCAATAAATATGAATTTTTCAAAAATGAAATCTTGGAAGTAGCATGAGAAGTGAAAAAGATTAAGTAAAATTTAAAAAATGGCCTAAACTCACTGGCATTAGACAGGAAGACAAATAACAGATTGACAAACATATCACAGCAACATTAAATTTTATATATACGAAATAAAGTACAAATTAAAGGCATATTATTATCATCACCACTGACTCAAAATTGTTCTATCCAAGCATTACTTAAATGATTCTCCACCATACTAATTTAAACTGCATATATCTATTATATGCACATGCATCCATGAGAAACAGTTTCCTTTTGGTTGCCTGACCTCCCAAGTAGTAGCATCCGCAGATTAACTTGTCAAATACAGAGACAACATACAAAGGTCATTACAAATCCAAAGGTCTGGGTCCACTCATGAATTTGGGTAGTTACTTAAAACAGACTTGTCTAACACTGTGTAGAGGCACTGGATGAAGAAGATGACTCAGACTATATTCAACACTATTATTATTATCTTCCCTGTCCAATAAAGTCTTAAAACATTTCCTCCCATTTCATAATGCAGACTTTTCCAAGACCTCCAATTGTAACAGGAAATTATTTGAGTGATTTTTGTTTTTAAAGAACACGGCAAAGCATCAGGAGAGAAGTGCTCTGCTCTTTGATTTCCTAAAGACTGTTTGAATTTAGGCTGAATCTCTCTCTTGTAAACATGAAATAACTTTTCCACTTCATCCATTAATATTTGGGACTTGAAGGCTGTCAAGTGAAAGATGTTATAATGCCCAGCCCAGCCCCAGTCTCATTTTTTTTAACTATACACCCAAAACTTGTATAATAAGGCAATAGTAGTAAAAGAAAAATAATAGTAAGCAAACAGCTTAATAATGCATGCTAAAAGCTACCAAGACAATAAATTAAATTTTCCCTGGGATTGTTTTAATTATTCTTCTGATGGCTCAACACAATCTTTTCACAATTACTTCTTATGCTGACACCTTGAGTTCATTACACAGCTCTGCTTTAAAGCAAAAAATGCACATGCATTTAGAGCAAACACCTAAAATTCAATCGTTCAGATTTTTAATAAACTACACTGGAAGGGAGTTTGCAACTGGATTATTTCTAAGAAAGTAAGACACCTACCTTATAAATTCAAAACAAACAGTAATAAAGCAATATCAATATATTGATCTTGCTTTGATGTACAAACACACTCAAAGCACCTTATTTTTTCAATGGATCTTCTCAGAATACATTTACACAGGTGACATCTTTTTCCTTTTTGAAGTCATCTCAAAACTTCCAGAGGTTTCTCTGGGCATACACAGACCAGCCACAGAACAGCTTATAACCAGACAGAGTTTGATGCTACAGCAACGATCAAACAAAGCCAACATGGCATAGCCTCCAAACCACACGTGCCACCTTTAAACTTTCAGTCAAATGGGGCACATGTCTCCTCACCATGTACCAGTCAAGTCTTCAACACTGTCACTAGTGAAAGTGTGTCTCAGCTGGCACACCTCATACCTCAATGTCTTCCCAGTAGTTAGGTTACATTGGCCTTTGCATAGCTCAGCACCAACACTTGGGTCAGGTACTGCAAAACGAAGCTACAGACATCCCCCAAGCTGGGAGCCCCCACCATGGGTCTTCAACAGCTCTGCACCTCATCTACTGCACAAGGCTCTGCCCAAGTCCCTCCCCAGGCAGTCTCCTACTCCCAGGAGCACAGTCCCCAACAAGAGGATGCAGCCCATGCCATGAAACAGTCTAACACCAGAGAGCATGAAATCAGGCAGAGGATAAAGATGGGCACTCACTCGGCAGGAGAACATAACCCTTTTATTTATTTATGGGTGCAAGTCAGCCAACCTGACCTCCAGCCTGCATGTCCATTTATGCATTTTCTGTCCCACACATGTTAATTTGTGGTTATCTTTAATATTTTATGACTTAAGCTTCATTCCACTCCATTATGCACTAAAAAGAGAACAAAATAGCTACTAATGTCATAGATAAGTGTTTTTACTTGCTATAAATTCCATCCACCATCATGTGACTAGACAACACACACTCCCCAAAAATCAGTGCTTCTGCTCATCACACCTCCTTTACTGAAGTGACTTCTTTTTCTGAAGATTAACTGTGAACACCAAAGCACAAAATATGGCAGCTTCAGTTACCTGAACTGCTCAATTCCTGAATAGTCACATGCAAACTTCGATACTTAGCTGGGACTCAGGATACATACAGCTAGGAAGGCATCCAAAATCTGACAGTAAGGGAACTCCTTTTGAATTCCCCATGCACATAACTTTTGTATTCACTCATCAAATTACCCTTCCGTACATCAAGTTTTTAACCCAAAATCACAGATGAATCTTCAGTTTATGACCCTTCCTCTCCTCCAAGAATTTGCCCCAGGGAATTTCAAAGCAGCTGCTATCTCCCATCTCTGCCTTTACTAAGACACAACAGCCAGACTAGTTTAAGTTTTAGTCTCTCAGTCTGTTAAGTTTAGTCTCCAGACTGTTCACACTACATGATCTTTGTAGCTTGGATGTCCGTCTATCTACATGTTCCACTACGATTTAATATTTTCTGTACATAATTACCCAGAACTATGTACAGTATGTGACACAGTCACCCTAATGCCTAATAGCTTGCCTATTTTCACTGAAGAGCTCTCCCTGACCATCACATTTGCTCCACTGAATGGTCAGTATCGAATAAGTCATCCCCAAATAAGTCATCCTGACTATGATAGTCAGGCCTTTTCCTCCAAATCTGTTTTAAGGCATGATTTGCCAGCTGATAGCAGATGTAGTGCTAATAATCACTCAGTAAATAACTTTGCTTTTAGAGCTACTTAACTTCCTGTCATTTCTATTGTTTCAGTCATCACAGACATTCAATTCTTCCTGTGCAATAATCCAACCCATCTCAGTGCTGACTACGTTTCCCAACTTTGCCTCATCAGCAATCATCCTTTTCATATAGTTATTTCAGCCGGTATGGAGAAGTAAAGAGACCAGCTTCCCACTAATACTGATGCAGGGCATGAGTAATTCCTTTATTCAGGCAGGCAAACTTGGCATTTCTCCTTCAGGAGACACCTTTAGCTAAGCCTCACATTTCCAATTTAGTTACTTTTGGTGTATATACATGGAACTGAAGCCTTCTGCTCCTATTTGTCTAGGACATTCAGTATTTAACCAGTAATAATTTGGCTTTAGTCTCCCATGACCTAATTGTGGCAAATGCATGATGCATTTTATCCTGTTTTCCACTTAGCTTTGTATACTTAATTACTTTTTCCATTCCAAATTTATTCTAAATCCTTGAATTCTATTGTGACCAAAGTAAAAGGTGTGAAGATATTCTCTTCTCCTTTTAAAATAAATGAAACTATATATCTTTTGCTATCTTGCTATCACAATTGCTACCTTCAGCCTAACAGATAACACCCAATTCTATTTTTTAACCTGGCTGCAGTGCCCTGCACTAGCTCTTTCAGAGCCCAAAAGCAGAGACCCTTAGACTTAGTTCGACTGGGAACAGACATAACACATTTATTCTAGTCATTTCCATTTGACAACCTATCTTTTCCCCCATATTCAAATCCTCATGCATATCTAAAACTAAACAACTAAAACAAGAACTGCTAATTTTAGAGGCATCAAGCATTTTTCCTACAGCCTGGTCCTCACAACATCATAGCCAAATTCTCTTCTCCTGCTCTTTTTATTTTTTTCCCCCCCTCTTCATCTTAAATTTCTTCATCCTCTAGCTTTTGGCAGTTCACATGCTATCCCTGCAGTTTCTGCTCTCCAACAATCAATCCCCTCCTTTACTTCATTCCTTTTAGGTTTTCTGGTAACTTGCAGTATCTTATTCTCACAGCAAGGTCCACAGCCCCACTTGGCAAGCTTTTCCTCCTCCTTAAAATGCAGTTTCCAAGCAGCTATTGTACCTTCCACTTAAGACGGTCCAAGTCTTTTTCAGTTTTGTTTTAATTTAAACCTCCAACTCCTACAAGCCTTTAGCTCCATGGACAACACAAACTAGTTCTTGTAACTTCTCAGAACTTACCCTCCTAAAATAAAGCTTCCTTGGAAGAAAGACACTTTGTAGTCAACATATACTTACCATTCAGTTTAATTCAAAATTGTTAACTTGCGGCTGATCAACACATATGCTTAAGGCCTTACGGAAGGGAGCCGTACTCTAGAAGCGGATAACAAGACATACTGTCAGCCAGTGAGAGACCAGAGATGTTACAGAATTTAAAGATACACCCTCTAGTTCTGGGCAGGCTATAAACCTAAGCCTTCATTTACTCTGCATTCCACCACAATTAATGGCCAAAATCTACTCTATGATAATTCAGTTCACTGACTTCTAACTTAACTAGTCAGCAGTGGGAAACATACTTACAAAAGCACATTTGAGAAACACCTTCCCTTTACACACTAGCACACTATCCAAAATGAGCTCTGTAGCTCCAAGCAATCAAAACATGTTTGCAAAGTTGCGTCCTATAATTTGACTCAGTTTCGCCTCAGTAAATCAACCTGGGACCTACAGATTTTGAAACAGAACCATGAACCTTTAACAGAAAATCATCTCCCATCCAGTGGAAGACTGCACCTATACTAAGTGCAGCAACAACTGTATCTTCAGCATGGTCACCACAAGCCTAACAGGGGCAGAGAAGAAGGGTGCAGGTGGCCAGCTGCTACAACACAATGCAGAAAGAGCCTCTGTAGCAAAGTGACAGCAAATGATTTCCATCTGAATCTGGAAAACCTGGTTTCCTTCTTAACTTTAGCTTGTGATAGATACAATTTGCTTAACATGGATGCACTGGCATGAAGGCAGTCCAGGCCTTCTATGCAGCAGAGTGAACTTGCTATCAGTCCCATCGAGGCAGTAAATCACGCTTACCACATTCCTGGTATGCCTTCACCTACACAGCAGCACACAGGCACCTGCCTGCTGCCCCCTGAAACCCAGAGGGGAAACTCAGTACCTCAGCACGAAATATCAACTGGCATGCTAAGTTACTAACCCACGTGAAATGGGGGCCCTGAGAGGGCACACAGCTCTGCCAGCTCCAGCAGCCCCACACCACAGCAAGGGCTGCCCACCGTCCATGAAGGATTGATGCAGCCACCACCCTTGGCCACCAACGCCATCGTGTTCATCTCCCCATGGAGCACCTCCAGGCTGCTGGTGCCTTCCGCTCTCATGACCAGTCTCACCAGTTTAAGCCAAGACTCTCCAGCACTGGGGTGGGTGTTCTGGCACCCTCCAGACTGGGAAGCATGGCACTGGACACCTTCAAAAAGCAAGTCATTGTTAGCCATGCACGAGGAAATAGCATCCTACCTTTCACTCCAAAAGTGCTTAAAAGTGTTTCATCCTGTTAATTCTAGGTCAGTTGAGCACACGTGTGGTATGGATTACACTGACCCTTTTAGAGCTCTCAACATTTTTAAATAAGTAGGACACTTAACATTAGATGCCCATAAAGCCACACACCTCCTGTACGCCACATACAAGATCTGCCGGTAGGCTTTAAGGCACAACTAAGGAATAGTTGCTTTATAAAGCATGGCTCTCACAGCACACAAGTACAAATATGAAATAATTTATAAATGCCAAGACTGACCCTGTACCACATTAAATCAATACAGGCGTTTTAGAAAAAAAAAATGCCTGTATTGGATGGACTGAAGTGACCTTTGCAAAGGCACCAAACAAATCAGCAGTAGATTTACAAACAGTACAAGCATTTGGTAGAGTTCAGTACAGCTGAGGGATAAAAACGTCTACATTAAAATTTGTCCTGATGTTCACAAAATGCAACAGCATTGTCATTGCAAGCATAAAGAACATGTTTTATCCTTAAATATCTGAAGATCTAGAACCTTTAAACACGAGGAAGAATCAAAATGCAAAGGACCATGAAATTCAAGTTTAAAAAGTTAACAGTACGATTCACTAGAGACTTGCCAGTACCAGGTCTGTGCAAGTTTTAACCTTCTCTGCACTATCAGCTGCCATATATATTGGACCCTTGGACACAAATAATCCCATTGCTTTCCCTCCTTTTCACAGATACCTGGCCTGAGCGAGGGAAGGAGGACGGTCAGGGAAAAAACGCAACGCGTTTAAATAAATTACCTTTTGGAGCAGCCTCGTTCCCTCGCCCAGCTAAAGTTTTCTTGAGGTCAGATTAGCGCTCCGAAAGGAGAGCAGGCGCCGGCAGGCCCCTTGGCAGGCGGTGCCGTGACAGACGCGGGGCAGACCCAGGGGAGGCGACCATGTGCTCAGCCCCGCATCCCCCCGAAAGGGCATCCCGGGAGGAAGTTCTCACTTCGCACCGACTCGGGGAAATAACTCGGAGGAGTCCAACAGCTATCGCTTCCAGCGGCTTTCTCCTGGGCCATATGTTTTCCCCTGCCATTTAGCGAGGCATTTCCGAGGAGCCAAACCGCCCTACCCGCTCCGCCGCGAACCCGCTCGCGGGCTGCGGGTGGGAGCCGCCGCCCCAGAGGCGGGGGGCGAAGCCGGCTCGGCCGGTGGGGCACCACCCGCGGCACTCACCCCACGGGGCTGCGCTCCGTCCCCGCCGGGAGCCGCCCGCCGACCCCCGGCAGCGTGGCTGAGCTGGGCTGAGCTGTGCTGAGCACGGCAGGGCAGGGCAGGGCTGGGCGGCTCCTACTGCAGCCCCCCGCCGGGGCGAGCCCCCCGCCCGCCCCCGGGGCAGCGCGGCAGCCCCTCCGCCAGACACCCACCGGGGCTGGTGGCGGGGGGTCCCGGCCGCCCCCGCTCCCGGGGCCGCCCCCAGCCAGCGGGGGAGCCGCTTTCGGCACGGAGCCGCTTTCAGCCCCGAGCCGGCACCGCGCCTCCCCCTTACCGTGGTGGCCAGCGCGGCGCGGGAGCCCCCGGAGAGGAGCGAGGCGGAGAAGCGCGAGGAGCCGGGGCCGAGCAGCCGCCGCCGCCGCGAGGAGAAGGCGGAGGGGGCGGAGGATCGGCGGCCGAAGGGCGGAGCCGGGGCCGGGGGAGGTCCGGGCCGCCCGCAGCCGGCGCTTCCTCCCGACGCCTGCCGGGCCGGGCCGGCGAGGCGGGGAGCTCCGCCGGGCCCTGGGCTCGCCCCTTCCCCGGCCCGCGCCGCACAAAGGGGACCCCGCGCTGCCGCCTTTGTTCGGCCGAGCGGCGCCGGGAGGGGAGGGCGGCACGCCGGGCGCTTCTCCCACACGGAGATTGTTCCTGCGGCACTGGCAGGCGCGGTGCAACTTCACCGGAGTTAATTTGGGTCTGCGATGAAAACTCCTCCACCTGTGCCAAGTGCTGCTCGGCATCCAGCACTAAAGTCAGCCTACGCGCGGTGCTTCAGCTGCCTGTTTATGCCTCAGGAGCTGACTGGTGACTCCTGTTAAATTAAGGGTGGGTTTTTTTATTGCTCAGGGTAGATGGCATCTCGAAGATTGGTATCGTAGTATTCTGTGCTTGGCAGCAACCAAGAAGCATGGAAAAACGAATTTCAGATAGACCTTTGCCCCATTTTTTTTGTGGTAGGTCACAGATCTTTCAAACGTGGCTACTCATTTGCCTATCGATCTACATGTCCAATTAAGGTACCTTTCTCAAAGCTTATTTTTATTTCTTCACAATACTTTAGTGCTCATCCTGTGAACCTGCTCCAAGCTTACAGATTTAGTCAGTCAGTTCAGGTACCTGAGGTCATGCAGTCCTGTCACGCCAGTTAAAACAGTAGAAGGGGGAGAATTTCCCCTCATTCACATCTGATTTAGAAGAAACTAAATATAACAGAAATACCTTTGTATGAGGCCTTCTTTGAAGGGTAGTTAGACTTTAGTCGTTTGCATAGAGTTGGAATGAACAGGCATTGTACATCTACAAGTGGACTTTTAAGAAGGCAGAATCAAAAAGAGACTACCCTGGGGTTGTTAAAACCAGGAGTAAACTCTAAGCAGCCTCCTTTAGAAGGTCTTTTCACATAATGTTCATTAAGCCCCAGCAGTTAAAAGATCCCACCTGGGAGCTCTCACTATGCAGGAGCTCTGCTTCCCAGACTGAGAGGGGCAGAGCCGCACAGAGCTTTAGATGCTCAGCCAGGTCCTCAGGTTTAGTACTAGACCACGTTGCATTTTTGTGCTCCAAAGAAGGAGATGATTTATCAGTTCCTCTAGCTATTATCTAGAAATTTTTATGCGTGGTCCATGAGGTATGTGAGGAAGGAGGGGAACCTGTGGCATGTGAGCTCTTCCACATTACCCCCATAGACCTTCTGCTTCCTGCCCGTGTTAGCATAGCTGCATCAGAAAAAGGGAATGAAAAGTATGTGCATTTACTCCCGTAGCTGTGTTGTAGGGGAATAATTTTTTTGTTTTATCTTAAAATTAAAAAAAAATTATGTGCTTGGGGGTAAGAAGTCTGAAAATGTAAAACAGTGTAGTTAGCATGAAGAAGCCTGCCTAAGACATCAGTCAGCCTTAAATAAAGCCAGTGTGCAGAAGAGTAAGATATATCCTAGGTGCTAGTGAGGTCTGCTTGCTGCACTATGCACCAGGGCCAGAAGCCAACCATCGTCCCTGCAGCGTGTGCTGAATGGAGCCTCTGCTGCACAATAGCATAGTCATTTGTCACATGTTCGATCCACAGGCATCCCACCTCTTGTGGCCAACTTTTACAGGATGTGTATTGTGCCCTTCATTCTTTAGGCTGGATGTACGTAGTAAGGGGAGGAGTAAGTAAATGCAGCTCTAATGTGAAATTAAATGACCTGTCCTGGCCAGAAAATTTCCCAATTCCTAGTCAAAACAGAGGCTTATCAATATTTTAACTTCAATATACAGACGTTTGCTAAAGCCTAGGTGCATGTATAGCAGTTCTGTTGTGCCCATTCTGACAAAACAAGAACTAAGGAGTTGTTTCTTACACTACTACCTGGAAAGTTTTTCACATCCAGGCATCAGATGATGGATAGCTTTATTAAATTATGCCACGCTGTGCAGCTGCTGCCTCTGGGAAGAAGTACAGAATACTACAATTAATGCCTCACATTTTAATATGGCTACTCAAATATGATCTTTGTTCTTGCTGTCTAGACTAGTGACAGAAGCCTCAGACAGATGACCAATCCATTGAAGCAGTGGTTAGAGGTCCTCCCACTGCAAGGCAAGCTACAGCCTTGAGCTTACCATGAATACCCATGGACTTTATCACGTGCCAGATCCCTTTAATGAAACCAGCACCCTGGCCCTGAGATGATGTTTAAGGGTACATTAAATGATTATCCTTGTACACAAAACTTTGTATTTCAAAATACTATAGCCCCCGATTTATAAATCATATCTAAGACAAGAAACTAATTTTATAGACATGTGTGAACCTGATTAAATATGCTCAATAAGGCTGTTAAATAGGAGTAAAAATTGTGCATAAAAAATTGTGTTGTCTGGATCTAAGTCAAGAACCCCTGGAAATGAACATAAAATTATCACATTCCAGACTGATTTCTTCTTTGTGCTTTCCAAATAACAGATTATTAAAAAATGCATTAATCCTCTCAGTCCATTAAAATATTTCACAACTTTGAAAAGGTTTTGAGATTAAAAAAAAAATACAATGAACCCCCACCTATTGATCATAACTCTCCTCTTAAATCCATATTCTTGTCAGACCAAGAATGAAGCTCTAATCAATAGGTTTACTCAGAAACAGCTGACACCACTTAAAATCGTGTTAATTAATGCAGGTTCTCAAGGTCCAGTTCTAATGCAGACAAGCTGTGTCCACCTTAAACAGAGCCTCGTTATTGTTCACGCTACTTGAATCTGCCATTAATAGTAAGTCTCCATCTCACAGCTGCTGCTAAACCTAAGGCCTGCTTGCATTCAAAGAGGATTTTAGTTGTAGTTTGGCACTGTATATGCTATTCACAATGTCACCTGTAGCTGTAAGAATGACTGAGAACAAAGCCACTCATTTTCCACTTGTTAGCTCTAAAATCCCTGCTGTGGAAAGTTTTGGGTTTTGATATGTCTTCCTTGTGTAGACTTATGTGTAATGCTCAAATACATTAAAAAATGCAGACTGCTGCCTGAATTACTGCAGCACTCAGGCTGAATAAGCCACAGCAACTCAAGTCCTGAGTGGTGCAGCCTTCCTAGCTGCTCCTACCCCTGTAAGGATGTATAATATTTATCCTTGTAAATATTCTGTCCAGTCTACTGACCCGGAGGTGTGAGTTGGGGTCAGCCACAAGCTCAGCTGACCAAGCTGTAACCTGCAGCAGCTACCCCCTCACCAAGTATTTTAGTGCGCTTGGCCAAACCCATTAGTGAGGCATGTGCACGATGGCCAGCCTGGTCTGCCTGCTCAGACTATCCAGCCATCCCCTCAGCTGTGCCTGCTGAGGTGGGAGTGAGATGGCCAGACAAAACACTGCTTCAGCCATCACAGCTGGATCAGCCCATGTCTGCACATTACTGAGTTGCATGAACACATTCAACAAAGCTCAGTGAGCAATATTTCACAAAAAACATGGCTGAGTTCTCCAGTCCTGCATTTGCTCCGGAGAGTATTATACAAGTTTGGGATTTTTTTACTTTGATCATGAGCTTTGTAAGAAAATGTGTGAGCATCATGTTACTCAGGCTATAAATGGTGCAGGTATTTAGGAGTGCTGGGAAAAGTATTTTCTCAGGATTGTTTGAAGCAGGGGGCTGAAGACAAAGGAGAGGTGTTAGTCATACTGACCCATTCTTCTGGTGCTCAGTAAAAAGGAGATACAAGCCAGAAACCTCCTCCCCAGCTTCTTGAATGTTTCAGCAGTACTTGGAATCATATAATGGTTTATGTTGGAAGAGACCCTTAGGGTCCTCCAGTTCCAGAGCCACTGCCAAAAGCAGGGACACCTTCCAGTAGACAAGGTTGCTCAGAGCCCAGTCCAACCTGGCCTTGAAAATTTTCAGGGATAGGAACCTGTTTCACCACCCTCATAGTGAAGGATTTCCTCCTTATCTAATCTAAACCTACCCTCTTTAAGTTTAAAGCCCTTACCCTTGTCCTATCTTTAGAACTGTTTATTTTCCAGTTTTGGAAGGTGTGTGGATGTAACGCCAGCCAAAATGAAGGAACTGAAAGATGTGAGGCCATGACTGTGCCACCAGACATCCTGCCTCAACCCATGCAAGCAGAGAAATAAAGGCACGTCTGCTCCTGTTTCCTACATATACCTACTTAGAGAACACAGACCCATTAAAGCTGAGCCAGACAGATATCTTTTCTTTAATTAGCTTGTCCTTTTAAGAGTCCCAGGAAAATTATTATAAGAAATACCATATAATTGCCCAAGAACAAATGAGATATGTATTTAAATACCCTTTATTACTAACATTGCATAAGCATTCCAACAATCAAATCTAACAGTTTGTTATCATAGTTGCAATCCCTTTGGCTTAGTAGCAGCAAAATGAATAGCATGTCATATCTCTTATCACCAAATAGCTGCCTGCCTTTGTAAACAAAACTGTCAAGACTGATTCTCCATACACATTTGCAAATTATACTCATTGGTTATGTGACTTGCAGCATATTTAGTGTGCTGCCAAGGGAATGCTACCCTCACATCAGTTTTATATGTTACCAACATCTTAGTATTGTCCAGGAGCAGTTAGGTACCTTGCCTACTGTGGCTTGATTTCACCAATGTCTCCTACAGATCCCTGATGAAAAACCTACTTTTTATCTAGTTTAGAAACATTAAAACCTAGTATGTAAATGAGAAATAAATGTGATATCTGGATATTCAGCTTGCTCCAAAGAGCCCTGTGTCCTCATCCTACCACACCAGCATTTTACTTACTGCCTGGCCAGAAGGAATTAAATTCCTTGTCTCAGTTTGTGTGCAATATAATAATAATAACACTCATTCAGTGGTGGAGAGTAAATTAGTTGTAATGTGTACCCTGTGCTCTAAGGATATAGAGCAAAATATGAACTTATACTCTAAGTTCAACCCCCCCCCACCATCTTTGACATTTAATGTTTCTTGAATTTTATTTCATCTGTGTAATAAATACAGAGGACAAAACTGATAGTCACTGACATTCCCTTTTTGTGATTTTTATATGGAAAAACCTCTGACCATACCACATTAACTATAATATATATTAAAATACTGATACTAAAATTGCTGTAATTTTGTTGCTTTCACTTATAGAAGTAGGCTCATTTTTTTGTATGAAAGCAACTATCATGCTAGTTTTGACATTTTATGTTAATGATGTGTAATAAACTAATATAATTTCAACAGAGAATTCTAATTAGTTGCCAGTAACACAATATAGTCTTGTATAATTACAAATTTTGTGTGTGAGGAGAACTGCCTTGTTCTCATTACAGGAACTGCAAACCACAGAGCATCACATTTCTCAGTATTGTACCAGAGGAATGTAGGAACACACTCATGACCACATTAGGGAATGGCACTAACAAGAGAATCAGTAACAGATAGAAAATGTGATGACACTAAACTGCAGATCATAATTCATCCATGGAAAAAGCCCCCACCCTGCTTTTGTGCTCACATCAGCTTGCAGCACTCAGGCTGCTGCACAGCTCTGAAGCATTGAGGCAGGCTCATCGAGCCAGCATGAGAAGTGATGCTGTCAGGGAAGTCTGGATCAGAAGGAGAGATGAGAAAGATCTAGCAGATCCTATAGGACACAGCAGACACTAGCAGAGAGTGACTCCAGGGGTCATTGCCTGTTGCAATGGCTTTTTCCCTTAAATCCCAGGAGCCAGAAAATTTGAGAGGGGTCAGAATTGCTGAGTGTGATTGAGTATCATCCAAGCCAGATGAGTTGCAGTGTGGATGTTTGAGTGTGAATAAATCCAGAAACAGTGAAGTCTGATTTCAGGATCCCTCCGTTATTTAAGTGTTGTGTGAGGTACAGAACTAGCTCAGAATAGCAGGAGGAAAATGGCAAAACAACACACTAAATTCTCAAGAGCTAAACATGGTTTGAATTGGTAAATCATTAATCCAGAAAGTGGTGTTTGGAAGAAAGCTTGATTTAGCCTTTTTAAAAGATGAAGTTACTTGTTGTTTTCTTCAGAAAAGCAGGTTAGCTTTACAAGGGTCTTGAAAACAATTAAGGGAAAAAAGAATATTAAAAGATGAGCATTAACTGAGTTGTACATAGAAATCAATAACTTCTTGTTTAAACAACTATGGTACAACAAAAAAAAGATAAATTAATCATAATGTTTATTTCATGGTACCTATTGTATCTGTACAATTTTCTAAGTATGAAGGCAGTATACTTGTACTGAAGTACTTTGCAATTACAGTAACACACTAATGTGACAAGCAAAATTCTTAGCCAAAGTCTGAAACATAAGCCTGAAAGACATAAGTCTGAAACATAACATGAAGCTTGAATGCCTTTACAGTTATGCGCACTTTTTTTCTCCTCTTCAGTAAAGCTCTCTGCTCGAAGGAACAGGTGCCTCTTTCTCAAGACCTTCAGCTGCAAGAGTTGCTTCCCTGAACCACCTCTTTCCCATTTCTTTTCCCAGTCTTTCTCAAGAGGGGTCCAGAAGACTGATGGTTTTAGGTTGCATGAGAGGTTTCACTTCCCCTTTGGCTTAGAGCTGTCAGCAGTGCTCTCTCCCTACCTCTGCACCCAGCTGGTGTGGGATCCTACCAGGACACAGGCTGAGTTGCATCCAGCATCCTTCTGTGGTGTGGTGTGAGAGAGGGTTTATTTAAAGAAGTTCTGCAGAACATGAAACTACACCACTTTCCAAGCTTCTCTTGTTCTTCCTCACTTGGCATCAGTGAGCAGCACAAGAGGCAGCTCAATGTGGCCTTATACATTGTCTAACCCCAAATGTGCAATGCCACCCTGGCACTCACCCACAGCGTTCTTCCAGCAGAGCTGCAGCTGCATCCCAGGCACTGATACTTCCAGGCCCAGCTTTGAAGAATGCGTCAAATACCCTGGCAAGGGCAGATTGGGAAAAAAAAAGGAAAAATAAATCAATCTGTGTTGCTGCATCAGAGCTGCTCAGAAAGGGCTTGCCACCCTCCAGAGTTATCAGCTCTTGCTGCTAATAGGTATTTGATCATACTTATATTGTGTGTGTGGGTAGTGACTGTGTCCCTTTCTATGCTGGCTGTTCCAAGAGCTTCTTTTGACAGCTCAGACATGAAAAGATTTGTTATTTTTTGAAATGTAATGGTAGAAGTTTTATACTTTGGGCCGGAGTGTCAGTGAAGGCTCTTTGGTGATGTGTGCATTGGAAGTGACAAGCAGTGAATAACTGACATCAGGCATAAGTAATATTTGTAGTCTGACTTTGATATGTTATTCTTTAAAAAATCCAGTCTGTAAATACAGTCTGCATTTGTTAGCTTGAAAGGAAGGAAAGGGGATGAGTGCAAATGCAGAGGAGAGAAATAACCATGACAAGGAGAAAAAGCAAGCAGAAATAAGCTGATAAAGATAAAAAGGAGTGGAATTATTGAAAGAGAGAATATAGACATACAAATGGGTCAAAACTAATATAGAATTCCTAAAAAGCAGGAGAAAAAATAAGATTAAAGGAATCACAGTGTAACAGATCAGAAAAAAGAAGAAATTGTTTATAAACTCTAATCTGAATTCCTACACACAGCCAATAATGACTTCAGCACCCTATTAAATAAATGTGTTTTTTGTAAACCAGGTATATGATGAAGTCCCACTGATTGTGAGACACTGGTTTGCAAGTAAAATGCATTGTGTAAAGGTATTTAAAATATGCACCAGGGTCAGGCAGGACAATGGGTATGTGAAGTGCAGAAGCAATTTGGATGGTGATGAAGTCACACCATAAAGCAAATATTATGATTAACCCCCATATGAACAATGCAGTTTTTCAGCAAGAAATTACTTATTCCAGGGAAGACATTTGGATGAACTTGTGGGGCTCTTTCAGAGACTCCAGTGAAGCCTATGACTGCATTTTCATTCAGACTTTGTTTTTCTTTGATTATTATCTGTAGACTCTGGCAATGAGACCAATAAACAATAAGATGGTATATACTTTTCCTGAGTTCTTTATTCAACACTGACAATTATTTTCTTCAAAGCAGGAGCAGGTATAATCAAGCAGGGAACAAATCTTTTTAGTCATTGAAGTATCTTCCAAAAGGAAATATTTGATGTGAGGAAAACAGAAGAGAGAGACACAGGGCTTCTAGAGTTGGTCAATGGCTGAAGCAGAGTATCAGGTCCCATGTGGTGGACTTGTTAGCACTCCCAAACAGCATTTTAACATAGAAGAGTTGTCAGATAAAACTTCACATCAGTCAGCACACTTTTTCAATTTACTGAACACAGTAACAGGAGATGTATGCAAATCAGCATGTTTAAATGGCATAAATCATAGAAGAGGCACACTGTATATCTACATTAAAAAAAAAAAAAAAGCCAGCAACAACAGAATTTTAATATTGTATTAAAGAGGTGGAACATCAACTGCCTATTTTCTGTACTTGGCTGCTTATAAGACTTAGTTGCAGCAGAAAAGTCATCCATTAAGCTTTTACAAAGGGATGGAGCCACGACTGGGTATGGCAGGGTAAGGACTGCACTCAGCTCCACTTTCAGAGCAGCCGCAGGTGCTAAACAGCCTCCAAATGTTTGTCTTTCCACAGCTGGGAACGGAGATGCCACTTTTGAAAACATCCTTTCTGTGCTTCTGTTCCAGGAACTGAATAAATATTTGTTATTTCCTCATTTCACAGGCCCTCTGCAAAATGATATTATAAAGAGTGTAAATTGTCAGGAAATCTTGGTGAGGAGGAACTACACAAAACTGGGCATGTACTTTATTATTTAATAGATTAAGTAAAGGAGTCATAGCTTACTTGATTGCTGAGTGCAGCAATGCAGGTGTTTTTTTCACACCAAACAGTCTGTTGTAGATGTTTGTAAAAATGGCAATGTCTTCTAAATTTATCTCTAAAAGAGTGTGCAAAATAACTATAAAAGAGTGGGGATTTTTTGTGAGGAAAACCACTCTCTGCAAAGATATAGTGTAGCATTATAGTTATGTTACAGAATCTGAAAGTATAATTTGCAACAAAAACTTGTCCATAAAAAAATTATTTATTATTTAAATAAATTTATTTAATTTTTAAATATTTTTACTTATTCTTTCTTTTCCAGAATTTTTGAAATTACTCCTGAAGTATTCCCAGTTGTTAAATGGCAGATGTTTTATGAAAGGTACCATATAAGGGGATATATCCTACTTTACTCATCAGCCATTTTTCACTAGCAACAAGGAGATTTTAGGTGAATGAAATGATGGGAACTATTGGTGCATGTGAAGAGAGATTGGATTCTTGTGTTTTATACCCCATTAAAAGAGCCCTAATACAATTCACAGTTTCAGGAAAACCACTGTGCAATATTTAATGGTATATTGTCACAAATTATACATGGAATTTTACTTGCAATCATAATTCCTAATTTTACAATGTTTAATGTAAATAAAAAGCACAACCAGACTTCAGAAACATGAAACATCCTTTTTCAGGTGTGCCTCCAACTTAATTTGTGTTTAGTCCATATTTTCAGTAATAGACTTCAACTACCACTCAAGCATTTTCCTGATTTTTGACCAGGTGTATGTAATATTCATAATCTATTAAAAAACATGGAGAGAAGGCTATTAACCTTTAGGAACATATTTTTTTTCTTGTTAATGCTGCAGATTTAAATTTAAATGTATATTCAAGATGAACATTCAGCTTCAGTTGGTTCAGTTCTACATAAAATTAAGTTTCTTTCTGAGATATGTAAAATAACTAAGAAAGCTACATACAGCTGATTTCAAGAAGAAACATAAAATAATATTCTTGCCTACTAAAGTTTACAGCTTTTATTTATTGTCTGCCTCAGTATATTATTCTCTATCTTACTTGGTTTTGCAAAGCTGTTGTTAATGTGTTTTATTCATAAAATAAAGTGACAAAACCATGGTGTGAATCCTCTTGACTCCATAATAAATCATTGCTTGTTTGCTGTAGTCTAATATGTTTTTTCAATAATGCAAAAGCAAGCTTAGGTCCTTAGGTAATAAAAATATCTATATAAAGCAACTGCACTTTCACAAAAAAAATCAAAACAAACAAACAAAAAAACCCAAAAAAACACCAAAGAGATTTCATCTCTCTAAAATCCCTTGCACTTTGAATACTTTTGTGACTTTCATGTGTGAGATGCCAAGTTTCCCTTCATACTCTGCATTGCTGTGCAGGGTCATTAAACCAGCCAGGCATAGTTTTGTTTTGTACCCACAGATTGAAGGATGACAAGAGTAATTCATGTTGTCCTTTGCCTTTTTGTTAAATTTGAGGTCGGTTTGTAGCAACATCTACTTCCTTTTGCTGAAAGTAATTTAAATATACCAGGCAGGAGAGATTGTACAACTGTTGAGTATATTGTGCTTAGTCCTCTTCTTAAGAAGCATGAAACACATTTTAATAGATGGATAATAAGCTAAGACTTCCTCTTTTTTTAAAAAAAAAAGAAAATTCTTTTCATTTTTTGTTGTTGTATTGTACATGTGGAGTGTGCTAAACTCAATGTGTACCTTGTTAAAAATACCAAATATTCAGAATACAGTCTGAAGTTAGAACCTCTCATGCCTGAATTGCTGTCCTATGTTATGCTACAAATTGCTACTATTCATAAGAAATCTTTAATTATCAACAACTATCTTCCTAGGCCTCAAGTGACTTTTAATGAAAGCGTGTATTCCTTTTGTATAGTCCCTCAAATTTCTTCCCATGTGTTAATCTTGACATTTTGAAAGATTTCATTTTTGAAAACTTCAAAGTATTTTGCAACATTGGCTGTATAAGAATGCTTGCTAACTTTAAATATTCCATATTTCTAATATTAAGAGTTTGTCATTACATGTAACACTAGTAGAAGAAGTAATGGAAACTCTCTCCACCTGAATTAAGTTCAGTCACAAGAAGGTGCTAAATCTCACTTGACCAAAATGGGCTACAGAGTACATTTTCCTTCACGAGTCCAGGTCTGTCTTGGCATACCACCTGAGTTCTCCTTGAAGGAAGGAGTATAACAACCATCTCTAGGAACACAGTGAATCAGATATAAAACTGATTCTGTCCTCAAGGGAGTCATGTTCTGTAATTACCAGCATGATTTCTAATGCTAAAAAGGCTTTTACAGTTGAAACCGTTGTCATTTTGTGTTTTACCCAGGAAGCACCTGGGTGTTGCAATGTGGATGTAACAGTCTCTACCTCTTTGGTCAAGTCTGCTAGAAACACTGTAGATACTTTGATTTCTTCTTTGTTTCCTCTCTCTTAAGAGTGTCCCCCTTAAAGAAAACCCATAAGGAGCTTCCCACACTCCCCCAGCATCAGAGCACATCCTCCGTGGCTAAACATCAAGAGTCTTCTCACACCAGTCCTTTGCAATTCATGGTGTGGCTGCACCAAGTGACAGTACAAAGCCAGCTCCTGGCCCCACCAGAGTTCTTACTGCTGTCACACCCCACAGCAAAGGAAAGCAATGGAAGGGAAAAACAGTTTTCAGCCACCATTTCTCCATAGAGATATTGGAAAGGTCACACCTGCAAGAGAAACCACCAAAACAATACATTTTTCCTTCTGAAAATTCACAATTGTACCATGGCAGAAAAATCAGTGAATGAGAAGTGAATGAAGTATTCCATTGTGCATCTTTTCTCTATATAGACTTTGTTGTCTTTCAAAGCTTGAAGAAACTTTTTTTTTTCCCCCAAAACTGCCATGTGAACCCAAGTCTCACCAACTTCTTGGTGCTTGAGCTACTTTTGAAAAGGAGAGTACATAGTAAATCTTTTACTTGGGGATTAAAAAAAATGGTTATTAGGAGATACTCATCTGAGTAACATAACAACTTCTGAAAAAATTA
Source organism: Cyanistes caeruleus (assembly GCF_971803275.1). Lineage (NCBI taxonomy): Eukaryota > Metazoa > Chordata > Aves > Passeriformes > Paridae > Cyanistes > Cyanistes caeruleus. The sequence goes on from NC_141701.1 coordinate 38,363,442, forward strand.
CCATGAAACAAAGAATACATATTTATGAGATTAGTTCTCTTAACATACCACAGTTCTCCTGGGATATCATAAGAAATATGAATGCCATAAGGTTGTAAACAACAGAAACTGCAATTACTGTAGAACTTAATAAATTCTTCATATATGTGTTTACTTCCAACATGATATGCAGTGTAACTGGTTTGTAAGTAAACAAAAAGTGATGCATGTGTGTGTGATGATTCATATCTACAGCTAGATTAAAAGAAACATGAAATATGCTAATACTGCAGGAAAATATCTGCTAAAAGGAATTTTTTTTTTCTCATCTATGGAATAAATGTACTGTATATTGATTATCATCAACCATTCACTGTTAAATAATGTAAATAAAAAACCAAAACCAACAAGAAGAAAATGTCAACATATCATAATGAAACCACACTTGCATGCTTCATTTGAGGCTTTTATTTCAATAGACAGGCCCTGGGAGTTAATGAATATACTTTGTTCTTATCTGAAACATTAATCTGATACTTGCTTTAGAAGTATTTGGGGGGAAATTACTCCATAATAATAAAGCTGTTGCTAGGAGGCCTGGAGAAACCTAAACCAATTTGGCTTGGAGAAACAGATAATCAGTGTCTTAATGCTTTCTTTTTAACGTGCCCCTCGTGCTTTTACCCGAGAGCAGGAAATCAGTGAGTGGAGAATAAATCTCCATTCTGATTGTTTACAGAGCATAATGAGGGCCTCAAGCAAAGAAATGCATCATTTGCTTTGTACCTGCAGCTGAACTGCAAAGCATCCCATTTAATACCCGCCAAATACCATGCCGGACGTGGAACAAAAGCCGTCATTTTAGATGAACACATCATGACTCCGCAAAGGTATAATTATTTGGAGGAAAGTTTAAAGTAGTCCATCCCAGAAAGTGTTTCTGGTCTTTTCATATTTTATAGCAGTGGCCTCAAATTTCAGTTCTCTCATTTTCATTTCTCTCATTTTCTTCCTCATTAACATCTGATCCTGACATAATTTGCTGACAATTTCCCTCGTCCTTTTCCCAAGTCCTGCTTTTTAAACTTTTTATTCAATGCATGTCTCATTCAGGAGAGGAAGACATACTTTGACTACATTCCCCTCCTTCCCCATTCCATAAACAGTATACTTCCTATGCTTTCAGCTGTGATCACTCAATGGCTGCATTTTCTGAGATGAAGCCTCTCTGGGGGCTTCAGTGGCTCCCTGGGCATCTCCAGATTCCCACCCCATATGGGTCACCACGCCTTGCCTGTAGCATGGCTTATTCTCATTCTCTTTCTTGCCTCAGTGCCTCTGACTCTCAAATCCAAAACCATTTTTTTTTCTCTCTCTGAGCATGTTGTGTCTATATCTGTTTCTCTAGTACTCATTCTTGGATCTCCTGTTGCTTCTCAAGGTCAAGCAGCTCTAAAATGGAACATGTCTTACTTCTTCCTAAAATGCCTTCCCTCCCCCATTGCTCTATCATCAGTATTAGGTTTGATCACTCTCACTTCATTCTCTTCACATTAAGACTTCCACTAATTCTTTTTGCTTAATCTGGAATATTTAAAACAGCAGTCTTTTTTTAGTGGGTATGTGATAAAATATAACTAACACTGATCCTCTCTTAATTTGCATTAATCACTTCTTTCACTCTTCTTTTTTAACCTTTACAATGGATGTCATTTCAAATAAGCTTTTCCCAACCTAAGACTTGGTCACCACAGCCCCCATAGATCTTGCTCACAGATTTCAGACTTCCTCATGATCATTTTTAAGATTCTTTGGAGATTCTATCTGACAATATCTCATCTGACAATACCTCATTCCCCCTACTGTCCTCATCTCTCTCTAGATAATTCTTAAGATTTCTCTTCATCCCTCTTTTCATGGTAGCCTTCCGTCTCTAAAAGCAAGTTTTCTTTTCCTTCCTTTCTTGTTGTATTCCTTTTTTCACCTCAATCCTCTAAACACATAAAAATTACTTTATATTAGGATCAACTATTAAGATCCTAATATAAAACCCCAAAACCACCCCAAAACTGTTCAGAGTATGCTTTTGACTTCTGATATTTACAAGTCAAAAGGAGGGCAAGAAAGACATTTGTTGCATTTCGAAACAAGAAGAAAATACATTGCTGTTTGTCTGTTGTTGCATGAGGTACCACAAAGGGTTTTTGTAAGTGGTATTACCTATGCTAAATTTCCTGCAGTCAAACCCCATCAGTGAGACTTTAATTTTTCTGTTGCAACAGTAATTTTCTTAAAGACTTGATCCAACAAAGTACTTAAACACTTGTTTGTGTTCAGACTTGTGAGTGACCTCACTGTAGATACTGGAATTGCACACCTCATATACTTGCAATTAAGCACACAAACAATTATTCTACTCAGATTGTGCTTAAAGCTAGCTTAGTGGTTTATTACATTTATTTTGCTTCCAGGACACAAAAAAAAAATCATTTAAAGAAACATATCTTGCAAGATGCTGTATTTAAGCAGATTTTTCAGGTTTTAAAATGTTTTTAGCTGAGGCATTAACTTTATTCTACAGACTGAGACATTAGTCTTCAGACTTTTATGGAAGTTCACAGATAAAACAAAGAGTATGATAAAAAAATGTGAAATCTCGTTATACTAACACCTGGGAATGAAAATACTTGCAATTTCTTCTCTATCTCACATGAAAAATGCCTTACCATAATGAAACATTTTAAGTGTATTCCTTTTAGTGAGTATTGACTTCCTTAGAAATAAAGATATGGATAAATGGATATTGAAAGGTAGAAATTTATGCCATAGAGCATTTATTGATAAAAAAAGGCTTGGTGTTCTTTCACAGAAACTACTCCAAGTTATTATAGCATTAACAGTGGTTCAAACCCTTCAAAGTCTAATTGCATTGCGGCTGGTGCCAAACCAAAAGATTCAACTGCATACAAGAGAAACTGCATACAAGAGAAAAAAAAAAGTCCTAATATATGTTTGGTACTAAAAAATGAATATATCCTTAAAATACCAGGCAGCATAGGAGGAGTACTTGGAATACTGAGTAGCATTTATATAACACATAATAAATTTTAAGCTTAGAAAGGAAAGAAACTTTTCTTTATAGTTAAAAACAACTCTTTTTCTACTCTTTTAAGCATTTGCAAGTCAGTATTTCCCATAATAGTGAATAAACCTGCAAAATTTTGCTATGATGATAAATATTTACCTCTTCCTCAGGGAAGGGAAGTTTCATGAGCTGATCATAAAATGAATGTTCAACAAATTCACAGAGAATCTGTGAGTGCAGATGAAACAGCTCAGGCTCTGACTCTTGGATTTTAATAATTTTTTTTCCTCACAGATGTTATCCCTTTTTGGATACCTTCCTCCAACAAAAGCTGCCCCTCCAGATCTTCACCACCTTTCCACATATCCTTTTCCAGAAATTACTGCATTAAAGCATCACAATCTCCCACTGCTTCAAAATGTATATCACACTGAGACAATAGCTCTTAAGGTCACTTCCCAGAATCTTTTCCATTGATTAGCATTAAAGGCTATTAGATGCCTGGCTGGGTGAGTGCCTGTTAGGCTACTGCTGGCAGCTCCTTATGTTTTAGTCTGTTTTATGGAAGAGCACATATATAAACTTGGATCTTTTCCTTCCAGGTATCCTATTGCCACATTTAAATATTACATAAGGTATGGGCTGGGAGCAAATGAGGGTATTTTCTCTCATGGTGCACTGTTGAAGAAGAGCACAAAAAGCTGAGCTCTGCATACCCTGAGTGTGCTGGATGGGAGTCAGCAGAGCTCTGTGCAGCAGAGATAGTCCCTTTCATCTGTGAGATCAGAGGTTCAGCCTCTGTGCTGATCAGACCACTGCGGCTTTTAGCAGGGAACTTCGGATTTATGTTCCTGTTTTTTAAATATCTTGATCTGTGCTTGCTGCCAGCTCAGGAGCAGCACTGGGCATTGGGAGGATGAGTGCTAAGGAAAGGTGTTGACTTCTCACACATGTGGGGAGAGTTGTTCGTGCCTGTCTTCTGCCCAGTTCAGGGAAAAGCACTGAGGACAGTGCTCTGAGTTCAGCCTCCTGGGAGCAGGCTCCCTGGCCAAATGCCATCTGCCTAGAGATCCTCTTCTTCCAAAACAGCTATGAAACCATTTTCCCTCTTGCTGTGGTGGTGGACCATGTGCTGCTTGGAATTTCTCAGTTTTTGTCAGAGCAGACATTTCTGTGTTATTACTGTGTTCAGGCTTTGGGTAGTTTATATTTCTGAAGAAGAGCTGTGTATGATTCCAGAGTTCTTCTCCATTTGTTCCTATCACATAGGGGAAAAAAAAATGCCATGCAGTTAGTTTTTCAATGCAAGGGTTAAAAGCTGCTGACTGTTTTCTGAGCTAGGGACCCTGTTCCATCTATACATGTGCAAGTGACACTCATACCCACAAAACTCACTTAATTGAGGACTGAGTCATTCCCTCCTACATTCAAACTCATGCTCCCAACAGCTGGTACACAGTCTTTTGCAGCTTTTAGAGTTCTGGGAGAGTTTTGGTGGAATTTTATTATATATACTATATATATTTATTGTTAAATTAAGGTCACAGTCTTCCCTAACCCAGACATTCCCAGTTTCTACTGGCAGGGCATCAGTAGCTTTTCTTCCTGTTGTCAGTTCTGCTACTGTTGCTCTTGTAAAGATGCTTCTGGGAGTTTTGAGAGGTTTGATTCCTTTAGACAAAGACACCAGCATCAGCCTGGTTCCCATGGCTACAGCTCCTCAATCTCTACTCAATACAGACTTTTCAGCCACTCTCATTCAAAAAAAAAAAAAAAAAAAAAAAAAAAAAAAAAAAAAGTAAAATAAAAATCCTTCCCTTATCTCTGAGCACCGCAAGTTGAATTGCAGCTTCCTCCTGTTATTCACACCGGCAGCAAGAAACCCTAAAGAGAAAACTTAAAGAAGCACATGAGTGTAAAGACTCACTGTGACTGTTCCATTCAAGGCTACTGCTGTCACAAATACATCATACAATCCTGTACATAAATCTGCCAGGATCCATCATGAAATAACTTCTAGGGTTTTTTTCTCTCACCTTTTTCAGCTAGAGGATTGAGTGGATAACTCATTTTTCTGGTTTTCTAGATAAAAATTGGTTACATTTTTGGCATTCTCAAATCAAATTAGTAAAATTAACTGTTTTAACCAAAATAGAGATAATTTTGTTCCCTGTTTTCGCAATGAAGAAAAAAGCAAGCCAAAATAAAATAATTTCATTTTCAATAAGGGCAATTTTAACAAATGTAAGTAACAGAAAAGGCAGATATAGCTCAGAGAACCATACACAGAATAAAGTGAGAAATTTAATTTCTGTTCTCTCTTTTTCAGGCAAGCCAAGGCCTACTTCCCTGACTGAACAAGAGGTTTTTTTGCCTTACTTCAATAAGACTTTAAGGACTTTGCACAAAATCTGACTTAGCTTTAACAGTTTTCTTCCTGCATCGTATCATACTCTCTAGTGGAGTAGTTAAAGCAGTCTCCTAAAGTGCCCTTGCACTTGGGAGAAAACACCAAATTCAGGCTTTTCAGATCCAGAGAGCATCCCAACCCATTAGCTGGTCAGTGAGGATTTCTTTACTTCTCATTTCTAAATCTAGTCATACACATGGGCAAAATTCACTGAAGTGTACAATTGTCTTTAGGATGAAGAAGCTTTCACTGCTATAATTTAATAAACTGGTTTTAGAACTCTCTAGTCTTCTACAGTTTTGTCAAAACAGCATATGTAGAATTTCAGGGGAGAACCAATTAATACCTTTCAGTCATGCATTAACATGCCATACAACTTCTGATGGTACCAAATACTTGATTTGGGTACAATTTAAAGAAGAACATGTTGAGAATGTTTGCGGGTTTCACACTGATTTACCACTGCACAAAACTCCAGAAAACAGAAAATCTGATAGCACAGTATCAGTGACAGCTGGTTGAAACATTTCTTGAAACCACCATTTCTCAAAAAACATAGGCCTTCTTTTGAACTATGAATAGTAGCACTGTATATAAAATACCACGCCTTGATTTGTTTTTCTCGGAACTGATAAAAAACGTTAGCTGAACCAAGGAAAAGCAGCCAGATTTAGATACTAAAAATTGATTAGCTAACACAAAATACATTTAAATTCAATTATACTGGTAGACCTTTCTCAAGTCACGGTTACTTTTGGGACAAATATGAGATGAAATTTCAATGTGTAGGATTCCTATGCAATCTTCAGTTTGCTCTTTGTTGGGAGCCTGAATTAAAATGACCATCAAAGCACTTCTCCTGCAATGACACAGCTCATGGTAGTTTAGCTCCCTGATCCCCCTGAGGGACTGTTCCTAGTGACAGGAATGGTAGGGCTGTCTAGTGTCTGGGTTCCCCCAAATGCCTCCCCTTGGCCCTCTGGAATGGTGGCATGTAAGGAATGTATACATTTGACTGGGATTTAGGGATAACAAAGGACCAAGCTAGAATAGTTTCTTCATCACAGGTTCCTGCTACGCGAGGATCAGCATTTCGCCACGTGTGCGGCAAAGCTGATGTTTTTGGAAGGCTTCAAATCTCCTGCATATGTGTGGTACAAGTGGCCTCTGTGCACACTGAATACACAATCGGGGTCACTGTGGACCATCTGTGCACCACACATGGGGAATCTGACACTTTCTATCATCATTAAGTGTGATATTTGTGCAATACTCAGCACAGGCTTAAATAATGGTCAGAGCAGCTAAAATGGAATCAACCCACAGCTATCCACACTCCTTCCATGCTGGGGTCCTCCTCAGAAATCTCTTCTTCCCAAAACTGCAAATAAAAGCAGGTTTCATTTGACCATTTGACAAATTTATCTGACCAGAAATATGCACTTCTGGGCAATTCAACCCCTCCTCAGCAGCATATTAAAATAGCTCAGATGAACTGCTGCTTAAGACTGCCTATTTCTTTTTTGACGGAGAGCCTAAAATGAAAACATAAGCAGTGAACACCCACCTGCCAAAGGCCATTACAGGGTGAGAGGCATCGCAGTAAGTGTATTTCAGAAAGCTTTTAGCTAAATCTAGGTCCTTTTAAAACGTTCTGTGCCTTTCCAGGGCTGCCTGCCATTGCATCTGTCCTGCCTTCCATCTGCTTGCCACTTGCAGGAGGACCTGCGGGCAAGCCCGAGGCCAACAGCAGGAGCTGACTCCACTTACACAGTTTTCCTACACATCCACCATCTGGCTCTTGGACTTCTGTGGATATACACCCAGACCTTGTGTATCTCTACAAGGTCTCCTCAGCAAGTCTTCCCTCCCCAGACTTAATTGCTTAATTAGCAGTTCCCTTCCAACCCCTGCTACCAGCATCTTGAACTGACTGCTTGGGCACTGGCATTCCTGGGCAGAGCTATAGGAGTGTGGATGCAGTAAGAAGCTAAACAAGATGAATAGTCTGTTTTTTCCCCTTGAAACAAGGAAACAAAAGACTGTACCTTCTAGTGATGAAATACATCCTACATTCATTTCAAACCATCACTGGTGATGCTATTATGTTTCCTCAAATTAAAAGGAATTTATCTTGGGGGAATTATTTTGCCTACTGTCAAACTCATGGATCTAGACCTTGGCTTGAAGGTAAAAATCATGCCAGGGGCTCTTCCACCAGCTTTTTATCTGGGAGAAGTGGAAGTGAAATTTCTCTCAAAAGTCAAGCATGCATTTATATGCAACTTAAAACTTAGCTACTCTCTCAAAATGAGCATTTACACTTCTCAAATCATTAACATCCCCTTGGATACCAATTGTAGTAAACATTTAAAATGACAGCTTTTCTCAGAATTTTCATTACTGTAAGAAGTAACTTGAAGTGAAACTGCCTGTAATTTCAGGCAGATCAATGAAATCCACCTTATGCTGATCTATTAAAGAATGTACTCATTGAGTACAATTTAGAAAAAATACCTGTTAATTCCCCAGAATTAGGCTTCTTAAATATTTCCAGGTACTGCAAGTTAAATTTTTTGTAGTGCTGAAGGACAGACCTGTTTCCTGCTATATTTTTGAAACAGCACAACAGCTTTTCATCTCAAAAGTGTGTAACTGGTTTCAGTTAAGACTAGTATGTACAGACTAATCTCTGTGCAACATATCAGGAACTTTTCAATGAGCTCCATGGCAAAAGAAATACTGAGAAATCAGCACAAGAACCATTCACTACATTTCTGAAGCTTCTTTTGCTATCAAAGGTATATTAAAAATAGTCTAACTATTTGTTAGACTAGATTTGACTAACAGTCAATATGTTAACAACTTACTTCCCATTTAATTGTTCCCTCAAGAGTCATTGCTCTTTCATATGGTCTCTTAATAAAAATAATATACCAGTAATTAACAGATGCAATATAACATTTATTCATAAGGTGTTCTCTCTACAGTAAGCCATTCTGACATACTCCCCTCTCTGAGGGTCTCATGAATTAGTAGTTAAGAAGGTCTTATTTTTGGAGTATTTAATTTGAACAACACTTTCAGACATGTGGCATGATTCTTGGTGTCTCTTACACAGAGCCAGGAGTTGGATTTGGTGATTCTGATGGGTCCCTTCCAACTTAGTGATTCTATGATTCTGTACTGATAATTTTCCCTCATCTCATGAGTTTAGGAAACTAAGCCTAAGAAGCTGTCAGCTTCAAGGGGAGAACTCTTTCCTTTCACTGACAAATGGGATGTCGATGCTGCTTCCCATCATGTGTGCAAAGCTGAGCACGCATGCATGAAGAGCAAAGAGAACAATCCAAGGGGGGTGGTAACTTTCCATGCTCTTCAGTAGATCCAGATGCTCTAGGAGACATTTTATTTTGTGTCTTCCAGCTACCTCTGTCTTTCATGAGGATGAGCAATCCTTGCTTATTCTTGAATCCTGTTCAGCCCCTGAACATCACATCACTTTGTTTGGAGTGGACACTTTCCTTCTGTGACAGCCTTGGCTGAAAGTGGAAGGGCTCATAAAAGCTTGGTTGGTACTCTAATATTTTTCTGGCTCCCAATATATTCCTCTGTACAACATTAAGGCTACTCATAAATATTCAGAAGCCATTTATGCATTTGAATTTTTAGTCTTCTTCAACTAAGTGAGTTATATCATTAAGTTTAATATGCTAACTTTGGGGAATCCACTTTTTCCCCCAACCTTTTTCTTTATAAAGATGACATATATCCCTCTTTTGTATTACCTTACAGCCCCGTGGTGTTTTGTACATTTATTACAGCATATGTTAATTCAAGATCAACATCTGGTATTGATGCTTTACTTTAGAAGAGGGCTGATGCAAAAGCACTGAACCACCCCACTACCTGGATTGCAAACACCAGAATTTATGAGGTGTCTTTGATATAGAGACTGGCTCTCTCTTTCTCCATTGCAGAGTGTGTTCCCATTTGTGCTTTGATAGGTTGAAAAAAGTGGGCTTGCTCAAAAGATTTGTAAATGACAGGTAACACCTCCAGAACTGAGCTTATATTGCTCACCACCACTACCACACAGACCTAGAGTTGTTCTACAGGTATTCACACATTTTTCTTTCTCTATTCACCATGCTTCCATGCTGGCCTATTGGCTTATTTGGCCAATGAATAACAAGTTAAATTTCAAAACTGAAAAAATTCTGTTTGGACAACTCTTGTTTTGATCAAACTTTTCTGGACTCCAAGAATGTAAGAGATTAATTTGGTTAAGGTAGTGGTGGGAAAGGATTTTGCATCTCTCCTGTTTTGAAGATTTTGGTAATTGTTACCTTTTATTAGAATTCAAATATTATAAAAATGCTTGTTGAACAAGCATTTTGCCCTCTGCCTCATTGCTCTGATGGTACCTTCCACTGTGTAAAGTTGCATTATATCCCCTGAAAGACATAAATGGAGCATAAACTAATACAGCAATGACTAAAGAGCCAGGATGTGGATGCTTGAGAGAGATCCCATCACATATGTCCCTCTTGATTCACTGACACAGTTGCAGTCAGACGAGATGCTGATATTTGACCTCCATTTCATAGGACAGGGTGAACTGCTGGCAGATGTTGACCTTACAGGCTTGCATGTCTACAGTGCTTCCCTGCCATTTGCCCAAAATAGCTTTGATTAGCTCATTTTCAGATTGTGCTTCAGTGCCCATTTGTTTTGCCTGGTTCTTGACAAAACACAGTTCAATCAATCTGAGTACAAAAAATGCAATCAGTTTTGGGTTAAGTAATTGGCAAACAGTTGGATTTTCCATACTTTTTTGTATAGTATATCAGAAAAACAAACACATCACAATGTTATTTTGCATATGTTCTGCATTTTAATAATCTTTGAAACCAAGGCTCCCTCTCTTATTCCACGACTGTAATAATCTGGATTTATTTTTTTCCTGGTAATGAAAGGAAATTTTGTGCAAATTCTATTCCCAGACCAGCCAGATTAGCAACTGTAAAACCCTTCAACCCTCTAGTTGGCAAATGATTTATTGACATGACATTCAAATGTGTTTTGCTTCAGCATTAATGACAAGAGTTCCAGAACTTGTCACTAAGGTGATAAATGCATCCTTATACACACAGCCTTGAAAAACTGGGAATGGTGCCATTTTTCCCCTTCAATTTATTGAAAATCACCTCTCTTTACATTTACAGGAAGTAGCCACTTTTTTTCCATGCTGTGGTTATAATATATCACAATTTTGTTTATGAACAGTTAATTACTTTATTCGACCTCGTGTTATTGGGAAGGTATGGGTTAGTACACAGGAAAAGCACTCTGAAAACAGCTGTTGCAGGACTGATTTTTTTTGACCTTGAAGAAGATAACTGGAATTAATAAAGCAGCCTAATCAAATATAATAGTAGTAAAACTGCTATGGTCATGAAATGCACTGATGGCACATTTCCTAATGTGTCTGGTTTAAGCATATCCATACAAGCTTATAAAAATGAGGAAAAGAGGTTCCCAAGGACAAGTTGTTCCTTTACTGGGAAAAAAAAAACTTTGACACTGCAGCCTGTAGCAGTTGCTGAAATATTTATGCAGATAAAAAATAACAGATTTAATCATGGTGCTATAAAAGTTAGAGGTCTCTGATATTTACAAAAGAAAGATGTGATAAATCCTAAGTTTCACTTTTACTCAAAGTGCAGAGAGGAATTCCTTTCACTTTTTATCAAAAGCTTTTACTCTGAAGATTCATATGTATTTGTGAAAAAGAACCAGTTTTAGTGAATTTCTATTTTGTATTTGATTTCACAAAAATATTGTGGATCAAACAAAATGAGTTTGTTTTCCAAACCAAAGAATTCAGACTGTTCATCCTATGATGGCTGTTATTGTAGCAAACTAATTTAACTTGTAGAAAACAGAAAATAATTTTACAATGTTCAAACAAAAATGAAACAGTTTTGTGCTTAAAGGCTTTGATAATCTCCATTCTTTCTTATTATTAACAGTGACCAAGTTGAGAAAATTTTCCTGATTGACTGTTTGGCCTGGTCAGGGTGAGAAAAATGACTTTTAAAAAAAAACTCAGCAGATTCCCAGGAGATAAAGACCATTCTCATTCTTGTTTATTAACAAAATTTTGTATTAAACTCAGTCTGTTCGTATGGGTCACTTGGTATTTTGAAAATACTCTGCATTTGGATGTCCCTGATAGGTTCATAGCCTTTGCTGGTGTGGGTAGGCAGTATGACACCAATTGGGTATTTCACAGCTCAGACACTGCACAGCTCTCCAGGCATGCTGGAAGGACCTGGGTGTCAGACTGCAAGGGAGGAAGAAGACAGGCATGAGAATCAGTGTTGATTGCCTCAAATTCACTTCCTTGCAGCAGGGACCATGCCAACCTCCTCAACTCACTGCCTTAAACTGAACTGCTGTTGTTCAGATGAAAATTAGGGCTTCTCTGCCAAAGTAAGCAGGAGTAAGCTCAGTATGAGTGGATCAATTGCTCTGATGTAAAGCTCAGTACAAAACGCCATCCAGTCTAGGAACAGCTTCTGCATCTCTAACACAGACCATTCATTACAAACCCAACAGCCCAGGCACTGTAATTAATACAGTGCCAGTAGTTTTTTAAATGTGACTCTACTTTATCACAACTTTAATGTGAAAAATTGGATTGAAACTCCTGGGAGTTCAACAAACTTCCCTTCTCCAGTGAATCTGCAGCTCTTGTGCATAGCAGTCCTCCAAAATTCATGCATCTGGAAAAAGTATACGATGAAAGCAGAAAGTGCCCTTGCATGTAAAAAGCTTAAAAGTAACAGGGAGTTTACTGAACTTTGATGTACACTGAAAATGTTTAAACGTTTAAATGTATCAGAGCATTTTTTATTAAACTTTTTTTCCCCATCCTTCATAACAGTAGTACAGCAATAGCTCTATTATTGTCTGTTCTATGAAGATTTATCTTCATCTTGGACAAACTCAGATTCATAGCTGGTATATTTCTGAATGCTGTTTGTTCTGGAAAAGGAAGGCTGTTCCTTAGTCAATTAGATTTCCATGTAAATCTATCTGCTATGATTCCCTGGAGCTGTATTCCATGTGAAAGGTTAAAGGTAGGTTTCCCAAGTCTTATAGGAAACACTCCTACTGTTCAATAGTGCAGGATGCAATTTAAGGTCAGCATTAGGTAAGAGGAAAATATGAGCTGTTTTATACTTGAACAGAAACCACAGGCCTTGCAAAATACCGGTAAAGTTTCAGTGCTGTGAGAAAAATAGTGATGCATTTTTTATTGTTATGAAATTCCTGATAAAGGTTGAAATAGCTTTCATAGCAGAGATTTAAATAAAGTTTCTATTACACTGCTTCCTGGCACTTTATCAAATCAGATGGATGTAGACAACATATAATATAATCAACATCAATCCCACATTCAGTCTCTCCAAAACATCTGAAGACATCTTCAGGAGTGCATGGGGTTTTTTTCTGCTTATTTGTCAATACTTATGGTGTAAACTGGAGACATAATGGTGCTGTGAAGTAGCTCATTCTGATAACAGGTAACACCTTACATTGCCTGTGTTGCTCATTGTTGGCTCCTTTCAGGCTGACTTGTGTTGAGGTGTCTGTGAAGTGCTGGTGACTCGGTGTGGTCCCCAGCAGAGCTGGCTGTTGTTTTCTGTAGCCTCCTGTGACCTGTTTTCAAAAAGAAGGGCAGGTGGAGAAGCTGTGATAAAGAGAATGGTTAAGATTAGGATATGATACATCAGCTTGTTTAGGTATGTAGTGCTTATTATATGCACTCATATATGACTTAGAAGGAGGGGTGATCACTGTGGAAAAGATGAGTCAAGGTGACTTAGAAGAACCAGAGGGCTGAGGAGAAATTCAGGTCTCAGTTACCCAGACGAATGATGGTAAGTGAATTTCATGCCTGTTGAGAAAAGTAAGAACTACCCAAACTACCCAAGAGAATTCTCAATTAACCTTATCAGCCCAGCAGAGAGGACAGGTTCTCACCATAGCACCATTAGGGCTCTGCTGAATGCAGTCACTAAAAGACAGGATATGCTGCAGAGATAAGAATGGGATGATAAACTCTGCAGAAGGTATAATGCTGTAACCAAGCGGTGCCTCCCCATTTAAAATACAAAGAACAGCATTGGAGAGAGGAAAACACAAGTTCAGGAAAGAATGCTGGAAAGATTGACCTGCAAAGTGGAACTCCCTACAACAGAAAGTCAATAGAAGCAGGAATTTAAAAATAATTTTGAAGTGATTATAAATGATGACAACAGTTTTGGGAAATAGCTAGAAAATCTCATGCATAGGCTAGCCTTTATTGGATCAGGAGGCGACACAGTGATGAGGGACAGCTAACCCACTTGCACTTACTGAGAAGTTCTTAAATCCTACATTGAAACATCTGCTGGGCACAGGCTGAGAATACTGGATGGCATTTTTTGTGTAACAATTCCTGAACTCATATATTGCTTGAACATTGAAGAGGAAAGAATGATACAGAGTCACTAACATAGTTGCTTGTAACTTTACCCCTAAAACACCTAAAATTATTTGTCAGAGCTCACTTGAATTTCTATGAAAAGTTACTGTTAATATGCCTTCTTTGTGCTTGTTCAGACATAAATCACAAAAGAATCTTTCCATCAAAAGATCAGCGTGAGACCTACCTCTGAATGCTGACCTCAGAAAAATAGTCTTGTGCTGCTACAAAATTAGACACTTCTGTGTCTCTGCTCTGAATAAGTTGTTAACCTTCACCCTTTTCCCAGCATTAGCAGAAATAATCATTGCTACTTATCATTGTTACTCATTGTTTTCAAAACACATGTGTTTTGAAATCTTCGTCTTGAGAAGATTTTGCAAAAATTGCATATGTACAATTAAAACTAATGGGATATGAATAAACTGTAGTTAACAAGCCACAAAGACCCATTTGAAACAGGACTTTTAAGATGTGATTAGAACACTATGATAGAGAGCACCTGATGAGTGAAAATCCTAGGTTGAAGAAAAGACATGAAATGATAGATTATTAGAGAGGGAAGGACAGATGCATTTGTTCTATAGATGTACTTTAAAATTTACTTCTCTTTTAATTCTACTCCCACTGTAAGGCAAAGCCAAACTTCATATATTTCAGATTTATTTTCCTTTTCATGATCCACTGGACTTGTTGCACCTTGTATGCAGTGCAAGTTTTGGAAAGTGCTCACATTCACAGTGTTACCTATTGTCTAAACTGGGCTTGGTTTGAGCCCACGTTCTAAGGTATGAATACCTGTACTTGGCCAAGTGTCCTCTGACAGGGAATTGCTGAAGGTGAGCAGAACTGACAGTTGCTTTGGGTTTAAGGGCCAGGGTGACCCTAGCTATTTAACTTAAAAGCAGGTTTTGTTCTGTGGGTCCAGAGGTAGCACTGGTTACTGCCTTACATCTCAAAACTAGACCAAACAGAGGGAAAAATGAACATGTTTCTCAACATTGTCTAAGTTCAAGTTTAGATCTCTGCCCACTTGGTGTGCTGCCTGGTCTGAATCTCACCTGAGGCAGCTGGCACTTCTCATGCGCTGCAGGGTGAGCTACAGTGTCCAAACCAGGACAGAAGATTCCTCTTGGGGAGGCAGGACTTTGGGCATTGTAACACCCCCTGGGAAGTACAGCTGCATTCTATTCTCTAACTCAGTTGTGGAGAGCCTGAGGGTATTCTGGCACTTAGATTTTTGAGAACCTTCTTAATAAATACCAACAAAAGTAGAACAAATAATCAACATAGCATCACTTGTGTGCTTTTATCAACCTGGTATACAGAGATCATGTAGTCCATAAATGGTCTGATAGAACAGGAATTATAAAAGTCCCATGGTCCAATGTTCAGAACAGCACATGTCAGAAAAACCTCAGTCATTTCTGCATAGAGATCAAAACTTGTGTTTGGAGAGAGGAGAGAGATCCGACCTTGCTGTGCAGACTTAATGTCTTCACCACATAGAGTGGCACACTGTTCCAGTGGCTAATTATCCACCCTTGCTGCTAGGAATGTGCTATTTCTGGTTTGATTTTGTTTAGCTTCTGCTCCTGGTTTTTTTTTTTTTTTTTTCCTTGTCTTATTCTCTCTTTGCAAAATTAAAGAGACAGCCAGAGCCAATAGTCTTTTTCTTATGTAGGCACTATTAGACTGTAACTGAACCACTACTTAGCCAGTTTCAGTCTGAGCACCTCAGATTTAGTGAGTATCTACGTTAGACTTTCTATAGCACAAATTATTTCTGTTGTTCTTTCTGATCCCACTTTTATTTGCTCTTTTCTCTTTGACAGCACGATCAAACTGTTCCTGTGACAGATTTTATTGTCTTGTGCACAGAGGTAATACCTGTCTCTCTGCTCTAGCTGCCTATCAAACCAAAGATACCACTTTGCAGGATATTTTCTCTTTAGCCTATGCTGAGTTTGTTGGACTGGTGCAACTGTATAAAGGGAGGGATGGGATGGAAATTTCTTCAGAGTAGTACAGAAAAGTGAGCTGCTGCTCCTTTTGGAATAAGGCTGGGGTAATCTCCTATATGCATGGCACAAGGCAATTTATTGCCAGTGTGGCTGGGCACTTACTGTGCCACAGGATCTGCTGCCTGTGGAAGCCTGGGGCAGGAGATCAGGATAGCACTGAGCCTGCAGACAGCCAGCTTTTCAATGGATGAATGTCTGTGAACTTTGATAATTCAATTGAATTGTGAATCTCAGGGTTGTAAATTACATACAATGTTTTAAGTATGTGCCTCTGGGATAGTACCTAAAACTGCTTTCTATCAGAATTGAGAGATTCTTTATGATTATAATCCTTTCACTTTCTGTGCATTATTTCAGCTATATTTTTAAACAAGTGTATTCAAAATTGTTCAACAGACATTTTCTTCATATGTATTTCCAACTACTGCTTATCTAAAAGAGAGTTTTAAAAAATGAGATATGTGCTGTCACTTACCCACAGGTTACTTAAGTAACCTGCTATTATTTCTAGGCCAGGATTGAATGAATCACATGTTTATAAGCAGAAGGAAATATAACCAAAAGATTTCCAGATAGGCTCTGTGGTCATTAGATCTAAGTACCTGCTAGCTTTAGCAATTTCACTGTGTGTTATCTGAATCTTTAGGCTTTGAATCATCTCTCAGTTTGGCTGTATGTTCCTAAGCCAATT
This sequence comes from Cyanistes caeruleus, assembly GCF_971803275.1. NCBI lineage: Eukaryota > Metazoa > Chordata > Aves > Passeriformes > Paridae > Cyanistes > Cyanistes caeruleus. Next base: position 38,380,170 of record NC_141701.1, read on the forward strand.
TTGAAAAAGGAAATTAGGCTCCTAATTTTGAAAGCTGAATGGCATCAGAGTGAATTAGGCTCTAAAATCTTGCTTGATTCTGTTCACTATCTGTGCCATGACTGCAAGGCACTATAAGGCAGCCATGCCTTTGCAAGAATTTGTGCTTTTTTATTTCACACAGGAAAAGTTATCCTAAAAGTACAGTATATTCAGCCATGAAATTTTTTAATGTATTTATATGCTGTTATGACTAACATAGGCATTCTTAATTAATAAGTCACAATTTCTTATTAGGTCCCTACTCACTAAGTGGCATGTGACTCAGTTGAAAGGAAATCATCAGGCAAAGCTCTGGTGAGTGCTTTAGAAATACTGTAATGGCTGCACTGCAATTAATGAAGTGTTAGAGATAATCCATTGCCATCTGTCTTTATTTTGCTAAGCCACTCAAGCAGAGACCATATTTGAAGGGAGAAAAGAAAATCCAGATCTAGAAGAATACTGCAAATGAGTATTCACCAACATTTGTTCCAGCTCTGAGCAGCTGTTCAGTGTGATCGTGTTCATACCTCCTTTTATTCTCTATTCATGATCATTCTTACAAATGAGGTTTTTCTTCAAGCAAATACCTAATTGCGAAGGAGCACGTTGCTATTCTTCTATTCACAGTGCTTTTGCCTCTCAGGCAGGGACCCAAATCAAACTGTCTGAGTCCTCTGCTCGACAGCCGGCTGCTCACAACGACCTGGGAGCAGTTCTGAGGTGAGGCTTGCATAAAGGGCTTTGGTACAAAAGTCCCCAGGACTCCCCATTTCTGAACCTCGAGTGAAAGGAGAGAACAAATGTAGAAATGACTGAGACTGTCAGGAATATGGCTCACTAAATCTTTTGGCCAGCTGCAGAGTTTTCTAAGCTAGGCTGCAGCCCCAGGGGCTTGGAAAGGCTGTTTGGAAGGTAGGAAGCTCTTTTTCTTCTTTTTAACAGTGAGGTACAATGAGGGCAACAATCTTTCCAAGTGGTCATTCTCATATGCATACTTACATGAACATATGTGGTGGCAGTGCTGCATGGGGATCCAGATGGAAATCCCTGAATCTGCGCATCTTAGGAATCTTAAATGAGTTTTTTTTTCTGCTTTTCCCTCCTTCATCATGGAGACTCACCTCCCTGTCCTACTTACCCACCTTGTGTTCATCAAATATAGGTACATTTCAATCATTAGTATACTTGCACCACTCTGAAGACAACAAAGTCTCTTCTTAAAAAAAGTTTAATTAGTCCTTGTCTGGAGCACTGACCTACCAGTCGGCCCTTTTAAACCAAACAGAAAATGCATGCTAATAGTTGTAAGTCCCCAGCTCTCTCCAGGTGATGATTTTTATGACAATGAAAGCAAAAACTGTGGAAAAAAATGGAAAATGGTCGGTGAGCATCTTTAAAACTGTGTGAAAAGCACTGACCTTTATGAATGTTTATTCCACTCAGTAAAATTGTCCAAATGAAACACTGACAGTTTTATTACCTAGTGGACCGTAATAAACCAAAATTCAATATTCTTTTTTCACTACAACTATTATTTTGGAGCATCTTGAAAGATTATGCTCCTCAGGTCCAGAAACATAAAATGCAGTAATTCAAGATAGACCAAACAGTTTGCCAAATAGATTTTGACAAAGGTTCTTCATCAATATTTTACTGAGAATGAAAAATGAACATCTCCTTTTTATTTATTCTCTCAGGAGCCTAGCAACCTCTCACTATGCTTCAAGGAAAAACTCAGTGCTTCTGAAATGAAAAAGTCTTTCATGCAATCTTTTAAGAAGGTTCCAGTGCCACATGTCTATAATTTTTCATTTACTTTTTAATGGGATCTTTTTCTTAAATTCATATCTGGCATATTTTTGAGTAGTATTCATAGCAAAGCAACACCTTGTCTGCATAGGTATTTATTCCTGCAGAGATCTGCGTTTTGATTTTATCTGTGTATGAAATGAATTCTGACAGCTCAGCTTATCAGTAAAAATGAAGGCTGCTTTTACAAAATCAGTCTGCTCATGCACTCCCCAGCTAAAGAGGCTACAAAAGTCCAGCAGCTTCATCAGGGTGAGGAAGCCTCTGAGTTTGTTGGTTTCCACTTCATAATTATAATGCTTTGTGTGGTGAAGTAGTTCAAAAAGCTGAACAAAGGATGAAGACCTCTCCTTACTCGTTGATAGCCGAATATTCCCACCTTTACCATTCATGAGCATTTTATCCATGTTTGATTCCATTAAGGGGAATCTGCACACATGGGTGAGGGACAGACAGTGCCTTTTACAGGCCATTGCAGAATTGTGACCTAAGTGCTCTGATGGCTCCTTGGCAATTCCTGCCTCCTTTCACTGGGAAGCTGAGGGGAGAAGGATTCATCTCCCATTTCATTGAAATTGGAGGCTCCTAAAGGAGACAGGCTGGAAAGTTTCCATGACACCATGAAATGGGTCTTTCTTTGGAAACCCCCTGCCTACAGAGAGGAAGCCAGGGCAGTGAGGTCTTCTCTTCCTTACTGGCATGGGTCTCTTGGAGAAGGTACCAATGTGGACAGACAATCACAATTTCCCAGCTGGCACTCAGCCCTTGGCTGTCAAGAGATCCATGACACTGCCTTGGGTCCCAGCTAGAACTGGTTATGCTATTTTGGACTCTATGATGGCAGAAAGTAGGATTTATAGTGTACCTTCCTTTCTGATGACCAGAAAGTATCCTTTGACTGGCCAGAAAATATCCTTTGACTAGCCTTAGTCCTGTTATTGTGAATTATTTGAATTATAATGATCTTCTAATATTTTTCATAGAAAAATGTGCAGTATGCCATAGACCTCTGGAAAGAATGAACAAACCCATGGCCTGGAATGATCAAAAGCAGCTTTTGGTGCATCATTCTGCAATGGAGATTTGCCTGCAGCCTCTTTTTCTGTAACATTTCTCTTTAAATGTTTTCTCAGCATCAATCTGCTGGTCATTCCAACACAGCAAAGAATCTTCCTTTGCGACATGCGATGAAGCTGCAAGCACACATAAAACATCTTAGATCATAGAGATTTTCTCAGAAGTGACTGATAATCAGATAAACTGACGGGGAGATAGTTGATGTAGAAGTAAGGCCTTGACATAAATCTTTCAAAGGAAGGGAAATAGCTGGTAAAGAAAATGAAAAACAGAATGTCAAATATTCAGGAAGTTGGATAGAAGTCTAGGTTACAGTGCACTTGCACATCCAGAATACCTGCTCTGAGAGGACAGTAAACCAGAGCATCTGTTCTCCCAGCATTCATGTTTCAATATTGTTTTGGTGTATGTTTCTGGTTTGATGGGGTCAGCAGTTCATTGCATCTAAATGCATTTTTGTCTCCTTAAATGGTCTTTCAGATCATGTTTACTTGTTTACTTCAGTCCTCAGACGGATGTACCCAGTGAAAACTGGCTGCTGTGCATTTTGATGCTACAAGATGCAGAGCACTGCACATCCCTGTATCTGAGGGCACAGTTAAGCCCTCAGAACAGCTGAATTGTGTCTTTGTACAACAGGGGATTTGATAATTGGGCAGATGAAGCATGAAGGAATGAAGCTAGAGAGAGCTGGTGGCCCAAATTCCAGGCTGAATCCAACAAATTGCATTGTAAGAATGATTTTTTTGTCTTTAAAACTTCTTTATAGCAGGGCTGTAATGGAGATAAGGCAAATGTTATTTACTGCTGTAGTATCATTGAAATGTCATTCTTTTAGAAGCATGCTATGCTGCTCATAAGCAGGCACAGGGCAGCAGTCGAGTCACTGTGCTGTCTGCATTTGTAACTGTTCCCACTGAGCAAAATCCTAAGGCCATTCAGTGCCTGCATGACACAGAGCAGGGGCACATCTAAAACATATCCTGTTATGTTTGAGATGCAGTTAGAGAAAATAATAAGTTGGCTTATAGTCTTAATCAGCAATGATTAGATGCATCTCTGCCAGATATGTAGAAAAAACATCTGTAATGTTCATGTCAGTGCTGCATCCAGATTCCTTAGTCAGTTGTGGATGGGAAAAGGAAGTATTTTGAAATATTGCCAGCACATAGATATAAGGTTATTATTTTAATTGACTGCGTCAGCAAATGCACAGAAGTATCATTTACCAAAGAAGTTTCTCTTGGTTAGTCTCTGATAGTGGATTTTTGTTCACATAAATGGAGTTTCTAGAGCTTCCTAAGGAAAGAAATATGAGGAACAGACATCCCATTTATCATCCTCAGGCCAGTGGGGACACTGAATATTTTAGCTGAGTTTTGACAAATTGTGTGTAAGTCAGTGATCTAGGAGTGAAGTTCTGGAAACCATTGGCTATACATTTGTAAAAACAAGTAGGAAATTTAATATGTTAGGAGCCAGAGGGAAGTATTATACCAGTGTCATGCAGAGAGAAACTTACACTTGAGACACAGAACAAACTGTAGTTATAATTACAGAAAAAAATTTTGGCTGCACTGGAGGATGTTTTGTCATTGATTTCAGAGAGAATAGAATTTCATCCAGAGCATGTAGGAGTGAACAGTATTTGTTAGAATCATATCTTTAAGACAGATGCAGGTATGAACTAAAGGACAGATGTTCCAGAGAGAGCAGAAACAGTTAGGAATAAAATTACTTTTTCCCTGAAAAAATGAACTTTCTGAATGGTTTTGTAATGGCATTTTTTGCTCTGCAGGGCAATTTGAGAAAATATGTTTTGTTCCTTCTCCTCCTTTAAATTTGATGCTTTCAAGCTGATTTATGTGAAAGGGAAAAATAATGCAATCCTTAGGTAAGCACTTGCTTCTCAAGGAGAAAAGCTTTTGACATTTGCCTTATGCAAGAATGTAGTGGCATGGAGTGCCAATCCCTAGAAAAGAAGTTTCACATCAGCACAGAGATTGAAAGTGCTGTGTATGTTGATACCAACTTTGTGCAGGGCTATGATCTCCCACTGGCTCTGTAGAAGTGCCACACTGCCCCTTCTTTCCAGACATATCAGCAGGTCCTAAGGGCACATTTCTCTTAGCTGAGCATTCCCATGGCACACTGCTAAAAAAAAGCTGCTGCTAGTTCCTGACCTGAGATCTCAGTGCAATATAAAATGCTTGCTCACAACACCTCTGGTTTAACACCTGTAGGAAGCATTCTTATCTCACTTCTTGTGCAGAAGCAAGGCTGCAAGAGGAACTATGTGGACACAGAACATATTCTGCCAGTGGCAAAACAGGCATTATGAACTACCCTGAAGTATGAACCAAAGTTTGTTTTTAGCGGTAGGGGAAGCACCAAGGGTACATTCTATTCATTCCAGATCTACCTGGGGTCCCAGAGCTTCACAGGGATGAAATTACAACAGTTCTGTGATGCCAGTGCTTAAGGGATTGTCCTTGCTCTGTGTGACACCTCATGAAGAGGATGTTATCTTAGCTGGACATTATCAGCTGTGTAAACTCAAGACTTGAAAAATTCCCTCTTCTAAGTGCATCATTAAAAATTGAAGAAATCTGGAATCTCCTGAAACATTTTGGCAAGCCTGCAAAGTTTTTAACTTCCCTGCTTCCATTTCCATGCTGGAAAATGAAGAGTGGAGGAAAAGCTGTTTACTTTTTTTTTTTTTTTTTCACTTGATGTTATAGTGTTATGAATGCAGAAGTTCAAGGAACATGGAATATAAATGTGCAATGAAAGAACTGATCTGACTGCCAGAACTTCAGCCAAGATTCTGTGCAGCTGTGGCTCAGCAAAGGGGAGATAGGTCAGGAAGTCTCTGTACCATCCATATTGGTCTGGCTGTTCAGAATATCAATTCTGCTCATTGCTGTTGGATTATACACTGAGGAGAAGAGGAAAATTAACTTGCTCTCTGGAATGCAAGATGAGAAATAGTTTTGCTGCCCAGCCTCACATTTTTGAACTATGATTCTGCTGATATCAGCAGCTGTCTGCTGAATCATCTTTCTCTTTTGCTGTTGCCTTGGTCCTTTTAAAGGAAGAATAACCACAATGAAATAAGATGGAGTAAAATACAGCTGAACTTCAAAGGGATTACTGCAGCAGAGACTGGAGATCTGCAAAAAGACACAGTAAATATTAAATGAACATAAACAGATTCTGCTGTTCCTAAATGCAAGTTTCAATTGTTTTGATACAAATATTCCAGCCAAATATAGAAACGGAAGCTCCAGAATAGCACAAAAATGATAACACACATGCACAAACACACACAAAAATATTCCCAAGTTTTCTGTTGCAGTGCCAGACCTTGGCAGCAGAAGATTATTAGCCTCTTTTTCAGAGCTTTCAGAGCTAATTTTTGTCTCTTTTCTAACAGAATAATTTCACTGACTTCAAGAGATACGTTCCTCACTTTTCCAAGATGGATACCACACACAGGCTGGAGAAATACTTGTAACTTAACCAGACAAATAAATCTCCAGATGCTTTTCTGCCTTCAGTGGAAAAAATGGGGGTTTACTCTTGCCTATCTAAACATAACAGTAAAGGCTTGTTTGCTTTCACAAATGAATAATATTCCAGATTATCTTCTGTGCATTTCAGTTGCTATTTCTGCAAATATACATATATTTCCACTTGTCTTATTTTTTTTACTTTTTCAATAAATAGCAAACTACAATAAATATTACTGACACTGTTTATTAAAGTATATAAAAGGATTTAATTCATATCATAGTTTTAAGACAAATTTTCCATTTAGAATTAGTATAGTACAACTGAAAACTGACAATGAATTATAATGTCTAGAGCTGCTATGTATTTATCACAACTAAGGAAATGCACTTCCATATTATAACTTCAATGAATTAACAATTCTCCTAATGGAAAACTCAATTTTTAAAAAATGTGTTCTTTTGTTTTGTTTCATGTTTGTATGTTTTGCTTCATTTTGGTTTCTGTTTGGTTGGGTTTTTTGTTGTTGTTTTTGCTGGGGTTTTTTTGTGGGTTGTTTTAGATAAAATGTCTGTATTTTAGGATTTTGGGTCCAATCATCTTCTGCCAGCCTTTGATAATTCCACTTGGGTGGCAGAAGCAGTGCTCATAACTAGGGTTGGTTTAGGGCTGTGCATGAGCACTTAGCCCTGAGCCTTCCTGGGATATGTGTTTCTCCAAAAGCTGGTTGAGGAAGGCAAAGTTGAACTTCTGCCCTGAATCTCTCTCCCCAAAGCCCATCCTCCTCTGTTGATACCAAGATAATTTCAGCTGTGCTTTCCAGTGGAATATTACCAAATGGATAAGGAAATGGAGAAGCTGTTTAGTATCCATGTGCTTTAGGGTGGTGTCTTTGTTAGCTTCTGGAATGTAATAAGGTGGTGCACAAAAGCTCTAGAAAGCCCTGGCTGATGACCACAGGACTGAAAGGAACAATTCTAGTGGGATGGCCCCAGGGTGACCCAGGGCAGCTCACTAAGCCAGCAAAACCCTACCCTGTTTTTCCCTTAGTTTTCTGCTGATTCAGGGAGTTGAATCATCTCCCTGTGAGGTCAGAGCAAGGTGAGAATGGAGAGGAGAAGGAGGAAGAGGAAGAGCCTTGCCCCTTCAGCAACAACAGTCCTGCAACAGATCAGCCCAACTCAGCTGATCACCTTTTGGCTCAATTTACATGAAATATTGACATAAATTTACAAAAAACTGTGTGACACTCAAGAGGTATTCATTCACCACTTTCACATATCAGTGAAGAACAGTTTATGCATGCAGAATTTCCAATCTCTTCATATGTATTTCAACAATAATATTCACATGTCTGTATCTTGGGTTTAACCCTGCTCAACAAGAAACAGATTCTCAGTCCCTGTCAGGTATGCAATTTTTTTCTGTGTGAGAATGCTGTTCAGTGTGGTCCATTCAGCAGGAACTAGTTAATTTACTTGTGAGTTAATCCGGAAAACCTCTGTGGCAGTCTGAAACAAAGAGGGATTGATGAAAAAACAGACACAGCAGTCATTTATTTGGTGATGTGGTCTGAATCAGAGATGAACAGTAATGGGTTATTTAAACAAGCCTGCTTTATTGTCTTTGTGCTAACAAGATTCTGTGACTTTACAGAAGGAGATCATCAAAAGGTCCAGTAAAGTTCCCTGCCCTTTGGTGTAAAATTTCTCCAATTTCCTCCAGGCAGAAACAATCTGCTGACTAGTGGCATCTGCCCTGTGCTGCACAGGCTCTTTTAGGGTGAAAGAAGTTGTGCTTCCTTCCACATTTGACTACGGGAAGTGAAGGAAGAATTGCTTACCGGATGTATACGCGTGTGCCTATATATAACAACACATATACGTGCACGTACATACACTGGGATAAGTGTAGGTGTGTGTGATTGCATGTGCTACATATAGAGAGACATTATTATAAGTACACATGGGCAAAAAAATGCCTAAAAATGGTAAACTAGACATGCAAAAGTATGGCTTAGAGTTGATCAAAACAACAAGGCAGGAGGTGAGTTGATACATTTCTGCTGCTGTAATCTCTCTTTAGGCCAAGTGTGTTGGAAGTAGGAAAAGCATCACCTTGCCAGCCTGTATCTGCAAAAAGCAAATACAGGCTGGTCAATGCCATCTGCCCCTTTAATGTGACTTAGGTGCATAGGATGGGTAATGCCAGAATGTTTTAGCAGGGCTGTCCCTTCTAAGGGAAGTGGAGATGATTTATATTTGATTTGTGGAACAGCTGGAGATATGGCAGAGCAGACCAATGGAGATGCAGAAAACATGACCTCTGAGGAAGGATTAAAAGACTTGAACTTGTATATCCTAAAGAAGAAAATATTAAGGAGAAGACAAAATAATAGCTTTCAAGTAAAGATGAAAAGACAAAAGGAATAAATTTTCTTTAGAACCATGATGAATCAGATAAGGGGGAATAAAATCAGATTATATCAAGGAAGATTTAGGTCAAAGATTATGAAAAGTTTCTGCAGGGAGCAAGTACATGTGTACACACAGAGGAGATGTGACTGCCAGCACTGAGGTCTTCAAGAATAGAAGAGAAACTATCTTAAGGGGCCTGGATTATTATTTTCTGCAGAGGACTGGAATTTTTAAGGCTTCTGCCAGGCTCATTTTCTGACTTTTTTTGTAATTTTCAGGCTGTTTTATCTGGTCCAATGATTTCTGACTAGAAAATTGAATCAGTATGTATCAGGGACCCTTGGGATATGCCAGGGAAAAACTGAGACATCTGAAGATCATGCATCTGCTACACAAGTGTGATATGCCCAGACAAGGAGAACACAGACCGCAAATGAATCTTTTTGGTGTGTTATATTTGGTAGCTGGAGACACTGAAATTGACTTTGTGTGCCCATACAATGGAGACAAATGATCCTTTATTTCCCAAAACACAGAGAAATGCATTAAAACAAATGTTCTGTGTTAGGATTAAGCTCGACAAATCCAGGAAACTGAGAGTTAAACTTCTCACTCTTTCCCACAACTGAAAGCTGTTGTGCTTGGTCCTTGATGCATAGCTTGAATTTTTGCATAGTTTAGTTAATTTAGAGGATTTAGGAAGGCTTGTTATAAATATTATGTAACAGTAACATTCTGTTGTATTAAGAATGAATACCAAGGACTTTATCAGAGACAAGAGATGAAGTTTGAATCGTGGCAAGGAGGTATGTGGAAAATGATGTTAAAATAGATGTAGAAGCAGTTCAAGCATACTAATATATGCTAATTTTTTTTATCTTCAATTCAGCTTGCTTTCTCCTGACCCCATTTTCCAAAGGACCAAACTATGTTGCAAAACCAGAAAACCAAGTACAGCATAATACTTTTTGGACTTTCTTGGATGCATTAACTCAAAGACTGCTTATGACTTCAGTGGATTTGAATCTTATGAATGCCTGATTGCAGTGCGTGGTGATAATGTAACCAGCAACATAATTTATGTTCATAGTTTTGGAGGAGGGAGAGAAATCATAGGATATGCTACTTTGAATAGCAGTACATTATTTTAACAGAGCATTTCACCCTTTCAGCACCACTGTCTGTCATGTTTTGAAAAACCCAGATAAAGTAGAGTAGGGGACAAGGCTTACACACACAAATGACAATACCTATCGATTCTTTTCCCCCAGCTTGCCCAAAGATTGCTCATCAGGTTGGGCTGCTACCCCTGGAACTTTCCAGTCAGAGATTTTGCAGGAAAAAAAAAAATCATTAGAAATAAAAGCAAATAAGGAATGTGAACAGACAGAAAGGGGGCAAGGGAGAAAGTGACTCTTTAAGAGCAAGACTGCTAGCAGCAGGACAGGTGAAAGCCAGTGAACATTAGAAGTGCCCCCCACACATAGAGCAGCATTTGCAGATTGTCAGTGACACTGATTGTGTGACCCAGGCCTGAGATGCTGCAAGTGTTCTCCTGCAGGGAAGGAATGGTTTGCCATCATCACAGGGATCTGCCAGAAGCTGAGACCAACCCCAAGGTACAAAGTGTCCTCACTGACTGTCCTCTAACAGGCAGAGCTGGATGCTGGTAACAGGGTCCATCAACAGTGCCCTCTCCCTCCCCACAATAAGTGAAAATCCAGGATCCATCCAGGGACACCAGTTGGGAGCAGTAGAAGAAGGGACCAAAGACAGGACTGGAAACAAGGCTGCTACACAGATCCAAGGCCTGTCCATATCTGGGTGAAAGACCAAGCCTGAGCTGAAATAGGGTTCCTGGGCCCAAGGAAAGAGGTGGGATAGTACCTCAATGGTCAGCAATCCACATGGTACTGTGAGTTGGTGACCAAAATTTAGGGTTTTATGCAGCATTGTTCTGCACAACCAATGGGATTCATAGCCTAGTCTTCAGGAAAGTTAGCCAGATGGAAATTGGCCAGTTTGGAATACTATGATTTCCAGGTAAGCTTTATTAGTTATTTGATTATCTATCATTTAAAACCACTTCCTTTCCTAAGGAGCACACTTTCAAAGGTGATATTAGATAATGTCACTTATTAGATCCTCCTTCTGGAACTCTAATCTTGCCCAATTACCCAAACAGACAAGTTTGTATTGGCAGAAGCTTGTTACTGTACAGTGTAAAAAGGGAGGGCATGGAGTACTGGAAAGGTTAAAATGTAAGTAAGAAGCAGTCCCTGCTGCTTCAAATTGCTTGCCCCAGTTCTGACCTGAGAGAATGGCAGAGAAAGAAAAATATCATTAAAAAGCTACAGGTACTGGATTTTGAGTTGTATATGGACTAAACATATCCAGACAATGTTTTCTTAGCTCTTTTCACTTGTTTGAAGCAAGCTGTGTTCCTGTGAACTTTTCTGAGCATCAAATGTCAAGCCAAATCCAAGATTATTAAGTGATATGTATATCCTTTAATGTGACAGAGTAAAATTAGGTTTGGATTGGCTACTTAACACTGTGAATCAAGCTAGAACAAGCATTGCTTTGTTTCCTAGTCTCAAAAGTCAGAAGGTAGCATATGCTCTTGCACAGAAAGTCAAGAGAGAGCTTTGCACCAATCCTGCCTTTGGGTTTATGGAGCCAGCTGATGTTAAGCAGCCACTGGCCATTACCCCTGCAAAATTCACATCTTGGTGAAAGTCCATTAGACAATTCAAGAGCCTGTGGTTGCAAGAATCAGAAAAGTGATTCTTCAAACTATGGAAAAGTTGGTAGAAAAGAGGTCATCTGAATTATGAATAAAAATAACTGAGCTGGGGTTTAGTACATCCTATGCAATAAATATTTACATAGCTCATTCTGTTTCTATCCAGGAAGTTGAATGCTGTGGCCCAGGTTGTTGGGTTTTGGGGTTTTTACAGTGACAAACACCAGCAGAGTGGGTTTGATGACAATTTTGGGCACTGTAGACACCTCAGCAATCTGCCAAGGGTCTTGCTGAAGGTTCTGAGTTCAGCAGTTGGAAATTTAAAAGAATTCTGTATATTATAGCTCGGGCTGGTATAAATCTCCTGTGAAATGTGGCTAACAATATAAAATTAGATGGGAAACCCTGTGTTATCAACATTTCATGGAGATGGCTTAGCAGGGCTGTAGCTCCTGGTTCTGCAATCTCCTTGTGTCTCTAGTTCTGTAGCCAAAACCTTCTGCCATGTCACAGAGCCTAACTGTGGTCATCACAGCCTTGAGGACATGAAGACGCATAGGTGAGGGAGCTGTAGGGAATCTAGCATCCTCAGAGATTCCCTTCTGCTGGAATTCCCCAAAGGCCCAAATGGGAACAGAATCTCATCTGGTCCTCCTCCACATCCAAGCCTTTCTTTAGTTTAGTCAGAAGGTAGAACAATGGAGTCCTGTTGTAGTATAAAACCAGTATTTCAGGAATAGCTGAGCCCTTTTTATTCCAAAGGGAGATATGTAGGGAGGAAAGTTTCTTTCAAAACACAGGAGGGAATGTTGCATTTCTGGCATTCTCCATACAGACACTTATTTCTGATTCAGCTAATAGTGTCTGGTATGTATTTAATCAGAATTCTGTCTTAAATAAATCACAAGAAGAAAACCTCTGAAGAACAAGCATAAGCTGTCACATCTCCAACACTGAGACACTACTATGTGTCACTACCATGTGTTCCACACTTTCCTGTCCATAGTAGACTGTGATTGGATAAGGAGCAAGCATTTGGAGCAGGTTCAGAAGCATGCCTTACAAAAAAAAGTACCTGTAAGATCATAGGGCTCTTGTTTGTGCTGAAGGAGATGGAAACAACAGGTCTCTCTAAGAAAGCAAGAAATCTGTTTCACACCAGTGGCAACAGCTGTCACCTCCCCAAGTAGGTGAGACCACACAGAGATGTTAGAGGACAGCAGCCTGTTCACACCTCCTGGGCTGGAGCTTTGTGTGGGTGACAGAGTGCTTACTGGAAAATTCAGCAGCCCCCACTGTCTGTTTTCATGCTGTTTTTTCCCTCAATGCTTGTTCCTTGGCTTTTCAGCAGGCTCCCTGGGCATCAGAGCACATGCTTGCCTGGCACTCACCAACAGTGTCTGCAAGCAGAGCACTGACCTAAGGTGGAGCTGGGTGGTTGCTGGCTGGCTCCTGGACTCTGTAGCCACTGCCACCAGACTCCAAGCTTCCTGGCCCTCAGTCCTCCTCACCTGGATGGGATTATGAACTGTATTCCCAGTACTTCATGTATTGCTCTCTGGGTTGTGTCTTCAGCTCTTCTGATAGCAGCTGAAGAATTTTTTGACAGGAAAGTCACCAGTCTGAGGTGGCAGAAGGGTCAGGGAGAAATGGTGTTTATTTACAGTGTCCTAGGCCATTCTTCTCTTTCTTCCTTAACCTCATGCTCAGCATACATTTTGTGGCCAAGGCGAGCAGTTTTTTATTATCCTTTGTTTTAATTTCATATTGGGCTGGGGTTGAAGTCACCTCCTCCCCAGACATTTCCTATTCCTGCACTTCTGCAGTGTCTCTGAACCTGGCACCTATTGCTATTACCACCATCAGATACCCTGGGGAAAACTTTCAAGTCTTAAAATTCCTGAGGCAAGCATGATTATTTTATAATTAGAGAGCAAGTGCTGCAGTCCAGAGTATAAAAGTATTGACAGAGACTATGACTCAAGGCTTAAATTTGAAGCTCACTTTGATGACCTGGAGCAAGTCTCTGGCCTCATTTTTTCACCTCTTGAGATGTGTAAACTTAATCAGCTCTTACAGCATGTTTGTCCAGACAGACTCTACCAGATCTCTTTTTTTTTTCTTTGGGAAACCATCTAAGTATCACTGTAATCCAAAAGCAAATCATTTTATAAAGCCAAAAGGGACACCAGAAATCAACAGGCTACCGTATACATATATACATAAAAAGTAAAGAATTAATGTTTAAAGAAGGGGTAAAATGATAAGTTTAATTTGCCCCCATTTGTACTTCTCCCTTTGGACTGTATGATATGAGACTCTTGTTCCTTACTTAAAGAGGCAGAATATTTTAGGGAGTTTGAATGAAAAAAGCTGACTTACTGGTACTACACTTCAAATGTCACCTCAGAATCTGACACTGTGCAGCCATGAGGAGTTACAGCTGGAATATTTCACAGCACAGCAGTCATAAAGTTATTCCTTAACTCTGGAAAGTTGGATGAATGAAAACATTTAAAAATATTAATGTGCCTGCATATTGTGGATCCCTCTCTCGCATGGCTGAAGGCAAGGTGAAAACAAATAAGGACATATGCTGGTATTCTCCTTTGAATTTTTTTACCAATGTCCTTTAATAAGCCTAGTAATTTACAAGGTTTTAGATGAAACTCAGGACAGAAATCAAAATTACTTTGACATTTTAGAAAAATCCTTTTGAACTATCCAATTTTCCCTATGTTTTTAATGCTGTTTTCACAGTTCTTTACAAGCCTTGTAACCTTGTGGTACCTTGCTGACCTCTCCATCAGTGGATAATTAAAAGGCCATCAAGTTCTCATTGGCTGTGACTGACTGATGTCCTTTTAAACACATGGTTGCTGGGTAACAAGACCTTACACTGCATTCCTTCCATGAAATATTTGTCCTATTTTTTATATATTCCTGCCAGTAAGTGTGTCAGCATTCAGCCAGTGTGCTGGAGGGCAAAACGCTAGCTTGAGCTTTTTTTGTATCATGTGGTGCTTTCTAAAAGGAAAAATAGCCAGAACAACAGAAGAGCTTGCACACATTGTGTGGTGAAGGGGTGTATCAACTTAACTTCCACTTTCATACCATATTTTGCTGGCTGAACTACTCTTTGAATGGAAATTCTTAATGGCTTTTACTTCCATTTAGCAGTTTGTCCTCTTGAAAAGCTACTGAAACCTAAAGCACAACTGGGTACACAATGATGTGGGCCAACATGCCTGAATGACCTTTTAGATCATAATAAAGGATATTTAAATGTTCCAATTTCTTGTGATGGTGGCCAGTGTATTATGAGAAAAAAATACAAAAAAAAAAAAAAAAGAAAGGAAGAAGGTGAAATCAAATGATAACTATTTGGAGCTTAGCAAGAATTCTGCAAGGACTGCTTAAAGTCTCTTGGGTACACTCCAAAAGCCCTTGAAATAGCCCCACACACCCCCCCACTCCATCTTAAAAGCCTGCTGTAGTGCTCTTTGTGTGTATATCTTATGATAGCCTCTATTTGGCTGACTTATCAGGAAACTTTGGTCCACTTACTGAAAAAAAAGAAGAACAACAAACAAGCACAAAGAAAACTGAGAAAGCCCAGAGTAAAAGGCATTTGGGGACAGACTCTGGACTTTTTAAAATAATTGGGAATTTAAGAAAAAATAAAAAGAGGTAGAGCTTTGTCATGAGATGCTGCACTTACAAGGATTAAGCAGCTGACTGTACATCTTTATACTAGTAAAGGAGAGAGAGAAAGAAGCACAGTATTTGTTCCAGTAATTCCCCCAGGACTTTGTCTTTTTCATAGATGTTTTGCTCTCAAAGATTGTTTTTCTGTTTTTTGCTCTACCACTCAGCCACTAAATGAACTTGTGAGAACAAACTAAACAGTGAATAAAAATCATAAAAATTATGAAAAGTCTGAGTACTGAATCTGTTAAAGCATCCAGAATATAACAGGATGGAATGGAGTTCCAGCTTCAACTACATCATCATGAAAAGCATAACAATTTCTTATTTCTGGCATTTTCTGTTTTAGAGAAATTCAACTTTGTGACTTTGATGCTAACAGTCTATTTGATTTAAATAATAATATGGAAATAAACATGATATTGAGAGGGAGAATGGGTAGGAGATCAAATTCATTTGCATACAAGGCGTATCTAGTGTACTCATCATCATTTAATATATACTGTGAGCTAAATTCTCTCCTCAGATACAATGGCACAAATCCAGATCAATTTTATTGACTTTGATAGAAGTAATCTGGGTTCACTGTAACAAATGAAGGGAGGGAGGATATTTCCATGCAACAGCTTCTTATGAAAATTGCCGCTAAGTTTGTGTTATTCAATCAAGATCTTCTGTGAACGGACAAATTCCAAGTCACTTCTATCAAAAGCCTTTAAAAGACTTGTTGCTTCTTTGCTTGTAATCAAATAATTTGTCAGGAAACCAGCAGAAAATGAAAAACCTACTGCAGGAAGAAAAAATGTTTTACAGCATAAATTTGGGGAATATGTCTTCCTGAGGACTGCTACCCTGCTCTGAAGAATAATTGCCATGACTTTCAGGGACAGTTGCTCTAGAGCTGGGTATTGCTCAGCACTCAGAAGAGCACGTTCTTTCTCCATATATATATAGTATTTTTTTGCTCTCCTTCCCCAAGAAATTGGTCTCAGATACCATTTGTGATGCTTCAAGTGATGCAAAAACAGCTCAGGCCTTTCTCTGACCTTCCAGGGAGGGAATTCAGCATATGGGAATGATTTGAGTCCTCCAGATGTTCTCAGGGCCAGATGAACATGCAGGCAGCTCTCGCCTGGTACCAGCTGATAGCGCCTGCTGGGGGAATAGCTGCCTGGAGTAGTGAGAGCAGATAGCAACCTGCACAGCTGCTCTCCAGATCCAGGGTGAGGAAAGTGAGGGATGAACAAGGCAGATGAGATGAGGGGGATGCTGAAACCAACCGCTCTGCTCTGATCTTGTTGGTGATATATTGCGATCTGAATTCCAGCACTGATTGTCTTTTGTCATTTCTGCATTTCCTGGTCACTAGGGGAAAGTTTGCACATCAAAATGCAGTTTACTAGAATTTTCAAAAGGCTTCAGATTAGTAAATGAACTCTGTATGTGCTTATTTAATTAATGTCATGAACATGAACTAAGGGATGATGTTTATAAAAACAGTAATTAGTGTTGTGGGTATATGGGTAAATGATGCCATTGATTCCAGATTAAGTTTTCCAAGGGAAAATTTCAGAATATGTGAACAGACCCGCTGTTTCCTCATGTAGCTTTAGCTAGGAAAAGATTGGAAGAGGAAACAAACTATATTTGTAGTTACTAAGACTGTGTTGATTTTACCTTCTGCTGACCCAGGGTGCAAAGGAACCAATCTAAATCCTCTCTCATCTTTCAGGGAAGTGAGTTTGTATCTCTTATTGAAGTGACCTAATCCCAGAATTACTGGTGTTTTGCTGAGAAACTCCCTGGACTGTCATCATTTCTGTTCCTAAGGCTGCTCAAAGGACCCAATAATTGTGCTGCTGTTGCAATCCAGCAAAAAGAGAAGCAGAACGGAAGTAAGGTTACAGAATAGAATTAGATTATGGTCCATTACTGGAGCAGTGTTTGGGTTGTTTTTTTTTTACTAAAGAAGTAACAGTCTTCAGGAAACTAGAGAATTTCTTCATAGTAAAAAAGCCAGACTTTAAGTTCTTAGTCTAAGCTACTGAGATGGAAGTTGTGATGTTCCCTCTTTACGTACCCACACTTTGTTAAGAGTTAAAGGCTGGCTGGTTTAACTTGAAAAAAACATTAATTGCTTCACAAGCTTTAGTTTAAGTTTGTTTTTTTTTTTTTTTTTCTTTCCATGAGAAATGTCCCATCTAAGAAAAAGATTTTCAATGTTTTTTTCCTGGATTTACTTTGCCAATTAACTGAACAAAAGATTCTAAAATCACCAGTATGCAAAGCCAAAATCTCATCTCTGGTAACTGCTTTTTTCCCTTCTGCTGGCAAGGAAGACCAATGAATTTTTCCTTTTCCCCCTTTCATTCTTGTCCTTACTTGCCCTCTTTTACCCCTTTTCTGGTTCTTCCCTTCAGCTGTGTTATTTGAGGGTTATTCACCCTCTATTTTCTTTGCTCAGTAAGAGTCTTCATTCTTTTTGAGCTGCCAACATCAAAGAGGTTGTAGCAGCTCAGCAGAGCCTCGGGAGAGCAGAACAAAGACATTAGGGCTACAAGGATGCTTCATGCAACTTGGGCCAGCTCCACTGCATCCAGCATGGGAGCAGGGATGAAAAGGGCAGTTGCTTCCCAGGGACCAGCCAGGGCTCAGCTTGCACCTGAATAAAGTACAAAATTATTCTGAGAATAAAATATTCCGGATTTACACCACTGTCTTATTTTTGTTTTCTTTCTGGTTCATCCCCATATAGGCTATTTTCCAATTGCTGCCCTGGAAGTTTTCTCCCTTTCTACTTCTACAGTCAGTGGAAAAGAAGATAATAAACACATCTCTTGGTTTTACTCCATTGTGTTTATTTAATGATGTGACTCCAAATGATTTGGTCCTTTGGGGTGGGCTTTGAGGGATCCATGTTTCTGCGGAAAAGTTACTGATTTAATTTTCTGTCCTTCCTACGGGAAAACGGGGTCTGCTTCCATAGGAAGTGGAGTATGAGCTATGTCCCAAATTATGGTGTGTAACAGAAGAATGTCATGAGGACAATGCCTTCTACTCTGCATCAGCCATAAGAAGACCCAAGGGGAGTCTTTTACCATGAAGTTCTGCAGAGGTATGGGCTTATTATTATGAAAAGTTTCAAAAGTGGACAGATAGCAGGGACCTCATAACTCCCTGTGTTTCGCTCTTTCCATGTCGCTGTATTGTGGGTGGTCCTTGGGGGGAAAAAAAGAACTGAAATTTCATTGTCTCCCATATGTATAATGTCAAAAGGCATACAAGAGCCAAAAGGAGTTCCTGTTTTATCCTCAGACTCTCTGACTCAACAGGTTCTATTTCTCCAAGGTGGTTGTGCCAAGACCTCAATGGGAGCAGGAGAAGAAAATTAAATGCCATGTCCTACCTCTTCCTTACTAGGGGCCATGGGAAGGATTGGTGCATAGAAGTTCTCTACAAGAGGAGGAGCAGAAGGTGGGAATCACAGTCAGCTAGAAAAGAGAACCGTGTTTTAAAAAACTCCTTGGATGATGTCGACCACCATCCAACATAAATCTTGAGTATAACCTGGGGTAGATGCCACCATGTCATGGAATAAACAGCATTGAAAACAATTTCCTCTGCAGAGAAAATGAGATTAAATATTTCTTCTTTTAAAAATTATTAGAAAAGAAAGCATTTTCAAAGATTCAGTGAACTTGACAAAATTAAGGAACCTTTATGCAATTACAATATTCCTTCAGTGTATGTTGTTCTTCTGCAGCTTTCCTTTCTCGTGTTTGACCCAGAAAGCCTTAGAGATATATAATTCAGAGGGTGTTTCCTGTGGTGTTCTAGATTAAAACATAACGCAGAACCGCAGAACTGTGACAAAGTAAGAGGCTGTAGGGTTTAATAGAAGTTAAGAGGTTCATTTAAGTTGACAGGGATACAAGTAACCCAGATTCCATCTGGCCTGTATACAGATTCAGCCTCTCAGAAGACAAAATATCTACATTTTTTCAGATAATAATCACTACAAAAAGAAAAGTTAATGGCTGTACTCCTGACTCTTCCTGTCAGGAAAATGCCATGAAATCTGACCATAAATCAGAGAGTATAAAACATGTACAGAGATAATAATAAAACACTAAGGATAATAGGACAAATTCAAATTTCTAATTAGGTAATAATATTTTATTTGGTGTACAGCTAGAAGTGTGTTCAGCTCTAAGCACCCCAGTACAAGAGGTATATAGAGCTACTGGAGAGAATCCAGTGAAGGGCTGCAAAGGTGATTAAGGGACTAGAGCATCTCCCCTGTGAGGAAAGGTTGAGAGAGCTGGGACTGTAAGAAGAGATGGCTCAGGGGGATCTCATCAAAGTGTGCAAATACCTGACAAAGGGATGAAAGGAGGATGGAGCCAGACTTTCCTCAGTGGTGCCCAGTGACAGGACCAGAGGTCCTGATAAGCCATTATCCATTTGTGATAAGCACAAATGTAAGCTCAGAAGAGTCTCTCTGAATGTCAGGAACAGCTTTTTCACTCTGAGCATGACTGAGCACCAACACAGGTTGTCCAGAGAGACTGTGGAACCTCCACCCTTGGAGACAGTTGAAACCTGTATGAAGATGGTCCTGGGAAACTGCCTGTAGGTGCCACAGCTTGGTCAGAGAGATTGGACCCGATGGCCTTCAGAGTTCCCATCCAACCTGAACCCTTCTGTGGTTCTGTGAAGGGAATTATAGCCCTGCAGCTCATTGGAGCTGAACTACAGACAGAGTGGTGGTTCAATGAATGAGTGGAATGCTATGAAAAATACAAGGCTCATTTTCCAGTGAAGTCAAGCACATCTTTTCCAGCCTTTTCTTCACTGGAACTAAGATTGTTTAGTAAGACCGATCTGTAGAGAATTTTTTCCGCAAAGCTGAGGAGTAACGTGACAAATGAGGATGGCACCACTTGTAGGAGATTATAGTTCATACAGATGACAAGTTTTCCACCCTGGAACACCATATTTTGTCTTGTAAGTAATTCCTATCATTGTTACTTTCATAGTGAGAGATTTGCAAGGGGAATGTTGAAGCTGAACATCTACCATTTTGCCATGTATCCTGAAAAAATATTCCGAGCTGTTAGGCAACAGCTCCCAGCTCTGCCTTGCTTCAACCATTCTTCCTGCTCTCAAGGGTATCATTTGCATAACCATTGGTTTCACTGCATTAATTACTCTTGCAGGCTGCAGATGATAAAAGTCTGTAAGTGGAGGTGGAAACCCTGAAGATAAGGGAAAATGGAGGGATTTTCTTTAGAAACATTGATTGCCCTATGCAGGCTGTAAAAGAGAGACACAGACCATACATACTCTAAGTTGTCTGAGGGATGTCATGGTCCAGTCTTGTCTGCACTTCTGCTGGGAAAGCACCATCCAATCAACCCATAAACTGTCCTGAGTTTTTCTCCTATATTTGGAGACTGGTTAATTGTGCAGGAGAGCACTTTAAAGATTTCCTCAGTCTCCATGTGCTGTATTCCTGAAGAAATATAAAAGACAATTATTCCAAACCCAGGATGGGACAGGGCCCTGGGTAAAGGGGCCTGGATGAAGGTTGGGGATGCACCCTCTATGGGAAAAAGAAGGATCCAAACTTCTGTTCACTCTGATCATCTAAGCCCACTATGTGGGTGCCAGGAGCTCTGTCTGCTAGTACCTGCTTCCTGAGTTTCATGAACTCATTGAGGAATGCCTGAATATTCAGGAAAATTATATTTGTTGAGTTCTGTATAATCACAACAAGGAGGAAGAACAAGCTGAAATTTTAAACACAAGATTCTCAAGCTCTTTAAAAATCAGATTTTTCTTTTCATCCAGCTGTCTGCTGGATTTTGCCTTTATTTGAACTGGAAGCAGCAGAAGTGTGATTCCCTACACTGTGGGGTTGCAGTTGTGGGATGCTGTGGAATGAAATCCTATGGCCAAGAACAGACTGTGCTGTGTGGAGGACTGAGGATGTTGGCAGTTCTCACAAATGAAGAAATTGTGACTGGATTCCAGTCAGGCGGTGCATGGTTTTGGTAATATTTTTAAAGTATGATGCTTTAAACAGAAACCTACAGGCTTTTACCTGGAGTGAACTGAAAATTAATGCACTGAAAAACAAATCATTTGTCTTGTTTCAAAATAAATGGCAAAAAGAAACTGTGTCAAACCTTTGAAATTTTGGGCAATGTTTTGCCCTTAAATTACTGTCCAAGGGTGTTCCTCCTGCATTTACAAGAGTACCAGCTGGCACATTGGAAAGTGCATATCATGGATTTTTGTTTCACAGAAGCCTTTTTCCACTTGATCACAAAAGGAGTTGAAGAAGCATTATGCCACACAAGAGAAAAGGGCATCTTATGAGCAGCACCTGGAAACTGAACATAGGCAAGGGAGAGTAGGCACACAAGGATATTGAGTGGGACATATAACGCCTGATGGTGTACAGCCTATAGGTTAATCTAGCCCCTTATGTTTTGAACATAAGCTGTTTTGAAATACATGAATTAAAATGAAATAAACAATCCAAAAATTAAAAAAAAAAAAACCAAAAACAAGCCCTAGTTTAATAATGGTCAGAGACAAGATTTTGTTATCAATTTGATTAAATAAAATGTTGCTTTCATGCATTTTCTCTGTCTGGTTTCCACCTGACATACCAGCACATTTGCCACAGAAGCTCTGATAGCACAAGTTGGTCTTGTTTGATGTATTGGCTTGGATTATGGCAGACTTCAAATAACTTCCTGATTCACTTCTAGTTTTCCATGATCATTACATGCCTGCATTCTCCAAAGGATTCTTTGAAGTGAAAAGACAATAACACTGCCTTTGTCTGGTGTGTCTGACAGTATTTGGCACTCTTCTCCATGTCACACACAGGCTGATCTTGCTAATAAAAATAACAATTCTATCATGTTCTTAATGCTGATGAAGAAAATCTCTAAGCTGACACTGTAACTGAAGATAAATTATGATCATTACAAAGAACAGAATTCCTGCTTCCTTCCCCTGCCCCCAACAAAATGCATTTTAGATTCACCAAACTGCTTTTCAGTGGATCAGAGTACAGGGTCCATTCAGTCTGGAATGAGTGTTTGCTGCAAATCCTCTAAAGCTCCAGAGTGACATTTGCCCTGCAGGCAAAAACTATGGACATCAGAGACAGTGCAGGCCCTGTACTGGCATTTGCAAAAATAATAGGCTATCCATCAGAACAGTAATTTTCCTCACTCCAGGGTCCCAAGCTGAGAAAAGGTTAGTCCTACAGGCCTAAGGGAAACTGCAGAGCACAATAGAGTTCACACCACTGCATGATTGTTATAATTCCACGAGCTGATAAACGCTGCTGTTGTTGATAACCGTCTCAGTTCCTGAAGAAATATTATAAAGTGAGCTCAAGGCTTGGCACCGAAAAAGTTATTTATTTTTGCAGAGGTACTACATAACTTTATCTGTTTTGCTTTTGCAAGTGCTAAATTAAACATGATAAAGGCAGAATCTTGAACCCTCAGGCATCTACGACAAAATGCAAATTTCCTGCTGCTTAGCTACAGCACCACAAATTCTTTGTTGGGAGCTCTTCACTCTGTAGAGAATACAAAACATTTGATCCTCTTTCCCTTGATGTCAATAGGGCTTTAAATGAGTCAGGCCCATAATAGCCTTGTTTGATCAAGTTATTCCTAACAAATTTTAGCACGGTATGATGTGGTTTCTCTGCCCCTGGAATACCTCAGGTGTTCAGGAGCTCTCCTCAAGGCCAAGACAGTGGTTATGGACAGAACTGCAAGGCTGGTCAATGAGATGCATAACAAACAGCCTAAACTCCAGGAGCAGCACACTAAATTGCTCTTACAACCCAAGTGCTTCATCATCACTGCTTCTTGCCTTTGCTCATCTAGCTGCTTTTTCTCTGTCCTAAGGAGAGAACAGAGGGCAAAAGGAGGGTAAAATTGAATTCACAGATTCACAGTCTTAGGTACATAAAGAGAGGAATTTCCTTCTTTTCTATCAAAACTTTCATCATTGAGTCTATCATGTCTTTTCATCATGGTTAAGTGACACTACAGAATATAAACTAACATCAAACTAAGTTTGATGAGTTTTTGGTTTATTTTTCTCCAAAATGTATTCATGATCTTTATGCATGTTTAAATTATTTATCTTGCTTATAGAGCTGCATGAATCCGGGGCATCTTTTCTAATTACTCGTGTACCGAAACATTTGGAATTGCAATGTTTTTTCTTTTTTTTTTTTTTTGTGCAATACTCCAATAACAGCATTTGTTAATAAAACCCATAACCCTTTGAGTTCTAAAACAATTTCACTATCACTATTTGCTGAGTTTACATCAGTTTGCAAAAAGTTTAGCTCCAGTGAGACAGGTTCTTTGCTTGTTTGGAATGACTGTGGCTTGTAAATTAGTTCTGGGCACCTCTATTTCCTGAAAGTTTTGACCCAATAGATTTATATTGGTCTATTTGGTAAAGCTGGTGGAATGAAAAATATGTTTTTTTCTGTTCAACATTTTTTTCTTTTTTGCTCCAGTTTCTTGCTTCTTGTACAACTCTTACTATGTGATTTAAAAGCTCATCAGCATCATAGGGCAATAAATGTCTTCAGCAAATCCATATTTTCTGTGTTTCATATTTGCTGAGCTGTGGCAGATGTTTATGCAAAGCAAATACTGGGAACATAAAGAAGACATATCACAAACAAGAAGTTATTTGTGCTGCAGAATGTGTCATTTTTATTTTACTCCAACACAGTGGAGGAGATACAGGAGATACTAAACCAGAATGTACTTGGTCAGCAAAGGTGATGCAAACATTTTTTTGTCCATTCCTCTTTAGCTGTGAAAGTTCACACCATGCTAAGTGCCTTAAAGAACATCTGTTTCAGTGTGCATTGGAATTCCAGTGTAAGTTGGATATCCATGGTCCTATAGGCTTTCCAATAATACAGTAGACTGATTTTTTTTCTTTTTGTTTGTTTTGTGTCTTTCTATTTGTTAATACTTTGATGAAAACAAATTTTGGGTGAGCAATTGTTTGGATTAGTCTAGTTTGCTATCCAAATTTAGCCATTACCACTGTGTACATCCAGGATAAATAATACTCTTTCTGTATTGCAAGGAGCAGCACAGAATGCAAAAAGCAAGAAGCTGTACCTAAACCTTACATGTCAGCATTTACCATACATGCTGTTAGAGCAAGGGC
This sequence comes from Cyanistes caeruleus, assembly GCF_971803275.1. Classification (NCBI taxonomy): domain Eukaryota; kingdom Metazoa; phylum Chordata; class Aves; order Passeriformes; family Paridae; genus Cyanistes; species Cyanistes caeruleus. Next base: position 38,404,707 of record NC_141701.1, read on the forward strand.
TGTATCTTCAGAGCTGCCCTTGATAATGATGTTCACTTTTTGCAGAAGGGGAAGGGGAGCCCGACTTACAAAGCTGAGGTGGCTTCTTCCTGTGGCCTCCTGTGGCCAACCACCATGGGTTCACAGCCAGATTTTCCTCAACAAGTCCTGCTAATCAAATCCCAGCTTATTCAATCATGTATTATAGAGATAGAGGTATTATTATGTATCTGACTTTTAAAACCAAATATTTCTAGTCTGGTCTTCTAAAGAAAAGTTCAAAGCTCAACGATGTTTGAATTGTCGAAGTTTTAAAACTAGAAAGCAAGTAAAAAATGACAAGCAAAGAGCTTATCTCATGGTTACAGGTGTTTGGAATTGGCAGTATTTACAGCTTTCTATTCTCCTTTTGAGAATAATTATGTCTAAAGAAATAGCTGAACACCTTGACATTCTGAAGCTAGAAAGATTTTCACAACTGTGTGTCCCCCTTTGGTTGTGTTGATTTCAATGCCTTCAGCTTCAGTCTGAGATTCACTTACATTTCTAGTTGCTCCTGGGTCTCCTGCACATTGTCCTCACCCCCAACAGCCTTTACTGCAGTCACATAAATGACACTAGTCTCCTACTGCTGAGGGTATGAGGAAGGAGATATGCAAACATAGGAGCTGCCTCAAAATAATCCGTAGGGCTCCTATGGTTTCCTTTCATTATCTGAAAGCTCTTGGCCAAGCAGAGATTGAAGAGCAATAGGAGTGTGGCTATTGCATCATAAAATGTGCTTTCTGGCCTGTTGTCCCTATTTAGTGTACCAATCCCAGAAGGCTTGAAATGATTCTTGCCTTTCTTCTTCAAGGTTTTGGATTTTAAAGAGGAATACAGTGTCATCTTTCTTACAAGAAGTCAAAAGGACAAGGTAGGGAATGCAACTGATGCCAGAAAAGGAGCCACCAATAATCAGGGGAAATGATCTTGCCAAGAGATTGTCTCCTGTCTGTCACCACTATCTGTGAGGAAGAAAGCAGCACTAGCAGAAAATGACCTGCTAGATTGTTTCTACCTCTAGATCAATAAAGAAAGTCTCTACAGTTTCCCGGGAAGATATCATTGCGGTCTGACTCTAACACATTGAAGCCAAAGTGAGATTAATATCTATCAGCAGCTACTTAATCATGAGCAAGAACAACAGTCACCCTGGCTACCTTTGGATCAGGTTTTTAAATCACAGAGCAGATAGAGCTGCTGAACTTTTAATTCAGAATAGAAATTAAAGGTAATATATTAACATGGAGTCAGACCTAGAAAAACAAAGATTTACCTGATTTTTTTTTTTTTCCATTGTAATGTAGAAGATTTCTGCCTGAGATTCTTCATTGCACAAAGTAGGGACAGGCAATATGTTCAATGCCCTGAGCATAGGATCAAATGTAGTAAAATCCACAGTTAAAAGAAATCCTGAGTTTTAGCCTAAAACTCTTCACACAATTGATGATTTCTGATGACATTGATTGCTTACTCTCAAAGAATGTCCTGTGCAGCAAATCTGGAAAAAACAGTTTTGGAATCCCCTGGCTGTTGACTTTTGTTTCTTTGTTTAAGTTTTGAATAAATAACTCAGAGAGATCTGAGATTCTTTGGTATGTCAAATCTTATTAATGCAAAATTTCCAGGAGAGTTGATCTGACAATTTTGTAGGAATATTTAAATAAAAAAGCTGAGAAGTTGTCTTTTTAAGCTTGTGAAGAGATTTGTGTCTTTCATTGCTGAAGGATATTGATGCCAAATGAACACAGACTAGGCTCCGCAAACACAATTTAAGTCTCTCTGGGGAGTATGAATATTTGGCACCTGATTTGGTCAAGATATCTATTTCTGGTTCCTCCTAAGAGGGACTCAAACCTTCAAAGTCACAAGTTTACTCTGACTCACTCTACAAACCCTTTCTATTTCTACTATGCTGGAAGGTCATCAATAGAGAATAATCTAGTGTTTGTGTCCAAGGCATGTGCCCAACACGAGGACATTTGGATAATACACTTCTTCTCTTACTCAATTTACATGAATTCATTTTAAAAAATTTAATCCTGTGTTATGGCTGAGTAATATTACAACAACTTTTTCCATCAGATAATGGGTGGCCTATTCAAACTTGTTCTGCTGCCCAGTAATCTACCTTTATTTTCAGTGGAAAAATGACAGTTTGCACACATGGGAGCATCTGGGCCATCATTGCATCAAGCAAAGACATCAGGGAAAGGTTATAGAATAATTTACCAAATAAGTGATTGCTAAGGATATTGTCTTTTTTTCTAAGTAATATAAAAGAACAAATACTGATCTGGAAGCTTTTTTATTTTTTTGTCTTCATTCTTAGGAAGTTGTTGTTTTGGCATATTTACATGGCAATGACTTGTTTAGTATATTATTTCACATTTTATTCTGGTTTTGTGGTTCTTTTGCCAGTGATTAAGCCCTTTTTTACATTCAGCACAAGTTTCAGTTGCCACCTACCCCATCAGCTGAGTTTATGGAAATGATAGGAAAATTTGGTAAGAATATCATAGGCTTATGATGTAAAAAACATTACAACAAGCTGGAAGTTAAGCACTAAATTAAGGAATGTGAGTTGCTTTCACAGAATGTGAGATGCTTTCACAGACTGAGGAGAATTAAAAACTGAAAAAAAAGAACTGATTAGAGAGAAAATCGCAATCAGAATGTTCTAAGACTAATGTCAGCATTAAAGTTCACTATGGGGTGGACTCAAATTTAGAATTGATCCCAGACAGGGCAAGAAGATTCATAATGATCTTGTAATATAGAGCTCTCTCTAAAGCTGGACAGATTCCATGCATTGTTGCAACTCCAGAAATTCGAGTAATAAAAGATGCACAATGTTTAATTGGAGTTGGCAGTTAAACAAAACATAGCAATGCTGTCATATTTAAATTGATGTCATTTTAAATGATTACATGGTAAAAGATTTCCCACTATTTATCTGCAGATATTCTGCAAATATAAAGAAAAATAATTACTCCCATGACCATGGGGCATAGATTGCTATTTTTTTCCTTCTATTTACAGCACAGACCATAGGAGGGAAATTATGCAAGAAAAGCAGCTCATCAGTTTTCAAGCCAGGGGTTTCAATTGCAAATGCAGTGTGACAGCAGACATTTTCCTCTGTCAAAAAGTAACAAAGTAACTGAAAGGGAAGGAAAATAGGACCTGCAAAAAGGTGGTGATTCAGGAAAAATAAACAAATAGCATAAGTAGGAGTCAGTGACCAGGAAGCCTGAGGTGCTGCTTAATTAGATGAACACATATAAAATGTGTGTTATGTTATAATAACATATAAATAATATATTATTAAATATAAATATGAATATATATATAAATATATAAAATATGAGGGCTTGGCCAATGTCATGCTTTTGGTTTTAATTTGTTGACCAAAGGGATGTTTGGGGAATAGTACAGGTGCACTCATTTCTAATGGTCTTCATCCATCCAGTCCACATCCCTTCTAATTGCCCTTACAGGTGATACAGGCTTTTAGAGACACAAAACTATCAGTGTGCCAGAAGGGAAGGGCAGCTTCCCATCCACACTGACATGCTGGGATAGTGTATATAGCACTTGCCTGGCAGAAGGACTGTCTGGGAATAATACTCTGAAATTCAATCCTCTATCTCAAATGACTCCTCAAGGGTTTCTTAAAATGTTTTCATGAACTTCTAGAATCTCCTCAGTAATGTTTGCGGTCTCATCAGTTGCTTTCTTGTTTGTGAATAATACATGGCTCACCATCAGTATAAGTAATTACCTGGGGCCTGAAACATCTATTTCTATCCAGATGATCTATTAGTTTCATTGTTTCTTTTTGTTAGCATCCTGCATATGTCTGAAGTGCTTATCCATAGGCAGCAAAACTTACTCTTGAGCCAATTATGATGCAAATAATTATTACTGGGTTGAGCAAACTCAAGATGCAGACAGCCACAGGAAAAAAGGGAAATATCTTCCCTATTATTCATTTACTTACAGCAATTGATAGCATTATAATGCCTTTCCAATGAAGATAATTAATGTTCTAAGTTCTCCTTCAACAACGTACAGCCAAAATGTCCCTCCGAAACATAATTCTCATCAAGAAGCTTGAATGCATCAGAGAGTAAATAGATTTCAGTCCAGGTAAACAGTAGCACTTCTAGAACTTGACACCTGATGCCCAATTTATTTTTACTTCAAAACATTTGCACGGTGCAGTAACACTGGCAAAGCCAAGAATCTGATCAGCTCCATGGCTTTTCTCAATCACAGAACTAAAAAAGTACTTATCAAGAATTGCTTCTCCCTGCCAATGGACAAATTACTCAGCTGCCAAATTTTTTGAAAGATCTGGTTATTCTCAGAGATCTGAGGGGGGAAAAGTCATCAAGGAAGAGATCACAGTTTTATCCTTATCTACCTAGACAGGGCTGTGTCTGGGTAAGTAAGATCCCTGCCTTGCTCTTTTGCCTTGCCTACCTGGTACAGGACAATATTCAACAAACTTATTTGGTAATTTCACACCCTAATATTCCAGCTGGTCTTTTAACAAGTTACAGAGGAAGAAGGTAAACGTCAAGCCTTTCCCTTGTCTGTGACAAAATTAGAAGTGTACTGTAAGGGTTTACAAACAAAGTGTGTTGACCTAGTTCTCGCCTTGCTCACTGTGAGACTGCAGTGGCTTAGTTTACCTGAATATGCTAAGACAAAAAAGCCCAGAAAAACAAACAGAAAGACAAGAATGGACTGAGATAAGCCACTTCTCAGCAAACACTTCCTGGGGATTCAAAGATCTAAAAAATAAAGTTAAAAAAAAAAATCTGGCAGATTTTAAAAGGGAGTTTTTTCCAAAATAAATATTCTTCAGTTTTGAAAAAGCTTTTTAGTTATTGAATACCCCTTACTTCCAACTTTCAAAAGAAGAATAGCCAGGGCAAACATGGTCCAGTTTGCTGTGTAAACACAAGAGATAAACAAGACACTGAGGTAGAAAGAGATTTGAGAATCTCATCTGGGGTTCAGAAGTAAGTGCTTGGTAAAAGAGAGTCTAATGAAAAAAAAAAGGTGCAACTGAATAACAGTGGCCTGTAAAAAAACTTACTGCTTTTCAAAGGAAGTCTCAGACATCTGTGCTAGTCAATAGAGTGAAAAGGGATGATCTTTTACTTCATGATTTGTACCTGAAAAACTGGTATTTACGAAGCATATAAAAATATCCTAGTGTCTAAAAAAGAAATCTTTCTTACATTTAGTTTCTTCACTTTCTCACCACAATTAGTTTATTAACATATTTTATTCTAGTACACAAGTACATAACTCTTGCAACAAATTGAAAACATATAAGTAAGACACAAATAATAACAAACCAATTGCTTTTCTTTCACAAGAGCCTTCCAGCAAGGAATAATCATAATCACAACCTTCATCTCCCACCCAAGCAACCTCAGGGATGACTCAGTCCAGTTTAACCCTCCTCCTTCTCTCCATTGTCTGCTCAAACAAAGGAGATTTACAGTGGGCAGTCATAAGAGCCTGAAATAACCTGATATCCCTCCTTTTCTGCCTATCTTCTCCTTGTACTCTATCTTGAAATGAAGTCATAGTGCTGCATTTGTGACATCCCATTCATTTCCATGGAAACAGATTACCAGTTCACAGGCGTTTATGGCTTCACTGCCACAAAAAGAGAAGGAACTGATCTCTGTGAAAGAAAGCTCTCCCTGAAAACAGCAGCAATAGACGTGGTTTCTGATAGAAATAGACATATTATCACATTTCTCATTTCCCTTTAAATTCCAATTGACATGCCTGAGACTGGATGCATGGCTGCACTTACATTCTTGTAATTAGTGATGCATTATTCATAGCAACTCATACCTGCTCTGAAAGATGTTATTTCAAGGCTGCATTCTACCTTACTTCCTCTTGCTTCTGGATTTTAATTTTTTCTTTTTACACAAGATATTCAAGTCAGAAAGCAAGCATCCTTCTCTACCTTTCATCTTAATTTTTCTCCCATCATCCATTTTAGCTTTCAGAATCCACTTCAGCATTATTCATCCCTCATGTCTTTCAAGGATCCTTTACACATTTCTGTTTTAATTTTGCATCTTATGTCATTTATCCTGGTTTACTAAAACACAGTAAGATATTCAGAAGGAGGCAGAGGCTTGTCACAACAGCCAAAATTAACTAGATTCTGCCTAGTCCAGTAGTTTGGAGTTTGACCTAAATATTTCGGTCCTTGGGATTATCACCAACATTTTCCTTGGATTTCTCTTTCCATCTTTCCATTACCTGGTTACATTGCTGTAAATTAGGGCTGCCCTCAGGCTGTTCTTATTTTCACTCAAGCTGCCACTTGCCCATTGAGCTATTTGGAAATGTTGATGTTGGCTGCAGCACAGGTTCACTCCAACTGTTCATCCACATCTTTTCATCTAGAAGCCACAGGACACTGAATGGGAACAAATGTGAGGTCGTTTGTCTTCATAATTGCTTATGAAGAACCTTGGTGGTCCTGTTCAAGTGTTTCCAAAATATTTCCCCTTCCCAAGTGACTCTGAACCAAATGGCCTGGTGTGAGCTACACCTGTGCTCTCCTTGTGTGCTTCTGGGCTATAAGAAGTTTTTTTTCCCCCCATTTTCCTTGCTGCAGCTGTTCATGCTGCTGATGAGAAGTTCAGCAGGGCAGGACCTGCTGTTGTTTAAAAGGAGACCCTACGTGACCTACCCTCACAGTCAGGCTGTAGACAGGATGAACACTTTTTCTGAGATCTGACAGAGTCCGCAGAAGCAAGGGACAAGAAAGCATTGATCTAAGGAGTCTTTCATTTGAGGAAAGCTTCCCAGTGGGGAGACAGTGTGGGATGACACAGAATCAAAAGAGTGTCTGAGCTGTGGTTGAAGGCAAGGGAAAGGGGATGTTTATAAACCAGGAAAAGCTGTGCAGCAGTCCCTCTGTCCTGGAGCTGAGCACACCTGCCCCTGAGTCATTCAGCAGGATGTAAATCCAGGGTGATATGCTGTGATATTAAGTTCAAGGCAAGAGTGAAGTCTGTCTGTTGCTCTCCCTACCTTTTAGATGGCAGCCTGCAAACAGCTCACAGACACCGTGAATGCATCCAAAGAAAAGCAGCAAAGTGGATGGGGGGTCTGGAGCACAAGTGATATGAGGAGTGGCTGGGTGAGCTAGGGTTGTTTTATCTGGAGAAAAAGAGACTCAGGTAGGACCTTATTGATCTCTGCAACAACCTGAAAGGAGGTTGTACTGAAGTGGGGATCGGTTTCTTCTCCCAGGTAAAAAGAAATGGTCTGTAGTTGTGCCAGGGAAAGTTTAGATTGGATATTAGGAAAGAATTCTTCACTGAAAGGGTGCTCAAGCATTGGAACAGGCTGCCCAGTGAAGTGGTTGAGTCATTATCCCTGGAGGTATTCAAAAATCATGTATGCGTGGTGTTTAGGGACATGGTTGAGTGGTGACCTTGGCAGAACTTGTTTAACTGCTGGGATCAGTGATCTTAAAGGTCCTTCCTAACCTGAATGATTCTATGATTGTATGAGATAGACTCAAGGGTACAGGAGTAAGAACAGAAAAAGTGGAAAAGCAAAGAAAGTCAGATATGAATAATCCACGTATCTCCTTTTGCTTCTCCCAGGAATATGTATTTTAATGCACTCACTACCAAAGTTATGAAGATCTGCTCTAAGTCAGAACACATTAAAATATTGCCACCTATAAGTTTTGGAAAACAACTTGAAACAGAAGATGAAGTATATACTAAATTAATATATAGACAGAAAATATGATAGCAAAATAAGACACCATTTTTTTGGTATACTATTTATTAATATGCTGCTGGGTTGTCTTCAGTATGAAAGAAGGGCCTCTAATTACAATAATATTTCCAGGGAAGGCTGTGGTACTACTTGTCTGTGTAATGATAGCAGGTTTGTGCTGTACTTTGGTAGCAGACCACCAGAAAGCTTTGTTTGTTTTATCAACTGATTCATTATGATTTATTGTCATTAATAATTCATGGATGTAACATGAAAAGTGCATTTTCATTTCGCTGGATGTCATGGAAATTTCACATGACACCTTTTCACCTTGTGTCTTTTATTAGACATTTCCATCAGCTGGTTTCACAAACGTCATAAATAATATGTGTGGTTCATCATACAGCCCTATTTTAAGGCTGCATGCCCATGCTATGCTATATACCTGCAGTTTCCCTGTCTGGGGGGTTAGGTGAGCGAGGCAGATTTACACCATACCTAAATGCACCTAACATGCAGATTATACTAGTGTTCAGACCACCACTGAAAGTCTCCTGACACACATAACTTTTGACATTATGTTATTTCTGAGAAAAAATCCAAAGCTGTTGATGCTGTTAAGCAACTCCTATTACTTTACTGAATTTGCCTGGGGCAAACATTAGCAGTGATACTACACTACACGTTGACAGAAGCACAAAGGTGTACATTTTAAAATAAATAATTGTCTAGACTAATTTTTTCTCTTAACAGCAGCCTACAGTAGCATCAGAAAGTAACACAGAGTGAGTTATTACTTGGCTCACTTCTTACAAAGAAGTTGGACATTGACATCTTTTCAAAGCCAGCAGAAGCAGAGATCAAGACCAACGTTCTCAGTCAGTGTTAGCTCAGCTCATGTATGTGTGTTATAAAAGACTAAATGGAGTTGAACTCCACATCTTTACTACAGTACCTTCAATACTTCTTCAGAAACATGTTCTGAAAACTTCTTGTTACTCAAAACACCTTGACTGTCCATCATTAAGTATGGAAGTTGTCTGCTGTCAGTCAAAGCACCCTCTAAATGCTGTTCTATTAGCAGAAGGGCCTGATTTGCTCTCTTGCCTGTATCACTCATCTAAGTGATCTTTTGTGACACTTTAACCCAGCCTTTTTTAAAAAAATCCTGCAATTCACTTCCTTGAATAAAAGTACTGACATAAATTACCTGCTTTAGGAAACTGTTGAACATCTGTGGTACCTTGTTTACCCTGGGTCTGCCTGAACAATCCCCTTTCCGTCATTGCTGTCCCAGCTGAGGAAGTCTAGGAGTAAAGAGATGTGATAAAGGTGACTGAAACTGCACAAAAGAGTAGAAGAGGCATGTGACGAGCCACAGCAGGGTATCCCTGGAGGTGGAAGCCCTTCTGTAACAGGCTTCTCTGGACAAACAGACAAGTCTGCTTTCTGCAACCTACTGTGTTTTTTTCTCCAAATCACACTGTCAATTCAAACTGTGGGGAGATAAGTGCAATTTGAAAAATATGGGGCCGGGACTTCTACCTTTATGAGAAGCATTACATTTAATAAAGTGTTTTTTTCATTTCCACATAAACACCTAAACAACAAAGACCCTTATGCTGGTAGGAATTAAACTGTTCTAGCTGCAATCTCTGTCACTCTGTTGCTGTGGAGCTAATCCTAACACAGGAGAAAAGATCCTGCCTTTTTGCTTTATTCCTTGAACAGCCATCCTATATAAACAAACTGCTACCTCACTCCCATTGATGGAAAGTGGCCCTTACCAGTGGTGCCAGAAGGGCACAATTGAGCCCATGCCAAAAGAACAAATGGTGTCAGCACATTTCTTAAGAATCCGGATGACAACATCACAACAACACATTAGCCTTGATATAGAAACACAAAAACTTCATTATAATTATCTGACAGAAATGTGCACAGAGGCGGATTTGGTTTCTGGGTCATGAGGGGCACAATACAACATGTCCGTAGCACAGACTGTTTTTAACTTGTCCTCTGCCCCATGCTTTCCTTCCCTTTGGCTTAAGTATTTGTCTTCCTGCTATTTTATTCTTTTCCCTCTGAGTTCCTCTCCTCTTTTACAGTTACCTCCAGTTTCACCAGCTCTTCAATTCTGCCCATGATCTTACTTTTCCTTTAACTTGGATAAATCTATTTGCCAGGTCAACAATATCTTTCTGCTTCCTTTCATATTTGTAGTAACACTTTGTCCCCTTCCTTTTTTTGCCATCTTTGATTTGTTTCTCAAAACTACTGCTCTTCTTTTCATAAAGTATCGCAATACCAAAAGAAAAAAATAGTAACAGAACCCAATCTTTCTCATCTTACTTCTGTTCCTAATCACAACTCTTTCCTTCTGCCCATCCTAAGTTTCTCTTCTACTTTTTCCTCCTCATACCTGTGCTGTCATAGGAGCTCTGTTCCATACCTTGTCACAATCTCCTCAAAGTATTTTTTCCCTTTTATTATCATCAAGTATTTTCACTTTCCTAGTGTTTTTGCCCCCTCCTACTGCAAGGTTTACTGCCTTCCCCATATTAAAAGTACTCTTGACTTCTTGCTCCTTCAGCTTCTGTTCTGTCTTCTTTCTTCCTTTCATCTTCAAGATTACTGATTCTGTGGTTCTGTGGTCTCAAGCCACACATTTCAGTTCCATTGAAGATGCCTTCTTCCCCTTGCATTCATCTTCAGACACACTTAATATCTTCTAATCTAAATTTTAAGGAAAATACTCCATTTTTAGATATGCCCTCCACTTTTCCTGGGGCAATTCTAGTCTTTTTCTTGAAATTGCACTTCCTCTCATCAGCTGTTACTCTGGCATTCCCTGGTCGTCTTACTCTCTTCTGCATATCTGTCAGAAGCATGTCCTTGCCTTTCCATAGCTCTCAGTGGGGATCCAAATGTGTCTGTCCTTGCTTCCATTCTCACTCATCTTTATAACTTACCTCTGTTTAATCTCATCAACAGAGCACAAATTCAATTATCCTCTCAATGCAGATGACCTACAAAACTCTTCCTCTGCCCAAGACCTCTCCTCTAAAATCTTAGCTGAGTATCATTGTTGCACCAAACTCTCATTAGCTGCAATACTGTTAATCCTGTTTGTGAGTTCTTCTCCACCTCAAACATTAACTCTGTCCCCTGAAATCTCATCATGAGGTAGAACTTCCCCATTTTCTTCTCAGTCAGTGTGATGTCTGTTAGCTCCCACTTCCAGCTGGTTCCTGGTATCACTCTGCAGCACTCATTTATTATTGGTTACACACATTGCAATTTAATTTTGCTAGGAATTAAAAATCTGAGTGTTTTTAGAACTAGATTTAAACTTGAACATGCTTAAGAGCTTACTTCCCAGCTGAGCAGACAGCTATGTAGCATTTCAAAATAAATATGGTCTATTCATTATAAGATAGATATAAATATATGCATCTTCCTCTGTATCCTTTGAGATACTACATCTTACCAACTATCCAGTGCAATCACTTACCATCATATCTCAGCTGGTTCAATAAAACTTTCTTTAGCAAATGCTAAAGATCAGATGTCTATTTACCCAGTATAGAGCCCTCCCTTTGCAGCTTATCTTGCTGCCATCTCTGTCTTCAGATTCTCTCAGCCTACTGACATCCTACCTGTTTTTTTATTCTAATCAGCCCTGAGCACTGGCCCTTTCATCATCTCCTTGTTCAATTTGAAATGAACATTTCTGTGCTGTCCTCTACACAGCCCCTTACACTCGATAGGCAATGCACAAGTATGTGCAAAGGGTATTAATTTTCCCTAAAAGCCATATTAAAGCATTCTTCTCCTAAGCAGTCTTGGGAAAAAACACTGTAAAGCAGAGCTTCTGCTATGGTAGGGCTACTGTCATGGACCAATACTGTTTTATTGTTTGTCAATTTGTTGTTCTATTTATTGTGTCATGACCTATAATTGACTGAAGTTTTTTTGGATCAGGGATCATCTGTTCTGTCCTTGTACAGGATGTTATAAAACACCATAGACAGCTACCACTTACCATTTGGAGGAACAGCAATTTTAGCATGTTGTCCTGAAATAAACTGTCAACTTTTAGTAATATTATTCATCTTATGTAGGGAAAACGAAGAGCAGCTCTCACAGCAAGTAAATTTGCAGCCTCTGTTAAAGGAAAATATGTTTAACTGATTTTTCTCTTGCTCTCAGCAGGCTCCCTGAGACAGCAATCCTGGGTGTGCAAACACTGTTGATTAGAGGCTGGTGGTGCATCTCGACCCTCTGCCTCCTGATGCCCTCAGAGGTGAGAAAGACAGGTTCTACCCATTTATTGTGCAATCAGAGGTGATAATTTAATCCATAAATTCAGAGACTTTCACCTGTAAAATAATAAATAGATATTTAGAGATAGAAATGTTGTTCGTAGCAATGAAATAGCAACAGGGGTGTTTTTCCACAAGGGCAGCTGAGTGTACCAGAGTCACCCAGAAATCATTAGGCTCAGTGCTTCTCGTCACATTCAGTCAGCGGTGGTCTCCTGACATTCAGTTATTGGGCTCTGTTCCAATGACTTGGATGACAAATGGCATTTTTTCAAATGTGTGTACCACTACAATTTGGATTTGGCAGTATGCCCAGCAGATTCCACCAAAGATAAGCTGCAGAATAGGAAAGATGGACCTCAATCTCTATTATATTTTCAGGTAACAAGAAACATGATTCCTCTGAATCATTTCAAAGGATATCAGATTGCTTTTTTTTTTTTTTTAATATAATTTAATGGGAAAAAGAAAATAGACTACTGACTTGGGTTCCAAGCACTATTTTCCACACAGGGACAGATATTTAGGGAATAAACACCTCTTCCTTCTCTTTTTCACAAACCTTCAAACTAGTACCAAAGAAGTACTAGTACCAAAAGTGTGCTACCTCAAGTAAACACCCACAAGATGTACTTCTCTGAACTGGTGATGATATAACAGTGGTTGATAAGAGGTCAGAGCTGTGATGGCCTCCCTGGCACATGTTGTTGAGCATCTCATCTATGGGTAGCAAGCTTTTGTTTGTTTCAAATTAAAAAATAATTCTTAAAAAAGCGTGAGAGAAAAGCTGTATATGTACCCATATGTGAAATTTGATCCATAGATGAGATGAGATCTATAGGATAAGTCTCTTTCAGTCATTTGTCACTCTGTCCAAATTATTGGCAGGCCTAACATAGTGGAGTTCCAGCTCAGTGCACACACACACACTCCAATAAATGGTCTACAGAGAGAAGAACTAAAATGATACTAAAATGATAATTTGGTACACCATTGCATTAGTTATTCAAATCATGCTTCTCAGTCCATCTTTTACATTACCTTCCACAATATCATATTTATAAATAATTCTGGTTTGTAGAATACATTTGAGATTTTTCTATCTATCTATCTATCTATCTATCTATCTATCTATCTATCTATCTATCATCTATCTATCTATCTCCTAATTAAACACTTGTCAGATATGCTAGTTAGCTTAATATTACTTTAACTCTAGCTAAAAAACTAGTGCTCATTTTGGTGTTTCTCTACAAGAATTTCAGTATGAATTATTTGCTTCTTGGGATATCATTCACTTGAGTTCATGCTAAGAAAGACAATAAAATTAAGTAGCAGCTGGTCATTAGAAGCTTATATATTTCATATTCAATACACACATGCTTCTTAATCCCAAATAAATTATATTAATCACAATTTAATTATGCGGCTGCCCTATTAAATTAGAATTAGGGGCTAGAGACGACAATGAAACTAGTCAGAGTTTCACCATCTGCAGATCAGGCTTTGCAAGACCTACTGGGTATTTTTAAAATATTTTAATTTTGAAAGTAGTAATCACCTATGGATATTCAAAACACCTCTGACAGTTGGCATTTATTCATGATTAATGGGTAGCCAGGGGTCCCCTTCACTTGTCCGTGTAATTCAGTCATCATTAAGTGATAAATAGCAGAAAAAAAATGTTTTGTTTGTAGAGTAAAAATAAATGGTGGTAGTTTGTGATATAGAAAGAGGCTGAAGGCTCACATCTTGACACTGTCCCGCACAGCAACCTTATCCCTACACTCTCCAGGTGCCAATTTGACATACAGACCACTCAGTGGGTAAGGAATTGGCTGTGTCATTGCACTCAAAGTGTTCCAGTCAATGGTTCATAATTCCAAGTGGAGGCTAGTGATGAGTGGCATGGCTCAGGGGCTGGAGCTGGGACCAGTGATGTCCAACATCTTTGCTGGTGACATGGACAGTGGGGTCCAGTACAACCTTGGCAAGTTCACTGACAACACCAAGCTGTGGTGCGGTCGACTTGCTGGAGGGAAGGGATGCCATGCAGAGGGACCCGGGCAGGCCTGAGAGGTGGACCCATGTGAAACTCAAGACATTCAACAAGACCAAATGCAAGGTCCAGAACCTGAAGCAAAGCAATCCCAGACACAAACACAGGCTGGGCAGAGAATGAATTGAGCTCAGCTCTGAGGAGAAGGACTTGGGGATGTTGGTTGACAAGGAGCTCAACATGATCAGGCAATGTGCACCCAGCCCAGAATGCCAACCCTGTCCTGGGCTGCATCAAAAGTGGGGCCAGCAGTGTGGTTCTGCCCCTCTCTGCTCTCATGAGAGCCATCTGGAATCCAACTCTGAAGACATGGACCTTTTGGAATGGGTCTAGAGGAGGGTGAGGAAGATGATCAGAGGGCTGGAGCACCTCTCCTACCACAACAGACTGACAGAGCTGGGGTTGTTCAGCCTGGCAAAAAAGAAGGCTTGAGATAGACTTCCAGTACTTAATGTGGGCCTACAAGAAGGCTGTAGAGGGAATGATGACAAGTTCATGTATTGATAGGACAAGGGACAATGGCTTTAAACTGAATAAAAGTAGGTTTAGATTATATATAAGGCAGAATTTTTTTAAGATGAAGGTGGTGAGGAAGTAGAACAGGTTGTTAAGAAAGGTTGTGGATGGCACATCCCTGGAAGTGTTCAAGGCCAGGTTGGATGAGACTTTGAGTAACCTTGTCTCATGGAAGTTGTCACTCCCTGTGGTGGGGTTTGAACTAGATGATCTTGAAGGTGATTTCCAACCCAAACCTTTCTTTGATTCTATGATTTTTCATTAGGAACCTGGGATTTGCAAACATACAGGAGTTCACACAAGCTATTTCTAAGCAATATTCAGATGTTGAATGCTGAAGTGGCATGAATGTGTGCATGTGTGCATATATTGAAGTTCTGATCCTGTCCTCAGAAAAAATGACCATTAATTTTCCTGAAATTTTCCTGAAGTGAAATCTAAAGCACTAGATCATGCCTCTGCATTAAATACCTGCATTAAATACAACATGATCCTTCATTAGCTATGTGTCTTTTTTTGTGGACAGAATGGTTTTTTAGCTTTTGTAAATAGCCAGAGATTCATGTGGGAGTGGCAGGTGCCACTCAGGATACTATGGGGGAAATGTGTCTTTCTGAAGTGGCAGCTAGAGATGAGACTGCAGACCTTGGAGCATTTCAGCTGGCAGTAAACACTACAGATAACTGAAACCAATCCACATTTTCCACCATGTATTCAAACATGCATTTTGAAAATATAAAAATTTGTAAAATAGGTAGACCTTAGACATTCTCCTTGTAAATTGCACCTTAAATGTTTCTGTCCAACTGCACATGGTCAGGTGTCCTATTACAGCAGTTTTGCACAACTTTGCCCAAAGTTTATTCTCACTTCCACTTGGAAACTGAACTGAAACTTGGAAAAATTAAGCTATGTGTGAAATATTCTGCAGAATTTCAGTAATTCCTGGTATGAAATGAACTTCACAGGTCAGGAAAAGAGTTCTCTTTCCCTTCACTGTACACCATTATTTTTATAACCACTCCCTGCTGAGTTATACGTCTCCTTCTGACAGCTTAACTGAACCTTAAATTAGCTTTAAATCATTTCTATCTCTAATAAGGGGATACTGTTAAGTTTTTGTATGGAGGGGAATATTCTCACTTCTCACAAACTGTACTTATCATGAAAGGGGAACCAAAAAAATAGGGAGGGAAGTTGTACAGGTATTATTAGTCCATCTCTCTTTTCCCATGAATTACTCTGAGGATCTCACTTAGGCCAGGCACAGCAACTTTAAGACCACCTAGTGACTGAAATGAGAGGGAGAATACTAGTTGAAAGCAGCTGAAAACCTGGAAACTAGGTACTTGGGATCATCTTAATATAAAATAAAGTGTGTGGGCACAAAACATTAGATTGTACAGCTGGGGATCAATAATCCTCAGCCTTAGGAGAACAAAATAAATGGAGGCTGTAAGCAGGGCTACAGCATCATTCAGCAAGCACTTGGCAGCCATTTCCATTTGAGAGCCAGGATGTGATACTTGGGGAGTGTTCCAGCTGCACATGACTGCTTTTATTAGTATGGCTTTGGCAATACAGCTCCAGCAGTCTGCATCCCTCATTCCTAGTTTGGTTGCTACTGCTTTGGTGGGTTTGTTAGGGAATCTTGTTTACTGCTTCTAAGTGCCTGATGATCTGTCTTTGGTCAATGTCAAAACTCTCTTACTGTCACTTCTGCTTTTGTCCCTCATATATGTGACCATACAGTTGCCTGTGGCTGCTTACTTTTACTTGTGCTCTCATGTTTTGAACCAAATAAGTACATTAAAGCCCATCTAACTTGAAACATTGTTTTAAGCAGCTTACAGGGAGTTCATGTCACATTGTCAGGTCATTCTGAGGCTAACTTACCTAACACTGGCTTCTTGGCAAAGTTGTTTTTTAGTTTGCATCTAGCCAACAGGCAGATCAAAAAGAAAAGGGCAATCACATAAATGTACAGACTAGTAAGAGATTTGGGATTACACTATCTTGAGGAAGAATTTGATTTTCCTGAAAAGTATGACATTGAAACTCAAAAAGGACATGAGCTGTTAAGCACATTTTAAAATCTTGCATGATCATGAAACATGATATAATTGACATCTGTGGATCTCATGTGATATAGGGTACTTCTATGCCTTCTCGTCTTTTGCTCCAGTTTGATGAACAGCCTCAGGAAATATTTCAGGGAACATGGAAGAGGACTTGTGGCACATGTGGAACAGCATCCTTTGGATTTAAATGCCTATTACAAGGTTGCCAAGAAACCTTAGTTCTTCCAGTTTTGTGTTGTTAAGTGTTTTTTGCAGAGTTTGGTGGGCATGTTTTGGAGCAGGAGCAGTTTGCAATGGATGTAGACAAAATTTGTTTCACTGTGAGGAGAAATCTGCATTGGAATACACTGCCAGCAAGGTTGTGCCATCGCCATCTCTGGAGCATCCCCATCTCTGGAGACCCAGCTGCAAAAAGTCCTGAGATACTGGCCCTGACCTTACAGGTGGCTTTACACAGAACAGGAGGATAGGTTCTCTGGGTGCTTCTCAACTGGAGTCACCATGTGATTCTTTGAGGTAATATTTTAGAAGCAAATCTTTTAGAAGATTTTACACAAGGTAAAGGAAGGACTTAGGAAAAAAAACACCACCAAAAAGCAGTTAACTGGAGCCAAGGAGTAGTTAGAGGTGAGAAAACTCTGTGTGAGGCAGGCACTTCTTCTCCCTCCTTCTTCCTTTTCATGGTTTCTTGTGCTTGCCATTTGAATTATTAAGGACATTTTCCTGTAGACAAGGTAGAGAAGGCCCATAGCCATTCATTTAAAGATGGAGCTCAAGAAAGAGGCACTTTCTCTTTGTATCAATGTTCAAACAAAGCAAAAACATTTAAGAAAGAAAAAAAAAATTATGAAAAACCCAGTAATTCTTCTGTTGTTATTCTATAGAATGTTGTATTGATGCTTTACAACACCTATGATCCATGGAAGGAGGGTGAACACAGTTAGAAGTTTGATGCCAAATTTTATTGTTATATGCAAAAGGCTGTCCATGAATCTTAGCTCCAGCTTCAGTTGTTTGATGGAGCAGAAACTCTTGTTTGGCTTTCCAACCTGTTTCTCCAGGGCCTGGATCTGTGCTGTAAGATGCCCAAAGATAAGATCCATTCTCAGACAGGACATTAATTCAAGGAGCAGCCATTCACTTACCTGCTCATTTTATAATGTTTTTTGTTTTTTTCTTTCTTATGTATATCTTTTGATTTTTTATTAAATTTTTTATTATTATTACCACTTGCCTCAGAATCATCCTTGACTTACTTGTTTTCAAAAGACACTGCCCTACAGCCTGGTGTAACTCCATCCACTGGAAGTAGAGGGAATTAGCTCAACTGGTAGAGTGCTCACCCAGAAGATAAGGGATTGGGGTATTGATGCCTGCATCCTACATTTTGGACCACTCAGTGAATAAGAAATTGGCTAAGTAGTCACACTCAAAGAATTGTGGTCCACAGTTTGATGACCAGGGAGAGACCAGCAGCAAGTGTGTTCCTCAGGGATTCATAGTGGGATCAGTATGATTTAACATGAGAGTGACATTTTACAAGGTCATGTAGAGATACCATAAGGGGTAGTGACTTTAAACTCAAAAAGAGAAAGTTTAATTTATAAGGAACAAATTCTTTAGTGAGAGTTTGGTGAGGAACTGGAATAGAGAAGCTGTGGGTCCTCAAGCCTTGAAATTTTCAAGGCCAGGTTAGATGTGGCTTTGAGAAACCTGGTCTAGTGAAAGCTGTCCATGCCTATGGCACGGGGGGTTGGAACAAGATGTTCTTGAAGGTCCCTTCCAACCCAAAACGTTCTATGATTCCATGATTCTATGTTTCTATGTTTCTATGTTTCTATGATTCTATGATTCTATGATTCTATGATTCCATGAGTCTATGATTCTATGATTCCATGATTCTATGAATTTTCTTTAAGATAGGGATGCTTGCACTTCCATAAGCTTTATGAAAAGGAGGAGATATGAGAGAGAGACTAGTTGAAAACCTTCTATAATGCACCAATCTACACATTTTGAATATCTGGTAACACAGATGATTAAGAGCTGGCTTCCTTGGTGTAACAATCCTATGGACTACAGCAGTTTCAGTTGCAGTGGGTACTATCTCTGGTGCAGTCTGGTCATCTTCCATCTTTCTGATCTTGTGACCTGTGAATGTATTTTACATGAGTGCTTTAGGTTACTTCCTCTTGTGAAGGATTTTCCACTTGGCTCAGTTCAAAGATTATTGCTTTCCTGCTCCTTTGGCGTAAATCCATCATCTGAAGTATAACTCATATGTAGTCACAGAGAAAAGAGGAATTTAATTTCCCTAGACCAGTTTTTTCAGACACTCCCTCAGGGACATCTCTGCTGAGTAGTGCCAAACATGTTCTGTGTCTAATACTTAAAGTGGAGATTTCCAGTCCATAGTCTATGAGCACAGATAGACTGTTAAGATGAAAAAGGAAGACTTTCTCAATATTCCTTGTGTTTTAAACTACCAACCTCCCAGTTCTGCAAACAAACAAAGAAAGAAGTTGCAGGACTATTTATGGATCTAAGGTTCAATATCTAACATACATCAGAAAGAATGGGAACATATGGAGAAATGAGTATCTGCAGAAAGAAATCTGTGAAAGCACAAATTGTTGTAAGTCTTTGAGCATTCAGTGCCTTTCTCTTCACTAACTGAAATGAGAACCTGAGAAGAGCTAGCTGTTAGAATCAAAACAGGAATTCCTAAAGGTAAAATAGTTTTTTTTACTTTAAACTTAAATATATTCCCATCACTAACAACAAAAAAAATAAATAAAAAATCATTGTTTTGCTTCCAGAAATAGCGAGAGCTTATTAGTGAAGCTGGTTATGCAAAAGATGTGCTTGCCTGAGACTGATGCACAGTAACTGTGCATAATGGAGCTGAGGAAGTTGCCATATGGGGAAAAGTCATTGGAAGCCTGGCACTAGGTGTGAAGTTCTGCTGTCATATGATAACTGAGATGA
The DNA here is from genome assembly GCF_971803275.1 of Cyanistes caeruleus. Taxonomy (NCBI): domain Eukaryota; kingdom Metazoa; phylum Chordata; class Aves; order Passeriformes; family Paridae; genus Cyanistes; species Cyanistes caeruleus. Next base: position 38,424,485 of record NC_141701.1, read on the forward strand.
ATTACTTTTGGGAGAGAGTCTTGCAAGTAAAGGGTCAGAATTAATGATGCAAATAGTGGAAATCCTGGCAGGATTTAGTTCCTATTTAGAGAATTTGCTTTACTAAACCAGAATTAAGCTAGTGTAAAATCTTACATAGCTGCTGACTTTTAATTAATTAAGGCATAGATTTTTTTATGGTTATTAATGAAGTCATGTATATATATGCTTCATCTGTACTTGATACTAAGATTGTTTTAAAGTGATAAGTTGTGACTATATAGAACACTTGCTGCTAAAATTGTCAGTTTCAAATTAAAACTGCAATAAAATAATTTATGTCTAGCATTTGTTATACTTCAATGACAATAAATGTCTAGAATTAAATTGTTCTAATACAATGCTTAAGGATATTTTTGATTTAGGCTTGATGCTGTTCATAGCCCTTGAATCATTTTCATAAATTCTTGTAACAGAAACAACTCATGAAAAATACATAAATGTTGAGGTTTATAACCTTTTCCCCAAGCAGGATTTCCTGGGCAAATTGCATTTAATTACTTGAATATACTGGTCTCTAAATTTATTAAGCTACACATTCACATTTGGGAGTTAGGGATATGACCCTTCACGTAATCTTCTTCAGTGCTAAGTGTTTACCAATGTGGGACATCCCAACAAAGTCCAGGAACTACGATTAGATCCAAATCTGTTGAAGAAAATAAAAATAATCTGAAAATAAACATCCTCTGCATTGAGACCCTTGATGAAACCCTGCTTCCAATGAAGCTTGTGTATAGTGTAGAGAAACTAAACTTCCAGAGATCACATTGAGGTCAGGATTTCACCCTAGAATGATCTTTTGCCAAAGCAACTTATTTTCCAGTAATATCCTCAACCACAGAAATTTATTTATATTTTCAAACATAGGGTCTAACAGACATTTTTTTTCCTCTCTCTGACATGCTCTCTCTCTTTTTCACTGTCTCTCCATTTCTCTTTTTCCTTTTTGAATGGCTCCAAATATACATGAAAGAACATTTCCTACTGATGCCCCAGAAGAATGCTTTGGATAGCAAATCAGAGAACAGAAATACTGTATTTACATTAAACTAGCTAAGAACATGTACCTCTTGCAATATCAACCCCAACCTCCAAAAAACCAGCACCCCTCCACATCCTCAAAACATTTGATTTTCTTGTTGGGAAAACCAGCAGGTTGAGTAATAAGAGTGTTTTCTAAATAGAAATAATTTGGAGAAAGTGTATTGAAGTGCATTTGTTGCAAATCTGGAGTCCTGGATAACACTGAATCCTTACAGACTTTTGAAGTTCCTAAGTTAAATGAATCTCTATTAACGTCTGCCTCCTGAGAAAAAAAAATCAGATTGAAGCTATAGTCATTTGAAACTTTTTCAGCAAAATGTAGGATCAGATTGAGCTCAAGTATCTGCTCATGTTTTCATACTTACCCAATGCTTCAGTAAGGTTCCCCACATTTTACAAACTTTTTAGTTAACTTGGATAAAGTTTTGAGCAAACGTGGGGTTAATTATGACTTCATGTAGAAACCATGATAAACACTGTGGTTTTGTAGAATTTTGATTCAAAACCAGGCAAAACTCATGGGTTTTGGCTAAGCATCACTGAATTTCAGTTGTGTGCTAACCCAAAACTAGAAACAAAAATTGCCTCTGGTAATATTTTAAAAAAACCTAGGAAATTGAAACTGCACACAATTTAAAACACTGAGTTTAATACACTGCTATTTTCAGCTTGGCAAGCTGTCTCCTGACTTTCTATGAACACCTGGTGACAACTTTTCATGACAACAAATGAAGAGCAGTGTTGTTACAGGGTAGGTTTTTTCCCTTGTATCTTGAAGGTTGTGGGATTTTCCTGTTAATATCCAGACCTGTGACACACCAGCACAACGTGTGTTTGTCTCTTTGTGCTCAATATACAAACCTCTGGAAAAAGGGTTTCCCAAATTAAAGAGAAAAAAACCTTTTCTTGAGAAAAAAGGTTTCTCAAGGGGAAGGGAAGGGAAGGGAAGGGAAGGGAAGGGAAGGGAAGGGAAGGGAAGGGAAGGGAAGGGAAGGGAAGGGAAGGGAAGGGAAGGGAAGGGAAGGGAAGGGAAGGGAAGGGAAGGGAAGGGAAGGGAAGGGAAGGGAAGGGAAGGGAAGGGAAGGGAAGGGAAGGGAAGGGAAGGGAAGGGAAGGGAAGGGAAGGGAAGGGAAGGGAAGGGAAGGGAAGGGAAGGGAAGGGAAGGGAAGGGAAGGGAAGGGAAGGGAAGGGAAGGGAAGGGAAGGGAAGGGAAGGGAAGGGAAGGGAAGGGAAGGGAAAGATCTCAGCATTACCAGAACAATTCCTAATATTTAGTTTCACTACAACCATATCTGGAAGAATTTGCTCCAATAGAGCTCCTAGCTGGAGCTGTAATCAAGTCCATCTCTTATAAACAGACTGACTGACAAACTAACAAATAGCAAATGTTGGTGAGAGTGAGACTGGTGAAACCCAAAGAAATTATCCAGCACAAATAGAAAACTGAGATGTTACTTGCATATAGAAATTTTCTAGGAGAATCTAGAAATACAGCAGTCACATATCTCTTGAGCACATATTCAACTGGAATAAAATCCCATTTGGAATAGTATGCCTGACTCACATAAAGTTGGTATCTCTTTATCTATTCAGTAGCTCCACTTTCATATGATAGATGCTCTCACTTCAATGAAAAGCCTGTGCCATGCTTGTCTCGCTTAAGATCCTTCATAACATTAGAATTTATTTAAATTTTACTTGGTGTTTTCATATCTACAGTAGCAACATCTGCTTAAAATGCTCATTTTTTTAAAATATGCAGTGTTATTGCCGATATGTTCTCACTTCCTTCTTGCATAATGTTAAGAGCTGATTTGCTTTGTTTTGTTCTTCACTTTTCATGTAGTAAGAAAACATCAGTAGAGTTTTCTAGCAGCAAAATAAAGATGATAGGCTTTTGCAGGATATTGTTTTCATCTCTGTGGCTATGGCTTCATAGCACATTTTCACCTGGGGCAGCTATGAGGCATCTTTCTGTGTTCAAGAAACTTAATATAATGCCAGACTAGATCCTAAAATACACTTGCATTAGTGTCATGCTCTGCTAGGTTTAGCAAGCTCTGAATTTTTGACTGAAATTGTTGTTAAAGACCAGTTCAGCTGGGTATCCCTGTACAGCTTTATATGACATTGCAACCTCCTTCCAGCATTACAATCATTAATTACCTCCTGTCATAACCTGTTTCACATCATTGACATTATTGTAACTAAGTATATTCTAAAGACTATAACAAAAATTGAGACCTGTTGACTGAATCAATATTTTTATCAATTTAAGAAGTTCATTTTTCTTACTGGTTTTGACTAACACCAAAATAAACCATTCAGGGTCTAATAATTGTAGGAATGTAAGTATTGATGCAGGTTTGACAAAAGTAGTTAGTGGATGCCAATATAGCCGAGATGTGGTCTCTTAATCTTGAATCAGAAAAATAAACACATAATATTGGTGAGCTATGGTGTCAAAGGAAGGAGATGCATTCAAGACTGATTTCAAGAGCATTTTTTGCAGGAAACACTGGCATAATCCTCTTCCACCCTCTGATCTTACCACAAAGCCCCTTTTTGTTCCACTTACAACTTCATGCACGATATTCCATCACTACACAATATCAGAGTATTAGAAATGTGCTTCTGGCTGCCTCAATTAGGATCATATACCTTTTCCCCTCCTTGACACTTACACGTTTAAACAGTGACAAGCATTGGTCGTTTGCTGGGATTGCACATTGCTAATGCGTGTTTATGAAAAGTATCCAAGAAGAGGAGAAGATAAACAAAGGGGAAACAAAATAATCAAAGTGACGAAAACAACAGCAAAGACTTCAACCAGCTGAACTAGAGGAAAAGGATGTAAATATCCCAGTGGAGGAGCTCTGCAAGGGGTTGTATCTGTAGGAGGGAGAAATTAATTTATTTATAAAAGGATGTGTAAAATGTAAGATGCCAAATCATCTGCTTTTTTTCTCCCCACTGAAAAGCAAACTAACATGTTACTTGCCAAGTTTTTTATTTGCATGTGGATCTTAACCTTTTCCTATGTGTGCACTTCTTGATGTTTTGTAAATAACAAAAAAAATACCCCCCAAACCAAACAACAACAAAAACCTAACCAGGAATGAAAATGTTATTTCTTCTGTACCCTCTTTTTACTAGAGAAACAGGCTTGTCTCAATTTAAAGGTATTCCATATAACTATCTAATAATGTTTATGAGATAACAAAGAGAAGTTGGATTCAGACCTTGTTCTACTCTCAAGGAGCATTATCAGAAAAGAAAAACAAAACTCAAAAGCATATTGACCACCCACAACTGCAGCCTCTGATTCCAGTGACCACACTCTCCTTCCTCCTCCTAACCCCAAGGAGGGGAGGCAAGGGGACAAAAGTAGGCACATGTTAGCTTTGTTCTGGTTTGCTTGATGGACAACTCAACTTCAGATCCTGAGCATTCAACCTCAGCTTTGCAATGATCATGCATTTCAAGAGTAATCACCGCTCTTGGGTTTTTGAGTCTTTGATCTAGGACAGCTTAAGAGTTTAAAATCTCTTCAACTTCAGCCCAGAAATTGCTACAGTTCAGCCTATGTTTTCTATAGCTGACCTCTGCCAGCAGCAGTTGAAGGGAATTCAGAGAGCCTGGCTCTTTCCATAAATCATTCCTCTGGTATTCACTTAGCACTCACAGCCATGACTTTATGGATGTTAGAGGATGCACCTTTGTCTGGTCCCTCACTGTCTCTTTGTGTTACTCAGCCCCTTGTTGAACCTGTGGGAGATTGTGTCTTACACTCTCTCAGCAATGAGAATATTAGGTTTTATTTCAGAGTGACACACTTCTCTGCTGAGAAAACCAAACACAAGACTCACCTAAAAATTGACTCATCCAAAAATAGAGGGCCCCAAGTTGTTTCTAGTCACTTAAACAGTGAAAGAACATGAAATATGCACTGAAAATAAAGTGCCTGAAGTCTGGGGTCAGTCCTTTTAAATGAATTTGTGTGCAGCTCAGCATAATGCTCAGGCCCACAAATCTCAGTCTTTCCTTCCTTCACTATAAACACCAAGACAGTTTTCTGGGTCCATGTTTCAAGCCAGACAAATAAATTCTCCTGAGGACTGAAGGACCAACAAAAGCCACCTTGCCTTTACATCTGCTTTTCCTTTGTTTTGACTTTTAACATACATACAGCAGTAATGTGTCATTTTTAAGGACACATTAATCCAAAAGATGCAATGAAATGAAGGAATTCACTTCATCTATCTTTTTGGGAGAGAAAAAACAGTCAAAATACACTTAAAACAGTAATTCTCAAAGCTGTATTTTCTGACCCTCCTTCTTTCTAGAAAGTGTGATGTGCTTGAGCCCTTCCCTCTCATCAAATACACATATACCCCATGGCCTTTTCTGCTCCAGATCCTGCTTGTTCCAGCCCTTTGCAGACAACCTCTGCAACTGTGAGCCCATCCAACTTAACTCTGTCAATTCCTACATTCCAGTTTAGCTTTTTCTGGCTGCCTCATTAGCCTTGAACTCCCTCTGCAACCATCACCAGCTTTGCTCAAAATACTAAAGAGAAAAATCTCTTTATCCTTCACCCACCCCAGCTTCTCGTAGCTTGGTTCCTGGCTTGCTTTGGCTCCTACTGGAAGGATGAATTGAATTAAAATGCATTAATATCTCCCTCCTGCCCAAGCTCAGTGTTGTTTACCATTTTATTGGGAATGAAAAAAGTTTGAGCTTGCAGGCAGCCAGCCACTGCCTCACACGCCCAGCATGGTTCAGTCCGAGGCACTGCCTTCAACTGCCCTCAATTCCCACCACCATTGTGCCTGCTAGAATAATAGGGAACATAAATATTATGTTCCCTATAAGGCTCCCAGGTAGGAGGGAACTACTGCATTGGAGGAGAGGAGAAAAGGTGAGCAAACAGAATGAAGAGAGAAAAAAGACAAAAGACAGATGAAATTTTTTGGTGAGGACTCATCCTGCAGTTTGAGTTCCCCCAGGAGCTTCTGACTTGTTTCACCAGTCAGAAACCAGCTGGCTTGAAATATGTGTAGAAGGTAATTATCAACGAAAAGAAGGTACAATAAAAAAGAACAAATCTTTAAGGAGAAAATACAGCCAAAAAGTTAAAAATCCTCAAACAGAAATACTAAAAAATCTGACTAGTTTAGACTTAAATTTAAAGATGGAAATTACTGTGACTCAGACATGAATGGGAGAATATAAATAGTGTTGGTGGGAGATTTTTCATATGTTCTATTATGAGCTATTTATGTTTCATTTGATACATGAATGAGATGTTTTATTTTATCATAATAACACCCCTGATTGAATACATTTGTCCTCAAGGCTTGCGTAGTAGAAGGCAAGAATGTGATTTGTACTCTGCAGCTTTCAGTCCCTGCCATTACGGCTTGTGCCCCTTCACATCCAGCAAAACAGAAGGCAAGAAGAATTGGCATCAGATCTGAGATGCTTCATGGCCAGCAGAAAGTGCACACCATCGGGTTGAAGTCCAGCTGTTGTTTCAGTCATTCTGTGACATCAGATATAACACTCATCCTCTCAGAAAAATGACCATGCTTTTGGAATTAATTTCCCTCCTGGCGGCACTTCTCAAACAGGGCAAAAGCCTGACAGAAATAACCAATGGGGCTCAGCAGCAGCCAGGAGCAGATTATGGGACAAAAAGAGTCAAAAGAGGAGAAGCACATGCAATAGCAGTCCAAATATCCTCTCACATCTGCTGGCATGGTCTGCTTTAGAGACATTTGAGCTGCAGAATGCAGCTGAACTTCAATCTGCAAATAGCCTTGTGTGTGCAAGGATAACAGTGAACAAATGTTGCTTTACTGTGGGTTTATCAAACATCATGAACACTCTGCTGTGAAGGAGGAGAGTTTTTCTCATCTACAGTCAGAGGAAGTTCATCATAGCACCCTTTATCTTCTGCTAAAGCGTTGAGTTTTAGCTGCTGTTACAAGATGGTTGGCAGGGTTGGACCATTTGGCTTTCTGTAAAAAAATCTGATATCCTCTTCAGGGGAATTTTCCACACATGGAAGTGGTTGCTCTCAATGAGAGCAAACCAGACACACAGGAAGCTGTGTGAGTGCAAAGAGCTCATGTAGTGCTGTATGCCCAGAAAAATTCCCTCGGCATCTGGTGGTCTATAGCTCAGGCAGTCCTGGAGATGGGGGTCTTTGAATTTAGTAGTCTCCAGAAGCCTTTCCTTACAGGAATGTCCCTAATCATTTTTTGAACTAATGTGAGCTTTTACAGTCCACATCACAGGAAGGAGTTTCATAGTTCAACTGCTCATTTTGTGAAAAATACTCATCTTGACTCCCTGAGCTTGGTTCCTACCAGCTTTGTAAGACAACTGCAGTCCAAACAGAGAAATAGACCGTGAGTCATTATCCCCAGCTTTTCCAGCAGTTTTCATAGGTTTTGGTCATCTTTCCCCAGGATGAAGAGAAGGATCATACTATATCCTGACAAATTTGATAATTTTTTCCTGCTTCCATACTTCTCCTCTAATCTTGATATTTTCTTCCTGAAAGCCTGAGTGAGCAGAGAGGACCACACAGTGTCCAAAACTTCAGTGCACCATGGAGTTATAAAGTAACCTACAGTTGTTCTCTAATTGCAACCTATTCCTCTCCTTCCCACCATTCTTTTTGGTTTGTTTTGCTTTGAGTTGCTAGTGTCTTTAACAGATTTATCTATTCATAACCCCAAATCTTGTTTATGCATTAAAACTGTCAGGTCAGACTCTTTTGCTGGGTGAGTAGTGCTGGAATTCTTCCTCCCCCCTGTGAACAACTTAAATCTCTGTTTATTCAAATAGTACAGGTCTCCATTTCTCAGGCAAAGAAGTAATTTCTTTTTAGACATAAAGAAAATTATGTGTACTAATAAGAAACACAATCAATCCTATGTAAATGAGTGCAAAGGGGAACATTTAGCACTGCTGTTGCTTGTCTTTGTGCCTCTCTAGGAAAATTAGCCTTCAGGATCAAATTCTGATGCATAAAGACTATAAAATTTTTGCCCAGGGCAGAAAATTTTTTACCCAGCACCTAAAGGGCACTGTCTATATACATATATATATATCTGTGTGTATATATATATATATCTGTGTGTATATATATATATATATATATATATATATTTATCCCACATTATAAAATAGGACAGAATAAGGTGAGATGTTAACGTCAATATAAGATAGGAATTTTTTAAGACACCACTGGAAATACCTACAAAGTTCCTCTATGGCCAAAAGTATTATCATCAGTACAGCACAGCAAATCCCATCTGTGCAAGAAACCCTAAATCAGAGCAACAGCTGCTCAGTTTAAGGTTGCATATCAATATTACAAGACTGAGTATAAGACTAAATATAAGAAATGTGGAGTATCTGTTAAAGAGGAGTATAAAGGAAAGAGGCACCCAGATTACTTTCAGCTATTTAGTGAATTCCTATCCTACATCCATATTGTCTTTCTCAGCAATTGATAGACTTGTCTTTTAATATTTTGTTATCTCAAATTGCAAAAGTGCTTCCCATTGTTTAAATTTTCCAACCCAAAGAAGATCATGTCATGGAGTGTCCTCTAACGTTTTTATTGAGTCCTTATACTCTCACACTATCATTACCACCCAGAAATTAGGTGATTTGAGCTGCAAGAATGAATCAGGACACTGTTTTATCAGGGTTTTATTCTGTGGCAGCTGGGCTGAAAGCTGAGATGAAATGATCTGATACACAAAAACATGAAATACACCAGTGAATTACCAAAGAAATGAAAACAACCTGGTACATGTGGAAGATGTCCCTGCCTACGTCAATGTGTCGGAATGAGGTGATTTTAAGGTCTCTTCCTACCAAAATCTTCTAAGATTTTATGATTTCATGCTTACATTTTAGCAGAAGTTGAGGAAAAGCTCATTATTTTAGCAGCAGTATTTCAAAACACACATTTAAAAAATTAATTCAAGGACAGCAAGGAAAAACTAGTCTATATTATGCTTCCCACATTATTTAAATAATATGACTACTTTAATAGCAGTTCTCTTCCCTTTCTCTTTTCTCTATTTCATTTTCTTTAATATTCTTTAATGCATTTGCTTGGCTGAGCAAAAAAATACACCAAATTGAATATAGCAACCAACAAAACTGTCAAGTGAGAGCCACAATAATTTCTGTCCAAAAACTTACTTTTCACCTTCACACCATCTAAAGAGCATAGGAACACCTGAGAAATCTTTATAGGAAGGTCTCAGAGAGATTATGGAGGACAGGGAAAGGGGCCAAATGAAAATCTGTGCATCTGCCATCCATCAGAAACACGTGTTTCAGTTGGCTGTAATAGATGGCTAAGCACACATCTAGAGAAATGATCACGCCTCATAAACCCCCAAACTGAAAAGCTGCATAAGATATAAAATAATTTGATACTGGTATATGCATTTTTTACTGTCTAGAACTCATTGTAAATCATCATGCTGCGCGCACTGAGAAATGAATGGTGTTCAAGGTGAGAACTTGTAGACGTTAATTTGATACTGTATCTAAAATATTGCACCCTCATCGCCATTAACTGATCTATAAAAGGACTGAGTAGTTCAGCCAAATAACCTTGGTTAACTATCACAAATTATTGTTCATTCACTCATCTTATGGCCGAAGCTGAGTATCTTGCTAAAGATCTTTAATTTGCAAGAACTCTGCAGATCCCATGTAAAAGGCCGTTCCATGGAATTTAGAAAATTACTTCTATGCTTATGAAAAACTGTAAGATTGCTTTAACTAGCGTGTGGAAGGACTTTTATTTGGTCTCAACTAAAAGGAAATGAGAAGACATGGAGACAGATAGTCATCAGCTCCTCAGTCTACAAAAGGTCTGTTAGTCCATTTACCAGCCATAAAACCCACCAGCATGGCTGGATATGTGGGGCAGGACATAGCGCTGCTGACTTTCCATTTTGGCTTCTTCCACCACTAACATTCTTCCTGGTTAGCAAATAAAATAGACAACCAGTCTCCAGGCTGACAATCCCAACATCAAGGAGGCTTTGGGGTATGGCCTCCATCTCCGTTCTCTCTCTGTTTCCATGGGAGGGAGTAATAACTGGATGTGTAGTAGCAGACTGTGTTGGAATGGCAGTGCTTATTTACTTAAGGTAGACAGCTCCTGGTGTGCATCAAAAATTTGAAAGGTTGTGTTTAAATCACGGAATCATAGAAATGCTTGGGTTGGAAGGGACCCTCAACATCTTCGGCTTCCAACCACCCTGCTGTGGCCAGGGACACCTTCCACTCCTCCAGGTTGCTCAAAGCCCCATCCAGCCTGGCATGGAACACTTCCAGGGATGGGGCATCCACAACATCTTTGGCCAACCTATTCCAGTGCCTTACCACCTCCACAGTAAAGAATTGTTTCCTAATATCTAAGAGAAAGGTACTTTCTTTCAGTTTGAATCCTTTCCCCCTTGTCCTGTCGTATAAATAGTCTCTCTTCCAATGGAGAAATACTGGGAGGGAGAGAGGAGGGGGAAATTAAAGGAAAGGAGAGAACAGATAATCAGCAACACATGTCACGACAGTAGGGATGGATGAAGAGGATCATTTATTTATTTATGTTTATTTATGAATGTTGGGATGAAGAGAGTATTAGAAGAACAGTAACATTTCCAAGATCTGGACTTGTAGGACTATGAAATGAAAAGTTTCAAAGGACTTTTACAATTGCATCACACAGTAGATTGAGCACAGTAGTTAAAGTAGCAAAAGGACAAGATGATTTATATACTGCAGATCAAGAAAAGACAGTGTAACAAATGGCAAGTTTTGGCAAATGTCTTTGATATTCAGAAAGGACAAAAATAGTGGTGTTAGAGGACAAATAGTTCATGTTGCTCTGAGTTCTAGCAAATAGTCACTGGACTATGAGCTGAGCTCACTGTGGTGAAAATGGCTTTCCTTTTCTGGTGATAACTGAAATAACTTGGTTTTCCCCATTGCATTTACTTCTTGGTCTTCTTATCCTCCCTGTAGAAAATCACATCCCCACAAAAATGAGATGTTTTTTCACTGTCTCCCAGCACTGACACACCGGGAAAATAAGCTGTCACACAAGCAAAAATCATAACAAAGAGACAGAGCCAGATTCAGCAAAAGATTCCACAGAAAGCAGAAGTGTGTGAAAGCACTTGCTTGGCTCCATTTTTCAACTGACATAAAGTTGTCCATCTTGGAAAACAGAATTCATGAGAAATCCAGACCATGCTTGGGAGGGAACACTTCAAGGAAATAAAAAAGGACTTTCCTCATCAGGAAGCAATTTTGGCCTGGGGACTGGTTGACTGAAAACTGCAAACCTGAGCAAATCTGGTGGAATAAAGTTTGTACAAAGAGGAAAGGAGTAAGGAAATACACAAAAATATGTTGCATCCTGGGTCAGCAATTTTTGTGAGCTGGGATTAAGCTGACTTCATACCCTATATGCCTCTGTTATGCATGATCCATGGAGGGAGCAAATGTGCTGCATCCCTGACTGAGGCTTTTGTTGTATTTTTGCAGAAGCAACAGCTGCTCAATCTGCCAACCCTGCTGCTGTGTGATTCTACCCTTGGGGACTCATGACAATGGTAAAAAAATCAAAATAGCATGCCCTAGACTGCTTTGTGAAGAAGGCACTGCTTGTGGGACGGAGTGCAGGATTACAAAACAGGGGACCTACCCTTTAGTGCATGGTGAATCACAGCTGATCCCACCACAACTGGCAAAAAATTTGCACTTCTCTTTCCCTCCCCCCTCTTTGATACCATACAGATCCTCTGTTTGTCTGGTGTTAACAAAAACAAGACCCCAGGTCATGCGAGGAACCAAGACCTTCATGTAATGGGAATGATAGATAAAGTCCTGGTGTGAACAAAGGACAAAGCAGATACTTTGTTTCAGTAAAAAATAGCAATTATTCTTGTGTTTCTTAACCACATATTTCTATCCCTCCTTTTCCTTTATTTCTTTCTTTTATTTTTTATTTTAATTTCAAGTGAGCTTCCAAGCTAGTGGTTATTGCTTTCCCAGTAGTGTCTGGTTCTGCCTGATAACATCAAGCTTTGTAAAACAATGTAGTATTGTCTGCAGTCCCTGCTATTATAGTAAGTTAACAGTTACTGTAAACAGAAGGGCTCTTCGTAGAGAAGATGAACCAAAGATATATTTTGAATTAAGCACAAAGCAAACACTCCAGCTGGCAAGCATTGCAGGAATAGTTCATTCTTTCAAAAAACTGCATTGGGTTTGCCCTGCCAATAGTATACACAGAGTCATTGTTTCAGTCTCAGCAAGAGGGTTATTTATACACTTTGAATGCATACTGCTCTCTCTTAAACTTCACAGAAGCAATCCATTAACAATCATACTAAAAGTATGAGGGTTTGTCCTAATGTTTGAGGTTCATTTTCTCTGGTGGGTGCCACTAAAGCTCATTTTAAACAGGTCTTGAGGACAGAGGGGAATATTAGGTCACACAGTCAGATCTATTGTATATCATAGTCCATAAAATTTAGTCCAGCTACTTCTGTATGGAGCCCAATGGCTGACATTTGGCTCAAGTGTGTGCCTGGAAGGTTTGCAGCCTTGAATCTACCACTTTCTGATGTAACTGGTTCCAGCAGAAATCAGCCTCACTATTAAACATTTGTATTGTACTTCAATTTGATTTTCTTTGGCTTTGATTTCCATGCTTAGATTCCCATTGTGCTTTTCTCTGATCCTTTAAAAAGCCCTTTAATAGCTGCTATTTCTTTACCATCCAAGAATCCTGAACCATCTGAATGCCATGTATTTTTGGTTCATTGGTACTTCTGAATAAAGCCAGGAGAGGAAAAGAAAAAAGAGAAAAAAAAATTATTTATCTTGTTTGGGTTTCTTTTTTTTTTTAATAAAAGTTATTTCAGTTTAAATGGTAACGTCTTGCTGTTCAAATTTGTTGTTTCTACTTGAAAAAAAACTTTCAGCAAATTTCAACTTTGGAAAAAGGTGTCTATGAGGAAACACCTGCCCAAAATGACCCCCAAAACCCGGAAGGAAGTTCAGTAAAATTCATGTTAATTTTTATCCAGTCTACATTTCTTGTTAGAATGATTCCATAAACTAAGTAGCATTTACATGTGACAAGCACTTCAATTTTTAATATTATTTAGTATTATGATGGCTTTCCTAAAGTGTACCTGCTACAAAGCCTCTGCCATTCTTCTTAACTGAATATATTTGATGTGGAACATGAAATAACCATTACCATAACATAGAAACATTAGCTGTCTTTACTGTTTCACCAGAATTAAATGTCTTTTCAGTGCACCAGGAAGGGTTTTTCATGAGGGTGTTACTCTCCGTTTCTTGAATTAGGATTGTGTAAAGGTTAACTACACCTTCAATCCAAAAAAGTTGACTAGGCAATGGATCTTACAAAAATACAAGTATTTGAATATGTAGGAATGTCTGTCCTCTCTGTATAGTCCTCTCACACAGTACTAATGCATCAATAACTAGGCAGAAAAATATAAGATGAAATTTACTATTAATTATCTCTAAAAAGATAGCTCCCTGTGATATGCAGACAAGACCACCATTAAGCAAATATTTATATTCCAGAAGATATCAATTTTCCATGCTTCTGATCTCATTTTCATATGTGTTGCACAAGCCTCTATGAATGCTCATCCTTGGCTTCCCATTCTTGCTTTCATTTAGGAGCACAAATCTAACCAGCATCAAGGGAGTATTGAAGGGCAAAATAGTCTCTAAAATTCTATCAATGGCATCTATGCAATTTTAATGGAAATGTAAAGAGAAATTGCCACCTTTTCTGCCCTCATTACACAAATAATGATATTTTCACCTCCATTGAGCTGTAAGTATGCCTTGCTATTGGCATTACATCCAACATTAGCATTCCTTCACTTACTAAGGTGATGATGATGCACAACTAGTGAAACTTTCATTTTAGCCAGCATCAGCACATTGCAATCAATACAGTATTATGCCTTCTGTGATCCTAATAATTTTACTACTGAACATAATTGGCAATCAACAAAATTAGAATGATCACTAGACAGTAGGGATCCTCATACACTCTAAAGTATTTGCTTTAGTATCAGTGAAAAAGTGGGAAACCTGCCAAGAGTTTTCTGGCTGGCAAGTCCTTGAAGGCTTATGAAACTTCCCAGACTCCTCATTTTTCAAGAAAAAAAAGGCAGTTTTGAAAAGTTAAAAAGACTGCAGGCTTTTTGGAGCCTTGTGATAACTTTTAGAGGGAGCAATTCCCTATCAGGTAAAGTCACACAGAGAAATTTCCAGGCAGCTTTCCTAGGCCAGGTAAAAGCCTTCACTGTACAGATCTCAGCTCTGCCATCCTCTGACAAGCAGCCAGGTTCTCTTATGCTTCATTAGAGATGGAACCACCAGACTTGCCCACCTGTGTTTCTTAGGAAAGACAGCCTTTGCCACCTGATGGTGACATTAAACAAGCCTGATGTTTCACCAGATTGAGGAATATTTTCAGTGGAGAATAAAATCTTAATGATGATATTACATCACATTCTTTAATTACAGATTTTAGCATGTAATCTCTTTTCTGTAGCAAATAAAATTGTTGAGCAATGGAAAATGATGCTTCAAGAAGGAGAATAGATAAGTCTATGAAAACAAACAGATGACTTTAAAATGTAGGAAAAGGTTTACTTGCAAGTCTCATGCTCTCTAACGTATCTACAGGTTTATGAGCTTAATCTGCTTAATAACAAAATAGAAACAGGATTCCCTAAACTCAGATGTACATTTTGGCTTTATTTAGCAGGTTACATGTAACATCACCTGCTGTCTTTTTTTCAACAGAATGAAGCACCTGAATACACTCTACCAGCCCTTGAATGATCAAAAGTTTTTCTTATAGTCTTATGAACTGGATGCAGGAATCCTTGAACCTGGAAAATTCCAAGACCTCACAGATGCCAAAGAGAGCTTGAAAAGCTGAATGAAAAGATTTCAGCCACAGGAAGGGAAATAAGAACAAATTTACTTCCATCCCACCCCAAATAATCTTACTGAGAGAACTGTAGTAGTTTGTTTGGCTTTTTAGAATACTGGATGGCAGCAGTACAATGCAGCACTAGGAAATGCCTCTCTGCTCTTGCATCTGGATAAGGCAAGCAACTGAGCAGGCGAGCCAACATTTCTTCTATCTCTTACTTTAGCTGAAACAAGACTCTGGCATGGCAAATTGAAGTCCCATTGAAACAGAGCCACTGTGAAAGTACAGAGGAAATCCAGTCTCAGACTAGTTCTGACACTGTAGAGCTTTCACTTTTTACGTAAGATTTTAGATAAAGTGTTTTTACCTTATAAATAGAGAGGAAGAGACACAAGGGAGACACAAGAACACTTTAGTTATTTCTAAGTAGTTCCTTTTCCTCTTCTTTGTTTTCCTGATGCACTCCCCCGGTACCAGGCTGTCAGTAACACTCAGGCTTTTGCTCTGCAGTCAGATATGCTGTGCAGCACTGCAGTGCATGAAGGCTTTTGAATTAGTGCCCGAGTCGAGAGGTGACCCAGGAGCAAGTTGTTCAAGTCTAATCTCCCTTCCTTGCAACGTGCTAGTCCTTCTGGATAAATTGCTTTCACAGTCCAAAAGTAATTTAGTCAATTAAGAGCTAATTTTCCCTTGGCTAAAGTCTTTAAAGTCTTTTTCATGTGGTCCATTATGGCCTGCCAAGTATGATGGCAAAACCAGCAAAGTCATTATCCTCACAGCAGTGGAAGCTGCGAGGAAGGGCATTGCAAAGCAGTGTCCAGTGACCATGTATGCTGTGCCACGAGTTCCAGTGGGATGGGACAATTCCCCCAGGAACAGGTGGCAAGCCTGTGTACCTTTCAGATCTGATAAATACCACTGCTCTTTTTCCTCCTGTTGTTAACCAGTAAGAAATTGCTTTACTGAAGATAAATGCACGCAGTGAAACTATTTAGATAGCAGCAGTTGATAATTTACTCGAACAGATTCTGTGAAAAAGACAGAAAAAAATCAATGGGGATATCTCTGGTGTATTGATTAGCAGATGGAAATTCATATTATCAGAGATACAAAGTAATTTAAGCAAAGGAGTGAGAATTGAAATGGATTGGTAGCATTAGTTAAGCTGGACAGCATGATGCAAGAAGAAAAATGAATTTTGAGCTCTTTAAAGGAAGCAGCTATGAATGTTCTAATTTCAAAGTAGAAATAAATGGGAATGTAAAAAAAAAAAAAAAAATTCAGTAAGTACTTAAAATTGCTTCAGCTTCCTGGAACAGAATTACTAAAATGAGGACAGAGAGTGGAGGCCTTAGGAAAAAATTGTCTTATGGTGGCTGCAACCAGTATCAGAGTGGTCCAAATATGCTGGGCCAGTCTGCTCTGGTGAGCCCCAGCTGGGATGCCCTGAGCAGGTGATGGGCTGACAAGCCAGTGCAGGTGAAGCTGGGAAGTGCAAACAGCAGGTAGCTGGTCCCTGCCAAGTGGGGTCCACGCTGCAGATGCTGGGTGCTGCATTCCTCCTGTGAGAAACTTCACTTCCCCTGGTGAAGGAATCCATAAACCTCCACTTTAAAAGGGAAATATTCTGAAATCCCCTCTCGAGGGGTTACCCCGTAGAAATATGACAATCTGATAAACAGAGCTCTGATGAAATATGGTCCACATCTGTAGTCATTTTATTGTTGACCAAATGTGCAGCCTGGAGTTTGTATTTGCTAGAGCTAAGATAATAACAGGCCTGAGAACTCCCAGCGGTTGTTTGCTTTGATTTGCAGAATGTTGGTTACACCACATTATAATCAAAAATTGAGTATATCCGCTGGTAAAAATCTCATGAGGTACAAAAACAAAGCTTCTGCCAATATTGTTTTATATTAAAAAAAGGGGAGGGGGGGGGATTAACAGATTTTTTATGAGATAGTGAGGGTTTTGTTTTGTTGGTGTTGTTTTTTTTCTTTTTTTTGCTGAAACATCCTATGGCCTGTGCTAGGACTCATTAAAAAAAAATAAAAATTAAGACAATCATCTACAATATGCTTATCACCTTGTTATCTATGATTCAGATCTCTTAAAAAATGTATCAAGAATGTATGTACTGCTTCCAGAAGTTAAATAAAAGCAATGTTGTTTGAGGTAAAGACGAAAAGAAAGTCCATTCCACAGTGTAGATTGATCAGAGGATCAAGGTATGAGCACCAGGCAATTTCAGTGGCTGAAAGAGTAAAATCTACAGAAATGGGCAATGGGAGATTTACTTTCCTAGCTATCCATCTGTTCAAAAAGCAACAGCGACCCAATTGACAAGGTGCTCACCCTATTTCTTTTTTAAGGGGGTTTAGAAGTTGCTGTAAGTGCAGGCAAATTTTAAATTCAATTACAACTAGAGGAGGCTGAAAATCTGATGGTGAAATGTAGGTAGAAGAGGCCTTAGCAGGAGTTAATTAATATGAGGAAGAAACACACATAAACAGCAGAATAAGGACCTGGGATTCCAACAAAGTATTCACGGTGTCTGGAATGCCACTTGATGGCCATTCTTGAATTGTGTGCTCAAAAGGAGCAAAACAAACAAAGGATAAATAGAAAGCAATAAGGTTAAACTGTTACACTAAATTATGAGGGTAATTCTTCCCCTGAGGAAAAAGAAAAACCCCATGGTAAATGCCAAAAGCAACGGTGAAAGTAGGGTATACAATAAAGGATGCCTGTAAACAAAATAGCATTACAAAAATTTAACAAAAGGTCTCAAACAAACAGAAAAGCTCAAGGGTTTTTGTCTTGCTTTGCCTTGCTTCTTTTTAGAATTCAATATACTAGAAACAGCAAGGCAAAAAGTAAGGGTTCAGAAAATACAAGAAACACAGAGAAGGACCTCAAAGAAAATCTGGTACTTCACAAAAGAGCTCAGAAGTCAGGTAGTAAAGTGAAAGCTGAAGTACTGAGTGCCTGCTTTTTTTCAGGCTGCAGGAGGGAGATTAGTCTTCACCAGACACTGAAAGAAAGTAAATAGGGAAATGGGACAGCACAGAGCAGAGCAGGGTAAAGAGTAAATTAAAGAATGTTTAGACCGTACAGATGTATTTGAGTCAGCAGTGCCTGACAAAATCCATGTCAGTGTACTTAAGGAACAAAGCAGCTGACAAAGATCTGAGATCCCACACAGACCAGGGGAGGTATGGGAGGACATAGTCTGAAAAGAAGGAAAAGGACAGAAATTCTAGGGCAATCAGTCAAAATTTTTTTACCCAAGAGAATTTTTACCAAAACCCAATGCTTCTACAGACACCTAGAGAGTAATGAGGCACAGAAACGAAGTTGCCTACAGTTCACTTCAAACTGCAGGGCACATCACACTGAGAGCTGCAGGAGGTCTCTGCTTCTTAACACTCACTTTATGTTTCTCTTTTAGAACTTAGTGCTCCAATAAAGAATATGTATCTGAACTACCTGAGAAAAAGCAGGCTCAGGAGCATTGTCAGGATCCAAATTCAACTCATTCTTGATGAATCCAGGGATGGGTAGTCTGGAATATTTCAGATTAATTTGAATGAAGGTAGGTTCAAAAAGCTATGTTGCTTGAAGAGAAATCAAATACACAAAATGTGGAATAACAAGCTGAGAAAAATCTTACAGGGAAACAAAAAAAAAAATAAAATCAAAAAACTGTGGCAGCTACAGAACTTATCTCCTAGAATGGAGAGGAATTCCAACCAGCCCAAGATCTTGTTAATGCCTTGCTAAAATTTAATCATGTGTGTAATTTAAGCATATATGTAGGAAGGAGATTGAAAATGTAGGCCAGGACAGTAGTGCTGTGAAGATATAGAAGTCTCCATGATATATGAACATGGAGAAATGCTACAGAGCTTTATTGAAGAAGAGATCTCTCAGGGGTGTTTAGAAGCACATCTTGGTGTAGCAGCTCCTTCAGCTACTATTCAATCAATTCAGTAAGTGCAGGTAGTCTCTTCCATGACAGACCAAGAAAATTAATTTAAGCCATTACATTTGAAATACTTCTGCATTGGAAACATTTTCTGAAAGGGTTAAAGAGCATAAGCTACTGGCTTCAGGTAGTAAGCAGGTTAGAACCTGCAGCATGGGTATTTTTCAGAATCTGCTGTGACACTATATATCCACGTAGTTTGACTTGGTGCCCACTAAGAGATCTCTGAATAGAAGATGCTGTAATTATGTTATGCTGGTACCCAGGATGGAGATCTCAGTCTCCATCCCAAATACACGTAATAATACAAATAATTACCTGAAATTCAATATAAGGGCATGTGTAAGGAAAAAACCCCTAAACACCTTATTCTGAGAGGTATTAGCAGAAGTGTCACTTGCAGGACCCCCAAAACAACTCTTCTGCTCTGCTGCCTGCTTTAGGAACCTGAGAAGATCGGCAAGTTCCATTGCGGGTTGTGCACCACCTCTCAGCAAGTACATAACAAATCTGAGAATAAGGAGGAGAGAAACAAGTATGAAAAGGAGATTGGAGGAATGAAGTTTTGGGGAACACAGAGATGTTTGGGAAAGCAATTGCACCATTTTCTTCCCATGCGCAAAATGCTTTAAAGACAACAACGGAGATTAGTTGTTCTGGCAACAAGGGGAGGGGAGAGGAAGGGAAGGGAGGGGAGCTCCCTTCTTCACATTTCTACCTGCTTTATCTTTTTCCTCTCTGTTTCCCATAAACTTTTCTCTCTTGCCTTACCATCTTTTTCCAATTTTTTCCCTTTTTTTTTTCTTTTTTTTTAATTTTTTTTTTTCTTCCCAGAATGAGACCCTACATTTCCAAGTCACATTTTGATTTTCTGGTTGTGGTGGGTTTTCTCTCCTGTGGCTCTGCACATATTTTCACTGCAGAGCTCTTTTGCCAAGGAAAACATGGACTTCTCTGAACTGCTCAGCGCTAGAAAAGACCAGGCTAAGGAGAAGCATGATGCTGAAAGGGAGGATGACTGGAAAGTGTTCCTTAACGTGTAATATACCTGATTCAAGCAGGAAACTTGGCAGACCTGACCAAGGAAAAGCAGGACCAGACTGCCTAACATCTGCTCAGAATTACCTATGGGCCAGCAATCAAGAGGTGCTAATACCCAGCACACACTCTTTATTTCTTTTCAGCAAAAAATGCGTTCAAACCCTTTCAAGGACACCCTTGGTGCTGTGTCTTCCCACCAAGGCAAACAACAGGTCACTAATTGGATCACCTTCTTGGAGGTCTGATGTATGCATTGATGTGACCATTCTAGGAATTTCAGCCTGAAGGAGGAATTTAAAGAAAGAAAAAAAATCATTTGAAGAGTGGTGTTGCATCCAGAGGAAAAAAAAAAAAAAAAAAGCAAGAGTCTAAGAAAAAAAACAACAAGTGAGGAATAGGTACTATTAACAATGAAAGAAATCAGATATGCTATTACAGAACAGTTCAAATGGTCAGATAAAAGGCTGATTATGTGGTGTCTTAGAATGAGCCACCATGTAATTTTGATCATTACCAGCCTCTTTCTGTCACAGCAGATAATTACTACTTGTGAGACGTGACCAGAATACTTGGTGACAAACATATCTGCAGTCCAGACTTCAATTTCAATCTTAAAGTGATCTGTTTTTAAAAATCACATGTCATTCATTTCACAGAGTGCTTGGACAAAGGAAGTCAGCCAGTTAGATGCCTACAGTGAAACTACTCCCTGCAACTCCAATTCTTCCTGCAGCCAGACAGAGAAAGCCTCACAAGGAACTGCAGCTCATCATACCGTCAAGTGGCTGTCCTGCACATAACAAGGCAATCAATTCTTCTTTTGCAGGTACAAAAGTGATTGATGACCCAAAGGAGAGCTGGAGAATGTCTTAAAATGCATAGTCTGGGGTGATCTCTGCACACTGACCATGAGCATTTTCTTTGTTCTCTCACGTTAAACAGATGCATAAACAGGTGTCAGAAACTGAAACAAGACAATTTTTAAGATAGTTCCTTGGATCTAGGATTAAAAGAATACATATTGAAAATAAGCATTAGGCTTATTTTCAGCCTTAAGATGAAACAGGGGAGATTCAGATTAGATATTAGAATTTATTTTTTTTCACTGTTAGGGTGGTCAGACACTGGAATTGGCTGCCCAGGGAGATGGTAGAATCACCATCCCTGGAGGCATTTAAGAGGCATTTAGATCTGGCACTGCATGATGTGGTTTAGGGGTTTAGGGGTTACAGTAATAGTGCTGAATTGATGGACAGACTTGATAATCTTAAAGGTATCTTCCATGGAACTTGGTGGTTCTATGAATAATGCAGGCATTTGTCAATAGACCACTACTTCTACTGGAGCAGAAAAAAAAAGAGGCAAGGAAAAACTAAAACACACTCTGAGTGCATTTTGAATGCAGCGTTGATGGAGAAAGGAGAAACAGGTCCTCCTAAGAGCAGTCTCCTAGTTTATTTTCCATAAATCTGTTGGGCAACTTGAATCAATAGAGTCTTCTGGAACACTTGAGGGCTATTAGAACCCTTTTCCATCATATACTGTTTTATAAAAGCTCAGTTTATTCAGGCTGAGTGTGTCCATTTGCATATCTATCCTTAGAACTAATCTGAAATAATGATGTAATAATGGTTTTAAGGATAGGCCTCTTGCCATATAAATCTTAGGTTTTAAATTATACAGAGGCCCAGTGGCCCTTTAGAGCTCTTGCACTCCCCGACTGATAAGATTTAAGTCCCTGAGGTCCAAAATTAACTGTGCTATAGCATGCATTATGGCTGCATCACAGAGCAATTTTATCAGCAGTAGGAGACAGCAGAATTGCACGAGTCTGGTGCTATCAATAGGAAGTGATGACTCACCCAGCTAGTGCTTTCAAAGTGGCAATATCCTATACACTAAAAATACCTTTTGGGGGTGATAAGTGACCCCATTGCCAGGAATAGGTGAAAGAATGTTAGCAGCAAGAAAAAGGAAAAATAAATCTTTACGCATCTCACCCTTTACTTCTGATACCTGTGGAAAAAAATGTCATTTAGGTTGTGAGTTTGACCATTAAATTGAATGAGCTTTTCAAGCTTCATTGAAGTGATTTTTGAACTGAGATGTCATCCTTATAAAACAAGTTCATGTCAGTCTTCACAGGGCTCACTGACAATAGTCTGATCATATAAACACAGACAGATACAAGGTCTGGGACGTGTTCAAATAGCACTGTGATAAAAGAACAACCTGACTTGAATGAATGGAGGATAATGTTTAGAACAATAGGTGAAAGGTGCTCAGGAAAGTTAAAATAAAGAGTTCTTACTACTCAGAATGAATCCTAAAGAGGAGTGACATGATTTGGTTGTGTGCAAGCCTATCTGTTCTGCCATTTAGAGATTTTGAAGAGCATTTATAAGGAGCTCAAGAGACAGTGTTTGATAAGCTTAACAATCCATGTGGCACCCTTCCAAATCTGCATGAGGCAACACAAATTCAAGTTGCTTCCAGCTTTCTAGAGAATAGATTGGATGTTAAGTAGAGCAAAGCAAAGCAGATTTCTGCTCTATGTCTAGACTTGGATGGTAAATGACTTTTTTGAGGGTGCATTGATTAGAAAAATGACTGCTTGCCCTTGAGTCACTGCCAAGCTCAGACTGGTTCTATATCATTGATGAATACTGATGCAAGAGGAATGAATAAACTTCTGCAATAACACCAGCTCTACACTGTCACTGAGAACTTTTTGAAAGGAAGAATGTGGATAATCTACTTATGTAAAGGAAAAGCAAGAAACAAAATTGCATTTTAAGCCATCTTAATTTATAATATATAGTTCAGTGGGCTCTAGATCTAATGGCTTCCTATTTTATATGAAATAATGCATTTTCTTGGTTAGAAGACTGATGTTGATTTCTAAAAGACTACAGATTCAGGTTAAAGATTCTTGTTTTTTTTGTTTTTTACTAGGGTTTTGTCTTCTAAAGTTCCTCTGGTGTCTCCTGTGCGCTCCAGAGGAGGAATCCTTCCCCTAACAAGCATCGACTTTTCTTTATTACAGAGTCATTCTTCTCCTTCTAGGAATCTCACAAGGATTTTGATGCTCTTTTAAAGAATTTCAGACTCTTCCATACTTGGCTGATGTTGGACAATGAGTTCAAATGCCATCAAGTCGCTGGAAAGCTGAACACATGAGCACAGATTGAGAGCAAGTACATTTTCTCGCTGTTAGAAGTCAGCAACAAAGGGACTCCTTGAAATGCTGAATTTGCCCCTGGGTTTTTGCTGAAACTGCTCCTTAGCCTCTGGATTTCTCTCTAGTGAAACAGAAAAATTATGTAAAAGAACTCTAATTCCTAAACTGCAAACGCCAAGTGAAATATATGTACAGGCTTTATGTTAGGTACCGATAAAGATAGCAGACTTTTCTCTGGACTGGAGATTTTACCAGCTTGCTTGTAATCCATTATGAAAAGGTCACTAAAAATCTGCAGTGCTCATTCCAGACTCACAATTCAGATATGTCTCCTTGGCCTCTTCTTGAAGGACACAGAAACAATAAGAGCACAAGCAGGGAAAATCCAGGGAAATGACAAATACATTTATTTGAAAGAGATAGTCAGAGAGTTCCAGCAAGATAAGAGCAGTGCAACAAATAGAGATGAGGCAAATACCAGGTCCCAGGTCCTACTGAAACCACCTAAAGGGCAGACTAGCACTGTCAGAGATATTTATATCTCCTGATTATCTCTGGCTACACGTTCCCATCACCAGTTGTGTGCCAGTGCCTCTATGACATAAAAGAATGAGAAAAACAGTCTGGTCAGAGACCTATCACTTTTTATTATTTTGGGACCAGTTTTCAGGCAGATCAGTTTACTGAACCAGTTCACTGGACATCAGGATGAATAGTAGAGGTGGCAAAAAGGGAGAATTGGGAATGTATGGCCAAGTTTAGGTGAGACAGCCTCCACTTCTGTTGACTTAGGGCCATCATAAAATCACAGCCTAAGCTGTAAATACTTGAAAAGCTGGTAGATATTTCTTTCAGAGTGCAGCTGTGCAGGACAAATCATAGATAAAGAAACTTATGGAGTTCTGGGTCCCAAGTAATTGTGTTCACAGGGCAGATACAACACTTTAGCTAAAGAAATTCTCTTTGATATTAATAGAAATAAATTAAAGCATCAGAAGCTATTAACAGAAAAGTGATTAAAATGATTAGCAGCCGATTTCATTTGCACTAAGGGAAAAATTTCCAGAATACACTCAATTCCCACACCTTGACAGAAATGGTCTAAATTTTAAGTTCAATAGAGAAAGACAAAAAAGTCCCAAACCTAACTCCCTGGGAGGTCAGTGGTACAGAATTCAGAGAAGGTTTTGTTCTGCAGTTTTACAAAAACACTGCTTCCAGGGAACTTCAGCTAGTGAGACAACAAATGTGACCTGAAACCCAGT
Source organism: Cyanistes caeruleus (assembly GCF_971803275.1). Lineage (NCBI taxonomy): Eukaryota > Metazoa > Chordata > Aves > Passeriformes > Paridae > Cyanistes > Cyanistes caeruleus. The sequence continues at coordinate 38,449,102 of NC_141701.1, forward strand.
TTGTTTGGAAATGGCTGCACCTATACAAGTCTTAGAGGGGTGAATTAACTAATTTCTTCCAGCAAAAAAAACAACAAAAAATCTGCAAGGTAAGTTGCCTAAGCCACGGAACATCTATATAACTGAGAAAAAGCTGCAGACGCTGACAAATGATTACATAGCAGAGCAGTGATTCTGCATTCTTTTTATTTAAGATGACCCAACATATGTGCACATTTGATAAATTAAAACTGCTGTTTGTAAGTAGCATGAAATTCTGAAACCAGCATACAAAGCAGACCTGTTGTGGTTCCTCTTTCAAGCTGCTTCTTTAGTGACATTGCTAAACAGCTCAATTTCCCTGCCTATGATGCAGTTACCTTTCTTTGGCAACCAAGCACCCCCGACAAGGCAGTGTCATTGAACATCTTATTTCTGAAGACTGCAGTTTTTGAGAAAAAGGTGCAAGATACCAGGAGACATATCCATATTAGTAAATTCTAGCATCCCATGAATAATAAGAACTTAAGTGCTAGTTTTTGCTAGTAACTGCTAGTAGTAATAGCAATTTCATATCACTCATTTATTTCCTGCCTATGTGTTTCCCCCATACCTAGAAACAATTGTCAAAGCAGGCTTAAGAACATTCTACATCCAAGCAGGATGAGAAACAGTATAAGAAAAAAGGACCTTTCTGCTTTGGGGGAAACACAGATTGTGTGATTCAATTTTATTTGTTTTCAGGGTTTTTTTATCTTCTATTTTGCCATTTTGATTGAAATGATTTCTAATCAATGAGCTATTTTGAGTTGGTGTTTTCAGGGTTAGTTTGTTGATGTAGGTTTTACTCTTATTCTTCTTCCTATATAACATGTAATGTGTGTCTTAAAACAAATGTTCTTCCATTCAGGAAAGAATATTCTCAGACAAAAAAAAATCATATTTAAAATATATTGCATTTTGATACCTCATCCACCCAGATGATGATGGAGTTGAAATACCACTTTGTTCACAAGCTTTTGATCTAAATATCATTGTTTTCATACTATTTTTCCCCTTGGGAAGAAATAGAACAAAATAAAAAAATTATCAGTTCACCTTGAGAGCAGGTATGTTTTATTTTGGGCTTTCTGAAACCAGTTGCATGACAGGGAAATGAGCTTAGATTTTGTCTTTTGTTTTGCTTTATTTTGTTTCATTTTGTTTTGTTTTGTTTTGTTTTGCTTTTCTGTCTGTTTCCCCCATTTTCATGGCCTCCCATCTTTCACCTGAATCAACCCTTCTTTCTCTTTGATAAACAAACTTCCATTTAACTGCTTGTCTTGTCATCTCTCTAGTTAAGTGAAATAAGCATAACAGTGCATAATGCCTCAAAAATAATTAACTCATAAATGAGCTACCTCTGCAAGTATAAAAATGTACATGGACAATGGTAGGATGATCTTGTCTATGTACACAGGAATGACTTAATTACAGATAATTACACATTTTTCCAAACTTACTGATTGTTTTCAGTATCTAAAAAGATGTGAGAGTCCAAGTCTCTCCATGTTTGAAAACTTGTAAGAGCTTCCTCTTAGCTGAATTCTCAGGTGTCCAGGAAAGACCATTTTACAGCCTTTCTTTACAGATTAACATCTGGGGGGTTTTGCTTTAGGAATGAATGTTAGAAATAGAACAGTTTTAATTTTCCCTCTGTGCTGTTTATTTCACAAATTGCAGATGAAGGTGTTTGTGTTAGGCAGATATCTCTTGGGTTAAGGTCCCAATTCATGAAAACCAGGGTCTGGTCACAATCTCCTGTGGCACCCTTCTGCCCTTTTTCCTGGTTTCCTTCCAGAGGATGCTGGGCTGCAGAAGAATACAATGCACTTGGTTCTGAGTGGTGATTCCAAATGCAAGCTTTGAAATCAAGGCATGAATGTTAGCAGTGATGAAGGAGGGGAAGCTGCACAGGGAGAGAGGTTGTGCTTTATGAAGAGAATAAAGTCATAGCCTTGTTATGGTTCCTGTCTAAATCTGTATCAGCAAAAAATGACAAAGATAAAAAACACTTTGTTTTCTGCTTTCTTCCATTTCCTCAGGGAAGACCTGAACCAGTCACCAAGATATTTATCACTATCAATTGAGGGAAAGGCAGGTTTTGTATCCTGACTTACATCTGTCATCTGAGCATGACAGTCCACACTCTCAGTGGAGCATTGCATTCCCAGGCATGCAGCAGGAGATGAAGCTGCATGCTCTGGCCTAACTCTGAATAGACAGTATGCATTGTAAAACCACATTGTCATCATTTTTTTGCCTTGGGTGCAGTGCACAGACACTGCTTCAGTTGTAGAGACTGCTCAAATGTAGGCTAATGTGTTTGTTTTGTGTTCTTAGTGCTCTCTTTCCTGAACATCTCAAGATCTTGATCAAAAGAGACATTGAAACAAAAAATCTATTTCTTTTTAATGACTACAATTCTATCAAGAGACAATAACATAACTCCAGGTCTCTGAAGTAACACACAAAAAAATTACTCGATAAAAGTCTCAACAGTCTTGGGATATGACTGGTTGCAAGCAGTTCAGTTCCTGGTCACAACTAAAATATGGGGCTTGCTTTTAAAAACTTATTTCACTATTAAAATAAGATGCTTTTCAATTTGAAAAGCATTTTAAATCCATTTACCTATACATCTGTCAGCCTATTTGTGAATTTACCTACCTACTTACCAAGCAGCCTGCCTATCAGTCAAACACATTATGTTGCAGAGGCCCCCCCTCTGTTAAGAAAGGGAAAAATGAGTGCTGTGTGATGTTCTGTGTCCCTTGGTTCACAGAGGTCTAACTGCAGATAGATTCATAACTGAATAGCAAAAAATGAGCCAGAGAAATCAGAGTGGCTTTGGTTGAATAACAGAATAATGAAAGATTCAACAAAGCTGGCTATGCAACTAAAATGTACATCAGCTTGTAATACTTGATACTTCTCAACAGGAAGAGTTCAGCTACAGTTATGGGTAGAGCTATATTTGAGAGGCTTGAACTTCCAGACTCTGAATACATCAATCAGATTGTGCAGTTTACAAAAAGAACAAGCCTGAATACCATGTTTTGTGAAGGAGAGACAACTTTGATGTCATGATTCTCACTGCAAGGTGTCTAGAACAGCAGCTCTTAGGAAAAAGTGCAACTGAAGGAGTCTATAGGCTCTAGACAGCTTTTGGTATATTGCTGCCCATCAACATACAAAATTGCAGGGATGACCTATTCCTTATTGAGAGCAAGGACTGACAGAGGCAAGGAAGGCATAGATGGATTTCAGCAAAGAGTATCTCTCTCTAAAGTTCTTCCAGACTAATGGAGGTTCAAGTTAGGAAATGAGATAATAGAAAATGGAAGGGAAATTTCAATGACACTGGGTAAAGCAACAAAGAAAAGGAGTAACAGTGACAGAAAAACAATTATGGTCTGTGTATTTTATAGCTAGAGTGAGTAGGAGTGTTTCTCCCACCACACTGGCATGAAAGCAAGAAGAGCATCTCATGCCAGGGGAGTAGCAGATGGAGCAGCTATATTTCATATGAGAACTTGTGTTCTGGGACTGTCAAGCTGCTGTGGGAGCTGCTCAAAATTTGTGTGTCAGCATTGCTGCAGCCCATGACTTATATCCCAAGGACGAAAAAATCATTTTGGCATGTATTATTTACAGAAATACAGGTTGTCCTTTGTTCTGTGTAAGTTGTTTTACTGCCTTCTTTATCCCACGTTTAAATACTTTCTAGAAGTGTTTTAACTAATCTCTGACACATGTGAGTCATGTTCACATCCAGTCTCCAGAATAAATTATGTGTGCAACACAGAAATTAGTTTCCTGTTACATATAAAAACATTGCCAAGGAAAAATTCCCCTTAGATGACAAGAGGGATGGAGGATATTCTCCAGCAGTTCATATGAGCTGGGAACTTTTGGAGATGTCCATGGTTATGGTGCAACATTTCAATCTGACTAGGATGTGCCTATCACATTTGTAACAGGACAGCTTTTCAGACAAACAAAAATGGCAGACAATTATCCTCAAATGCCTCCTCCATGTGGCAAACAATGGTCTGTGAAAACTCCCGAACCTGTATGCTGAGTGATTGATGTGGGGATTTATATCTGCACACAGAGAGATGGTGTCATGGCCACAGCCTCTCACAGGGCTCTTTCCTGTATTTCCAGCTTGAGCTGAAGCTCCATTGTAGACACCTGGTCTGTTTTCATCACCAGACTGAACCTACCCAAGCAATGGGGCACTCTGACTCTGTGGTAGCCCACATCTGATGTAGATGGCAAACCACTGCCTGCCTGCTTAACCTAATTTTGGTTAAGAGCTGAATCCACATCATACAGGATCTCCTAACATTCTACACAGTGCAGGCAGTATAGCAGTATACAAGGCACAGACTCCACATATACACAATGCAGAGCTGAAACTTTTTCAAGAATTTAGACATACAGCATCTTCTGCTAAGCTTTTCATATTTCAGTGTTTGAAATGTCCAGGAAAAAAAAAAATAGAATAAAATCCTTTTCAAGGTGGCAAGTATGCAAATAAAGACCTTTAAACCAAAGTTTTCCAAAATACTGTCTGTCTTTTAAGCCTAAATATTTCACGGACAATTAGCGGGTTCATTAAGAAACTACAGGGCTACCTACAGCACAGGTCAATTAGCAGCTTCAACCTATCTGTTGACTTGCTCAAGAGCAATTTTCACATCCAGTTCTTTGATAGATTATCAAATTATTTTTTCAAAGGAGTAATTCATGCATAACGATAATGGCTAGTCAAATGACATGAGCACAATTTATCAATGACTTTTTTTTTATGCTTGTAGAGGACAGTCTCAAAAGCCTACACAACTCCTGCAACAGTTTCAGCTGAAAATTGAAAACAGCTTGAAAATCCTACCATCAACTTTCTGTGCTTCTGTTCAGCAGGAAGATGAAAAGTTATTAAAAAGTTAAAATACCATAGTGATCAGGAAGCAATTCTGTTTATTTAGCTCATTCTTAGTATAAATATTAAGAGAAATGTAGAGAGAACAGGATGAGATAAAATTCCCCATACAGCTTCAAAAATTTAATTAAAAAAATTTGAGTGCAAATAGTCAATGACAAAACAGCAGTGTAATGACCAAGAAAAAACTTCTACAAAAGCATACAAAAAGCCTGGGCTGGATATGATCATATTTCAGTCTTGGACACATGCTGTATTCTTAGAATACAGGAAGCTCCTCATCATGCCAGATTTCAAACAAAGGCAACATGAAGAGAGGCATTGCTTTAAAAAGCTAAAATACATTCTATTTAAGAATACAAAACACTCAAAGAAGAAAAGACAGAAATATCTCAAGCTCACATTTGGCTAAAATTCCCTTTTCAGCAAAAACCCCTACATTTCAAAGATAGTTGAATTCATTTAAAGAAAAGCATTTATCTGGAGAATGATTTTGCATTACTCTCATAACATGAATTCTATGAACAATAATTGTGCTTCATAGCCCACTAGACCTGGTAATGTAATTCAGCCCAGAAATTTGCAAATATATTATATATTAACAGGAGAAAAATGAGATACTAGAACCAATTGTGAAAGATGCAGATTTTTTAAGGCTGATGAAATTAATAACACTAATGTCGTTTATATATATGTTTCAGGGATCTTTTAAATATTTAAAGAACACAATACTTCTAAGAAGCAGTGTTTATAAATGGATGATTAAAAGAGCACTGAGCAGGTGAGTTCCTCGTACTCATTAGCCACTCTGGCATAGGGTGAGGCTTTCCTCTGGTGAGTGGCAGGGTGGTTAACAGAGGGCTCTAGAGAGCGCTGTGAACAGGAGAGGGAAAATGGGAGTGGCATATCTCAGAGGGCGTGGCACATCTCAGAGGGTGTGGCACATCACAGAGGGTGTGGCACATCTCAGAGGGCATGGCACATCTCAGAGGGTGTGGCACATCTCAGAGGGCGTGGCACATCGCAGAGAGTGTGGCACATCTCAGAGGGCGTGGCACATCGCAGAGGGTGTGGCACATCTCAGAGGGCATGGCACATCACAGAGGGTGTGGCACATCTCAGAGGGCATGACACATCTCAGAGGGTGTGGCACATCTCAGAGGGCGTGGCACATCTCAGAGGGCGTGGCACATCACAGAGGGTGTGGCACATCTCAGAGGGTGTGGCACATCTCAGAGGGCGTGACACATCGCAGAGGGTGTGGCACAGCACTTTGCAGGGTTGTCCGTGCCGGCAGGGTTGCAGGTTTCCTCCTGCTACTGGGGTTTTTAGTTTGTTGTTTGTTGTGTTTTTGTTGGTTGGTTGGTTTTGGAGTTTTTTGCTAGTAATGGTTTTTACATGATCAAAAACTGCAGTTAGTAAAAATGTGTGTAGCCAAAGGAACACAATCCCTGTGAGGAATCGCTGAGGGAGCCAGGGTTGTTTAGCCAGGAGAAAAGGAGACTCAGGGGTGACCTGATCACACTCTGAAACACCCTGAAAGGTGTCTGTAGTCAGGTGAGGGTTGGTCTCTCTCCAGGCAACAGCTGACAGAACGAGGGGTCACAGACTCAAGTTGCACCAAGGGAAATATGGGGATGTTAGGAAAAAGATTTTTTCACAGAAAGGGTGGTAAAGAACTGGAATTGTCTGCCTGGGGAGGTGATGGAGTCACCATCCCTGGATATGTTTAAATAAAGACTGGATGTGGCACTCAGTGCCATGGCTTAGTTGAGGTGTTAGAGCTGGCTTGGACTCCATGATCTTGAAGGTCTCTTCCAACCTTATGATTCTGTGTAAATGAACTCATGCTCATTCCTGAGTATGAAATGACATATGACTGCCATACTGTAAGGCCCATTTTATTTATTCCAAGCACTGAAAGAGTATGAAACTCTTCCTTGTTTAACTCTTAAGAAAAATTCTATTTAAACTAGCTGAATTTTCCTCCAGGAAAGTAACTTAGGAAGTAATCTTAAATGAATCCACTTTTGAGTCTGTGAACTTTAGATTAAGTCTTGCAAGAAAATAGTTTAAATAGCTATTGAAACAAAACCTACAACAGAACAAAGGGAAGATTTTCTTTTCAATCTGGACTCACAACAAATTTTTTGATATTTTGATATTTTGATCCTACTCACCTGCTTTTTATCATAACATTATGACTTAGACAGACAGTTGTCAGTACCTCCCCAACCTTTTAAGCATCTGAGATGTTCATAAAGATCCATCAGGGCAGTCCATCCGTATGAAAAGGTTCTTAGTAATTTGATACTTTAAGAAAAGTTTAGGGGTGAAAAAAAGTCTGCCTAATATATTGAGTTTGGGTTTGTACCTTTGGCAAGGTGTACAATGGGAATAAAGTTGTAGGCAGTCAGGGGCTGATGACAGCATGATGTAGAAACAGGAACCACTGTGCTGAGGGTGTGACTCCTGTTGAGACAGAACAATGGGGCAGCCTCTCTACAACAAGCCACTTCAGATCCAAACTGTTGCACTTGCCTTTTCTGCTTATTTTTCCATTCATTAAGAGCTTAGACATCCTTTTATAACCCATATGTATTAATTTATGCATACATTCTGTATCCGAGACATAGTGTTTTAAAAAACACTCTGCCATGTTTAGAAGGTGAAACAATCATATTGAAGTTGATTCCCATTAATGTCATACTTCTGCAGTCTTACCAAAAGGTTAATAAAATGAGGAAAATGTCTGGAAACCAGGATGGCTGGGTTGTATGTCTATCTTCTGTGAACAGTACAGTATTTTGAAATGTTTGCACTATTTTCAGATATAATTTTCTTCATTTCATTTAAAAGGCTATAAAGGCATGAATCTATAGGTATTCCTCTCTCAAGAACAGACCTTGAAAAGCTCATTTTGGGTTTTCCTGTTTTAGTATCTGATGGTCTGTGTAGTTTTTTAAAGCTTTGTTCTGAAATTATACAGGAAAATACTGTTCAACATCCCTTGGATATTAATGCTATTGTCAGGACAGTGTTTCAGAGTCAGAACTGAATTAAAATTCAGAGATCTAATTTATGAGTTTGCTGTTTTGTTGTTGAACTTCAGTAGCAGATGCATTTGTAATGTAAAGTTAAAATATATTTCCATTTATTCCTTTTACAAATGATCTAGAACTGCCAGTCCATTTTCTCCCATAATCTTTTTGGTTTTGTCTTTGAAGTTACAGCTCTGTTAGAGAGAAGTAATGTAATTTATTCATGTGCAGCATAATATTTAAAAGAAATTACTGTTTGGCATGGAGAAAATAGATGTGTTCTGAGAAATTGTCTTGAACAGGCTCATCTGAGAGGCTACATAACTGATATTTACTATTATTGTCTGCACTTTCTTGAATTTTTCATATGAAATTTAATCAACAAGCAAATAAATAAAATGAAATTAAAGCAAACTAAAATATAAATAGATCCACTACCTGGCAGCTCATGACATAAGGTAATAATAATGTATGTTCCCAGTTTAAATATTTATATACAAGGAGATTTTTCGAGACAGCAAGTGTTCTTAAAAAAGGTCACTTTACAGCACATTTTTATCCACACATAATAAGGTTCCTAGAGCTTAAATAATTTCATAAATTCATTTATTTTGACATCTCAAGAAAGCAGTTTATAATTAAGAGATGCCCAAACAAATCCACCTATGATAAACTGAAAAAAGTGTTAGCCTGAATTTGATTAAAAAGATAGGAGAATCTTTTCCTGTATAAGAAGTAATTTTATTTTCATAAATAGTCTTTGTGTGCAAGGAAAAGTGCAACTTGGCTGAAGACCAGTACATGTTGCAAACCAGCTGAAATTAATAACAAAATTTCTTCTGATCTCAGTAAGAAAGAACTTATTTTCAAGGCCTTCCAGTGATGTAAAATGGCTGAAATTATTTAGTTAATTAACAAAAAGGGGAAATTTGCATACTGTGTCTCATCAAGGCTTGATACATTAATTTCCATGTAAATATATTAAATCCTTGAAGTACCTAAGTGAGAACATATGTCCTTGTATATACTAGAAAAACTGAAAACCATGAAAATTATAAAATTACATTAACAGTCTAGAAATTACTCTCCTGCAGAAAAATGGAAGCAAAAACTCTGTTTCTTAAAAAAATGGTCCTCGTAGTTACAAAAATAAAATGCAAACACCTTGCTTTTAAAGAAAGAATAGTTCATAGTTCTTTTTTACTCCTCTTCCTTAAATTTCATTTATACTAAATATTAAGCAAGAATGATGTGGGACACGTTTCCCCTTTGGAAACACAAAAGCAGTTGGCACCAGGTTTCCTATCTCATTTTAGATATCAACCATTTCAAGATTCTCCAAAACTTTTTATTAACAAGAGGAAATAAATTGTTTGGGAGAAGGCTGTGCATGATAAATAAATGTATATTTAATAGCATCATAGTAAGGCATACTTTATTGAGTATATATTTCATGTGATGTTGATAGCCCAAACAGGCACAGCTGTCTGCTGCTTTCCTTCTAAGGCTCATTTCAATTTTACACAGGTCTCTCTTGTTAGGGGTTGTGCTATGCTTTTTGTTGATCTTTTTTAAAATTAAAATATATATTAATTAAAAATATAACATTTATTAATTTATAAACATAAAATCATTAATTTATATAAATTTATACAATATATTTATAGAATTAATATTTATTAATATATATAAAGGAAATTATATTAATTTATAAACATATAAAATTTATAACATATATTAATTTATAAATTATAGGAAACTTTTCAGTATGCAAGAAGCCACCATCAATGATCCTTCCTGACATTTTGAGATAATCAAAAATCAGCATCTAGTCGTGAATACAATGCAGACAAGGTCCTTCATTGCCCGGATGGTGAGTTTTCCCTGGCACAACAATCTGAAATGGATGGGAAAATAGTCATGTGTCATTGTCTGTACCAAAGATGGGATGTCACAAGGGACTCTGTGGGGTGTAATGGGCTTTGGAAGACAGACCAGGTGGGTGCTGCCTCTCTGCTCCTTCTCAGCTCGTGGGTAAGGTAAGATAAATGACAAGTGGCTACCAACAGAGATGTGCCTTGTTCTGTTGGGAAAAGGGGCCATTTTATTCAGAAGAAATCTCTCAGACATGTAAGAGATGGAAGGAAGGGTTCTAATAATAAATTAAGCAAAAAAACACCCGTCTAATTGAGTGCACAATGAGTTGCAGGGATATGGAGATATGAGATGTGTAAGATTAGCAGAAAATTTACCTTCTCTGGGAAAAGCACTGACACCATTAAGCCACAGTACTAAAACCTTGGGAAAAACTCTATGTTCAAAAGTGAAATGTAACATTATTAGGAAAGACAGAGAGGGTAGATAGGCAGAATGATGTTATGTGGAGCCTTCAACACACCCTTGTTTGCCTCAGAATTATTAGTAATACAGGGAATATAGGACATTGAGAATTCACAGATCACTTATGGTTCAGTAACAAAACCATTGGAACGTACTGTAAGCTACAAACCAGAGCAAGTTACTCAACAAGAACTTCTCAGTAGTATATGAAAAAGAAATCATGTTATTCATGTCATCAGTCTAGGAAACCTTTCATGAAGGATTTGTGTGGGGCCCCATTACTCCCTTATGATGTTTAAGAATGGAAATTACAAAGTAAGGGAAAAAAGTTCTTCTGGTAAAATGTAGGGGCTTTGAGACACTGGTAAACATTAATGCAGACAGGGAAGCTACACAACAAAAGCTCTCTTAATAGATGGGATATACCAACAGAATACAGGACTGCACCCTGGAAAGCAAAGGCTCTGTAAGGAATTAAAATTCACAGCAGGGGAATCAACCTAATTAATGCTTCTGAGTGACATGTATTAGTGAAAAAGCACTGTTTGGACCCTGTAATCCATGAAGTAAAAGTAATTTTATCCCTGTGTGAAACACAGGTGAGGCTAATACTGAAATACAGCATGCGATTTTGGTGGCTGCATTTATAGTGGGGTTTAGAAGTCTCATGAGAGCTCCGATGATAACCACAGTACTTATTCTATTTTCTGGAGAAAACACCTTGCTGTTAAAAGCTTAATGCTTAAATCTGGTTAGCTTATTAAAAGAGAAGATTGAGGAGTGATTTGATTACAGACTATAATGTCTTCACAAGGAGAAAACAGGGGGAAGTACATAGCCTTTTATTTAGTGAGATAGGGGTAAGGAAATCTAAGAAATTGAATCAGATAAATTCGAAAAGGAAACAGAGTACTAAACACAGTAACATTCCAAAAGATTATTTCCTAAAGTAAACTGCTTAGAAAATACATAATCTCCTAAACTCTCCTCATTCTTAAATCAAAGCAGCCCAATTTTCTTTGAAGATGTGCTATCAAAACACAAATCCATTGGATCCAGTAGAAGTAGAGTAGTATGTGGTGTGTGATACAGGTGATCAGCCTAGCTGACTGACACACTACGGCTTGTTGGAAACCCTTTGAATTCAGCAAAGCATCATTTTCTAAGCCCCTCAGTTTACATCTGCTCGTTAGGTACTGAAAGATCTTTAACAAGTAACTGGCAGGAGCACCCTCTGGCAGTGAGTGGGCTCCATCCACACACAACCCATGAGTGGCATCCCACTCATCCCTCACCCAGCTCTCTGGGAAGCCATTCCTCAGAACTGCAGAAGTGCAGTCCTTGGAAAACTCTTCAAATTGCTTCATTTCCTTGGAGAAAAATAAGGTGAGGGACAATGCTGTAAAGGAATGTGATTACACACTCTCCTGCACTGCAATATTTTGCCATGCTAATGCTTTTTGCAGTGAAGAGAGGGAGGAATCAGCTCCTCTGTACTGCAGGGTCCTCCACGGGTGTGTGCTAGGACACCAGGGTGGCTTGACGGGCAAACCTTGCAAAAGAGGATGAAAATGTCAGAGGAATAAAGATGAAAGCAAAACCAAATGTGGACATGAATAAATGCACTATGTGAAAGCAGAGAAGGGAATCAGAATGCGTGTAGCTGGAAACTGAGGAGCTAGGACTGCTGCATATGGAAAAGGGGCCATTTCCAAGTTGAACATCCTAACTGAAGCCACAATGCCTACTGAAATTCTGAAATTCAGGGTTGGGAAGATGACAGGAAAATTGATAATCTGTAATAAAAGAGTCCACAAGACTAGATATTAAAAGACAATGTAAGTAGATGATAAAATTGTGATTTAAATATATGGAAACACAATTTTACAGAGAAACGCTAGACTTATGAATTGCTAAATACTGCGAATGAGAGCACAATTCCACACAAGGATAAAAAAAGGAAAGGAAATGCTTCATAAAATATATTCTATACACTCAGAAGGAATAGCCTCATTATTGCTGGAACTGTGAGTGCTGCAAGATAGGGGTTCATCCATACAGTCACAAAAATGAAGTTAGCAATGAGATTGCTATTGCCATGATTCCTATTGTTGTAGTTTCTATATGAGCAATAGCTCTGCTATTAAATCTTTGAGCACAGAAGGAAGTTCTCAGCAGTGACTAGTCAAGGGGGGCTGAATGTTGCATTCTGCCTGGTTCATTTTATATTTAGATTCACTGCAAGTTTATAGGGCAAAAGGATCATTCCATAAAAAGCCTGGAGCAAAGAGGAAATGAGAATGGAAAACCAGGTGCTGTGGAGACCTCTCCTGCCTCCTAAAACATCAGCGAGCAGTTTAAAATAATTCTTGTGAGGTAATAAAAAAAGTGAATAGTACCCATCTCCAGCAAAAGTTTGCCCTGCTTGTAAAAGCTAGGATGACTGCCTTTCCTAATGCACATACAGCTTCTGTTTTCAATTTCCACTTCTCAGTCAGTTTTTCACTCTCTTCCTCAGATCACTTTACTTTGTGGTCCAAACTGCAAGGCACACTTCAGATGTCTAGGCCAAAATGTCAGTAATTTTGTTTGTGAAGTTGCTTGCAAAGGCAAGGGGCCTGTGCTCACTGTAGAGCTCTTCAGTGCATGCTTTTAAGGCTTTGCTATTTTGTAGTTAGACTCCTAAAGCTGTCAGCCATCACAGCTGTTAGAACAAAGCATTAGAGACACTTGGAAATTGTAAAGAATCAGAATTGGTGAGTCATTATCTATGATATTTGAGGAACTGAACCACCTGAAAATGTGACATAAATCATATTTCTCTTTGTCACCACCGTGACTCACTGTTTCCCAGAAATAAGGTGTTCTTTAACTTTCTTTCTTTTATAAAGCTGTCACATGGGAAATATCCCTCAGGTAAATGGGATGATTTTTCCTGAAAAGAGGTGATCATACCTATGTAAGGAACACTCATACAGCAGCAAGAAAAGTTCTTGCTCTTATAAGTATCAAGTTGCATATTAATTTTTAAATACAACTTAAAACCTAAGTGTATACAGCCTCTCCTCGGGGGACGAGATACATGTGGCTTCAGAAATGATAAATAACAGGTGTGGAAATTCTCCTAAAAGCTTGTTGACAGCTCTGAAGAAACCACCTGCTCCCAGAAGCCAAAGAACTGACTGTCACACCAACAATTGACAAAAGTTATACTGAAACTCCCTTTAGACATTAATAGAGAGGGCAAAAGAGCACATTTGAAGACATCCAAGAGCTCTGGGATGGGAATACTGATGAGGGCTGAAATATGTTGGGGATTCACCTAGCGATAACCACTGGGGGTAGAAACAGGAGACTGGATTCTCTGAAGAGCCTGTCTTTCTCAGTTTCAGGCAGCCTCCTTAGAACAGTCTCCCTGGCTTTCACCCCAGTGCCACCATGCCATGCTCCTCTCACTTCCTCTGTAGAAGTATTTTCTTGCCATGACTTCTTGCGAAAGGTGAGATTTATCAGGGAAAGAACTCAAGCAGAAATCTCAAGATAAAAACATCTCAAGAGGCCTGTAGGTTACCATGTCCTCTGATAAATTCACTTTCTAAAATATTTCTTTTTCAGCTTCAAAACCTTTTCTCAGATATTTTCTCCAATGACCACTTTAAAGGCCTCTTCTCCCTCTTTGTATTTACACTTCTCTTTAGTTTCCAGGCAGGACTGTTTGAACACAGTATTTTTTCATTAAGCTCTGCTGTCCATTCCTAGATAGTGTTTTCTTTGGTATCTTGCTCTCCTTTCAATTTTCTCAAGCCGAAAGCACCTTTCTCTTTCAGACTCTTGTCTTTGATTCATAACATAATACTTCTGTATTTTCTCTTCAGAAGAGTGTTTGCAGTTATCTAGGTCCCATATTACTTATTGGAGGACATTATATCCCCAGAGGCCAAACAGAGCAGCACCAATTTATCTAGCATCTTTTTCCCCAGAAACAAAATGAAGTCTGAAATCTCTCCCAACAACTATAAAGAAACATTTTCTTTCTGGGATGTTGTCCCATCCATTAAGGGTATATTTAATTTAGCAATAGAAAGAAGTGCCATGTAAATAGAATTAGCAGTGAGCTAACAATCTAATAAAGCATTTCTCAAAGCTTGTGTCCTGATTAACAACACTGCTCTACCAGGGTTATATTATGAACTAAAATCTGGCACCGAGTGATGTCTTGTTAGTTTGTTACTCAAGACCCAAGAACCCAGGGCAGGAGGAATGGTGTCAGTGATCTTTTTTTCTAGCAAGGATGAGAGTTACTTGGGGTGTGGAGGCTGTTCCAGTACAGATGTTACACGAGTGTTCTTGAGATTGCTGTTGAATAAGTCAGTAAGTGCTCCCCAGAACATAGCCATAAACCCCACATGCATCCAACTGCAGCAGCAGGGTGGAGAGCAGCTCTGGATGCCCTCAGGTCACTTCAATTGTCTTAGGACAGACTTTTAACTCAGGTTATATAACATGGGGGCTTGGGTTTGTTTTTTTTTTTCTGCAGGTTCTGTTATTCTCAGAACTCCCTATTTTTACCTCCTTTTTCAATTATGTTATTCCATGTTATTTGATTAGGTTGTCATTCCATGTTATGGACTTCATAGCTCTGTATCTGTTAGGAAACATTTTTAAAAGTTCATTAAAAAGTGAAAAGGTGTAGTAGAAATAGGAAACAAGAAAACCCTTCTGAATCCCAGCTTACAAGATCTTTCAGTTAAATTTCAATGTTTCAGTGACATGATGTACACATTTCTTAAATGATAGGAGGTAGAACTTTTTCAGAAATCCTCATCTCTTTTGGGATGTTTGTTTATTCATGTCTTTGAATGAACTTTTGGAAGATAATTTAACTTGACAGCCCTGCGTCAGATAAATTTGTAACGTGAGCATCAGATAAAAGTATTTATAAGCCTAGTTTATTGATTAAGAAAATGCATAATTTGTATCAGCTTGCATTGCAAATGATGGGGTATTTCTTGTGCCTTATTTATAGACTACAAGCAGACACTGAAATGACAAATTTCTGATATTTCAACAAACTTAGTTTACCATTAGGAAGATATATAAAGTGTATAGATAATTTTTTTGGAAATAAATCTTAGAAATGTCAAAGCAAATTAATTTAAAAATGTGTCAGCCACACAAAGACTGAAAAAAATTGATCAGAGAGCCTGAAACTAAAGGTCTGAATACTCATTACTAGCTCAGATCTGCATATGGCAGACTAAGAATTGTTATTGTAAAAACTCAGAAAGTTTGTGAAATAGGTTTTCTGTCCTTATTTTAGGTTTTCACAATAGAAGTGATGATATTATTATCCTCCCTCTGCAATTTAAATTTAATTTTTACTCATTTACTAAAACTGCTTGAGCATTATGTCAACCTCTGCTGACATTTATGTCTTCTGAAAATAAAAGAACTTGAAAATAGACTTTTCTTCATCAGCAAGTAAGCACAATCTGACTATTTATGTGGAAGGTTGAGTTAAATAAGCCCCAGGAGGACCTGAAATATAGCTTAGTTTCTTCCACAAGCCATCTGCTGTCCCTATTTCTACAGAAAAGGAAACAGACTTCACCTTATGGCTGCTTTGCAAAGAACTGCAGGCAATGAAACGCTGAGTCACCGTGGAAGAGGTTGGGTCATGCAGCCTGAACTAACTCCTGCCAAATGCAACTAGAAATTTGGGAGCAGGGAAGAAAGTTTTCTTTTGGGCAAATAGTTTCATAATTGTTCACAACAAGTTCTTTCTACACATTTTTCTCTCTCCAGAATCCCATATCTGATCCACAGGTGATGCTATGTTAGAAGGGTCAAGCACTGCCAGGGATTCCTGGTAATTGAGAGATCTGAATCTGAGAATGATTTTTGTCACCTTTTGGTGATATATTTTCCTGGGAGTTCTGTGGGAAATTAGATGGCTCAACTCATAAACAGAGCTTAAAAACAAATTTAGCAGGGGAAGGGGATGGAATTCCAAGCACTCTAGAGAAACCAGAGGCGGCTGAGGCATTAGGAAGCAACAGGGAAATACCTGGGAATTGCCTCAAGGGAATTAGAAAGAATTCTACAAAGAGGAGTCTCACTATCCCTTCAACTGTTAGCAATTCCACAACTGCTTCCCTGATTTTTCAGTTGGGCAAGGATAAAGTTTGACATATGATGGATGAGATGGAGTGCTTCATATAGAACAGAAGTGCTCCTTTCTTATTCAAGTCAAAGACTTTACCTCTTTTTCCTCTAGTGTCAGTTGCTCTAGTCACCTTTCATAATGTTATTTCTAGACTGATGCCTGGGAAGCTGTCAATGCTCAGATGTTTTAACATTATTTCAGAAAAATATCAGCAAAGAAATGCTTAAATGCAGAACAAGATTTTGGCACCTTTCTGATAGGCCTTGTTTTTCCTATGTATATATGAAAGATTTATTGTTGGAAAACAAGAAGCCTTATGTTGATGTATCTTTCCTCCACATATTAGAACTGATTTTACTAGCATCACATGGAGATTTTGAGGTTCTTTTTCATCAAACTTTCCTGTTCTGCACCACAGTTTGAGAATAGACTTTTCTTTTCCCCTTTTCTCCTATCTTCACAGCTTGCTGTGAACATCAGAAACAAATGATTCTTCTAACTGTGAGTGGGCAGTATATAATGATAGAATTAAAATTTATTAATTTGCAATGCAGACAATGCAGGAGATCCATGCAGGACTTGTCACAAATGAGCTCAAATGGGGTGTTCTTGATTATTTATTCTTAAAATAAATCCTTATTAAAATAAATCACATTAATTGTGGTTTAAGCATTAACATTAAGTTATTTCTAACCATGTCAAGTTACCTCATCTTCAGAATGACTGACAGTAAAGTGAGAGTAGTCTCAGCCATAGTTTCCTTGGCAAACCCATGGGCATCTCACATCACTGCCATAAGAGCAGTGGGACAGTGGAACAGGTGGCCCAGAAAAGTTTTGAATGCCCAACTTTTGCAAGTATTCAGGGCCAGGTTGAGTAGGGCCCAGAGTAACCTGGTCTAGTGGATGGTGTCCCAGCCCATGGGAGGGTCAGAAGTGTGCCCTGGCAGCCAGGAAGATCAACCATGTCCTGGGGTTCATCAGTCACAGCAGTGCCAGCCAGGCAAGAGAAGTGACTCTCCTGCTCTCCTCTGCACTGGGGCAGCCTCACCTCAAGTGCTGGGTGCAGCTTTAGGCATCACAGTATTAGAAGGTTGTAAGATTATTCTCTAATAGCGTTACAAAGCTATAGTGTCCAGAAGAGGGCTACAAAAACAGTGAAGAGCCTTGAGGGGAAACCTTATGAGGAATGGCTGAGGTCACTTGTTCAGCTTGGAGGAGATGCAGAGACTTCAGTGCAGACTACAGTTTCCTGATGAAGGGAAGCAGAGGGGCAGGATCTTTTCTCTCTGGTAATCAGTGTCAGGACTCAAGAGAAAGGCTTGGAGCTATGTCAGGGTAGCTTTAAATCAGATATTCAGGAAAGATTCTTCATTTGGAGGGAGTTTGGGCACTGGAACAGGCACACCAGGGAAGTGGTCACAGTTCCAAGCCTGACAGAGTTCAAGAAGAGTTTGGGCAACACTCTCAGGTACATGGTGTGACTGGAGGATGTCCTGTGCAGGGCCTGGAGATGCATGTCCATGATCCTTGTAGCTACATTCCAACTCAGAATATTCTGTAATTCTATGATTCTAACTAGGAGATCTTAAAAACCCCTTCAAACCTAAACTGTTCTATGCTGACCTTGCTCATTACCCTGCCAAAAGTGAATTCAGTGGGCAGTTGAGGTGATCTCCTTATCGTCAATACAATGTGCAGCAGCTAAATGAAGTCCAGATTGTCACTTCAGGTAAAATAAGGAATGGCTCTGGAGATCCTGAGCCTTTACCACCTGAAGAATGGAACATCATCTACAGCCACCTCTGCATGGCTGAGGTGAGAGAAACACACTTACCACATAGGAGTGGGGAAAATGCTAAATAGAAAAATTGTGAAACAGTTTCATCTTATTCAGAAAGCCTTCCTTTTTTTATTTTTTTTTTTAATTTTTAGAGATTAAACAAGGCAGATGTGATATATCTCAGCCCATATACCACAGCCAGTTACTTTCCCTTCCTAATTTCCTCTTATACCTATTGGAGGGCTTTCAAGCAACAGAGGCAATATTTTGTGAGATGAGAACAGTCACTTAGGTCCCATTGCAGTTTCTGCAGTCATGAGTAGAAGAAGAATAATCCAGAACAGGATCTGAGCCCAATATGGTTTTATGTCTTTTTGTCTCAGGATTACAGCAAGCAAGTCACAAAAACTCTGGCTCTTTTTATTTTATGAATGATACTTCATAGCTGCTATTGTAAAAATTCAATATGTTGTCTGAACACACCAAAAATATGCATGATACAATCATGTATGTTACATTTTTTAGGTAAAGTAGCTGTAACAATCTTTTAAAAAAACAACAGTACATGTTGGTGGAAAAGAAGGAAACTGAGACATGAATTGCTCTGGTCAGGAAGGGTTTCTTGTCTATCCTGCACTGTAGCACATTTTTTAGTTAATTTTAAGGACATTTGCAGGGCCTGTGTGTTTCCATCTTTTCTCACTGTCTCCAGAAACTTTAATATCCTGGCCTGAGGATATAGCCCTGGATGAAACCAGAAACCTTAGGGAGCCAGTTGAAAACAGACTAAACAGGGAAATCACTTTCCCAAGCACACATTTCCTTTTATTTAGCCACAAAAACTTCACTTTTAATAGCTTCCCTGAATGCACATGTAACCCTCTCTTCACTTAGGCTGGACATACAAGCCAGTAATTTGATTTGTTTAGCTAACATTTGCAACCTTCACTCCCTGTGGCTCTCTATAAGACAGGCTATAGAATAACACTTCCTAGACAGGGGAGGGATGAGCTCTGGTAACTGAAGGAAGGAACTGGATGAGCAACATGCAGCCTCCAGGGATAAAGAGAGATGGGAACCTTCCTGATCTACCTCTCAAAAGGGAACAAAGTATAAAATCCCTATTATAGCAGGTTTCCTGAGTCAGGCTCTTGGGATAAAGCTGAAAGATTAATCTCCCACCACCTGCCTGCTGAGAAACTGCTCTGAAGTGTAAATTATGTGCTACCCATCCCCATTGCACAGTTATATCATGTTATGTTAATCATTCAGGGGAAGGACTAGAATCCATCTTTCCTCAGCTTCAGGTGATACCTCTAATTCATAAGCCAAAAGATTGCTCTTTCCTCTGTAGTGAATATTTTTTCTTATTACTTGTGAGCAGAGAGCTGAGAGTGCACCTGAGGATGCAGACCCATCCTGGGAATTAAGACTATTGCCAGGGGAGGCAGCATGGATTGCTGGGGTTCTATGCAAGAGGAGTACTTATCCTAAAGGTGGGCAAAAACCCTCTCCTTCCCTTTTGAAGTGGTGGGAAATATTTTCTCTCTTTGAAACAAAAAATAAATCTAGGCCTTCAATTTGGATCTGAGGTCTAAACAGCAGTGGTAAGTATGTCCCTATCTCAGAATAAAGTACAGAAATTTATAAGAAGAAAATTCTCTGCTTAGTTTAGCTTTAGGTCCCTTGTCTGTCTCTGTTATTTGCTGTGTACCTCACAGGAAACATTCACGTTTGACTCTGAGCCCCTTTCAATGCCAAGGGCGCTCTTATAGTCTCCTCCATGTCAAATGCAAATACTGAAACACTCAAGATAACCAGTTAGGGAGTTTCTCCCCCCCTGCAGAAGAGCTCCCCCATCTGTGGTGCACATATACACCCATTTGCAGATCTGATATGGAAGATTTCATATTCAGACATATCAGCAAGCACACTATGGGTATCCCACAGGATGTATGTCAGTGCTTCTGATAGCAGCGTTAGGTCCAAAGGGTCTTACAACATTTTCCTTGCTATTGGGAAAGCATAAAAATTAAATGAAATTACATATGTGCACACGAGAATGCAGAGGCAGCAATCATTCATGCATTGGAAAGTGGTCAAAAAAAGTTGTCCTCATTTCCTGCACACATGCCATTTCCAAACACAATTGCACGTTCTGAAGTCCTTGCTGTAAAGAGCCTGGCACAAGCTGAAGTCAGATAAATCACAAGATGTTAGATTATTTTTTTTTTCTCCTTACAATAGTGGTGAAACCTAAGAGATGCTCAGGTCCTTCAGGCCCAACCCTAGTGCTGTTTTCAACTGCACTATCAGACGACATAAACATAATGATACCGAATCTTCCTGTCTGCAGTATTTGCACTCCATTAGTGCCTGAACATGCAGCAGTTTCAGTCTAGTAAAAGAGATCCTGCCTGAGAAATTTTTAGTCTAAATAAACAAAGATGGAGGAGCTATTTCAAGGGACCTTGCTGAGGGATTAAGGGATGTCAGACTTTCTGGCAGGAAGCCTGTGGGAGGTCAGGGAACCAAACTGAGGGCTGCAAACCCCCAGCAGCATCAGTCTCCAAATTGCTCTTTACCTGGCAGCTGCCTGCCAGAGAGATCTGGTGGTTGCTAAATGAAAAGCAGATGGAGTTAAGTTTAGTTAAAGTAGACAGCCATAACAACAAAGGGCTCTCATCTAATCACCCAGCAGTAGTAGGGCTGAAAATGTAATCAAGTTGTTTTCAATAAATCATTTTCACAAGATAAGAGGCCTGGCTATACAGCATGGCTCACTAAGTATTTGCACTGTAAACTTTCCTGCCCTCAGCACCACCCCTTTGCTCTGAATTATTGCTTTAATGAATTTAATCATGAAATGTAACAGTTGGATAATAAGAACCCTGTAAACTTCCCCCTCCTTTCCTTTTAAATTAAATTATATACTGGTAGTAAAAACATGATTATTTGAAGGTTGCGTTTATGAGAATTCTTGCCCTCTGAGGAGGGTGGTGAGGAAAAAAGAAAGAATTAAAGTTTTTACTTACAAGAGAAAACAGCTTGTGGAAATAATTACACAACTTGTGAGCCCTGCACAGCATCTGTATTTAACTTTTTACTCAAGCCTTTAGAAACAGGCAAGTAGTCTGCATTTTAGTCTGTCTTTTAGACAGTTGAATATATAAAGTGTCTCGGTTATTGTGCTATTTTACTAATGTATTGCTGAGATAAAGTGGTTGAATCTTCTGAAGAGGAGGGGGAGGACACTGATAATGTCTATTGTAATGAGGAACAATAATGGGCATAAAAGTTTATTAACTCCACAGGTCACTGCACAGCAACAGCGGAGAAGCAGTAGAAGGGAAATTCAGCCGTGTTCTGTTGGAGCCCACAGCGTGCACTGAACCTCCTCATTAGGTGGGTTCACAGTCCTGCAAGCGGGAAAGGTCGCTAGCAGATGGGAGAGTAGGGGAACAGAGCTTTGTTGCTCCAGCTACACCCCAGCTTGTTCCCAGCATTCAGACAGCTCTTCTAGTTTCCTCTGATTGGGGTTTTTAAAGATTTTCAAGATTAACATGTTTTGGTTTACAGTCCATATTCCCATTCACTTCTAGGTTCTTACAGGCTGGCCACATCCACATCTTTTCCTGCAACCCCAATCCCTTATGCTGAAGGCAATTGAAGAGAATTATTCACTCCAATATTAAATAAACTCCTGTCCACTCAGGTCACTGCCGTGGCCTCTGGAGGATTTAAAGTAAATAAATGATGACAGTGCATTTTTTACTCACTTTGTTTAAAGTTGTGCATTTTTTTTTTTTTGGTCTGGAAAGACAAATCACTTTCCCTTATTTCTGAGTTCTTCCATTTCAGTTATGCTGGAAAATGGTGATGTTTGCCAGACTGGCCTGTTTCCTGCTGCCAGCATCTTCCTGACAATGTTTGAATGACTACAGGGACAGACATGTTCCAGAGCTGCCCTGCAAGCTCAGGTCTATCAGAAGACAGAAACAGGACTGGTACTTGTATGAGCTCTCTCAGATGAGTCGTTCTTTCTAGCTCATACACTAATTTTAATTGTACAACTTGCTGCATGGAACTCTTCAAGTGCTGGCAGCAGAAGCAAAACAGCAAAAGTAAGTGAGCTATTTTATCAGGGTTTTTTTTCTGAGGATTTAGATGCTTGCTTCATTTGATATCTAGCATCTTGCGCCTGTTTAAATAGATGATTTGAAAATAATATCTAAAAAGTCCTTGTTAAACCCATTAAAAAAACTCTGCAATAATGAAATTCAGCCATTCAGTAATGAATACAGCCTCATTTGTTGCACTAGTTTCTATTTTCCTCTCCTACAGTTTGAAACCTGACAATGCTGCAGCAAATAAACAGCAGATGGGATTGTAACAGGGCTTTTAAAATAATGAATATCCGTAATTCTGCACTAAGACTCAGCCTCTGCCCTTGGATGGCATCTAGGGTGCTGGTAATGCCACTAACAAAATAAGGCAGATTGCTGTTTTTCTCTCACACAAGTGAAATACTATCAGTACAGCGTGCAGGAGTGTGCTGATGTTGTACATCAAGGGCAGGCATTTGAGATGGAGGAGAGAGGGGGAGAAAGGGAAGTTCCATAAAGACATCAGCATAGTGCTGGGCCAGAGCTGTAAATCCCAAGGATGGGGTTTATGAGCTGTGGGGCTCCATGGTGTGTTACACACTCCCAAGGCTCTGAGGCAGCCCATGGAGGGGCCTGAGAGAGGTCTTGAGTTAGCTTTGAGCCCAGAGTGAGCCTGCCTCTGTCCAAAATCTAACGAGTCTCTGTCATCCCGCCAAGACGAAAGGAAGGAAATGTTAATAGATGCATCAAAGTCCAGTTCACACAAGCATCCCCCTGGGATATCAGACCAGCTGTGAGAAATGCTTCAATCAGTCATGTAGGGCTTGCTTTGCTCCCTCCTCACGGGGCTTCTTGTAGATTTTATCCTAGGGAGATTTAATATGAAAGGTGTATTGTTCAAGCTAGCAAAGCCAGGGTCTTCTTCCCAGTCCTCCAGGCCTGTAATTATGGGGTCAGTCTCCCCCAGGAACTCTCTGAGTGATCTCCTGGGTTCACAGCCTGCTTCTGTGTTTTACCTTCCCAGCTGCCAGAACCTCAGCAGCACAGAGGTTCAGCACACAGGCTCCGGCCCCTCATGCCTGCACCTCCAGGATGAGCCCCTGTGGGGGTCTGTCACCAGCTCTGGGGGGCTGTCTTCCCAGGACCAGAAAACTGTCTGAATAAACAAGGGAAACAACAAACTGGCCAAGGTGACTTTGCAGGTTTGTAGACATACCTGCCTTGCCCTAGGGGGAATTTAAACAATTACACTCAGCAAACTGGGCTGCTCAGCTAAAAATTTTCTCTGACCTGTTAAGGCTGACAGCTAAAATAGAGGGAATGCATCTCCCTGCATTATTAGAAGTAACAGACTACTTTGGATATATATTTTTTTTAATTTACTTTTATTATTTCCTTTGCAAATTGCTAGGCACTTCTAAACACAAACCAGTTTTTGCCCTTTCAACTTTCCTCACATTACAGCCTAGCTAACTCCATTAGCAAATAAAGTAAATAGCCAGAGCACTCATGAAAGTCTAAATTCCCCGAAGGTAATAACTGTATAAAACACATGGGAGTTGTTATTTCAAGGCAAGGAAATGGAAAGCTTTTAGTTTATCATTAAGCTGGCTTAGTATTTTGGTAGGCCTTGGCACTATTTATTAACAATTTATAAAGTCAAACTGGGGTGAATCTACGTAAGTGATACATATTTTTGTACTGAGAAGTGGGACTTATGCTATTTGTCCTGAACTCCATGTAAACATTGCTTAATAAGCTCTGACATGGCTTTTCTTATTAAACAGTTTGCTTGCATGAAGTGAACTAAAGTCACTGCAAATTCCTGCAAGAATTACCCTTCAACACAATACTGATGCCTGGTAACATCCTTCCAGGCTGCCATTAGTTCAAAATTCAATATTTAGAAACACTACCAAAAAGAGGAGTCTTTGAGCTCTCACAAAAGGATTAGAAGGTGTTATATCCTTATGCAGGCAGGGATAAATGAGTAGGAATGAAAAACACCCCACAAAGGAGAAGAAGAGAAGACACTGTCACAGATGTGAGTGATCCCATGGGAACCTAAGTCCATCAGGTTATGTTGCAAGGAGATGTAGGTTCCATCTTTTGCCTGACATACTTTCTAGCTCTAGCCTGACTTTTCTGTTCCCATCTTTTGGTCCCTCTAGTCTTTGTTTCCCTGAATGTTTTTTCCTTTTGTCAGTCCTAGAGTTGCAATGAGTAGACCAAGCCCGTGTTTGTTCTTTCAAGATATTTGCAATGCTCAGCAAAATGGTGAAAATGTAGAAATTAAAAAATCAGGTACTAACTTTTGTCACCAGCTAGTGAGATGGGTGCTTTCATTTGGAAAAGCTGTGTTTATGAGATGTCCACCTGAGGCCTCATTAATTCTGTTGCATATGTGTGCCACCTCAGGGGAGAGCACTGCACAGACACCCCGATGTGCACAGTGCTTTCCTTCACACATTCCTGC
Organism: Cyanistes caeruleus; assembly: GCF_971803275.1. NCBI lineage: Eukaryota > Metazoa > Chordata > Aves > Passeriformes > Paridae > Cyanistes > Cyanistes caeruleus. The sequence continues at coordinate 38,473,979 of NC_141701.1, forward strand.
AGGGCTCATGTGCTTTCTGTAAACAGCAGCAAACTGACTGGCATTGCTCAAAAGTCCACCAATTTCCAAATGCTGATGACAGCAGGTTTCTAGCAGTGTAGATCGTTAACATTAATTTTATTTGTGGTACAACCAGACTGGCATTTTAGCTCACTGTTTTCTACTTACTGAACTACTCTGATAGTCTAAGGGCATCTTTAATAATAATAAATTTAATAATAAAATCTTTTATAATTTGGGCATTCACCCATCTGTGGTATCATGCAGCATCAGAGACTCTGGGCTTAATTCTGTGAGCTGCCTTTATCAGTTTTCCTGTCTGCAGTACATGTTGCTGAGACCAATGCCATTCTCCAGAGAACTTGTGGCAGAATTAACTCTTTGGAAAACCTTTTTTGTGTGTGTGTTGTCAGTTTTTGCTCAGGCTCACATCTTGATTTTGAAGAGCCCTGGGAATGGATAGCGAGCCTGAGAGACAATATGTAAAGTTATTGTGGGATTAGATGTAGATTAAACTGAAAAAGTAAAATCAACTACCCAAAAGCATCCTGTTTCAGATGATTTAATTTCTTATGCTTTACACTTTCTGGGTAGTGGGACTGCTCAAGCCTGAGATGACAATTATGAACAGCAATTAGTGGAATATGCTGCCTGCTTGTAACTTTGTACTTTGACACAGCCTCTGCTATGAAGCACATTCTTCATTATGAGGAAAAAGTAATAATTTAGTATCTTTTACGTGGCAGAGTTTCTGCAGTAATCCATTTCAGAAACAAAAATAGAAGTGGGATAAGTAGAGACAGGAAAAAACCCAACCCTGTTTGTTCTTCCCTTCCCGTGAGGCACTGGAAAGGCAGAAATTCTCACTATATATATATATTTAGTTGTAATATAAAACTTCTCTTTCTATTAGAAATCTCTATTTTAACAATCTATTTTTAAAAATGAATTGCAAATTTGAATTGCAGCTAGAATAAAAAAATTAATGTTGAAGGTTCATTACATCACTCATTGCCCATTTCTCCCTGATGACTGCTCAAGGAACCAGGATGATTAATTCCGATTCAAGATATGCGTTGTAACTCACATGCTTTCCAGCTTCCAATGAAATGGAAAAGATTGGACTGAGTTCATTGGAAACAGACTGTCTTCTACTGTTCTCTGTCACTGCCTGAACCAAGACTGTTCCACCAGGGCCTTCTGCTCACACTGAGAATTGGTGTAGTTTCATTGCTTTTTCTCTCTTTTTAAGAATCTGGCTCGTAAAGTAAGTCTCAGTTTGCTTGTTAACAGGTTTATTTATGTTTTTCTCAATACCTTCTATCAGATTGTACTCTCCTAAGGGAAAAGAAATATAATTTTTTTTTTCTAATCTGCTGTGCTAAACTGATTTTTCCTTTCCTTTCCTTTAGTCATTCAAGAGCAGGTCTAGATCCAGACAGCTGTTTTCAATATCATATTTTTGTATGATGCTTCTCAGATTACACTCAGTGGCAGTAAGAGGGGGTGAGACATGAACACTTTACAAAGTAGTTAAAGAATCAGCTTCATCTTTCTTGCATGTTGCTATAGCCAAGTTCCCAGAAATCTGTCCATTGCCAGCTTAAAGATCAGAAACCACTCTCTTTGGAAATGTTTGAAATATGGGTTACTTAGGTACTTTGCTCTTTACTGCAAATGTTTTCCTGATAAAATATCACAGACTTTCCATGAATGCACACAAAATAATGAACTCAAAGCTTTCTTTAGTTCAGGAGCTCTATTATCATGATTGCTTGATTGTTTTGTCTCTTTGGACTAATAAATATGCAATTTAATGTTCACAGGAGATAAATAGCTATAGCTCTGTGTCTGATTGTGTTGTCAGCTAATATGACATGCATGCTTTTGGGTACTCTTACAGCACTCAAAAAAGGCCATCACCTCCCTTTTTGCTATCCCTCTGCTAGTAAATACAAGACTGACTAGCTAAACCACATTAATACTGAGTTCTTTACAGTACTCTGGTGTTCAGGGATAATACTTTGGTGCTCTAAACCCCACCAGAAAGAATACTAAGCCTCACATTAAAAACCTGAAAATGATCTTAATCTGGATAAATAATTCATCCCAAATTTGACTTGATTTCTTTGTTATACAAATGATACCATTTTCTCTTGACCTGCAATCTTCTCTCCTGGCCTTCAGAGCAGCCACCTGCAGTTCTGCCTCCAGCCTGCCTCCCTGCTCTGTGGGGCTGGGCATGATCCCCTAAGTGTGGCCCTTCTGGAGCAGAGCACTGGACACTGTCTTGCACTCATTTGGCATTCATGCACCTCAGTTCCCCTGCTGGGAGGGTTACATCACATCACGATGTTTCTATGTATAAAGGACAAGGTAATGCTTCTGAAGTTTGTTCTACAAAAGAGGCAAAAGATACAAACCTCAGTGCAGTTTAGCAACACAAATATCCCATAGAGCCTTTATCAGGACTTAGAAACCCTGCAAGGCAGACTCTGACTTACAATCCCTCTTTCCCATCCTGACATTTCCAGCTTGGCCGCGGCAGTCATGAAATAATTATGAAAGGCAGAAGGATTGCTGTAAGAATTGATCTCTATTTACATGAGATTGGAGGTTTTTCAGATCAGAAATCAACTGTACACACAGTGAAACAAAATGATTTATTATTTAACCCTGGGATGGCAGAGGGGAAGAAAGTTCATAATTATTATTTAGTTCTAAACTAAGAAAAAGATATACTAATACTGGAATTTATTTTCTCCTATCTGCTACATCTTCCCCCATTTGATTGTCTTTTTTTTGGTGTGCTTGGCTTGATGTCAAATCTTTTTTCTTCCTGTCCTAAAATATCATTAACAAGAACTCAATCAGGAAACTCCGCTTGCTACACTGTATGCATTAATATATTATATATACACTCTACATACAATAATACATTATATAGATATTATATGCCATAATAATTGAGTGGCATTCAGAGTTTATAAAAATGCCAACTTCCATGCCATTTTTGGCAGCAGTACCTTTTCTACAAAATGTTATGATGCTATTTTGCAGCATCTATTTGGTCCTGGGAAGAAAGAAGGAAGGGAGGAGAAATGGACACACAACAGCTTTTTGGGCAGAGTCTCTAGTTTCCAATCATACAAGACATCATCACTTTGGGGACAGTAAAGACAAGGAAATATCCTTACTGTGTTACTTGTGGGCATTTGTGCAGATGTCTGGCTGCTCTGTTCCACTTCAGTCTCAGGTAGATACCTTTCACACCCTCCACTAATCAATACTAATCACAAATGCCATCTGCCAGATGCCCAGATTACACAGCAGGAAGGGCACGTTCGTCAGTGCTGGCTGAAGTGACACACTTCACTCGTGTCTCTGGAACTCAGGCTGCTCAACACCCTACACTTCCCCTGAGCACAGTAAAACCCTGTGACTGCTGCAGTAGCTGCCATGTGGTGTTTTGGGCTTCTTTCCAGCATCAAAGGAGTGACCTGGCTTCCCAGAAGCTTTCCAAGCTTTTGCAGTGGAAGTGTCGTCCGATAGCATCTGCTGCTGCTCAGATATGCCACTGACAGAAATACAAGAAGGTATAATGGCATTTTTGGAACAGGTCTCCGTTTCCATAAATGAGGCGCAGAAGAGCTATCTGCTAACAGAATATCTGAAGTTCCTAAACCTTCAGCCTGACCTGCGAATAACCTGTGTGACATCCCCTCTTAAAAAATTACTGATGCCTTAAAACAATAAATATAATTTATGAATATATTTTGGAGACCAGAATTCATAAAGTTCATCCACAGTCCTTTCAACCTTCAGCTCTTCATTTTTACCAATTTTACAAGACATTTATATTCCTACACATTCTGTAGAGCGATAAGAATTTTTTGTTGCATGATGTAATTTACAGGATCATTTTTCGATGCACCTGTGTTTCCATAATTGTGAGAGTCCAGAATTTCTTGTTTAAAGGTTTAATAACTTCATTTACTATGATTCTCAGATTTGAAAGTGCACATTATATGCAACTTTGAAGCACTGCATAAAATATTTATACCGTGCCTAGATGTGGCAGCTACATTTGCGATTACATTTTTATTCCTGTTAATTATAAATCAAACATGAAGTGGTGATTGCTTTTTTTGTTCCCTTGGCAAGAATATTTCCAACAAAACTATCTCTGTGCAAAGTCCTTTGGACAGCTCACTAGCACATTAAACTCCAAATTATGAAGAAAATTCCTGTATAAAATTCACAAGATATTATTCCGTGGAAGTTTTCAAGGTCTCCTTCAGGCCTACCACTTGACTTTGGCTTTGCATAAATTGTAAAGCTCCATCTGAGTGGTGTTTGTGACAGCTAATGGCATCATAACTCTTTATCAGTACTCTTCTGAATCATCCAGTTTTCCTGCTAGAGGCTGCCTGCAGCTCAGTCATCAGCACTATTGCCTGTGTTTGTGCAAAGATACACTGATAGAGGCAGCAAACCTTTGGGTGAAGGCTGTGATGGCATGCCACTGAAAACTAACCTGCTTGCTTTGCTAACAAAGTGGGGATTGTGAAACCCTCATGTAGAATAGTAATCCTGACTCTGCCAGCCCTGACAGCTCAAACTCAGCCATTCCATCTCTTCCTCTAAGGATCTGAGGGACATTTAGCCTTGTTAACACATATAAATCATTTTGTTTTGCTATCCTACAAGTTAAGAGTGGTATGCTCATGTAACTTTACAGTCTGTTCTCCGGTTATGACTGATTCAGCCTAGCAGAACTGCAAACTGCTCTATAAATTATAGAGAATGACATCTGTGGTAATGCTGGTGTACTTGTTATAAGTAAGTCAGCTGAATCTTCTGCACTGCCACAGTCCTATTTCTCCTTGCTCTAACTGCACCCTCGCCGACTTCACACTTGTACAGCTGCAGAACAAATTGTTTAGTCAGATTTCTGTATCTTTAATAAATTTTTGCAGATGGACCACCCTCTACTCACTGGTGCTGAATAGTAAGCACATAATTAATGCAACAGTGTTAAAAGTCTTGGCGGTACGCGTATGCAGGACTGGATGTCATAATTTTAGTAGCACACACTGTTTTATGCATCATTAACACTTCAACTGAAATCCTCATGTCTTAGAGGCCAGCTGAAAATTGTGTTCTTTGTGAGGTTGAATGGCCTATTATTTTAGGACATAATTCTATCAGAAAAATAAACTCCTAAGCCGAATTTTTAATGAGAGTTTCCATTTAATTGCATGAATTTTGTTCCTAAATGGAATCTTTCAGTAACTCATTTAATTACTGATACAGATCTCATTTCTTTCTTTTTTTTCCCAGTAGCAAATCCCACAAACATTGATTTTAAAAATTCAATTAATGATTTTTACACACAAATCATTCATCAAAAATTCATTATAGGTGTTTGCTACTTCAAAACCAAAATAGAAGTTGTTTTGATTAGAAAGATGGGCTTCTGTATGATAAAACATTTCTGAGCCTGGATAGGATAAGTCACATTCCTAATACCATGTGTCATATACAGATAGTAAAGAAAAAGCTCATTAGTGCTAGAGTGAGACCTTAATGGACTTTTTCTCCCCTAATACTATTGGAGTGTCACTGTAGGCAAGAGAAAGGGCAGTAAATAGGTGCCTGGTACAGGGATACTCCTGACTGCATTCAAATACATTCAAAAAGATGAAATTCCACTTTTTATTGTTTTAAGGCTAAAGACAAAAGGCCTTGCACAGCAGACATGCTCACTAACAAAAACCCAACAAACCCCCAACTCCAGGCAACATTGATACAGTGAGAACTATTTGGACAATCCAAAGAGCAGTCTCTAGTGAAGCCAGCTCTTGATGCAACTACAGTCTCCCTGCCTCCTTTACAGTTCTAGGCTGAGATTTCTAGGGTCCTAAATAACTGTGAAAATGGGAACAGCACACTCACTGCAAGAATTTGACCAAAATTCTCTAATGCAAATCAATGATCAAGGCTGGACTGCTTTTCAGCTGGTTTTAGGAATGTGTTTTAGTCAAGTTCTGAATTAGGATGCATTGACAAAATTCATTGAACCAACTTTGTTCTTCTCAGTCTCTGAAATAATGAGTCAGTGTTGGACTACAGGTTTATGAACAAGTAGCTGTTAGGCAGCAACATAGTATAAGCATTTATTCCTATAAAGAAAAAACCCCAAACCCAACAACAAACAGTCTGTTTAAAAGAAAGGAAAGAATAAATAACTATGAATTGAAATTTGTCTCCCAGAGGGAGCTAGCTCCTCAAAGTCCCCTTTAAAAGCATGATGTGTGATAATGCTTAATCATCAATAAAGGCAATAAATTGCAGCATCAACAGAGTTTTGAGTCCTCAATCCCAAGTTCAATATGAAAGATTTATTTTTATGGAGAAATCTAGGTGTTACCTCTTGATTTCCTAAGTCAATATTTTCACAGACATAAGTACTCAGGAAATAAAAGAAAAAAAAAGATTAATGAAAAACTCATGCTTAAAAGGTTATTTTGAAGTGTCAAATCAAGGAAACTTGCAGGTGAGGCAATCTCAGCAATCTGTGCAAGAAGTGCACCACACATGATCTCTGGGATGAAATCAGAATGGAAAGGGTCCAGGAGGACTCCAGGCTAAAACTTGTGCTTGTTCTTGTCCCAGACAGGCTGGGAGACAGAATTCCAAGCCTTCCCCAAGACTTTCCCTTTCCCCTTCCTGACCCTGCCTATGCTGAGCCATGCTGTGGCCCAGGAGAGCATCTAAATAACATGGATTTTACTGGAGAAAGGGGTACAGAAGTGTTTTAGAACAAAAAAAAAAAAAAAAAAAAGAAAAAAAGAAAAAAGAGTTAGCCTCATCCAGGAGGTGTTTCCTAGCTGTTGTGCGGTTGCTCAGCATGGGCAGAGCTCACCTCCAGGAAGTGTAAAACTGCTGTTTCCACTGAGGTCAGAGCTGTGCAGTTAAATAGAGCAATTAATCAAGAATGTATTCTGTACCTGGGAAACGAAAAAGACCATAAAAACTGAATTCACTGCTGTTAAAAAGGACTCTTTTACTCTTAGTATGGAATTGTCTTCGCATTTATTTCAGTTGGGAGTTTCTGCTGCTATGCTGTGAAAGGTCAGGATAATGACAACAGCACGAGGCTTTACCCTCTGCTCATTTCCAGCTACTGCCTTTGCCAATCTGCCACATTTATAATGCTGAGAAAAGGTGAAACTGTTCTTACACAGCTGAGGGAGGAGTGTTAACTACAGAAAATGAGAGATTTTGCACAGTGGTTGCATATTATCTTGGAGATTAAATGCTTGAAGGGAAAGTTGTACCCCAGGTGTTTGGGTGGGTAGAGAAATGACAGCCGCAGTTGTACTGGGTTCCAAGTGCATGCCATTCCAAGAAAACAGGCGTGAGTATTGTGACAGCTGCAGCACTCGAAAGCAAGGAAGTCTTGCCATCAGGGTGACAAATGGAACTTCTACTTTCCCTTGCTGAGGAGAAAGTCTGTTCTTATGACAATTAATTCCTGGATTTCTAAATAATAACCATATTATAGAAGAGAACAAAAAACTGTCTCTTCAGTGATTAAGTAATTAACATTTAAAGTATTGAGGGAAATAATAGAAGACTAGATTTCTGAGTCAGTTTTGATGGCAATTATTCTGGTGGGAAAAGGAGGTGGATTCTCAGCTTTCAGACAAACTCTGCTTGGGATTTCAGTGTGACTGCTCTTGGTCCTCCACAATGGAGAGCAAAAGGCATGGTTCCAACAAAGACTTCCAAAGGAATGGCAAGCAGGCTTTGCTTTTAATTTCAAATTCATACATTTAAGTTTCTTCTTTTAGGAAGGCAAGATGCACAATCAAAAAAAAAAAAAATGTGCTGGAATAGGCTAAGTTCACTAAAGGAGGCTAATGTTAGTGAGGAGAAGACTCACCAGCACTATTCTGAGCTATGCCCCTGCTCTGCCTCACCCCAGGCCTCCATGGGAGTTTTCCACAGGACAGCTCTAGGGCACAGTGTCCACTGACAGTGGAAGGACAATGCACAGCCCAGGCAGAGTAGGATTTGGAGATTGTCTGATCTGCTAAGACTTGAATAAAAGGACAACAGAGAACAACCACCAAAATATCCCCAAACAAAGTCAATCAAAGTCTCTTGACCTTGTAAGAGGTGGGGTATGGGTAAGGGGATAAAACCAGAGCTTACTGGTACTTACCATCTACCAATTTCTTTGCCAACAGGGTAATTTTGCCAGCAATTCCTAAACTTACCATGAGTGTAAAGCACTGGACCATATTCCTTTTTTGGGGACAGTTTGCTCTCCCCAGCTCTGGCTGTCAGCCACATTTTGGCTAAGCTGTTTCTTCTAACAGCCTTTCAGAAAGCTAAAGCCCTAGCAACAGCCATTAAAGCAATGTGTGTCAGCACTTGAGAAAGGGAGGACACATGTGAACTCTTCGGCTCATATTTAGAAATCACTTCAGCCCCCAGAAGACTCTTGTTATCCTACTCAGTGAGTCTGATCTCCTGCCACCCTGGCCAGCACATCGTGTCCTTTCCTCCAGCACATCCGTCCTCTTTCACATAAAACAAGGATCTGCAGTGCCAGATCCTGCAGCATCACGGGCACTCTACAGCCAAAGGTGCTCATTTCTGCAGCCCCCCACTCAGAGCCTGCATTCCAGACACACTGAGAAGGAGGCTAAGAGATAAAGCAATGCCTGTGAGGACAGGCAGCACACAGGGGCTGGTATAATTTGTATGACTATAAACATGAGAGTCTATTTTTCACACACTGCACAGAACAAATCCCTGAAAGGCAATGAAAACAAACACCTCCAAATAGCATTTTTGTTCTGTGTGGAAACACCTCCATTGCAGCTATTTTGATATATGAAACCATCACCAATAAATTTACTTATTATTTATAAAGAGCTTTTCAGGTTAATGTGGTTTTGTTTTGCAAACTCAGAAAAAGGAGGCAGAGACCTCCTGATACTTTTCCCCAGCACAGTATTCAGTGCTTATTACTAAATAAAAATTAGTTGCCCCATGATTTTGCCATTTCCATTATTTCACCTCAGAGGAAAGCAACCCCTGGATTTTTCTGTAGCGCCCTGTTTTCCAACAGTATTGATGAATCAGACTGTAGTGATGAAGACTGGACAGAAGATAAAGTGAAATGCCTGTCCTTAAAAGGACCTTGACATTAAAAGCAGAGACCTGCTCTAACATGTGTTATATCATCATACTCTCCTGAGTTTTGTGTCTGCTACCCATACCTGTTCCTCCACCTATGAACAAAATTAATTTTCCACTGCAAGGTCTGAGTAGCAGACAGGGACATCAGAGATTTGCAATGGAAAGGGAATCTTATTCCTAGCTGATTGAATTATCCAAGTAAAATGCCAAGTCAGTGTTTGGTTATCTGCTTGAAATTATCCAGCCAAAACCATTCCTAGTGCCAGCCTATAGGGAACACAAGGTCTGAAAGGACAGCAGAAGACTGGCAATCTAGGGGAGAAACAATTTTTGCTCTCTGATGCATGGCACCTTGCTGCACAGAGGAATAACATCCTTTCTGGGAAAGGGACTTTCTAATAAAGCTAATGGCCTATTTCAACTTGCCTTTAGAAAGAAGAGGCATTGCTGGAATGGGAGGTGCTTGTCAACTTCTATTTATTCTCTGGAAATTTACGCCAGGCAAGAAGTTTCATTGATGCTTATCATGGGTTTCCTTTTTGTAGCATGGTGCAAGTTCTTGACACCCATAATCCTAACACAGCACTTTCAGAATTACTCCAGGCCTATTAATTTTTTTTAATGAAGACTGCAGGGTATACAAGATGTTTTACAACACTAGAATTTGAAACTTCTGACCCAACTTATTCAAAATTAATTGAAAAAAAAAAAATCCAAAAACTGAGGAGCAACTGGCTGGGCTATCTAATCCTCTACTGTCACTGTCTAGACTCAAGAGTTGCTGTCCACCACATGTTACCAGAACATAAATTGCATATCTGGAAAAGTAAATGAAATCTCAAAATATGTGACTTCACAAAAGATGCCATGAGAAAAACTGAAGGAAACTGGTCAACTGCAGAAGTACCCAAATGCAAAGCTCTCCTGTAATGAAAGAAAAATAATTCAGTTCTTTCTCTCTTTTTCTACCGTGTGGCTTTAATAAACTCCAGGAACCTGTTGGGGAGGGGGAACTATCCATGTGCCCACACAGCTTCAAGCTTATCTTTCTGTAAAATAATGAATTGCTTTAAATCCATCCCCTACAGCATGACCCAGCTACCCAGTAACAAGGTAGGAGACTGAGTAGCTTTCCTGGGCCTGATTGCTTCTTAATCATATTCTGTGCACAAAATGCCTTCAGAAATCTATTTTACTTTGTATTGTATTCTCTGTTCAGAATGAGAATTCATTCAGCACCAAATTAGTACCTGAGCAAATCAGAGTCACAAAGCCCCCTGTATATAGCAGTGCAGACATACAAAGCAAAAAAACCAATCAACATATTTTGAGTGTTAAGTCCCACATATGAATCTGGAACAAAAAGTCGTTCATTATGTTGTTACAGAAGAACAAGTAGAAACTTACCTTTTCAGGTTACTAATTCTTTGAAAAAAGGAAAATAAAATCCAAGTTCATTACCTCATATATCCTCTATTTGTATGGTTACAGTTTTAGCTCTTAATCTGTGGCTTTTCCAGATGTATTTCAAGAACAAATGTGAAGCATCAATCATCTGGCAGTTAGCTATGGAAATCTTCCCCAAATTAAACACTAACAGTAAGAGAAATACATCTCATCTGTGTAAATGGATGCAGGACACTAGCTGATTTGAGTGCTACTTTTCACAATAGATCCATTCAAACAGTATTTCTTAGGTATTATTTAGTGGCATTAATTTGCTTAAGAACTTGACTTCCCTCAAGATCATCATAAAAAGTATAATTTCTGTTGCAAAAGGCGTAGTACAACATTAGTTATTTTTTTTTTTTGTCTAGCTAGTTGAGGTAAACTGACTGGTGTTCTACAGTTATTTTACTTTTTCTTCTATTTATTTTTTTTTTTTTCCTCAAATTTCAATCAGATTTGCCTTGCATTGAAGATGCTGATAATAGCTCATAGACTGGAAGAAATACAGTCTCCTGTTGAGCACATAAACTGCTTTCTAAACAGAGTACAGCCCATCCCAGGATGACAGCATGTGGGTTATATTGCTGTTCCAGCTCCACTTAGACAGAAAAATGGAAAGGTGGGAGTTGTGCATGGCATCATAAAACCTGACTCTCAAAGTGGCACATGAGTATATCCTTTAATTCTGATTTTGGTCAAAAGTTATATACCAGAAAGACTCACAAAAGCCTGAGCTGTAAGTAGAATCCTAGGAGTTTTCTCTGTAAAACCACTTCATCCCACTGCTTTTCCCAGCAGGAATCAAGCAGAAACAAGAGAAGACAGGTCACCTCTTGCCCCAGGGCTGCTGTTCTTCTTTTCTTATGACAAACACCAGAAGGCCTCCAGTGACCATCCTGACAGGGGCAGCGCTTTAACAACAAATCGTGTCACTCTGCTTAAGGGAGCTCAAAAGATTAAGAAGGAATAAGGGCTGGGGGACAGAAGGGAAGAAAACATTTTCAAGAGAGAAGTATGTGGCTGGGTGTGGAGAAGGGCAAAGGGAGCAGTTGCTGAGACCTTCCTGTGCAGCTCTAGTTTGGAGGATACTCATGGGTATGGGAGGGATGCGCACGGCACAGATGCATTACATGCTTGTACATCCATTTCTTAAAAACCAGAATTCAGGCAATTGCTGAGTGTCTTTCACGTTCACAGGACATTTTCTTTAACTTCACTTTTTCCTACGAGACTATAAACAGCTTATGGGAGTTTTAAACTGAGTCAAGCAGGACTTAGGTGTAGAGAAAGTGTCATATTAACATAAGCAAAAGAAAAGACTTCACTTTAGATTGAGGATAAAAGTGTCATAAAAATATATCTCTATGTGTGCATGTGTGTGTGGTGCATGTGTGCATATCTGTGTGTACAGATATGTGCACAAACATATTCACTTTATAAGCCCTACAATGAGTCTTGGAGATTAACAACACTTCATTCTCATCCCAAAAAGCGGTCCAGGATTTGCTGATGTAATTTTCCCATCTTTCTCAATATGGACTCAGTGATGATATATGTGTTATCGACATAGACCATGCAGGATTAAAATAAACAAATAAACAAACAAAAGTGAGATTAAGGAAAAAAAACCCAAACAAAACAATAAAGAAAAACAAAACAAAAACAAACAAAAACAAACAAACAAAACCCCACTAAAACCCTAACCCACTGAATGCTTATATTCCAAAAGAAATGAGGAATGGAGACAAACCTATTGCAAGGAGCATGCTTGACTATAACAAAAACACCAGGTTTCCTCATAGATTTTCTTTTAATAATAAATTTGATAATTTGTAGTCTCTGATTTCTCATATCAACTTCCTTATTGTCCTAAGGAGTTCCTGCACATAACTGACCCATCTCAAGGCATATCGTTGTGTCAGGTGTCTGATCTCACTCACTGAGATGGCAAGGGTCAACTTAAATTTACAAGTTCTTGCCATTGTCCTTATCTGTGGCCACCTTCTTCTGCCCAAATGCTGTAGTTTATTGTGCCTTTCATTTTCTGGTTACAGTCTGGCTTCCCAAACATTCACTAAACACAATAAAAGCAGGACTTCAATTTCACATGGGGAGGAGGTAATCTTTGACATCAAGGTCAACATATATATATATACACAACTGAATGCCCTCAGCTGCCATAGAAAAGGCATGTTAAACGTCAATTATTAACTAAAGTGCAATACCTGTGCTCAAACATTCCATCCTGACACCATGCTTTAAAAATAAAAAAAAAACAACCTTGCATATAGTACGAAGCGTTCAAGACATGCACCAATTCCTAGTTATTATAAATATGCAAAATTTGTCAATAAAGTATGGTTGAGGAGTCTGAAGGCCTTAAACCCACTTACATATTCAGCAGAGACACTTTTGCTAAGTTGCTGCATGAACTGGAACCCAGACTTGGATTTTCTGCTTGTCGTGTCCTCTCACTATGCTAGGCAGTTAAGTGGGCACTCCACTCAAGAGGATTTCTGCATGGAGTTCCTGAGGTCCCTCTTGGACTGCAAATTCCAACCAGCATTCAGTCTAGAAGGCTCCTTCTCACTGACCTTCTCTGCCCTACCTCTGCCTTAAAACCCTGTGGTGGAAAAGGCAAAGTGATTTGCAGAGTGAGTGAGTGCTGAGGGCTTGGTGGGGGCAGTGGGACTTCAGCCAGCCAGCAGCTGCTCCCTGATGGCTGTAAGGTGTTTTGGGGAGTGTTGTAAAGCAGACCTCACAGCAACTGATGCCATCTTGTGAGAAATTCAGAATGCAGTTTTGTTGGATTTTAAAACCCTTGTTTTTTCTCGTAGATTTTTTTCATTGTCTCAATAAACACATCTAGTAATGGTGTTGTACCATTATTTCGTATCTTAGTACAAAAGCACAGCAAATTAAAATTTCATTAGATGATACATCCTTTCCTCCTGAATTACCAACAAAAATATAAGGACAGTCTGGAATGTTGAGCTTTAATGAGATGATAAAAAATATTCAGGTTTCATTAGTCATTCCAATATTACAGCAATGAAATCCAAACAAACTCCACTAACTTTTATATAATGTATAACTTGTATATAATGTATCAGGTGATATGCAGCCAAAATACCTACAAAGGACTGTTTTTTTAAAGAGTGCTCACTCAGACTGAGTCCCTAATGAATATTTTAACAATGCTAATCAGAAGAATCCAAAGGAATTGTGCTAAAACTCACCAAAAAATCCCCACCATGTTTTCTGAAAGTTTGTATTTATTACTGAAACTCTCCCACATTTAAATATTCTAACAGTCCCTGTGAAATAATGTCAAATCCATCAAGATTATATTTGGATCCTTTCTTACAAGCTTTTGTTGATGAGGAGGAACAGCATAGGAGCGTCTGGCCATCATGGCAATGGCATCAGTCTGGTTCTCATTTGTTAAAGTTCACAGATAACTGAACACAGTGTAGCATTCACATGGGTACAGCAGTGGCTTCCAAGATCTGAAACAATAAACTTTCAAACTGTAAAATATTTTTCTGCAGAGAAAAGCTTTAAGTATCTGGGACTGAATGCAACCTGCTGTTGTCCTTGGAGAGGTGTATGATAGCGTGGAGGAGGAGAAAAAGGTTTCCTGTTTGGAGGAAAAACCTGTGTCTATTAATCTGCAGCTGCACTTGCTCACAAAACTAGATTACCTGCCAATAAGATAAATTAATGGACTGCTGTGCTGAGAGAAAAGGCAGTAGTGTAAAATCCAAGATAAAAGCATGATACTAAAAGCATGATACTATAAGGAAATAGCTGTAAATTACATGGCTCTGAAAACTGCTGTGTTTGGAGAATGTCTTTTTGTAGCACAGCCACCCTTTTAAAGCTCCACAACTAGGAGCCAGGTTAAGAGGTCTCAGCTTGGTGATGGGGCAAATGTCCTGGCTTCAGCTGAGATAGTTTTTTTCCTAGTAGTTGGTATAGTGATGTGTTTTTGGATTCAGTATGAGAATAATGTTGATATCACACTGATGGTTTAAGTTGTTGCTAAATAGTGTTTATCTGAAGTAAACATTATTATTACTATTATTATTACTATTGTTATTACCACCTTTATTGCACTTATTAAGCTATTCTTGTCTCAGTCCATGGTTTTAACTCCTTTTGATTCTTCTCCAAATCCCACTGGGGTGGGGAGCTGAGCAAGCAGTTGTGAGGGGCGGGCTTAGTTGCTGGCTGCAGTTAATCCAAAACAATATAGATTTAAAATTCCGGGGAAGAAGTCAGTAAAACAAGCTGGGGTATACAGGCTCCATTCAGGCAGCAGTAAACCTTTTTTACTCTTAGATCCCATGTAAAATATTATCCTTTAAGGGACCTAAACTCCACAGCAGCTTCTGTCATTCTTTGGCATGTTCTCGTGTTCACGAGAGCCACACAACTCCACTCAAGCACCCATTTAACTGAAGTGCTGGATAATATATTAAAAATTATAAAAAGTCTGCACTGTTGTGAAGGTGGAGGAAGAACAGATCCTTCAGTAAATGCTAATTGTCCCAAGGAAACTCTTTCTAGTGTCTCAAGGAAGGAAAGTTTATGAGCAGGTATAGTAAAAGCTGGCAGGAGGCACTTTATTTCATGTTTCCATCTGCCAGTTATATTTCATTAAATGGAAGATTGTCCTTTCACCCCATAAATTCACCTTTTTTACTGCAGAAATTTTACATTAAATACTAATAACATTGTTTCAGGGGATCAACCAAAGGACATAACTGGCAATTAAAGAGCTCCAATTATATCATAATTTTCTGTGTCGACTTGAGTAATAATTTTCTGTGTGTGACTGAGTAATCAACAGATTACTGAATTTCTATTGAAATGGTATTCCAAAGGGGCCTAGAAATATTTTAAGCATATGTTCAAGGGCTACAGTCCCAGCACTGAATACTAATACCCCAGTTTGAGATTTGTGCTCTCATGTGTCACAGATATCATAGTTTCTGTTCATTTTCCATGAATTATTGAAATGAAGAATTATTTCCTGTTTTCTTTATCGAATCAACACTTACTACCAGCAAGGCTGGAAGGAGTAAAATCCAGGAAATGTGCTGCAGTAGATAAGAATTGAAAACAGTGTGTTTGGGATGGTACCTGAATTTACATATTTGTATTTTATTAAGTAATTGAAAGAGCCTGCCCGCGTTGTATAATTCATGCATCATAAATAAACACAAAGCAGATAACTGGATGCAAAGGCTCACACAGTAGCAACAATTCATACCTCCCCTGCAGTGACTGTCTGGGAAATTCTCCACTTTGTCTTGCAAAATTCCCACTACCCAACCCTTTTAAGGATTATTTCAGCTCACTGGGAAATACTATATAATATATTCTTCTTAGGGTCAAGAATTAACAACAAGAGGTATGAGGGTGCAGACAAATTCAAAAGTTAAATTTAATCTTGAGAATTTGATTGGTGTACTGCATGGATTTCTGAATAGCAGGAATATGAGGAAAAAAACCAGTGAATAATGCTGGTTTAATAGGCAGAGTAAATCAGATTGTACACAGGTCTAGAGGCATTATGTAGCTATTTAAAGGTGTTTGTGGTTTTATATCACCTGTCAGTGACTTAAAAAGGCAGCCCAAAGCTAAGAGTCTAAAGCAATATGTAGCTATGCAAATCAGTGCCATTCCTAGCTTAAGGCACATGGAAGATGATGGAGGTATCTGCGCAGATATATTATATATTTATATATTTTTATATAAAAATATGAAGAACTGAAAGAGTGCAGAACAAAACCTTGCACTTTGCATGTTTCTCTTGTAGGGGACAGCATGGAAGGTGCCAAGAGGTAAAGGTGTTGGCCAAGTTTTCCTGTGCAGGGGGGTTTGGATGGAGATGGACCTAAATCAGTCTGGAGCATTCCACAGCTCTCTCCACTAAGCACCATCGTTTTTGAGCTCTCCATACTGCAAATACCTAGGCAAAATAAATTAAAATATGTTTTAAATTTAAAAAAAATTGAGCAAAACAAAACCTTGTTTTTTCCCTTATCGTGGATTTAATGCAAATTAGTTTTGATATTACACATGAGCTGTCTATGACAGACTGCATATACTTAAAGAATACTTATATAGAAAATACCCAAATCTTCAGTCAAAATTTCAGAAGACATCAAACTGGTGAAGAGCCAAGTTTAGAACCTGAAACCAAAGCATATTAAGGTGTTAAAATGTTTTTCAACAACAACTTTCGTTTCCAACAGCTGTCTTTGTTTCAGCTATTTAGTTTAGACCAGTGCAATAGCTGCATCATATGACATCCAGAAAAAAATGGGCAAAGACAATTTGTTTTCATCTCCCAGTCAAGGAAAACAAGATACTGGAAGGCAAGATACACTAACTCTAAAATTCTGAAAGTTGTAGCAACAGGGTCAAAAGGCCTCTGCTCACTAAAGAGCAGTAAAATCTATTTAATAAACAAAAATCTTTAACTGTAAAATGGGGCTTGATATACAGAAAAATTAATTAATCCCATATATTTATTGCACGCATGTCAATTATTTAGGTATATTTTAATGAATTTTATTTATATACTTTTTTTTTTTTGCTAGCTTTATGGTCTTAGTGTGTAGTAACTTTGTGTCAATCATTTTCATATTGCAAAATTAAATAAGTTTTTTTTTTCTTTTTTTTTTCTTTTTTTTTTTTTTTTAGTGAGAATGAACAGCTAAATATCCCAGATCACAATCTTATCCAGACAATCCAGAAGAAATAAAATATGCATGTTGATGAGAGACAACAGTTTTTAACAGTCTCTGGAGGCAAGAAGATTTTTTCCAGGCTGGTCTACATCAGGATAAGAAAACTTCCTCTCAGACATTCAGTTTTGTAGGCCTGACATGCAGAATCTGTGCTCCCTTTATTTTTCCTATGGCCAGTATTTTTGAAAGCAGGTTTGTTTCAAATGGTCTCTATGTCTCAGTTCACTCTTTTTCTAAAAATATAATTCCCATTTTTCTCACCCCTCATTTAGAAAATCTGACTCACCATTTTGCATTCGTTCATAACTCAGCATGACAAAGAACTGCCAGCAGGAAACAAGAATTAAGGGTTTGACTTTCCTTAAGTTAGCTAAAAGTGAATATTTTTTTCTCTCACTCCAAAAAAATCGAAGTGTATGCTACATATATTTCCAAGGACACCAAAATATTTCATTATGTGTTTTAGACAGCTATAAATATATTTTACTTTCCAAAACCAGTGGATGTTTCTTCTCTTAAAACCATCCTGGGCTCTTGGTTAAGCCTATATTCAGATATTCTTCAAGGAACTCCTTTGATTCCCTTTTTTTAAAAAGAAAGCTTATTACAGAGTAAATGTGTGCCCCAGTTTCTACATTTAAGTAAGAATTTTGTTTGAGTACAGGAATCCATTCTAATACAACCTACTGATTTGTGTTTCAGGGGATATTTTTTGAACGTTTGTACTACATTTGCATAAAGAAGTTGGGCCAGCTTTACAGACCTTGGGGCTTAGAAAGGCAAAAGCAAATATGACTAGTAGAGACAGAAAATAGGCATTTTCTGAAAGACTAGAGAACACCTGAAGTTTGACTCATACATCATAATACAGGGGTGCATAAAATAAACTTCAATTAAACCTTCCCCTTGCTCACACAAGGGTGAGCACCTGAGCTAATCCTGCACATGGATTACCTGTGGTACTACTGGCAAAGACAGCTGCCACAGGCAGACTGGTTAACTGGGAAAAGTCCATGCCACACCAGTAAGCCCCAGGCCTTTGCTGTAGTCTGCGGAGCATCTCACATAATCTTAGCCCAGTTAAAGACCTCAATGAAATGCTTGCTCAGACTCAATGCTGTCAAGCATATTTCTGTGCAACAGGAACTAATGAGGCCAGATTTTGGATCATTATAAAGCCAGTAATAAAAGAACAAATCTTGAAGGTTTTCTCACAAAAGCTTAATTTACCTGAGAGCTTTTTGTGTGAAAATAGTTATTTATTAATATTCTACAGCAGGGAGTTTGAGGTATATGCAGTCTTTGCAAACAGGACTCATTTATTTTTCACAGAGTGAAGAGAAATCTAAAGAAATTCTCCAGTGACTCTACTGGGCTTGGCTGGAAATACAGAATTGACTTTACCAAGTATGTTTCTGGAACAGAACTAAAGACGACATTTGAAATTAAATTGTTGCCAAAAACCTAATTTCAGACAGCCTGTAAGTCTTTCCTTGCAAAGTCTAACAATTCTCCTGTCTCTTTTCAATACAGCTTTTGTGTGTAGATTCAAGCTGTCTCCTGAGAACAAGGAGCAATGTTCAATTTGTAGCACCTGAATAGTCACTTCTCCATATCCCAAACACCTGAGCAACTCAAATCATCATTTCTCACAAGGATGTGAGAGAGGGGTGTCTTGGCAGAGTTTGTGGGACAAATGAGCACTTGAACACACTGCACCAGGGCTGTTAAGACCTTGAATTCCTACGTGTTGAGCTAACACAAACTGATAACACTGCCACTTTATCACTTGGCAGCATCTGCACACTTGATGTTCCACAATGCCATAAATTATCATACCTGTTACCAAAAATAACATTCACAGAACCAAGCATGAAAACAACACATTTCTGCACCATGCTTGTGACAATCCAATTGTGGCTTTGAATATTTCCCAAGCTTGGGACCAAGTCTTGCTGTACAACTCTCTTTCTGTTTGGTATTAGCTGGTGCCAAGCCAGAAGTCACTGCTGATCTACTGTGCTATTTGATTGCTGAAATGTGGTGATTCTGAGAAATCTCTTAGGATGGGCCACTGCAGGCAACCAGGGTTCTCAGAGAGCTTTAATATGTGAAATTACTTCATTTCCTGACCAGGATATCCAGGCTGCTGCCGACCTAGACAACATGTTCTCTGGATACGCAGCTTCCCTGAGGTCCGAGACTGATAACAGAGAGACATCTCAGCAGTGCAGGAAACCTGGATTTGCAGCTCAACAGCATTTCTTTTTCTCATTTTCCAGGGTCGAGTTTCAACCTCAGCTGGCTCAGAGTCCCAGATCTAACTCACAGTATCAGGAAGCCAGCAGGTTTGAAAACAGGTTCTGAATGGGAACCTTGGGTGTTTTTCCTCCTTTCCTAGCTCTCACAGATGGACTCACTCCATTTGCTTACACAATAGGGCTTCTTAATCCAGGAAACATTATTAATTTCTACTTTCTACAAGATGTAGAAGCTTGGCCCAATTTGTTTGGTCTAGTTTTAATTTTTTATTCACTTTATGAGTTAACAAATTCTGCATGTGAGTTTTACAGTGTCTCATTATTAGAGGTATATGGAAGTAATACATCCATAAACACAATTTTTATACGTTATCATCCAACCACAGGCAGCTTTGTAGTAAATCTTACAAAAAAACCAAAAAGTTAAATGCCAGTCTTACATTGTTAATGAGAAAGACAATCACTTTTCCTCTTCCAATTTGTCTCTTTTTGAAGAACTAATATACTGGAATGAACTAACTGAAACACCCCTCTAGGTATCTAGGTATCTAGGTTGTGAAACAAAAAAAATAATTATGAAAACATTAGCTTAAGCAAATAATATTTATAACATGGATGAAAAGTTGTTTTAATTTCCTATACTAATAATAATATTAGTATAATATATAATAATAATATAATATTAGGAATAATATTGCTGGTCCTCATTTTTGGACAGAGAAATAGAAACATGTGGCTTCTCAGGATAGAAGGAAAAAAGGACTCTTCCAAATACAATATTCATTTCAGTTCTAGCCATACCAAATAATAGTTAGTGATTTATTGTCAGTTTGATTTATGGCATGAACAAGGTCCTGCCAAATTACCAGTTCCTCGAACTGCAGTTTCCACTCAGCTCCTCCGCAGTTCACAGGAAAGCACAGCTCAAAAGATGTGATGTGGTGCCTAAAGGGGCTTGGTGTAAGAGAAACCTGGAGATATCAGAGAGCAATCTGCTAAGGAAGAAAAAATGTAGCTTGGCAGGAAATGCCCGGAAAATGTGAGGCAAAGGAAGACTGAATCAAACTGGAAGCCAAGGCTGTTATTTATGAAATCAAGCCTAAATTACTGCATAATGTTGTGTCTTCCAAACCAAAGGAACAGCACACACAAGGAAACTTGATCAAAATAACCTTGCTGCTCTGTTAGAGACTTCCTGTCCTGAATCATCTACTATCCTGAGCTAGTGGGTAACCTGAGGTATTAAACACACACCCATGCATTGTAATTTAGAGCTATAGCTACATCCCTTTGAAGATTTATCGCTGTTTGATGAGAGAAGGATCTGCAATTAAAATCTGTGTCAACAAGCAGGAGTCAAATGCAAGGATAAGGTCACACAGATAGAAGAAAACATCTGCTCTATACACTTTACAGAACATAATGTCACAATGTCTTGGAGAAAAAACAGTTTCTCTTTAATTTTATAAAATCAAAAAAGTAATGATGACTGAAAAGATGTAGCATGATCTCCTGCCACACCAAGGCAGGAAAGAAGAAATTGTTTCTAAGGCAGTATTAGGACAATACTTTGCCTGAAGCCCATGATCCACTTTCACCAAGTTGCTGTTGTGAAAATGTATTTAAAAGTAAATAAATGTTTATGTGGTGTTTGGAATCTGAGCAGATAAAAGCTGATAAACAAGGACTATATTACCAATATTTAAATATTGATAAATCTTACAATCAAGATGCCAGGGGTCCTAATTATATGTAGATGGTAGAGTCTTAATTATAAGTAATTTTAATTCACTTTCACATAACCACCAGAAATAAAATGCATGCATATCTGGTTTCTAATTGCATAAGCACATTTTTGTTGTTGTGCTGCTTGAAGTCAGCAGAGTTATGATCAGTCAGGGCTTATGAGAACGCTTGGCAGTTGTAAGAGACCTGTTCCTGCAAGAGGAAAAAAGTGGCAGAAGTCACTGAGCAGAAGTGACAATGGCAGCAGATTGGGAGCCCTGTTAGAGCAGGTCCAGGGGAGGGCTGTGAAGATAAACTGAGGGCTG
This sequence comes from Cyanistes caeruleus, assembly GCF_971803275.1. Taxonomy (NCBI): domain Eukaryota; kingdom Metazoa; phylum Chordata; class Aves; order Passeriformes; family Paridae; genus Cyanistes; species Cyanistes caeruleus. The sequence goes on from NC_141701.1 coordinate 38,495,723, forward strand.
GAGCACCTCTCCCATGAGGACAGGCTGAGAGTGAGAGCTGGGACTGCTCAGCCTGGGGAAGAGAAGGTGCTGGGGACAATTTGTAACCACCTTCCAGTACCTAAATAAGGCCTATAACAAGGGAAAGAGGGACTTTTTACACATGCATATTGTGCTAAGATAAAGGGGTAAAGGGCTTTAAACTCGAAGAAGGCAGGTTTAGATAGATATTAGGAAGAAATTCTTTACTGTGAGGGTGGTGAGGCACTGGAACAGGTTGCCCAGAGAAATCATGAGTACCCCATCCCTGGAAGTGTTCAAGGGCCTCTGAATAACCTGGTCTAGTGGAAGCCCCCATGGCAGGGGCGTTGGAACTAGATGATCTTTAAGGTCCCTTCCAATCCAAACCCTTCCATGAATGCATGAACGCAAAATCAGGAGCAAAACCTGACACAGCTCTCTATGCTAAGCTAATAGCCCAGTGTAGACTTACCCATGGTTCAGCCAGAGTTGAACAAACAGCACTTCCCTGACAGATAACATAAACTGGCAAAGGATCTGACAGAAAGTGCAGCAGCAGCATCTGCCTTTCCTTCAACTAAATTTACAAATGGGTTTCCCATTTCCTCACTGTACATGTAATTTGCAACCTCAACAGCTTTGTCCCTCTTACCCTACTTGTTTTTTTGGTTTTGGTTTTGTTTTTTGTTTTCTCTTCAGGTAAGGAATGAGCTGTCCATTTCCTCTTTCAGTTTTCAGTTCCCTCATACCCTTCTTGCACCATAATTTAGCTATGATTTATTTTGCGATCCTGTTCCAAACAGGTGTCTGTTTTCTGGCTGCCTTTGCAAATGTAGTTCCAGAGACCAGATGGTAATAGTTAGCTGCCTTCTGCACCTGCATGGATGAGAGCAGATCTGAGGAACCTCTGCTGTATGTTGAGTAGCTCAGAGCAATACTTAAATGACTGTGTGGTTGAAATAAGTAGCCAACTGTGTCTGGCTTGGCACTGAAATTGTTGTGATCATTAGTGGAGCTGAATTTAAGACAGAAAATGGGTTTGGGAAACTAAGATAAAGGCAGGACAATTTGTCACATCATCAGCCAAAAAGGCACCTCAGGAACACCAGCATGAATGAACAATACCTGCCCACATCCTTTCTGTCATGTTACAGGATCTCTTGCTGCAATCACACAAATAAACTTATTTACTGTATTTCAGACCAAGTCCAGCTGTCAAGATTCAGCTAAGGGTTTGGGGACTTCTAAATTAAGTACAGTAAAGCAGTGTTAATTTTCTGAATATGCAACAGCTTCAATTGGTTACTGGACCAGTCTAACCTATAATGCTCTGACACAGGATAAGGAAGGTGTGGGAGAGGGATTTGAAGCCTGAGGTTTTTGAAACAGATAATAAACCAGAAAACTAGTGAACTAAAAAGAGAGGGGGAGAGAGAAAAGAAGGAGAAAGAGAGGTGAGGATTAAAAGGGGAACTAAGGAACAAATCTTCAAAGTCCTACAGCATTAATGTGGGAGACAGTTACTGAAAGAAGATAGATGTTGGACAGGGCCTCGAGCCACCTAAAAAAAAAAAAAAATAGCAAAAAAACCCCCAAAACTAAATCAGTTGAGAGTAAGAAAAATCTGGAAATAATCATTAGAAATTTCAGTCCAGGGAAAAGCTGTACACTGGAAAACAGGTTAATTTATTCAAAAGCTGTTTCTAGACATGTTTTGAAACACAAACAGAAGCAAGATGTTTGTCTCTGACTGGTACAGATCAAAAGCAATTCTAGGCACCAGGTCAGGTATTCAGCTGCACAGCAGAAAGAGTCAGGTTCAAGGGGTTGGGAAAGTCCCATCTCTAAACCAGATCAACAAGGTTCACAGGAAAAGACTCCTACCTCCACAGGCACTTCTTTCTCCATGGAAGCCTTTGCCAGCTCTTCTGTGCTGCACATTCAGGAGGTTAATTTTTTGGTGGGATCCAGAGGGTTAACTTCTCAGTAGGATTTCTGCTCCTGGGTATTTTTCACCACATTGTAGAGCTTCCTGAGAGCTAGCAGCAGTGTTGGGTACCTCACTGGGTTCTCAAAGTCAATTATTAGAGGCTTCAGCTACTTTTCCTGGATGAATAAGAAGACCTGCATGTCAGCAGCTCTCTGCACGGAATGAAGGACACCTCCTCTATGGCGTAATTTTTTTTTTAATTAAAAAGAAGAATGCAGCATTAAAAAAAACCCAAACTGTCAAATAAATAATTTATGATCTTTCTAAGACACTACAAAACACCAGTAGCATACACCGGCAAAAGTGTGCACAGATTCATTAATGCAGGGTTGAACTTTATATTTCAAAGGGCAATTCCATAAAAGCAGGTACTTTTTCCTGACTGCTACACTTTAGAAATTCACTGCCAAAGTAATCACTCTTTAGATTTGAGACTCATATTATTCAGTGAGAGAAAATAAATCTCTCTAAGAGTCTTGTTAGCAGAGAGGAATTATGACTCTTTAGAGGTATTACTGATTTCAATATTAATAACACTATTCCACAAATCTATTTTTCTAATAAATTTCTGAATCTGTGATCAAAATTTTAAGTCAGGTATTTCTTTTCAGACCCCATAGTTTTCTAATTCCAGGGAGAGAAAACTCTGTTAACATTTCTTCAAATCCCTGTTAAGAATCACCTCACGTACAGAAAAAATAAGTGCCTTGTAAAGACTGATAGGTTTAAGTAGCTTTTCCTCTATTAGAGTTGAATAATATTTAAGACTTTCTTATCTTGAAATTACTCTGTATCATAGAAAATCTAAAAATTTATCACTGCAATTCTATTACAGTGGAAACAAGCAATTTGGCTCGATATTTTCTCACACACTCTTAAACCCATGCATTTTTCCACTTTTGTTACATGTAAAACTAATGGTCATTTTCAACACACTAATCACTTTGTTGGCACATTTGCATTGTAGGATTCCTGCTTTGGAGTTTTTTTTTAATGCTATCTTTATGCCAGAAAGCATGGCTTGAGGGTAGACACTGCCCAAGAGTGATTTGATCCTCATGGAATTTATGAAAAATGTTATTGGAAAGGACAGGCTACTAATACATTATAAGAATCTGTATAGACTGGAAATAGAATTGGTAGATATGTTAAGTCTCAGACTCTTGGGAAAGGACTAAAGGCAAAACAATTCATTCCTTTTAATTATTAAAAAACTACTTGGAATATTTTTTTTTTCTTTCTCCTTTGTCTTGTGCTGCCAAGAAATCTTGTGATGTTATGCAGCAAGCTACATCTGAGGATTCATGTTTTCATGGGAAATACACAACTGTGAGCCAGACCATGCATTTGATCATGGGTTAAACCAAATGGGTCATTTTGCCAAGTGCCTCTTGGAAGTTGTCAGCAGAAGGTTTTGTAAGGACTATGAAAGTGTGTGAAATGGTCTGTCATGCATCTTTAGTATATGCATTCAACAGGAATCTGGAAATGTCTCTTTAAGAGCCACCCCTATTAATGTGACTAATTTAATGAACCTTTGAATAAACTGATCTCCAGTGGAGAATAGCTATTTATCATGCATTGTGTGAAATACTAAATAAGAATATTATGCAAGAGAATACTTGTTGTATCTCTGCAATTACTCCATTTATCTCTAGGTCTGTATTGTTATGCCTCCTCTGTGTGTGACTCTGACATGAAATGGTCAAATGTAATTTTTAGCTTTGTGTCATTTGCTTCAGTTTTGGACTAGCAGGCAATATGAAGGTCTGTGTGATTGTCCCTCTTTTGCAGAGCTACTCAGATAAGAGAAGAATGAAGAGATCATCAATAATTGTCAAAAGAGGTGCAGAGTAGAGAGGAATTAAGGTGTAATGGAGCTTGGAAGAGTCCTTACTTTTCAGAAAGCAGTTTTTCCAAGGACCATTTTCTTCTTTTCCCTCAGCACTATGCACTCTTTTTTCCCCTCTTCCACATCATAATCATGAAGATCTGTATACCAAGGATTCAACATTCACAGAAGGAAAGAAGAAAGATAAAACAGAAGTTATTATTCCTCCCATTTCAGAGTGCAGAAGGGAAGCTGGACCACAAGCCAGAGACACACCTGCTAGAGTATCTTAAGCCAATGCTTTAAGGAGCCAAGGGACATTAGAGACACTGGCACATGCCACTACCCCTTTCCTCCCCACAGACTTCTCCTGGCCAAGGGACACTTCCCCACCTGTTCCAGATGAGGTTTCAGTAGCCATCAGTCTTTTCCCCCCACTACTACAGCCCCTTCCCCAGCCAATGGGTGCCTGAATCCCAGCTTCCCCTGCTCCTCACTCCAGTTATCACCATGTTTCAGTTATCAGCCATGAGGGAAACCACACCTCTGAAAAACGAGGCACTAGGTGTGGAGGAGAGCACTTAAAGTGCTATAAAGTGTTTGGACACAACACAGACCAAAATGCAATTTTTCCATGGTTCTTTCAGCCCAAAGATTGCTTTTGGCTGAACCAATATCACATGAGATCTATTCAGCTTGTATCTGCAGAACTGCTCCAGGCTGACACTGGTAGGACCAGAAGCAAAATTCATGGTCAAAATGTTTACTTTTCTGGCTGAAATTATTAATTATTTAGAAACAAGTCTATCATAGTCAGAGCATTTCAAGAACAAGTCTATCACAGGCAGAGCATTTCCTTCAATTCATTCAAATTAACATTTTGTTTATGGCACAGAGTAAGTCTTTTCCTTTTCTTAGTTCAAAGTGAACCCTGGGGGTTCTAAATATGCCTCCTGGTGATTTAATTAAAAGATAAATATTCATTCAAAAAAAAAAAAAAAGAAAAGAAAAGGTATGGAAAGAAGGAAAAGCTACAATTAAAAAAGTGATAGCTGTGAGGAAAAGGTGTTCACTGAATAAGAAGTGAAAAGGAAAACAGAAGTGACTAACAAAAGTGTATTAGTTCAGACAAAGAAGAAATGAAAGAAAAGAAATTCTGAATGTGAAGAGGAGATAAAGAGTTAACGATGCACAGAGAATATATTGTTTTATATATTGTTTTGTACACACAGGTGACGTGACCAAGTGAGGGACAAATACAACAGGGCTTGGTTGGCTTTGTAGGGCGGAGGAGCAGAGCTATGGTTCCCCAAATGGTTGCTGTTCCCCACAATACAAGACTTCAGCATACAACAAACCCCACCCTATTCTGGGCTAAAAGGCTAAGCAAAGCAAGGTTCATTACAGGAGTCAGGATCTCAGCTGATGAGCTTTGGGAAGCCAGTGCCAGGTCCTGATGGGTGAGCAGGTGAGCAGCCAGGTCTGATGCAGGTTGTGTGCATGAAAGCCTTATGCACTGATGGCCTCTACCCCACTATGATAGCAGTAGAAGTGGAGTATGAAGTGGATGTAGGTTGCCAAACACAGGAGATCAGATGGAATCTTATCTGAGTGAAAGTTACAGGTTGTGTCCTGATGCCAAGGTCTGTCCCTCGGGGTCTGCACATGGCACAGGTTAATCAAAGACCAGCACTGCGCTTCACAGCCTGCTTGCTGAGCTCCATATGCTTGTGAGGAAGCAGGAATGATGAGCAGCAGCCTCACACTGGTGTGCTGAGATGAAGTTGCTGTTGTGCTGCCTGAAAAGCTTTCCCTCCTCACAGTCTGTACCAGCGGCAGCATGGGGGTAGAACCCCTCCACTTCTGCCTCTGCTCCTTGGAGAGTTTCAGGTGCTCCATCGTGATGCATTTTCCTGGTGTCAGAGCCCCAGCACTACAGAGGTGCTGCCTCTGAGCCAGCCAGCCTGCAGTTCTCTCTGGTATCTAATTATAATTGCCTGTAATTTCAAATGACTGCAGAAAATAGTGTTTCTGCTGACAATACAGTGATGAAGTAAGTGTTCTCCTAGCTCACATTCTTTTAACTGCTTAGTTTAAAGATTTTCATCTCTTAAAAACCACATCTGACATCCTATTATTTCATATTGACCATTGAGTGTTCACAAAAACCTGTTCCATTTCACAGATTCCTGATGATACAACTCCCTGATAGCCTGTGTCTCCTTTATTTTCAGTCTCCAGATCCTAACCAGTCTTTTCAGCTTTAACATGGAGAAATGATACTGGCCCAAAAAGAAAATTTTCAAGCACCAGTGGTAGTAACAACTATACACTTGGTTCAAGAAATTATGACTGAAATATATTTTTTCTTTTTGTGTGGTGTTTGCTACTAGTTGAATTAAATAATGAATTGCAATTTAAAAAAATAATAAAAAAATATTATATTGCAGTGGTGAATATTAAATTTAAGTCCATTTCATTTAATACAGGCACTAATTTTTAAGGATGGGGGTTTCCATCCATCACCATGTCTACGGATGTCACTGACCAGACCCAGTGCATGATGTTGAGCTCTGCTGGACATGCTCCCTTTTAAGAGCAGCTGTGGTAAATACAGTGTGAGTAAAACAAATGGGTCCTGTGAATTTAGAAAGCTGAGGTATTTCTGGTCCTGTCCAGTGAGTACACACTCTATAACCGGTTTTGGATTAGGTCAGCAAGCAAGCTGATTTTCTCATTATTTCTTACAGCAAGAAAGGTTTCTTCTAGAAATGCAATAAAAGTGTTAACAGGAAGACCCTGCCTAGCTGAATCGTCCCTTCTCTAAAACATTCTTCCACAAGGGCACTTCCACAGAGCTTCCATTAACATCAGGAGCAGGTAAGCACATATGGAATCATACAGCTACAGTCTGTAGAACTGTAACATCCATATACACTTAAACAAGAATATACACTCTTCACACCTCCACCCAGAAAGTGGAAATTTAGCAGAACAAGGATATTAAAAATCCTAACTGATCTTGTCAGGACCTCCAGACAATTTTTAATTCTCCATCTCTTGGAAGAGAGGATTAGGAAATAGTTTTATAACTTGGGTGGGGAGAAACTGTTGGATTGCAACAAAGATTCTGGTCTGATTAAACAGCTCAGCGTTTCTGAGTTCCTGTCTCACTGGTTATGATGTGGTTCTGCTCATGAGTATCCCAGCTGAAGCTCAGGAAGGCAGCAATAAGCCTTAGGGTTGTTGCCAAGGAAGTGGAGTGTTCTCAGACAGAAAATGAGAGAACATAGCTGTCTCTAGTGTTCATATCTTCAGTCTTACTGCTGTGACTGCAGGAGCTGGTGGTATGGCTGTGCCTGAGAAAGCCAAAGGCTGGGACCCACTTTGAAAAGATTGGTTTGGGCATGAGGGATTAATACAAATGTAAGGTTCAGATGAATCTGACAAAAAATTATTATCCAAACAGCCTAGACCTGATTTTCCAATAAAATAAAGATTTTTTAAAATTATTTTTTTTTTTTTTTTACAGAAAATGTCGCTTTCTCATCCAGTAAACAAAATCTTAAGACCTGGACATTCCAATAGAAAGTGAACTTTAATTCCAGAAAATGGTGGTTTTCGTGGTTCAAGCTTTTATTTGCCTAGATGAGTCTAAATCTTGAGTTGAAATATGTTTCTTAGACATCCTGTGAGATTCTCCCAGAACATATGCTTCTTTTCCCTCTAAACAAGACAGTATTGCATCAAACAATTTTTCTTCTAAAATTTTGACCTGTGGGATGTAGAGTAAGCTTTTAGGTATTTGAAACAGAACTCTGATAAGCCCCATAAAAATCTTTTATCTTTCCACCAGAAGGCTGGATGATCAGCTACACAGCACTTTGGAAACATTCAAAGGCTTCTGCTGACTGGTAATATAAAGATCAGAGCCAGTTTGCCTACAATCATATTCAAAAGAGAAGATACGCATCAAATCCAGACAGCTGGAAAAAAATCTCTAGGCTGTATAAGTGGAAGCCACAATGCCTGAAGCAACTTTTCATATCTTTCACCTCTACAAAATTTTCTTGTCTTCAAAACTTCCATATGCTGCAGCCCCATGGAAACACTTATTTTCAAATACATATTTGTATACCTACCCTGCCAAGGGTAATGTTGGACTCCAAAAGAAATAGATAATCATACAAATTTGAATTCATTGCCAGTCTGCTGCAAGCATGAAAAAACAGTTTTCTCTTTTTTGGCCATTAGTGTTCTGGTTTTGTCTGGGGTAGAGTTCATAGTGGCAGTATGGAGCTATCTTTTGGGTTTGTGCTGATGTAACAGAGGCATGTTTGTTATTGCTGAGCAGGGCTTGCACAGAGCCAAGAACTTTCCAGATCCTCACCCTGCCCCACCAGCAAGAGGGCTGGGGCTGCACAAGGACCTGGGGGGGACACAGGTGGGACAGGTGACCCCACCTGACCGGAGAGATATCCCAGACCACATGGCATCATGCTCAGCACACAGAGCTGGACAAAGAAGGATGAAGGGAGGATGCTCAGAGTGTTGGCATTTCTCTTCCCAAGTCACCTGTACATGTAATGGAGCAGAGGCTTCCTGGGGATGGCTGAACACCCATAGGAAATGCACTCTTTGTTTTATTTAGCTTGTGTGCAAGGATTTTGCTTTCCACATTCACCTCAACTCAGGAGTTCTCTCATTTTTACCCTTCTGATTTTCTCCCCCATCCCACAGAGAGGGATGAGCCAGTGGCTGTATGGAACTTAGTTGCCAGCTGGGGTTAAACCACAACAATTGTGCTGATCTTTATCAGAACAATGCTATTTATCCTGAAGAATCAAGGTATCACAAAATACTACCCTTGCCTTCCTTTCGCCGTCACTTGCCTGAAAAAGCTATGGGATTACACATAAGGAAAAGTACAGGGAATTTTCATAATATGTCAGTGATTTAAAACACCTATCATGTACTTTTGACAGTAGAAATGAACGCTGCTAAAAATTGCATGCACATGATGTGTGGGGATACTGCTGAGTTTTGTTCGCCTGTGACCGCAATGCAAAGTATTCAAACTGCCTGACTCCTCTCAAAATGATTCACTCTATTTAACTAAATCTGAAAGAAACTGTGTGGCAGTACATCCATAATAGATATTTGTGCATTCAAAAAAGTCATGCATATACATTACCTAAAAGGCAAACACACATCAGCCAAGCAAGGCTCACAATGATTAATCATATTCTCATTTCCATCTATCTTCCAAGTTAATATGGTGGCAACATTGCTATTATCTGAAACTGAGCTAAGTCCACAGCACTCCCTGCTGTGATTATTGATGGGCTGTGGCTCGATAAATATTTTAACTCTTGATAAAGCCCAGTGCACCCTGAATTTTAATAACACTCAACCTTTCTCAAATCTTCACATGGGCAAGAAATTTCAGCTCATGAGACTATGCACAAAGTCTGATCTACTGGTCAGACACAGCCAAAGCAGTGCAGGGCAGAAATCTTCTTGGTAGAAATGCCACTGCCCCCTCCAAAGGTAATAAAATTGATAGTACCTTGGAAAGGACTACTTGTGATCACTATGTGCAAATCCTTGTCTAAGTGCTCTGGAAACATTTTAATGCTTTCCACTACCTTCCCATTTCCTGGATGGACAGAGAATGAAATATTCTCCCACTTCACTGGCAGATGTGATTACACCTCAGCACAGTGAGCACACGCTTCCTTGGCCTGAGTTGCTCTGCTCTTTTAATAACTTTGTGAACATCCTGGTAGCCTTCTGCAGATCGCCATCCAAGGACCATCACATTCCTAGCCCTGGTGCTGACTTCATGGATCACTCAGTAGCCTGAGGAAATCCCTTGTTGGAGCTCCACTTCCAGTCGTCTCTGTAGAGTGGTATGGTGAAAGAAAACAAACTGAGCAGCTCTGGGGAAGTTTGGAAACATGTTTATGCCTAATTGTGGCAGATACTGCTGACCAGATCTCCTTTCAGACTCCCACAGCTCTTGACTAACATGTTTTGTGCTGACCACATAACATGCTGCAGGCACCTCCTTCCCCTACAAGTTTCCCTGTGAAATCCTTTGCACATTTCAGAATTCTATTCTTTACTTCCTGTCTCTGCAAGAAAATGTCAGACGCCACGTAAATATCTTGCCATGGGTCAGGGACCATGACTTTACACAGTGAGTCTGCACATCTATATAAAATGCATACCTAAATAAAAAATAGCAGCAGCCTATATATGTGCCCAAGATGCATCAGACCACATCAGATTTCCAGAGGGAATTGCCCTGAGGCAATGCAGATTACTTCTGGAACTCAAAGTATTGTGGGAAAGTACTATATTCTTCCTATGGTTTTGCATTTTTTCTGAGTCCTTTCTAAATGATGGGGTATTGAACAAGAGTGGCCTGATGCAACTTTTCATTCATCACTGTTCTGCAGGCTGAGGACAGGAGATCACCTCTGTCTCTCCCATGGGAAAGAACCAGAAGATCATTGCTGGCCCCCTCACACTGAAATTGTCCTATTCTATTCTATTCTATTCTATTCTATTCTATTCTATTCTATTCCTAATTCTAATTCTACTCTGCAATTTGGTGTTTGTCTGTGATTCCCCTGGCTGATTTCCTCACAGTCCCTGATCCTCCAAATTTTGTCATCACATAGCAGGGCACTATTTATGCCTCTTCTTTCCCCTATAAAGGGAACTCATTTTTCAAATTCAGGTATTTTCAGGCAAAAGCCCCACAATTTCAAAACCAGAAATGAACCTCAATCAAAAATGAAAATGTGGAGATGCAACAATCCTACATAGTATGGAGCCCCAAGATCAGATGGCAGCCTCAAACACCTATTCATGGCACATCAGTTTTGCAGTATCGACAGAACTCCTAAGAAACACTCCAACTGTCATAACTCTCTCTCTTTTTTTTTTTTTCTTCCTCCAAGGGAGTTTAAGAGTTATGCCCCACTAAAAAGTTTAGCTTGTAATACTTCAAAGCTTTTATCTTCCCCCCTCTACATGAACAGAGTATGCCACATTTCCCAGCTATATAAAATAACTCCGTCTAGCAAAATGAACTATGTCTTCAGTAAAAATAGGAATTTCCCTTTGCTCTTCATTAATTATCTGAATCCTAACCAAAGAATCCAGTGGTTTGTGTAAAATGGGGTAATGATTGTGATTTGAACTCTATTTCCACACAGCTGGAGAACACCTTCTCTTTTCCTCATCCAAAAAAACAAAAGAAAAAATCAGAAATGCCATCTCTGTTCTGCTACTTTTTTCATCAGTCATTCTCACTTGTGTTAATTCTAGCTGACTTCTTCAGCACGGTTCAAACAACACAGCCCTGGCTGATTTCATTATTCAAAATTCACTTATAAACTCCACTTTATTCAGATGACAGGATGAGGTTGTTATAAAGTATTTATTTGGCCTTTGAACATTTATAATTCCATGGGGCATAGGACGGGCACGGACAAATCTGTGACCCCAGTTGCTGGCACAAGAGTAAAAACCATCAGGGGCCAGAATAAAGTGTTGCCAGATTGTGCTGCTCTCCAACAAAGAGACCTAGTCAGCAGGTTTTTGGTTTTTTTTTTGTAGAAGTGTCTCTGAAGAGAAAATATCTTTCTGGAAATGACTGGAGAGAAGTAATATTAATTTTTCTATAAATTTTGGCTCTACCACTAAGAAGTTATTTAGTCCCTAATTTTCCATTTATGCTCAGCGCTTTGGATTAGATGGATTAAAAAAATAGCATGTGCCTGCATGGGCTACTGTGGTACTTAACAGGGAGAGCAGTTTAGATCCCCTTGTATTCCCCTTTTCTCAAAAGCACAGTGTTCAGGGGGGGAGACAGTGTAGATTGCTTGGTCCACCAAGAGTGGAACGGGCATGAAGAACCTGAGCTACAGGTCCTATGCCAAAACTCAAGTGCAATGCACTTTAAAAACAGTCCAAACTCAAAGCAGATGTTTAAATACAATTTTTGAATGTTTTGTTGAGAGAAATGCCTTTTTATAATTTTTTTTTTCTTACACTGATGCTTTTAGAGCTAATTTTTGCATTTTTCAAATAGGTATGTTGAAGTATGAGGGATTTTTGTTTTTTGCAGATCTGTTGGAAAACCTCAGCTTCCTTACAGTCACTAAAGAGGATTATGTTTTACTTAGATCACAAATTATATTTCTTCAGCAGCTGTTGAAATTAGGAGATCATCCAAGTCAGTTAAAGATATCTTCCTAAGGTAAATTTTCTGTACTGAGCGGAACTAAATAGAATTTTAATGTTGAGTATAATGTAAAATGAAAAAGAATAAATCCTAATGACTTTTTTTCTCTCCACAAATATGCATACTATAGTGGCACATTTCTCCTAGTCTAGCTGTTTTCCAAAAATAAACAAACAGTTTCACACAGAATCTGCTTTGAATTTCAAAGGCAGTGATGGAAAAGAGAGGACTAGATACCATATGGTTTAGCACAGAATTGGTTGAACACTCTCTAAGAAAAAGAAAGGTATGTCATTAAGGATTTCTGCCCTTGAAAAATAAATACATTTTCAGACATTTCTAAACTTTGCTTATGTCCCAGACATGTCCAAGCTTTAATATGTTGATTTTTTTGGACAAGGGCATTTTTTAACATGGTTTTGTAATGCCAATCAGTAACTTGATAGGCAAATAAAGCTATAGGAACAAAATCATGGACTGAAATAAAGCAAGAGTTTTGAGCCTTAGAAAATATTTCCACACACCAGAATTCAAATTTCCCCTGTCACCAGAACAGCTAATGATGTGGTTAATTCAAAATCATTTTCATCAACCGCATGAACACTTTGATTTGGCTTCAGCATAACTTGAAATAGTTATGTCTGAGGGTCTAAAAGGTACTCTTATTACTATAAAACCATATTCATATCAGGCAATTGCCTTGAGTTGAATTGGATAAAGTCATCATATAAGATATTAGTAAATACAGCTGAAAGAAATTATGTTAATATAAACTGAAACAATAAACAAGATATCATGCCATTTAAACTTCTTTCCTGCAAGTTAACAATGCCACAAGAGAATGCAAGGGTTTTTTCACTGAGGTGATATTAGTGGGATGTGGGAGTTCAGATTTCAGACTTCTCATCATAACTTTCCTAGATTTATTTACATCATGGGAAAATTCAGGACCACTGAAGGTCACCTAGTTCAATTTCCTCCTCAAGCAGAGTCAGTTATGAATTAAATCAGGCCAAGTCACTCATGGGTTTGTCGTGTTCAACATTGTCCTACATTGATTAAATACTGTGTATAAGTTTAGGAAGTATAAGGAAAAAAAAAAAAGAATCTAATTGAAAAATCAGATTCTAACAAATTAAAAGAACCTCAAACCCAGCAAATCATGCCAAAAATTTTAAATCGTCAATTTATATTAAAAGAGGTGTTATTTAATGGCTGCTGCCTCTGAAATAATTTTGTGATGATGCCAATTGCCATTTCTTTACTGGCAGTGATGGCAGATCCTTTGCTGTCTGGGGCCTGAGGTGAAGATTTAAGCTACTTTTTTTCTATGCTGTCCAGGATCACCCACAGATAAGGTGCAGCTGAGTGGTGTTTCTTGGGAAAACAGCTTGAATGATGCTTACAGAATGAGAATGAAAGGAGAAAATTACATCAGAAATGCAGCACTTCTAAAACTTCTGATAGCATTAATTCAGTTTATCTAAGTCCTGACACTATTCAAATCCATGCTGACTAGGAGTGCATGGCACAGATTCCCCACCAAGTTCATTTTGCGGATTATGGGGACCAGAACTATAAACTTGTTCTGTTTGGGGCTTGGGGGGTTTCTAGGAGGTGCCCCCTTTCCTGATTTGATCAGAACTGACCAGGATTGGCCAATCTTGCAAGGTCAACAACAACATAAATGTTTAACTTGTGGCACTGTGCTCTGAGAAGTTACCAGGCCTACCTATGGGATACCAGAAACCTAATTCGAAACCTGAATTTCCAGTTTCAGCTCTCATTTGTCCTCAGCTTAGAGCCAAGTCCCTGTTCAACTCTAATCTATCTGAAAACTTTAGTTCTCTCCCAAATCTTTCAGTACTCTATCCACTCCTGAAATACAAGTTCTAGCTTTCTCATCTTGCAGCAATGATGTTGGTTAAAATGCGTGTTAGGCATTTGCCATTCAATCCTTCAGGGTGAGCAGATCCTGCAGCATTCACCCTGAGTTTTATAAATACAGCCTTCCTCTATCTCTTATCTACCTTAATACAATCCTGCAGCTTTTTGCAGCTCCAACAAGGATGCAGCATGTGACAGCAAATGGATTTCCCTTTCTTACTGCATGTGGGAAATATCTAAGTCTCCTTATTAAAAGTGTTGTCTTGTACTGTCGCAGGGGATAGGAGTAAGTCCCACTTCAGCCTGAAGCATTTCTTTCAGGTATAATAAGACATCTAAAAGTCAGGGTTTCAGAGTGGGGCAAAAAGCATATTTGTGCTTGCCACTGCTGTCTTTCACTCACTACAGATGCACAGTTAGCCCTGACAGTCCACACCGCAGGGGTTAAAATGCCACCCTGAGTGCAGGTGCTTGCCTTGGGGACACTGTGCATCACCCAGCCTGGATTGCTGACCAGTGAGAGCACCCACGCTGTCACTGAGCCAACAGATAAAAATCTCATGCCTTCTCTTTGCCTTGTCCTCCTTCCCAGACACGGGAAGCTCAGCAGAAGGTCTCAGCAGAGATGATAACATTAGCAGAGAGTGGTTCTCAAGCCATCCAGCTATGGGCTTTCTGAAGCACCAAGCACTTACTCTGTGCTGTGTGAGAGGTGGGAAGAACAAGTGCCATACTTCACTGTACCTTGGTATAATATTGGAAGAGAATTTTCTGTTAGCTCTCACTTCACTTTCTTGACAGGCTGCAGCTGTGGTATTGAGTTGATTTCAAGCTGAAAGAGGTGTCTAAGAGCATTTGAAAGTCTCAATGAGCCTTTATCTGCCTACCCTTAAAAATGTGGCCCAAGGTCATGAGGCCACCAAGCTAGCAGACTTCCCCTGGGGATCACCTCTGAACCACACTCATCAGGCACCTTTTCTGGAGAGGTATTGTGAGTGTTGTGCACTGTTAGGGTGAAACCATGGTGATCCTGGAAAAAGCTTTGTCCTGCTCCTATCCAGCTCCTCATTTTTTGTTAGAAAACACATATTCTTCTGGCTGGGGAAAATAGTTCTGAAGTAGTGTGGTAGTAAAAATGAGTAACAAATTGTGTGCATTTGTCAAAAAGCAGAGCTTTCAGTTTCCTTGGAAACTGAACATTTTGTGGGTTTATGGTACTGTACTCAGCAGAGACTGGCTGAGTCCTGTGTGAGTATATTCATGGCCACAAAGGCCAGGCTCTCTTGGCTGAAGGTTTCAGTGTCTATTACATGTTTGGTAAATACACAGCTAAAAGGACTTCTCTGACTGGGCAACTCAGAAACCATAATGATGGGAAAAACTTTTTTCATAAAAAATAAGTGCAGTTAAAGGAAGAGAACATTATTTGAAATCTTCTCTGCTTAGTCACTGGTGAACTTTGTATTTTATTTTATTGCAGAGTGAAACTGTGGTCAGAATCTAGGTTTGATAGTTCTGTGATCCTCCTCTAAGCAGCCAAAATACCAAACAAATCCACTCCTTTTTTCTCTGGACAGAAATGAAAACTAAGACTTTGTAATTGCAACATAACCATACTATAAGTAAGACAAAAAGTTATTCTCATTAAAACAGTATTTAAGAAACTGGCAAATAAAGTCCCCACAGTCAGGAACAGGACCTGAAAGGCTGACAGAAAAATCATCCTGCCACCCTTCATCTCCTCAAGGTCTCCAGACTCATAACATTTTTCCTTATAAATCTCTTTTACTTCCAGTTATCCAACAACATAGATCTAGCTTGTGAATTAAGCATTTACTCAGAACTACTTCTCCTTCTAAGGCTATAACACCTAAAAGCTGTCAGCAACACTTGTCACCAAATATTCACTCTACTCAGAGCCAGAAATCCATTCAGTTTTAATAGCGGCCAGCAGCAGTTTAGGAATACTTCTCTGGGCACAAGAACACTTTTCTCCAGCAGCTCTGCAGCCCATGGTGTCAAATAGTTTTTTCAGGCACCATGTTTAAGCCTGAAAAATACAATTTTCTTTTTCCATTTGTTGTGGTCCATTGCTCTGCCATACAGTATTCCAGCCCAGACTGCATGAAGATTGTTAACAGGAGGTTTCAGTGAAATTAAGATTTTTAAGTCTGAAGAGAAAAGCATGTACTTAGGATGTGACAAGGGAATCATATCACAGAATGCACTGAGTTGGGAGGAACACACCAGAATCATTGAATGCAAGTCCGAGCCCTGCACAGAACCATCCCCAAGAGTCACACCATGTGCCTAAGAGCACTGTCCAAATGCTTCTTGAATTCTGCCAGGCTTGGGGCTGTGACCACACTCCTGGGGAGCCTGTTCCAGTGCCCAGCCACCTTCTGGGTGAAAAACTTTTTCCTGATATCCAACCCAAACTTCCCCTGACACAATCTTCAGGCCTTTCCCTTGGATTCTGTCACTGGACACCCCAGACTTACCAAAGAGGAAAAAACACAAACCAAAATTAATTCCTCTTCTCTATTTTTGGTTTTGGCAGTATGTCACTGCTCCCTAAGGAGCAGATTGGATATCTGTTCATGATGATCACAGCAGTTCTGGAGTAAAGATCTTAGAGGAAATATAAAGAGAATTCTCTCAGATGCAATACAAACATACATGACACCTTCTACACTACATTTAGGGGAGAGAGAGAGGGACTCCAGCTGCAAAGCTGGAGAACAGAAGATTCAGCTGCAGTGTGGGCACAGGTATGAGGACCTATAACTGGAAAACAATGAAGTTTAAAGACAACATTTGTCCAAGTAAATTGAAGGTGTGGTGATTGGTAGACAAGAGATTTCTGACATCCTGGAAAATTCTTGCAGATGATACTGTGTCTATTAGGTCTGTAAGATTATTGCTAGCTTATGCTAGCTAGCCTAGAAGTACCACATGATTTACTGAAAGCTACTGCCAGGAGCAGTGCTCTGGGATGATTGCACAGCTCTGCCTGCTCAGCCAGACCCATCAGGTTCATACAGCTACAGCTCCTTTCCTTCAGGACAGAAGTCACATGAGTGGTGTCATCAGGTGTCAGGAGCTGTGTGAGAGGACTTGGTGACAGTTTTTATGCCTGAAAATAAGAAATCCCTGACGCATTTCACACCATCCTCACTTTCACCAAAAAAACAGTCAGACCACAGCTGGGAGGAATGGTGACTTTATTTAAGGGAAAAGAAATTGCTTTCAGCTGTGTTTCATTTCTAGGGCTGTCCTCTTGAGGGTCTTACTAGAAACATGAATGAAATCAAAGTGAAGTGTCTTGTGCAAGTCCCTGTAATGACAGGGAAGGTGGTTGTCACCCAGCCCCAGAGGTGGACCAGTGTTTGGAGGTGCTCCTCACATAGTAGGGGCAGTGATGGCAGTGGTGTCCACTCAAAACCATTCACAATGATTTTCTAGTCCTTCTCTCACCAGCAAGCATTGCCAGAGCAAGAGAGGCTCTGCCACCCACTTCCACAGACAGAGGAAGAGGTTTCCCTGGGCATTTCACAGTGCTTCAAACTGAAAAAGGCACAGGAAAAAAATACTTGTATTTTTAAACAAATAAATTGATCAGGATCTGAAGAAAAGATGGGCTTGTTTTATTTTCTCCAGGAAAACATTTAAAAGACTCCCTGGGCCAAGTAACTAAATTTCTCTCTTCTCTAAATGCAGCATTGAATTTCATGATACAAAGCTTCAATTTTTTTCCTTCCTGTGGCTAAATCTGTATGGCATTAAATTGGTTAACAGTTCCTGCCAGAAATCTTTGCACTGCAGGTGGCACAGAAATGTCAATTTGAATTCGGCATTTTATATTCAATAAGAATTCTAAGCTCATGTATGGGAGAAATTTTTTCTTGTGGAAAGAATCAGCAAAACGTGTATGTGGAGAAATAGTGTCAAGATGTGTACTATGGCCCTGAAAATCAGTCTCTACTGTATATGTGTGATGTGCATGTGTGAATATCACATATGTATATACTTGCACACGCAAAATTTATTTCCAATATTAAGGTCATCATGTTACAGTCATTTACACTTCCAAGACATTTAATTCTCTCGATGCTGTTTTTGTCAAGCCTCACAATGAACTTCAGAAGCCGTCAGTGCCAGCTGAACGATGCTGTTGAACCAGTTTCCAAGATGAATTCAAATATTCATGTGTGAGAGGAAAACTGAGATTCAAAGTCAGTTCCTAAATTACAAGATGATAGATATTTCTTTTCATAAATAGTCTGAACATTGCTGCCAGAGAAGAAACCAAAAGGGAACTGATAATATTTGTCAGTATTTTGGACCTTCCCTTGACACCACATTAGGCTGAAGATGATCATCAGTACTGCAAGGTGGATTGAGTCGAGTTTCCACTACACAGGCCGTCTTTTTTTTAAGGCACTGCAGGTCAAAAGCCTCTTTAGTAGGTGTTTTTAGGCCAACCCAGAGCTGTAATGCAGAGCTCTACAGAAAATCAGACCCAACACTTGACCTCAGGAATCCAAACTGGGTGCTCCTCCATACCTCCAGGTCCTGGTGCAGCTATGAAATGAGTAATGAGTTTTCTTTAATGCATGGAACAGGACTTTTCCCATCAGTTTAAGAGGTTTATTCATGTGCATTAGACATTTTGTCTACCAGTGCAGACAGTAATAGTAATATTGAAGTGTGATGCCTGTTGTGTGAAATTATGTGCTTTGAGCCTTGCCTGCCACCATATGCTTACCTGAACTCTGGGCTGCCATGAGCATCTTTCAATCCTGCCTTTTCTACTCCTAGCATTTGATTTTCTTTTATCAACTTGTCTAAAAGATCAAATGGCTTTGCTCCCTCTTAACATTGCTCCTTCTTGCTTGATGTCTCCTCTCTTGGCTCAAGGGCCTCCCATGAGTGCTGACAGAAATTCACTTATACTAAGAATTATTGCCCCAACTCTTCTGCCTCCTCAGTCTTCAAGGGTGCAGTGAGAAGGGTGTGTGGCATGAGGCTGTGTGGGTGCTGTAGTCCATATACCCAGAGCACTGGGTGAAAGTTTTCAAAATCCCTGTCTTCCTTCTTTTACTGGGAAAACAGGCAGCATCTCCAGCCCTGGTTTTAGCTTCATGTGACTAAATAACATAATCTTTGTGAAGGGTATTGTCAGTCTTACACATCTCTTCCCTTTCCTCTTTCAGCTATAAACCCAAGAGGACACAGTTTGGAGTGTCTTTGTTTTGAACAATGAATTTACAAAAGCTCTTTTCTTTTTCCTGACAGTGACTCAGCCCTAGGGAAATAAAATAGTGCAAGCAAACATTGAAAATTAATTTTCAAAGATCTCTACAAATATGACATGCAGCAGAATTTTGGCAATTTTTTTATTGTTTGTTGCATGCTACTCTGCTGTTGTCTTTACAGGATAAAAGCATTTACTTGATTTGCAAGTGAGCTGCATGTCTGCCAGCTTAGCATGCTCAGGTGGGAAACTTCCAGACATGAGTCTTGGGGCTGCTCCAGAAGGCCCATTTTTGAATGTTCTACTCAGCTTGGAAGGCTTCATGGCATGTTAGAAATGTTAAATAATGAAGAGCTCACTTATGTCTTGCTGAGGGCATCTCTGCCTTACAATCTGCAGAGTGAGCCTGGAAGAGTTTATTGAGTCATTTTGTAAAGTGTGTAGGCATCCTGTTTTAGCTTTTCTGTTTGGTTGCTTCTGAATGGGTACAAAAAGTCAGGTGCACCAGGAAGTGGAAAAAAATGATTCTTATGCCCTCCTGCAATTGAAGTGGAGGCAGCATTTGATGACAGTAATTACAGCTTAATATAACATTTGCCATGCACTCATATCTGTGAGTGCTTCAGCTTAGGTCTTGAGCATCAAACCAGTGACTCAAAACCACACAAACAAACAGCTCGTATTTATAAACATGGTTTATAATCCCATTGTGTAAAGTGATTACTACATTACACCAGACGCTTTAATGAGTGAACATCCCAGATGGGACAATTCCCTTCTCCACAGTGCAAACTGACAGGCCTAATTCTGAGCTCAGGTTGGTTTAGATGTATATTTTTCAGTGTATGTCCCAGTGAATGTCTCCAACAGCAGAATGAAGGTCTAGATTATTTTCTTTCTAATGCTTTAAAAAGTTTCCTATAAAGTGATTGTAGAATAAGCAGGCAAGATTATGCTTTGGGGATCATTAAAGACCTGCACCTCAGTTCTGCATCTCCAGGGAGGCTGCATATGGACCACCAAAATTTGTAACCAGCTGTGAAACAGGATGATACAGAGCGGTCACAGGAAGAAACAACCATCTTCCACTCTGGTATTCACTTTCTTTAAAAGAGCAGCAAGACCTAGAAGGCCTGCTTGTCGAAAGGCAAACCAGGGTGTCTGTTTTCAAACTTGTACATTTCAAAATCAAGACATTTCAGCACTGAATGAAGGAACCCTGCAGCAGCCTGAACTCTAAAATACGTTATTGGGTGCCTGGGGAGAAATGTTCATTCCCTGCTGGAATAACTTGGTCTAACTCTAGCAAAACGGCAAACATGAAAAAAGGAAAAACCTTTTTCCCTCTGAAATTGCAGTCTGAACACCAAAGAAAAATCCACCTGAAGTCAAAGCTCTGATGAAAATGGGTTTCATGTGGACTTTAACAAAAACCCTTCCTGTACACAACAAAATGAACATCACAATACTTGCAGTAACTGTTTCTTTAAAGACTTTACCCCAAGTAAAGGCCAAGAAAGTCAGCCAGTTAAAAGGATGTGCTGGAGGAGAACTGCTGCCATCACTCACACAATGCTGCGCCTAAGATGGTTGCTAAAAAAGAACAGCATTAGAAAGAATGGGGTAGACACATGGAGCAGATTTCAATACACTGGAAAGCGAAAAATGCAAGTGCTGTGGCATTATATTTGATATTTATAATGCTGTTTTAGGCTTTGTTTTAATACTGCCTTGTTTTACAAAACCCAGCACGCATTTTACTACTTCACCAAGCACGGACACACCTTTTGCAGCAGCACGGGGCTGCTTGGGCACTGTGTAGAAGGTGTGTTTGACCCTGTCTGACAGGCCGAGGATGCTCACAGGCGGAGCGGGCACCGTGCGGAGCCTCCCCCCGAGCATCCCTCGGGCTCCTCCCCGGGGCGCGCCTCCAGCCCCGGGCAGCACCGGCGCTCCTCACCCGCACCCCCGATGGGCACAGGACGGCCCTCCTGAGCTCAACCCCTACCTTTTTCACATGGTTGTTTTGTTTTCTTTTATAATCAAAGAATCGTACAACAGTTTGGGTCGGGAGGGGCTTTGAAAGGCTGTCTAGTCCAACCCCACTGCAATGAGCAGCACAGTAAGTCGATCAGGTTGTTCAGAGCCCCATCTAGCCCGACCTTGAATGTTTTCAGGGATGCGGCATCCACCACCTCTCTGGGCAGCCTGTGACAGTATTTTGCCACCCTCATTGAAAATAAAACTTCCTTCTGTCTTCTATCTTAGGGCATTAGTAAGGGCTGGAGTTAGGTCGTATGCAAAGCTGTATTAGTCATAGATTTGTGCCACTGCTGTGCTGGCAAGGACTAGGGGGTGAAACACACTTTATAGGCAGAAACAAAGGTGGGAAAAGGAGGTGGTAGGTGAAGGTATGGCTGGTTTCCTTTTCCTCATCTCCCAGGGGTCTTCTCAGGGGTCTGTACTGGAGGGTTGCACAGCTTGGTCTTCCTTTGTGGATGGTGGAGCACTGATCCACCCCAGGAGCTGTAGTAATTCACAGCACTTATTTAAAATGTAAAGTTAAAAGTTAAATTTTTGTAACTTTTTTTAGCAGAGTTATCAGAAGTTTGTGTAAGGATGTGAGATTCAGCACTGGAAATAAGCATTAATACATTGACTTCTTCAGAAGCTGAAAGTTCAAAAGCAGAATTCAGGCAGGTTCACTGGCAATTCTAGGAGCATAAAGGATTTTATTCTCCCCACACTGAAAATTTATGGAGACTAAACAAGTATTCTATGCAACTGGAACAGCCCCCCTCCATACCCACAACTGCTGAATGTACAAACCCTGTTCCTCTTTTTTTTGAAAGGGGACTTGCATTTTAACTGCAACTATTGGTGAAACACAGTATTCCTCCTTCCCACTCCAGTTCGGGATTTGTTCATACCTCTGGGCTATGCCAGCTACCTGAACCCTGATACTATGTAAATAACATCAAATAAGTTGCCAGTCACCTAAAGACACAGGATCTACAAAGGTTTATGCTTTGGCAGATCTTTCTGCCTCTGCTGATTAATCACTTGAAAGCAGTGGCAGAGGCCAGTGCACGATGCCAAGTTTAAGCATAAGTCTTTATTAGAGTGGGACCTAGGATGATCAAGACATTATATAAATGTACTAAATAACCTTTTAGCCCACTGAGATAGAAATTTATCAGCACTGTTTGACTGAGCACATACAGAGTGCTTTGCAATCGAGAGATGGCAACAGCATACTGGTGAAAAAGAGGAAGGAACTGACCTTAAGTGTCTGTGAGAATCTGTAGATAAGTCCATGACCTGCAGCTTCTGAAGAAAACAGTATTTCAAACACAGGGCAAAATAAGCTGAACTCTGGCATCAGCAAAACACAGATTAAATGCTTGACAAGACAAAAAGCCTGTGCTGGCAGTTCAAAGGAAATAAGCTGGACAATAATCAAAATTGAGCTTGGCTGAATACAAAAAAGCATTACTGGAGTCTGGTACAACCTCTAAGAGACAAGTTTTCCAACTCCCTTTTTTAACAATTAGAGGGATCCAGGAGTCATATAACAGCTGATCAGGTTTGGTTTTTTTTCAGGTGAGGCTGAGAGAGAAATGTTAACATTCACATTGTTTGCAGCTTCATTGCTAAGTCACTATTTAATGAAGCAGTGAACTTTTGCAAATTCAAGCATCTGTGCACTACTGTGCTAACTAGATAGTATTTTCCAAATTGTTTAACTGCATGAGTGACTCCAAAGCAAGCTTGTGTTAAAGAGAATCACCTGGAATATTTTTCTTCCCATAGACCATGCCAGATATTCACATCAATTTGTTTGGTGGTGCTCAGTTAATGTCTCATTCCTCCTTCATGAGCAGAGCTCCTGG
The DNA here is from genome assembly GCF_971803275.1 of Cyanistes caeruleus. NCBI lineage: Eukaryota > Metazoa > Chordata > Aves > Passeriformes > Paridae > Cyanistes > Cyanistes caeruleus. The sequence goes on from NC_141701.1 coordinate 38,518,841, forward strand.
CCCAAATTTGTTCATGCTCTCTGTTAGACTTATGTAACAACAGAAAAAAGCCCTTCCCACCAAAGTCACGTCACCACGGACAAAAATAAAGTTGTGCACCATCAGCAGAAAGTGATAAGTACCAACAAGTGAAAGGAGACAGCTCAGAAGAAGAATAGTGTTTAAAAAGGGAAGACAAAAGTCATCAAACAGATGCTCATGGAAACCAGACTGAATCAGTGAGGCAAAGGATGTCTCCAGAGTTATGGATTTCAGGGCATTTGTTTACATGAGAGCATAAATCACCCTAGGCCCCTCCAACACCCTAAGGCTGAGATGCTTGTGGTCCATTTCACAATGCACTACAGTTATTCTGCTGAAATAAGCCAAATAGACATAAATATTTCTGATCTATTAAGGGAATTTACAGTTCTTAGGATCTTCCCTTCAAACAGTCATGTCTCACTCGTTCACACTTGCTGGTTTCCTTCTCTGGACAGCTGAGGTAGAAGAAGTGTTTCAGGGTATGATTTTAATGATTATGGTAGCCTCATTATGGTAACTACTCAAAAAGTAGTTGGATGTACTACTCTTCAGTTTCACATGATTAGCAATAGCTGTTCAAAGAGTACAGGCTGGCATATTAAGGTAATCCACAATAACAAGAAGTTTCCACAAGGAACAGTGAGAACTGAACTCTCTGGATGGCCCCTAAAGCTACAGCCATATGAAAGCTTTACCTAAGGGAACACAGAGAGAAATAAAATGGAGATATATTCAGGTCATGCTTAGCTGATGAAGTAAGCCTTGCTTTGTAACATGGTGAAAAGGTCAGTACTGGGTCTGAGTTATGTACTCTGTTACTTCACATGGCAAGTACAGGTAGTTTTCACTGGAATACATACTGCCTGCCTTCTCCAATGTTCCCCCTAATGAGAAAAGCATTGCCAGCCTTTGAAAAGAAACAGATCTTTAATCGTATTTATAACTGCATCTATGGGCTATTTATAACTCAAGTGTAGACTTCTGCTTTTCACTTCTAGCCACAGATGTGACTCTGCTGAGTGCCACTGCATGAGAAGATGTTTGGGAAAATGGATTATTAGAGACTGAGCACTTTGTCAGGATTTGATGAAAACATAGTGATAATGAACAAATATCACTTAAGGGCTGTCTCATTTCTTGACACTGTGTCAGTTACACCAAGAACTGGTCAAGGAAATGAGTTAGCCCAACTGGATTGGTGGGTGGGAGTGGGAAGGAAGACAGAGACCCCTACTGAATGAGGGAAAAATACAGCAGAGTATTTTGTTTTCTTTTTTAAAAATTGCCACATACCAAAAAGAACAAAAAAAACCAATTCCAAATAAACTTTTTTTAGGTCAGCCTTCAAGGTTTTCCTCAGGCAAAAGAAAAATCACTTTTCAGTTTTGTTGTTCTTTTGTTACCGTTTCTCTTAGAGGCAGATCAATTTTAAATGAAAAAGGTGCTCTCTTGAAATGAAAATGAGAAACTTTTTATCTAGAATATGTTGATATAAATAGGCTGATATTTTTCATTATTAAAATGTCTAAATGAATGCTTCTGCTCCTTGGTATCTTCTCCCATTTTTTTCATTTTTTGACTAGAAATATTGACTCGGGTTCAGAAAAAACTGGTGCCTATGATACGTCTACAATATGTGTGCTTCTTTTTGCCAGGACGTAAACAGTGCATGACAGAGCCTGAGGGCCAGCAGAGCTCATAGCCAGCTGCTGAGGCCACCCCAGCTGATGGGAGCTGCCCACCAGCAGAAATCTGTGCACAAGAAGCCACTGCGACCCCCAGGCTGGGTGAGAAAAAAGACAGTGAGTGGGGGAAACACAGCACAGCTGCTTTTGGACCCTCTTTCTCTTTGGAAAGCTATCAGTAAGTGGAAGGAAGGAACATAAAAATTCCTAGTTTTGGCTACAGAGTTGCTAAAATAACTTTTGCTTTGGCTAATAAGCTGTTAGGGTAAGAATCAACCGACCTTTATTTTTTTTAATTCTCTTGCTCAACCCTTCATCTCAACTCCCACAATACCTGTAGTATGATTTTCTCTCAGTCTCAGATCAATAGTGCCCCTCGTCCCTGTGTGCTGAGGAGCTCAAAGTAGTGTGTGCAGGTCAAATCACCTGCCCTGGGTCACATCACCTGGCCCTGTTTAACCAATGGAATTACTGTCTACAACCCCACTCCTACAGGATGAGGAGCTTCCCAGATTGTCTCATGGAGGCAACAAAGAAAAAAACTGGTGAGGAGGGGAAGGAGGCTTGTCAAGGCAGACTTCTGATACTTCTGCAAGCAGCCTGAGGGATCTTTCTTTGTTAACCCACATGTGCTAAGCTCCTCAGGCTCCTACCCCACTCTCCTCACTCCAACGTCTCAAACAACATCTCAAACCCTTTCTGTTGACTTTGGTAGAAATTACTCCATTTTGCAGCAATTTTTAGTGGTGGAAAAAACTCCACATTGACTCATGGGTCATGCACCACACTTGTGAATCTCTGAAATTTTATTTCTTCACTTTGAAAAAAAGAAGGTTCAAATCACAGACTTGCACACTATCTGAGCACTGAAGCTGCCTTTAATTCTGACATTCACTTCACACTGACAAATTAGTTGAGTTCTTGAAATTTACATGAGGTCTCATCAGAATATAGTCCAATATTCAATTAGGAGCATTTTTTGGGGGAGGAGGCATCATGAAGAACTTTCAACACTGTGATCAATATATTAAAGAACAGGGAGCCTTTGAAGCAGAGCAACTCTAATTAATCTACTTTATTTTGCATTTTGCTTGTCTCAGAAAAATATTCTTTCATTTCCAGTCTGTTCCCAGTATTGATACCTGATCCTGCCCCAGCATGGAGGGACTGGATGAGCAACTCTCCCAGGTGATACTCAACTCTCCATTTCTAAGATACTTTAATGAATGAACTAACCTTTGTGCAGCAACCTGCAAACAAAACTGAAACATATTTGTCTCTTTTGCAAATGCATCCTGGTTATTCTACATTTATAGGCATAAGCAATTCTTAGATTTGTCTGCTTTCTTTAAAGCACTTACTGATGTTGTACCAGCCAGGCCTTGATCTTCTATGACATGCCAGACTGGGAATCCATTACAACAGAACCACTAAATATATGCTAGTAGCAGATGTGCTCAGTGGCTTGGGAAAAATAGATGTTATATTTAATTATGTGACATAGTAAAACAAAGCAGAAACAAAATCACATGTGCAGTTAATGAAGGAAACTTAGATTATTAGATTAATTTATTAATTATTATATATTTATATATTAATTATTATATTTAAGAGCATAATACTATGCAAGTATTTTGCTCAGATGAGACAATTTGCTAAATTCAAGTGACTGCTAAACTTGAACAGTCTGTCTGGATCCTACACTTCCTAATACTTAGAATCAGAGTGTAGAACATTGGGGTCAGAGTGTCTGAGGTCAGATTCAAATACCTCCAGAGAAGAGTATAAATAAATGGTTTAAACTTGCAGCCCTCTGTGGTGAGGGTTATCATCCCTTGACTCTAAAGAGAGAGAAATTACCAGTAGGCCTCAGCAATTATGAAGTGCAGGGTGATGTTGTTTTACTACTGCAGACTTCAGATACCATTATGTATACCTACATGACACTACAATTAGGGGATCCCCAAACTGTGTCCTCTGCTGCACTGGCAGCCCTCAAACTCTTCCTGTGCAGCCTGAAAAAGGATGGCAATGTATGAGGGATGACAGGAAGGGAGCACACACAGCCCCAGCACCCAAGGGAAGCTCACATCCCCCCTTCTCTCCCTACCCTGCACAGGGGCTGGGCACACCAGCAATGCATAGGAGACAATTGTGAGGACAAGAAATGGTGGCCTGTCCTCAAATAATGGGTTGTCACTGCTTTCTGTGTACAAAGCCCAAGGGATACTTCTCCAGGGCATCGCTTCAGGCAGGGCACTGGGGTGTGGAGTAAGTGAAATGGGCATATCAGCATTTCTGCCTCACCATCAGCACAGATGGCAGAGGGTTTGTCCTGGTTGAAACTCCACAGGGACATACTGTGCTTAGTGTGGGCCCTATAAAGAAAACAGAGCTCCCCATCCATCTCCCTCACTGTTTTCCCCACCTTTCCCTGATGTTCTCTGGCCTGCTGCACATTTGAGAGCTGTGCAACTGGATACAAAGCTAAGGGGGTAAAAATGATTGTTGGATACCACTTTGAGGTCAGAGCATGACCAATTTTGTTCTTCTTGATAAGAATGAGTGATTTGAGCGGTGTGATTATGCCATTATTTGAAAGACTGTAGTGCAGCCTCAGAATTGCAAAGTGCAGATCTTTGTAAAGGCAAACTTACCTTTGGCACTACATACAAGTGCTTTACCTTGCAGATCAACCACTTATTCAGTGGAGGTTTTGATGAAATCCTATTTAACATGAAAAAATTTTGGTACCTGAGGATAGCTAGATCAACAAATATTACTGAGAAAAAGTAAATAAAAACAGCTATTAGTATGAATAATACTCTTAGGCCCACTGTCCTTCACCTGTCTGAGCTTTAGGGCCACATTGCATTTTCTATATTTGCAGCCCAGTACCAAATTTCAGGATTTTACTAATAATTGACAACAGTCAATATAGTTTAAAAACAAAAGAAATAAATCTGTAAGATTTATGGAGATTGCAAGGCTTAAAACAGAGCACAAGTCATCTTCAACTGAAGAAAAACTCCCAGGACAACAGAGTAAGCTATAGTTAGAGTGGAATTTCAACTAGCTTTCATTGTAATTTGCAAACATAAACTGAAGTGGTTACTGTATATTCTATGGTAATAATTTACTTTTAGAGCTATCTAGCACTAAGCAATTGGCCAGGAGCACTGTAATGTATTGATAACAAATTATCTTTGAGCAGCACTTTGCATCTAAATGATGCCAGTGTACTTTCTAGATTAAATACCTGGCTGTTGTAACTCCAACACAGCTGGAGTGATTTCAGAGAATCCACACTTGTACACTTGAGTGAAGGATGCAATGATATTTTTCTTTTTATGCATGTTGACATTCAGCCATTGGCGAACAGCTGTCTTTTACCTAAAAACTCTGCTTCATGTGACCTCAAATAACAGTGGTATGAATGACACCTGGAGAGAAATGAGACAGCCCCAAACCACAAACTGAGAGGTTTGCATCTGAATAAATCTGCCGGGCACCAATTAGCAGCACTGTTATCGATTCACATCCTGGAACACATAAGACAATTATTCAGCTCTTGATTTTTTCCCCTGTAAATCTGCCCAAGAACAGACATTTTTGTATACAGACTTTTTAGTCCTTTTGATACCTAATCACTACCATTCCCATCACCAAACACTTCATGGTGGCAGTGAGATTCACCCCATGTAGTTTCTTTGCACATCAAAGTCCTTATATTCCTTTCACACGTGGCAGAAATCCCACAAGAAGTCAGGTAAAAATAAAAATAAAAGTGACTCAGAATCTTGTGATTAACCTTCAAGCAATTTATCTAGGATTGATCAGCTAGCTCCAGTCAAATATTAATTACTCACATCTGTTCCTGAGGTAGGTGGGCCTCCCAGAGCCCTCCAGAGCTTGGATCCAGAAGGCAACTTTCCCATATCTATGGGTGCTTGGCTCCAGTGTTTTGGCTGGGGTTTTGGCATCTCTCCTTTCTCTGACACAACGCTGAGCCATTATAAATAAAAAAACTCCATCTGCTGTATGGGAAACGGAATTGCAGCTAGTGTCGGTGTATTTCTCATGCCCGTGCTCAGGGAGGGGACTGCCATTCAGGCAGTACTGTCACAGGGCTGTGCAGGTTATTCGTGTCTCTTACACTCCTTTCCACTAACATGTAGTGACAACAGAAGAAAAATAGTTGGTCCTGACATGGGCTCTGTGAAGGTGGAGCTGCTTCCAGACAAATAACCCATCGGGATCGCCCCAGAGCTCTGTGGCCAAGCACAGGAGGGGAGGGACTCCCATTGATTTCAGGAAGCTCTGGGTCAGATCTGAGTGCTCTGCCCCACTTTTCCGTGCCTCCCGTTTTCCACAGTGCTTGGCACAGCTCCAGCGCTCCCACAGATCCACCTGAGGGCTCACAGCCTGCAGCAGGCTCCTGAAAAGCCTCAAGCAGAAGAAGGGCAACCCCTGCAGGAAGACACGGGGCTCCTGAACAGTGGCTGGAGCAGACAGACCACTGCAGAAAGTCTTTAGGGTGTTTAAGAGATGAGACTACAAAAGCCTGGAGATTTGCACTTCAAATAGCCGGGTCTCTGGTGCAACACAGTTCTTACCCAGTGACAGTGTCTCATAGCAACTCCTCATTAATTTGTCTGAATATTTTTCCTTTAATGGACTCCCAGCCTCTCCAACTCCTCTCACTTGTATGCACCTACCCAGACCCCTTCCTGCAGAGGCAGGTGACAAGGGACAAGGTGGCCATGACCACACAGCAGAGCAGGACAGTCTGCTCCTTGCCCCAGGCAACCAGAGGTGCCTGGCACAGGGGGCCAAGGAACCAGAAGGAGGTGATATATTACAGGTACTTGGGATGTCAACAGCATGCTGGGGCATCAGGAACAAAACCCTGATGTTGCAGGCATCATATTCCCTCAATAAATCTGCTAATAGAAAGGAAAAAACACTACAAAGTTTGGCATTAAAATACAGAACTACACAAAGACATCACAGTAGCAATTCCAGACAAAACTAAAGAAATTTTAACTCTAGTCAAGTTCAACTACCAAAAAGACCTTAACACATGATGAAGAGAGAGCTTACATGTTATTCTTTTGCTCTGGGGTTTTGGAAACCTACCTGACATTTGGAACATGCAAAACTTAAGAGATTTCAGAAACAGAAAAATACGATCAATGAACTTTATCCAGTTGTCAAAATGTCAAAGTTGTTTTTTAATGAATTCTCAACACTTTAGCACTTGCTTTCCGATGGTTTAATATCTACTCATGATACTTTTCTTCTGGTACATATTAAGGAGGGGATCAGGATAACTGCACTTGCATCACCAGGTCTGGAACATTGTGATCCCAAATTAAAAAAACATCAATTATTGTACTGAGATCATAAAGGCTGTTCTCAGATTTTACATATGTCTGAATGCTCTCCTTTGATGTCAGTGTAATTATAATTACAGCCTGTGACCCTTTACCTTGTTGTTGCACCCAAACTCATGGTAAAGAGTCACAGTGTGACACCTTCAGAGCCATCATGGCAACCCACCAGGCTACTGTGAATTCACTATTTTTAAAAGTCTACTTAAATATCCAGCTACAAGACTGTGAGACACACTCATCAAACACTTTTTCTGCGGCAGCAATTTTCTCAAATGTCATTCAAGCTGTATGGCTTTTTGTTGGTCACTGTTCCAGAATTAATTGTCAGGAGACAGCACTTGAGAATTCAGAGTTTCCAAAGATTTATAAAGCAACCTGGAAAAAAAGCCCACAGAACTAACTAATAAAAGCATTTAAAATAGATTCCAGAAAAAAAAAAATACCGCTCTGCTACAATAATAGCATCTCCAAACTATTTTTGTACACAGGATCCATCCTTGCCAATTAGACTGCGTTAGATAATCTGGAGAAGAAAATTGTTTTGTGATCATTTAAGATTAATATCTTATACAGAGCTATGCTCTTGTGTTTGCTCTTATGTCAAGCTGTCAGATAAAGTGATAAAGTAGAAATAAAACAAGTACCAGATTTCCTTTTTTGTCTGGCTTTAAGAAAAGTATGCTGAGTGCCCCAAATAAATGCTCATTATGTTACTTTTCTTAAAATGAGATTAGTTAGAAAATAGTGTAGCACATAAAAAAATTCTGCTGCTATCTTAGATTAGTTGACAGGCCCTGAGAGAGAGACTATAGACATTCCTTTTATCTGATGGAATAAAATCTTTCTTCCTGGACTGAGCTCTGGCAGCTTTATTCATTAGTATTTTTTTTTTTTTTTTCTGTAGAAAAATGCTGGTGGATGAAGGAAGAAGACTATCTTTGGTAGGACATTATTAACCTAAACTTTGGGAAGCTGCAGTTTGCTGCTCCCTGCAGTCTGGGAAAATCCACACTTGCACTGAAATGAATTCTCTGAAGGGGCTGGGACATAATCTCTCCATGCCACTGTTCACAATCTGGAAAATAAGGGTCAAGTATTTTGTCACTTAAAAGGACTCATGAAAGAATGTCACTGTTTGACTTACAGGTAGTCTGTATACAGATATCCACTAGTGAATTATAAAAAAGTATTTATCTCTGAATTTCATCTTTTCAGCCAAACATAAGTGTCACCTGTAATAAGTAGAACATCTACCACCATGTACTGAAAAATACTCAAGAGCATGCATAGCAAGACATAAGTAGACAGAAACCTGTGCTTGGAGATTTCACTTCCCTGGGCTGAATGGAGGTTGGTGCCTTTGAGATGTGTGGGATTGGGAGTCACAGAGCACCTTCCTGTTTGGGGTTTGTACAGTCATCAGTGCTGTAAGTGTGCTGATCAGTGACAGGTGCTCACAGGCTTTGCAGTGCCACAAACAGCACTGACAAAGAACACGCTCAGAAACAATTTGAACAACCACAAATCTTCTGCAGGTTCAGAGAGATCAGAGATCTAGGGATGCGCACATAATATATTGCAGGGTTTTGATTTCTTTTCAAAATGTGAGGCTAGGGAATGTCAGTCCCTGAGCCTTTAAAGGTTTGATCAAAATAAGCAAACACAGAGCAGAGGAATGCAGCACATTTGTCATGTGGGGTATCATGATGTCTCTAGGAAGCAAGTTCCGTCAGCTGTGGCAGCTTCCTGAACACTGCTAGTGTTTAATTAGAAATATTAGCATCTGTAGGAGGAAAAAAACCCCTTAAAATAGGGGCAAAAACTATTAACTGAAGTTTTGGAAATTAATGCCATCTACAAGCCAAGCAGCACAGATTTTTCCATTGCCCAGCAAGGCTGATTCACAAATCAAGGCATTAAAAATTATGTAATATTGTAGCAAATGTCACTTCTGACTTCTATGTTGAGAAACTGTGGAGAAAGAGTTTTCCTTGGCAAGGCGAATCAATGCCTACTTTCAGCTACAGCCTACCTTAGTCCTTGTTGATAGACATTAGCACCTGCTTACTTTGGTTTCTGCGCTAGCGATGAGCGATATCCCACAATGTGTGGTTCTCGCTACCAACACCTTCCCACCAAGAGCAAGACCATGGCAGATTCTCCCAACAGTTACTCCTTGCACCATCTTCATGTCTGTTTCAATAGCTTTTGATCAAAACAGCCTGGAAATTCTGGACGCAGTGCAAGCTGTCAATGCACACATAGCTTGAACAGTAACCATGGCATTGCTTTGCCACCACATCTAAGCCTAGGCAAAACACATGTGAAATCTCCAGATGTACAACATAGTGCTCTGATGAGCTTCTTGACAAAAACTGCCAAATTATCACTCTGTTAATGATTTAATCTGGCACTTACACACTGAACTGAAATTGCATAGCTTATGAGAAAAACTAGATCAAGACTAATGCCTCGATTTTCTTATTCAGGAAAACCTTCCAAAATTTTTTAGACGATAGGTTAAAAATTTCTTTCTTTTTTTCCATGTGAGGACAGGCTGAAAGAGACAGGATTCCTCAACTGAGAGAAGGCTTAAAGGCACCTGATCAATGTACATTGATTAGAAACACCTGACAGGAACAAATGATGATGGGGAAGACAGACTATTCTTAGTAGTGGCCACTGACGGGACAAGAGGTAACAGACACAAATTAAAACACGTGATATTCCATTTGCACACAAGAAAACAATTTTTTACCATAAGGGTTGTCAAACTCTGACATAGGTTACCCAAGGACGCTGTTGATTATCCACCTTTGGAGGTATTAAAGACCTGATTGGACCTGGTGTTATTAGGTGACCCTGTTTGAACTGTGGAGTTGAACTAGAGGACTAGGTATCAACACAGGCTGAGGATGGACAGGTCAAGAGAATCCCTGCTGAGAAGGACGTGGGTTGCTGGTGGATGAGAGGCTGGCCATGACCCAGCAATGTGCACTCACAGCCCAGAAAGCCACTGTCCTGGGCTGCATCCAAAGCCATGTGGCCAGCAGGGACAGGGAGGGGATTTCTGCCCCTCTACTCCATCCTGGTGAGACCCCACCTGGAACCCTGCATCCAGCTCTGGGGTCCCCAGCACAGGAAGACAGAAAGGACATGGAGCAAGTCTGGAGGAAGCCACCAAGATAATTAGAGGGATGGAGCACCTCTCCTATGGGAAAAGGCTGAGAGAGCTGGGATTTTTCAGCCTGGAAAAGAGAAGGCTTCAGGGTGACCTAATTGTGACCTCTCAGTACCTGAAGGGAGCCTTGAAGAAAGGTGGAAAGGGACCTTTTACAAGGGCATGTAAAGAGAGGACAAGGGATTTGGTTTAAAATGGAAAGAAAGTAGGTTTAGACCACACATTGGGTAAAAATTCTGTATTTTGAGGGTTGTGAGGCACTGCACAGTTTGCCCAAAGAAATGGTGGATGCATCATCCCTGGAAGCATTCAAGGCCAGATTGGATGAGGCTTTGAGGAACCTGGTCTAGTTGACTGTGTCCCTGCCCATGGCAGGGGGTTTGGAAGTGGATAATCTTGAATATGCCTTCCAAATCAAGCCACTGTATGGTTCTACAATGACTTTGAAAAGTCTCTTCTGACCCTAATCATTCTGTGTTTCTTTGATTCTGTCTTACTCATAAAGCATTGCATCTCAAACATTATGTGCACTGTAAAGGCTTCTGAAACAATGGGTGATCCCAAACTGCTCTAGTAGGATTCATCACAATCAAAAACTATGCATTCCAGAATATCTTATGGCAGCCACAGTCAGTCTTCAACAAACTTCTGAAATATAAGAGAAAAAAATACAGTGCCACTCTGGACACAAAGTACAAATTGTGGGTCATGGAAATTGGTATCTCTTGTAGGTGTTGATGGAAGTTTTTTCAATTTATTCTAAATTCTAAATTTATTCTAAATTCTTCTTTATAGCAGTTGATCTCAGAAATGTAATTCTCTCCGATCTCTCATGTTTAGCTTATCAGGAAATTACTTTGCTTCTCAGACCCAGAAAGAGTTGTTGTTACCCATTAGAAATCAGATTATTTTCTGCAAGAGGATGTAACTGAAAAGTCAGGAACATGACTAGGCTAAAGGTATTCTGATGGATCATGCTTCATATGTGATTCATGCTAAAAACTAAAAATTGACACCAAGAGAAAGAAAATATGGATTTTCCTGACACCGTATTTCATCCTTCATTGCTGAAAATAACATGTTTACAGTCAAAATTAGTGAAGAAGGCTGAATAACAGTAAGGAAACTAAGTAATATATCTAAGGATTTGGGGCTCTGTTGCTGCAAATGCTTCAACTGGTAATTAGTTTTCTTCTAATAGTTTCATTACCGCTGGTCAAACTAATTATTTGCATGACTGGAACCATAAGTCAAGTTCCAGTCTATTAGTAAGGTAACCCTGAAGGCACAGACTCACCAAATAGGGATGGGGACCAAGATGGAATTTGGTTCGTGTGATCTGAATCTTCATTAAATAATTAAATAAAATGAATCATGAATATATCTTCATTATATAGTTCACATTAAAATGTGAAACTATAACCAATAAATGTAGTTCATTTGAAAATTTATGTCTGACCAAGCCTGATTATAGTGTAAGGCTAAGTTCACATCTTCTGAATGTTCTCTCCATCACACCTCAAATCCACAGGCATCCTTTTTCACTCTTTTTAAAAAACAATGTCATAGTCCTGGCTTACTTCATAATAACATGTAGAGTTACAACCACCAATTCTTTGACCCAGAACAGCAACTTGGGAACAGAACACACACATTTTATGAGGAAAATGAAATAGAAACAGGATAAATTTAAAAATAAAAACAAATCCACAAACAGTACTTTTTCACTTTTGCTGTTTTAGTTGTGTCATCTATATAAAAGATTTGCAAATGGTAAGAGAAATGTGGCATCTGGCTGTGAACTAAAGAGTGTTTTTAATAGATTTCAGAATCATACCAGCTGCAAAGCAAGACCTTAAGCTCTCTTATCTAGCACCAAATAATTAGCCTCAGTTGTGATAAACTGCTTCCAAATAAATAAGATTTTGATAGGAAATGATCAAATTTCAGTGAAAATTTGATCATGGGAAAATTGCTCATGGGAAGAAATGTCTTGATACCTGTTGCATCCCTTAAAAACAAGGACTCCTTGCTATTATCTCATTTTATATAGATATTGCAAAAAATAAAACCCCCAAGTGTTACTCATACTTAGCAGTTGTGATTATTTGCAGTTTTCATCTGATTAAAATGTATTAAAATTTAAATTTAAATTTATCTAAAGTTAGAGCACTAGTCCATGTTTGTTTGTTTGTTTGTTTTTTTGTGTTTTTTTTTTTTTTTCAATATTGCAATCTGGTTTTTTACTTCAAAATTGTATTTGAATTTATGCTAGACAATAAATGACGGGCCTGGGAAAAACTTAAAGCTAATAATTTTATTTTGTTTTGTTTTGTTTTGTTTTGTTTTGTTTTGTTTTGTGTGAAACACCTGTCTTAAGATTTTCCCCACTGTGTAATATATTTATTCTCCTGTCTTAATCATAGGTAGTTAATGATAGGATCTTTTCTATGAAGGCAACCAGTGGAGGGCTCATCATTTTGCAATATACAGCAGCTATCGTTGCTTTTAATGGGTAAGAGTTAGGGTTAAGGACTTTTGCAGCTCTGGTCATTTTCTTTAGTTACCTAATTGCCAAAATAACTCTTTGTCAAGACCTGCACTTCTCAGATTGGGTGGAAAAGGAAATATTGATGAAAAGTTAGGAGTATTGATGGGATGCATGAAGGTAATTGAAATGGAAATGCTTTCTAATTAAATATCTGGTTTAGGATTTGAAAAGGTACATTTGTCTTATATAGGTCATTGATCTGAGACTATTGCTCCTGCAGAGCACCGTGTTCTGCAGGACAAGTTCTTGGGACAGGAGAGAAATCATTTATTCATTAAGGATTTCAAATTTCTAGGCTATAAAGAATCCATTCTTCCTTCTCCTCCAGCCTTCTCCAGTGCCCAGCTTCCACTGCTCTCACGCACTTACCCCTGCCTAAAAGCTTCACACATTAACAAATGAGATTAATAGGTCAAAATCCACCGAGCATTTTCAAAAACCATAGGAAAAAATCCCAGAGATATTTCATACTCTGTCCAAAAGGGATGAAATTACCTTTGGTGGCCTTTTCCCCTTCTCACCTATAGAAAGCATCCTATTGCATTATAAAAACCTCGGGTCCTTTGGCCATGGGTGCCAGACTCTGCGCTTGGCACCTGCCTTTTACACAGGGTGGAGGAGGGCATGTCAGAAGGAAAAAAGAGAGGAAATTTCCCTGGGAAAATTGCCTTGCTTCTCTTGAACTGATCCACAAACTAACACAATTCTACAGGGTGCTTTGATTTCTTTCATACTGACATTTCTCAACAGAAATAAAAGGGTTTTTTTAAAAAAAAAAAAGAGAAAGAAGAAACAATAAATTTTCTCTAAAAACCTCCACGTGACTGCATTCAAGATCTCATACACTAGCAGGTTCTCTTGTTAAAGGGAAGAGCACAGTGATCAATAGTTTATGTTTGGCTGATGTTAAAATAGGTTCCGGAGATCTCCCGACAATTTTTCTCAAAGCATAGAGTGAATTGCTATAAATATCTTCACTGACATCCAGCAGTGTTGCTCCACTGTGGGAACTCAAAGTAATCCCTCTGTGCTGAGCAAGCTCACCCTTCAACCGGGGCAATTACCACACCACCCACCTCTCTGTGTGGCCTCTTTCTGCAGGAGGACAAGCCCTCTCCGCCAAGCACAGGTTACCCACATATTTATCTGGAGTTGAGCAGATGAAAAAAGGTTTTATCCAGGATCTGCCATGTTCACTAAATAATTCAACAAACTAGTTTTTCTTAAGATTGCTGCCTGAAGGTACATGTATTCTGAGTCTGAGCACAGCAATTTTTATTTGGGTTCATTAAGTTCCTGCTGAACTTGTTACAGGGTTTTGGGTTTTGTCTTCCTTTTTTAATTTGGTGCTTTTGTGTTTGTTTTATTTTGTTGGTTTAAGTTTGTTTGGTTTTGGTTTATATTTTGTTTTATTTGGGGGACTTTTTTGAGCATAAGCAGCATGATGAACCATTTTTTCCCCAATTAATATAAAATCTCAAATCTTAAAATACAAGCCTGATCCATCAAGACTGCTTTGAGGAAATAAGCTGTTACTTGATTTCCTGGTGGGATTAGTTCTTGTTAGATACATTTTTAATGTACTTCTGGTATCTAATGAATTATGTAGCGTGCCCCTTTTTCTTCTGTTGAAGGAGGTTTGGAAGAAAACAGGTCAAGTCCAATGGCAAAAAAATTAAATAGTATTCTGAAATAACCCCTAGTCAGAGTGAAAGAATCTTTGTGATAGAAATTAATTCCAGATTAAAAAAAAAGAAAAAACATTACAAGCAAAACCCAGGCCTCCCTATTTTTGTGGCCACCACTGCCCCCAAAATTTCTTGCCATAGGGCACAAGTCAGGTACAATTTTTACAGGCCTTAAAGGAAACTAGTGAAAACCAGGTTTGAAATTATCAAAAGAAAGTTATTTGTCCATTAGTGTATAGCAGGCCTGTGGCATGCCTAAAGTGGAGAGATTTCTGTGGATATAAGTAGAGCCTGGACACAAATTTAAAGACATCCATTGCCAGTTATTAAACAGAACAGTCCTGGAATTCCCAGGAAATTCTCTGAGCTCAAAAAACTCTGATGCAGGAAGAGCAGTAGCTAAAAGTTACATGAGATTGTCCTGTTCCACCTCCTTCCTGGACACCCATTGTCATCACTGTTATGATAATTGTGTTCCCATCATTACTAAAGGGTAAAATCCTAGAACAAAAGAAAAATTGCCAAAGTTACTTAAGTTGTTTGGTCATATGATTTTGTGATTTAATCCCAGCCAGCAACAAAGTACCATGCAGCTGCTCCCCCACTGCCTCTCACCCCCTGATGCCAGTAAGGTGGAGAATCAGAAAGAAAAGGTAAACCTCGTGGGCTGAGATAAGAGCAATTTAATAATTGAAACAAAATACTGTAATAACAATAATAAATATGCTCATAATAGTGATAGTTGTACAATAGGGTAATAGGATAAAGAGAGGAACCCAAGAGAAACAAGGGGTGCCAAACACAGTTGCTCACCACTTGCCAATCAATGGCCAGGCCATCTCTTAACAGTGACCATCCACCTTCAGGTAGCTCCCTAGGTCAGTCTATACACTGACCATGACCTTCTGTGCTTTGGGATACACATTTGGCCAGATCAGGTCAGCTGTCCTGGCCATGCTCCCACCTGGATTCTTGTGCAACTCTTCATCTACAAATCACGAGACACTAAAAATTCTTTGTCTTAGAGTAACCACCACTTAGGAACAGCCAAAACATCAGTATGTTATCAACATTGTTCTCATACTGAACCCAAAAGACACAGCATTGCATCAACTACTAAGAAGAAAATGAACTCTGTTGCAGACAAAACCAAGACATCTGTCCAAGCTCAAAACCAGCTCCTCTTTTTAAGAAAGGATTGACTGTTATTTCCATGGAATAGCACTGCTAATGCAGTAAGGGCATATGTTTTTCAGCATGAGGTATGGGGATGACTCCTAACATCTCCCTCCCCTCAGGTTTGCTTCCCTTGTGCTGACACACTGATTCACTCCAGGATGAGTGATGGAATCTCTGGCTAGAACTGAAATTAAACATGTGTATTCAGTAAAGCCATTCTACCTATTAATGTCAAATTTTCTGAAGTTTCTCAGGTTTTTTTGTTCTTTTTTTTTTCCCCCCCCTTGTCTACATTTTGGTTATTGTCATCAGAAACTGAGCAGGTACATAATTTCTGATTAAACTTTGACCACTACATCATTTGTTCAACTTTTTTAAAAATTGCACTTCTGCAATTTTCCTGACAAGAATCAAATTAACAATTTTGAATTGCCTTGAGCTAATACCATCTCAAAGTCCTGCACACCTATGTGCTATGTTTCGATTGGGATAATTTTCCTTTCCAAGATAATTTGCCTTCTAGACTTAGAAGATTATTTGTCATGTGGGTTTTACACTTAATTAAATATCAGTTACCTTGCTTTTTGACTGAAGAAATTTGAACTCAAATATTCCCTAGGAGATTCTGAAGCAGAAAGTCATTCTTCTACCTCCCACTTTCAATGTGGTGATTTATTTTCCAAAATTTCAGTTGCTGAGGTAGCCAGTGTCACATAAACCTTGAAAGAAGAAAAAAAGTTATTTCAAACACAGGGCTTTTACTTTTTATTCCCCTGCAAAATACTATTGTTTTTAAATTTTATTTTTCTTTTTACTGAAAAGTTGTCATTAATCACTACTGGAAAAGGTTTTAGTTAATCAAAACCTACTTTGACAAAACATCTGAAATTTACCTGCTAATATATACTCTCCTACAGTTACTCTGCTCTTCTTTCATCCATTCAAATTCCCTCTGTGTGACTCAGAACTGGAACATGAACTTGGCTTATGCCACGTCTCACAATAAAAGTAGTTTTGTCAGCAGTTTAGACCATCTGAAACAGGTTTCTCTTAATTTCTTCTTTTGGAGCTCTTCCTTTGGATACACTTAATTAAATATTTATTGTCCCCAGAGGAAAAAAAAATGGGGAGAGGGTGACTTCTGCTGGGTGGAAATGGGAAAACCATGTTAGAGTCCCTGCTCTGAAAAGCATGTAATGACACATACAAAGCAGATCAGAGGGGTTTTTTAAAGGAAAAATACCAACAAAAAACCTTCTTGGACACCCATAACTGCAAAAATTTATCTTTTGACCAGTTTTTCTCACTGGAAATGTTTTCAACAGTGAAACAACTGGAAGGTATTAATAGCATGTCTCCCTGGACTTTTTCTGCAGGGCTAAGCATATCCTGAGACTGCTTATCTTGAGACAGCCTGGTACACAAGATGAGTACAGAGGTGTGTGCTGGGCCACAAGCTAGCAAAACTGGAGTAGTTTTTTGCATGTACACAATTTATGAGCAGCCCAGGCACATAGGACTTTATCACCCCATGTGAGTAGCAGCCCTTCACCACCACTGAGTAAAGGACACTCGCTGCCATCACGCTGTGAGCATGGAAATTGGACAGGGAATTTCATGTCTGACAAAAGAGATGGGGTTTCCTCACCAGCAGTGCAGACAAAGCCATGGATGTCTTTATCCCATCTGACCTTAGTCTCTCCGAAGGGGCAATGAGAGTTGCAAGACATCTGGACAACAGATGTGAAATGCAATGCACCCTTGTCTACTGCGTTCGTACCATTATATTCTGAGCAGAGCTGAGAGAAATGTATCATCATTGTAAATGACTACACAAAGTGAAGGAAAACTGGGACTGGCAATCCACCTCCAGATGGGCAAGGAGATGTACAGGATCAGAATAATCAGGCAAACAAGAGGAGGTAGGAGTGAGTCTGATAATATATGAAAAGGAGAAAAAAATGTTTCTGTAATAAGAAGTAAATTGAGTGCCTTTGGACAAACCTTGCTGAAGTGATCACTGTCCATGCTGTTTGTACTCTTGAGTGTTTCTTGGCTTCTTGCTTCCCCTGGTGGCATAGGTGCAAAACTCTTGTGACCTGAGATTGTTTTTGGAGGCTTTGAAATTTATGCAGTGACATGACTGGGAAGAAGAACTGTTGCCTCTCACTTGGGGCTGGCTAGGAGCGATGACAAATTCAGTAATGCAGCATGGGAAATTTATCAAGCTAAACTGAACACAGTGTAAAAATTGAGACCATAAATAGGGCATTTCTAACACTGGGTTGGAAATCCCAGTCTTTTGTTTCTTTTTAGGTAGACACACAAGCCCCAGTAAGAGAACAATACCCCATCTTTCTGTCTGCTATCTAACCATGTATAGAGAGCTCTGCTTCAAAGAGATAACAATAGAAAGACGAGATAAATGATGGATAACAGAAAATGCACCAATGAACTCCAGCTGACTCAAATTTTCCATAGAGCACTTTTCACACTGGAAAGCATATGGAAAGACTGATCTTGAACAGTTTTATTTTGAGTTTATCAGATTGGCTTGACCTCCCTAGAACTGAAATACAACTTCAAAACAAATTAAAATGTGCCAGTGTGTCTTTTTACATTTTTCCCATTGTTCTTCATTCTGAAATACTTAGTTTATATTTTTTCCTTAGATATTAAGTTAATTTCAGGGAACACAAGCCTCTTTTATCTTTGTTTTCCTAGAATTACCTGAAAACCCTTTTACAGACATAAAATGAGTTTTGTTTTGTTGTTGTTCAGAACAATTAGAAAGCTGTGGTTTGTTTTTTCCTTTTTTTGTTTTTTTAATAAATTAATCTGGGAAACTGGAAAGTCAATTGATTACAGAGCTACAAACCAAGATGACCATGCTTCTACACCCCATTAACCACCAGCAGCAGCTCAGCAGTCTTGCTTGCTTAGCAGGTATCACAGAAGAAATTAGCTTTCAAGAAATCTTAGAAGAAAAGTGATATAGTGACTACTGGAATTTTGCATGGAAAACCATGAGAGAACAGTGTGGGGATTTAGGGGCTGGCAGGATCTTCAGGAAAACAGAGGAAAAGGGGAACTTATGGGATATAAATGGATTATTGGAGGCTGTCTTGATGCAGTATCTCTGTTCGCTGTTCCTTAATAGCCTGTGTGTTTTCATAGATACCTGTCCTTCTGGGAAGACAAGACCTTGAAAGGACTTGAAGTTAACAAGTCCATAGACACTTTTTAAGAAGACAAAATGCACATTTGTTATCTCATAACAATTTGATGTATGCATTGAGCATTGTACCTGTCCAAGATACCTTTCTCTATCTTCAATTCTCTCTTCAGGGGAGGGTCTTTCACAAAATTCTGGAAAGCAAATTAGCAATGTAATAATGAGTTGTAATGTTTTATTGACTTCCATATGGCAACAAACTCATCTGAATTCTCACACAGACAATATTTGGGGATAAAGGTCAGAAGTTTTAT
This sequence comes from Cyanistes caeruleus, assembly GCF_971803275.1. Taxonomy (NCBI): domain Eukaryota; kingdom Metazoa; phylum Chordata; class Aves; order Passeriformes; family Paridae; genus Cyanistes; species Cyanistes caeruleus. Next base: position 38,538,034 of record NC_141701.1, read on the forward strand.
ATGACATTGCCTGTCCTGAAAGTTTTAGAAATGAAGGGGGAAATCCCCTATTTTTTATTCTATGTACTGCACTTTTCTACAAGCTATTGAAAAGTATACAAAACATCTCATTTTTTTTATTTGAATGTCACATCTCTTCATACTGCTGTTATGTCGTGTGTAATGGTAGATCAGGCTTTACTCTCACATAGATTAAGAGTAGATGTCATAGGCTATCAGAGAGAAAACAGCAGATTACCTGCATTCATTGAGCTTGTATCAGTAAAAGAAGCTTGCATTTATCACCTCAGCCACAGGATAAAGATCAAATGTATCTATTGAACTTGGTGGGTTATTGATCAGCAGATTTAATTCAATGTTAAGAAAAAAAGTTTTACGAGAAAGGCAGATGCTATCATGTCTACTACTACAATACAAGTTTAAGGAGGTAAAAAGATAAAGCCTTCACTTCTCTCCACCCAAAAAGCCCCCCAAAAATCCATTAGGAAAAAAAAAGTTTCAACCTCTAGGTAATTAGGCTTTTATTCACCAAGCAAATCTCCTTACATTATTACCATTCAATAAGCCACTTTTTCTGACTTTCTGCCTCTAGCGGGTACCAATATGGAACTCTTCCAGGAAAAAATGACAGAAAAAGCTTGTACAGCTATTTTCCCATGCTGTGCCACAAAAGATATAGAAATCCTTCCTGACACAGGTTTTTTTCACTTGCATCCAAAAACATACAGCATATTGTCACTTGATAATCTAAAGGAGCTTATAATGGACAAAAAAACATGTGAGAACGAGCAGAGTAGGTGGCAACTCTGCTTCAAAGTCAGGAAAGGCTGATTAAAATCCCCTGTGCAGCTTTCCTGAAGCCTCTTTCTGTGCACTTTTTTATGACATTGTCTCTCATTACATGCTCACATACAGCTCTTTTCACAGGGCACGAGTGCACTCTGTGCCTCGGATGAGCAATGATCACTGACAGAGGAATTACTTCATGTTTTCTGCATTGTTCAGCATGCATAGCACATTTACTGCATCACACCAAGGCAGAGAGCATCTCTTCACTGCTCATTTTGGTCTGCTCTCCTTTGCATCAGATTTCTTATCCTATCCACTCCTGCCCCCACCTTTTAATCTTCCCATCCATCTTAGCCTTGATTTCCCAGGTCAGGCTCAGACTTATCTCGTCTCTGACTCCTGTACTTTCATTCCAGGCTGAGTGACACTGCAGTTGCTTCAAGCAGATGCAGGCTTTGTTAAGACAGCAGAGCCAGCTTTAAGCTAATTGACACAGGAAGCATTAAGAGTGAATCCTGGACTGACTGAAACCTGCTAAAGCCCTGAGCAAACACTTGGTAGCCCCATAGGGCTGAGCCCATGTCACCAGTGTTCAGTGCTGGTACAGCAGTGCAGTGCCCATGGGCTGCCTCTCCATTTCCAGTGCCAACTGCTTTCAGTCTCCCTCTTCACATCTATTTTCTCTTTCAATAATCAAACCAGTTTTGGATTACTCTGCATACAAACTGGGATAGATGTCATCATGGAGAGGTCCTGAGACATTATTTTCTAGACAGCAGCAGAAATGGCAGTAATATTGCTATTACTCTCTGTGCCTCCAAAACAGCTCTGATATGCCTTTACAGCAAGGCTTCCACTTTGCCCCAAGAGCAGAAATGTCAGCCTGCTCAGTCCAGGTAATAGTCACACATGCTGGGTCTCCAACACTAGCTCAAAGGCAAAAGCAAAGCTGTTGTGTCACCTTGCCTTGACATTCTGTGGGACATCAATGCAGAAAGCAGATGCTTACAAAAGTCCATTCATCAGAGAAGAGCTCTATCTCGGGCTGATTCTCAGCCTGCAGCTCTCAGCATTGCCCAGCTAACAAACACATACAGGGGCTTTCTGCAAAAATGCAGCGTAAACAGGAAAGCTTGAGGCAAAAGAACACATGATAATCAACATCAATGCACTAAATGCTTCTATTCAGGATGACATAAGCTCATTTTACGTTTGCTTACCCAGGACTTACTGTGTCAAAAGAAATACTGAAAGATGATTTTTTTTCAGCTTTTTCATCAATTTCAGTTTCCAGCTTTTATTACATTGTAATTAGTCATGCATGTTGCTTTAATAAAAGCTATACCCAGGGAGAAAACTCCCTAAATAGTCCCTAATTTAGTCCCTCAAAGGGCATTTGGCAACCACCTCAGATATTAAATGGTGATCAAGTAACTGCCTCAAACTGAGATGCCAGATGCTGCTCTGCAGCCTCCCAAGTTTTCTGGTAAAGAGCTGAGACTTGTGTCGCCCCTATTACCCAGGGAGGAAGTCAATCTGCTGGATGGTGCTGAAAATTAGACTCTTTCCTCATCTTCCTATCTTGCAAACACAATGTATGTTTGGCTCCACATTTTATTGCTTCCATTCTTATCCTGTAAGGAGCCCTGAGGCCTTATGCATCTTCCCTGGCACATGCTGCTGCACAGCTGGGGCCAGCACAGTTCAAGGAGAAGGTACTACCCTGGTGAGTTGCTTAAGCCTATTCTCACCAGAAGACTTACTTGAAAAGTTTCCATCCATCTATTTATCAGATTTGGGAGTCAATTAGCCCTTTAATTTGTAGTATGTGCTTCACTCAAAACCTGGTTTTGTTCATTTATGTTTTTCTTGTGGTCAGAAAAAAAAATTGCAAGTTTCAGCCAAGCTTTGAGGGAAATTTTTCAGAACCTTCTAGCCAAATATACACACATGTGTCTAAACATGCCAGTTTGGGTTTTTATTTTCAGGACAAAGCTAATAATCACTTTTGCATTCAGCAAGACACTGCACGAGTTAAAGTTATGGGGCTTTCCCATTTTTTACTCATATTTTTTTTGCAAGTTGATCTACTGTTAACTGCACTGAGATTGCTGATATTTACTCCAATTTATGCTTGACCCAGCAGCTGGGCCTCCTGTTTTTCCTCTGTCAAAACCACCAGGACTCCATCATTGACTGTCAGCATGAATTCCAGCTGCATGGATAAGGCACAGAGTGAAATCAGAAACTTCATCTGCAACCAGCTGTATGCAGTGTGGCAGTGCAGCCTCTTCAAGCTGATGGTGACCATATCCTCCAAGAATAAACCAGTTCAGAAATATATTAAAGACATCATCATGCAAGACAAAGCAGCTCAAAGTCTGTGATCTTCTTTAGGAAGCACTCTGGGAATCATTCAGGAAACTCCTTCAGGTTTCACAACATCAAGATGTCTGCTGTGGTGGCAAGTGGAAGTCCTGGAAGAAGACTGTCCTTGTGTTTTCTACTGCATTTGTTCCTAAGTGTCAAGTTACTTTCTGTACAGATATTTGAGCACGTGACATGCCTTGATCCACCAATTATTCTCTCTAGCAGTTTCATTGTTGGAATAGAACAACACGCACTTAAACTGCAGATAATTTTTTTATTTTACTAAATTTAAAAAAAACCCCAACATTTTAAACTGAAAGAGTGGAGGTTTAGATTAGATACTGGGACAAAATTCTTTACTCTGAGAGTGCTGAGACATTGGAGAGGTTGGCCAGAGAAGTTGTGGATGCCCCAAACCTGTCAGTGTTCAAAGCCAGGTTGGATGGGGCTCTGGGCAAAATGGTCTAATGGAAGGTGTCCCTGCCTCTGTAAGGGCAGGTGGAACTGGATGATCTTGAAACTCCATTCCAAGCCAAGCCATTCTGTGATTCTATGATTCTATGATTCTATGATTCTATGATTCTATGATTCTATGATTCTATGATTCTATGATTCTATGATTTATTCTGTGATTTATTCCATAATTTAAGAGTTATTTAATAACTGCCTGCTGTGAGAGGTTATTTGTGCTCTCAGGCACAAGGTCATACAGACAGAAGTATGTGTTTATACACATACTTCTCCACAGAAAGGAATTCTACTAACAGCTAATGCTCAAATGTCTGTTTATGATTCTCTGAGTTCTTTTTACTGACAATTCTCTTTTCAGTCATTAAACATGAGCTCGCTGTTTTCACACTATGAACTCCCTCTGCAGGGAGACAGAGGTTTCACATACAACAGGATAGAAAATGTAAACAGTGAATAATGAGGATAACATGAGTTTACAGCAACCTCAAACTCAGTTTCTTTAATTTTGCATGAACTGTATCTATGCCGGTTCTCCCTGTCTTCAAGCAAAGAAAATATTGATCTCAGAATGAATATAAGAATTATTCACATTTCAATAAGCATAGATAAAAAGGATTCACATATGTTTTTTAATCAGACACTGAGCACCTAAAAAACAAATAAATTAGTTCGCTACACCATTTTGACTGAGTATTCTGGTTTTAATCTTGACAGGATTTCTTTGTGAAGAAAATCCTTGTAATCTTGGTTTCTCTACTGAACTCAGGAACTAAGATATTATGTGTTGTCATTTTCCACAGCTACCAAACATGCCAGACCACTAGACACGAGTCAGAAACGTCTTCTACATAGCATGGAAGTGAACATATTACTAGGAAGATATTCTTGTGGATGTGTGCTAGCTGTCTCAAGAAATCTGACTCTCTTATTCTCATCTGGGATGCAAATGCTGCTTGTTTTCTGCTGTGCTGTCTGCCTTGGGCTGTGGGGCAGCCAGCAGGCACAGCTGGTGGGCAGGGGGAGCAGGTCAGCTGCAAGAAAGGCAGCAAGAGGGGAGGCCAGGGTCAGGGGCATGGCCAGGGGCTGGCACTTCAGCAGTGACCTCTATGGGCTTCATGGGAGAAAGGGCCTCTGGAGTGTCCAGGCACATTAGCCCAAATTAACCTGAGTTTAGTTTAGTTTTGCTCTTTCTTTAGGGGTTAGAAGTGTACAAAAGAGAAAGAAAAACTGAAGGAAATGGACCCCATTTTCAAAAATCTACTGAAGAAGGGAAAATTTACTTTTATGTCTTTTCACTTGGAATGCTTTATCAAGCAAACAGGAGTGCTTTTGCTCTGGTTTAGACTTTGTGTCCTAAAATTCAGCCTGTGGAGACTAAGGACCCTTTGGGCAGCTCCTACATAAAAGAGATGGTACAGCTTTACCTCAGAGTTCTGGCTGATGCAGAATTCCTCACAGTTTAAATACTTTGTGCTTAATATTGTGAAGGAAAGATACTGAGGCAGTGGGTGGGTACATTTTTCCTTAGGGATATGGTATAATGTGATCAGAGTACTTTTCAACTGACATTAGCTATATAAGAGCTAGATTGTCCTCTGTTGCCTGTCTGCTCAACAGAGAAAAACAATTTGCTTGAGAGAACAATTCACTTTAGTTTATGAGCAGATAAATGCAAACCAGTGGTTTTACCCTGCTTCCACTCACTGTGATAGAGCCTAATTACTGGGATTAAAAAAGGTAGGTGAGATGAATCCCACACAAGCTGTCTCACCTTGAAAAATGTATAAGGGTTTTGCACAGCTCCTCAAAATCTAAGATGCACCAGGAGGTGCTTGAAATCAGGCAGTACAGTGAATACAGGCATGTTCCCACATTTTTTTAAAAATCCACAGCCACACTTTCTAGAAAACTGAGTGCAAGATTCTTGCCTGTTCTAAAATGTATGTGCTTAATTTCCCTGGTAATATATGAAGCACTCAGTCCTGCCTCTTGCTATGCCCAAAATGCTTGGCATTAGGATAAAGAAAATAAGTGCCATTTGTCCCTGAAACAGTCTTCCATTCCCACAAAGCAGTGATGACCCATGGATTAATGCCAGGCAATTGGAGAGACGTGTGAAAAGTACCAAAGAAAAGAGCCCCTCACAGCTTCAATCAATCATGATGCTTTCAAGCAACATAACCAAATAGCAGCTTTCATTCCAGTTTTTCCACTCCCTTTATAAAATCTACCCAGATGCCACTATGTTCTTGTGTGTGCTCTTCTCATCCTTCAGCTCTCCCACCACAATTTTCATCTGCTATTAGGGGCAGAGCTGGCAGAGCCCTGTCCCAAACAACTTCCCCTTGGCACAGGGGACACCCCTCCTAATGATCTGTTTCCCAGTTTCTTTGGAAAGACAAAAATTAGAGACTTCTCTGAACCACATACACCAAGAATTACACAAGTTTGAGAGTCTCTAAGCAGAAAATATTTCAACAAGACTGCGCTAAGTCTCAAAACCACATTAAATAGAAATGACTTTCTGTAACAGCACAGTCCTGCCAGAGCTGGGTTTTGTCTGCATGAGACACATCAGCATCTCCTAATATGAATCAGAAAGTTTTACATGACATTAAAATTACACTTTCTAAACTCAGAGTGTGCTCTGAATAAAGGTGGCATAAATCTCAAGTAATTTAATTGCTATAATTATTCCAGGTTTAAGGCAGTGGAATAAGGAATAAAATAGATTCTAGCAAGCACTGCTAGTCCTCACTAACATCACGTTTTAATTTAATGGGGAATTTTAACTAATGCAATTGAAAGAGGAAGATGGAAGTAGAACATGGAAACAGGTCACTTTCAAATGAATTTATTTATAATGGCTTCCTCTGAAGCAGCTTGCAAGCAATGCAACCACTCATCAAGAATGGGGTTATTTTTATAACTTTAGCTAATGTTGATTTAAATACCATTTTAGTAACAATGAAAGAAAACTAACATTTGATTCCTTTTCATTTTTGATTAATTATTCCAATATTCTAAACATTTTCTAAATACTTCCTGTGTTAGATTCTAATATCACTTACATTTTGTTCTCCATTACTGTAATTTCATTAGCTCCAAAGAAATTATTCCAGATATTTTCCAGGATAATTTGGAAGATAAACATTATTTAATTTTAAATAATCATTAAAAGGTGCATAATACAAATGTTATTCCCACCTCCTTTTATTTATTCTGGAAACAGGAAAAACACAGTGACTCCAGGGAGCTGAACAGCATGCAAAGCATGATTTAAACACTACTAAAATGCAGGTCTAAATAGATTATTTTAATGCATCTGAATGATCATCCACCCTGGGAACACAATTTCCTTACCATCTTAAAAAAAAAAGTTTAAATAATAAACATTTTTAGACAAGGGCTAAAGGACTGAGCATAATGAGTGCTTTGAGGTATGCCTGATTCTGCAGCCTGCATTTACAGCTTTGAGACATCAGCTACTGAGCTAAGAGCCTCCTTCATCTCAGCAGAGTTGCTGAGCTGAGCCTTCACAAATAAGAATTGTTTTCTCAGGAGTGAATAACTCTTTTCTCAGAAGTAAGACTCTCCAAAATGTCCAGATGGCAACATTACCTAACATTCTAGAGTGGTGCTAAATTTGCAAGGTGCCCATGGCAAGAGATATGCAGAGAGACATCTGTGTTTCAGTGATACTTCACCAGTAGTTAGAATTCTCAGCAATAACAAAACAGAAAAAATAATATCCCCTCATGGATATAACTTGTGATATCTCTCACTGATAATATACTGCCATCCAGACTTCATTAAGTGTATACTCCATATGCAAGGATGTAGACTCAACCAGTCTTTTGGGTGACCTCTGCCAGAATTTGACCACCCTTATAGGAAAAAAAATTGTTTCCTGTGTGCAGTTGGAATATTGTGTGTTCTAGTTTGTGTCCATTGCCTCTTTTCCTATCAGTAGTCTTTCAGGTGTGCCAAATGTACCACACAATGTTCATTATGGAATTTTAGAATGGTCAGATCTTCTTTCACAGAATGTTAGAACGATCAGACTATATTTCAAAGAATGTTAGAATGTATCTTTTTTTCCTTAAATTTATTTTCTGGTGTGACCTCCAGTTATTCAACACAGACTTATTTCTACAACTGGATTTCTCTGGCAATTCAATTGCCCATTAAATAGAGCTCTTACACATACCATTAGCAACAACATGCAACAGATATATTGCATGAGGAAAGAAAAAAATTTATTGAACTATGCTAACAAAAAAAAAAAAAACAACAAAAAAACCTTCTTCATCTTCAGTCATTTTATTGACTGTCTTTAGCTGAAGTCATACTAATTCACACACTGTGATTCTTTTATTTTTGCTAAACCTTCTCCTGCTTGTGGAGGGTTTTAGAATTCACCACAGCACCCATATATGGGTTTATATACCCATCTTTTCACTGTTTCCAATCCACCTCACCTATGAGATGCTTCACAGGATAGTCCCACTAACACCTTCCATTAGTATTGATAATATTGATAATGTTGGCCACATCAAATGTTTAATGTGCACTGCCAGGTTTAATCATGTGTTTGCTTGAACAAGATCCATTATTGTCTTTGCTTGTATTGCAGAGACAGCTTAGTAGGGTTTCTTTCTTCACAGATTATTGAATCTTTCTTTGATGAACTGTGCTGTTTGTAGCCTTATAACTACAAGGTTTTAATTATTAAGAATCTTGGAGAGTTCTGAATGGTACAAGATAAAGGCTTTTCAGTCAGCACTTTGGACTCTGACTTGCTCCAGCATCTCTTGCCTGCCCTGTGGAACAAATCTAAAATACACAACACATTGAAGCATCAATGATTGTCTATTTAATATATACATACATACATAGAGAGTGATCCCTGGAGCACCAGTTAAACCAGTTTTTGCTCAGGCAATGTAGTGTGACAAATCTACACATGGACATTTGCTTCAAACACATTCTGGACAAATTCACCTCTGTTGAGTTCCATCACCAGTATGCTAAAGTGCTTGTTAAGACTGCATGTAGCCCTCTGGTGATTGTGTTGATGGATGATAGCTCTCTACTGCAGGAAGAGATTGAGCGCCTAGGGCTGATTCTTTCACATGTGTTAGCCTTATTTTTTTGACCATGAAGTTTTGTTCATATGCCAGTATCTTAGCAACAACAGACAGTCTGATTCTACTGAGTTCAGTGTTTCCTCCCTGGGAAATTAATACCATGATGACATCCCGGTTTAACCTTCTATTTGCCTTTTGGGGTATGGAATGCTCAGTTTATTTAGTGCTGTGCACTACAAAGCAACACCTCCGGGAGCAATCAGCCCACAAAGGGTATGAATACTACTGCTGTGATCAGGACAGTAACCATACCAGAAATACAGCACCAGATACACAAGTACTTTTGCAGACTGTTATGTTTGTGACCTAAGAGTTTTAATGTCCTGTAATTAGGGACCAAAAATAAGAAGGTAATCTGCAACTTCATTAAATGCATCGGCATAAATTAAAAGTTTATGGAAATAATATATTACTTAGACTACAGAGGAAGAGACATAAACCGTGGGAGATTGTATCTGTAGAGCAGATACAGATGTACAAAGTATCAACAACAAAAGTACAAAAAGTCCTACAGATGTAGGACTGCAGTCATGTTCAGCAATGTACTATTTGAATTGTTTGGAAGACATCATTCATATTAATATATCTCCAAATATTTTGTGCTTAGGCAAAGATTAGAAACCAAGCATATATTCCATTACCTTCTGATACTGCTGGCTCATCCTTTAAGGTTATCTCTTATGGTGTGGAAAGGCACTGATAAAGTTAAATAAGGAAGTTAGATAACGAAGAATAATGTGACCTATTTTAACTAATTGTTTTTATTATTAACCCTTATTCCTTTAGGGTCCCACTTTTAAAATAGCTTTTTCCCTACCTCTTTGTCATTAGTATCCAAATGTTCAAGGTTATGTTGCAAGGTATGTATTGAGAGCCCAGTCCTGCAGCCCCTATTTGCGAGTCGTAAGGATGAAAGCTGAACAGGGTCTGTGAATGGCATTGGTCTAATGTACACGATAGGCAAATAAAACACCCCAAAACATGTATTGATTCCAGGCTGATAGGTTCTTTTTCAAACATGAATCTGGTGCATGATGCACTTTCAGTATCTGAACAGCAGCGTCCACCTGTCTCCCTCTCTTCTTACTCAGATTTTCCAGCTACATCTAGAGCCTGGACCCACATATTTGGTGTACTCAGCTCTAGCATGCCCTAATACTTTTGTGTGACTTTCAACAAGTCTCCCTGTCTCTGATGTCAATGCAAAAATGTGGCTGGTTGGAGACCTGCCCAGTCTGTGCTAACCGACCACAGTAAACTTGTATGGGAATGTGAGCCACACCAGCTTCACGAAAACCACTCCTTCTGAAATCACCACACATATTTCATGCTTCCCTGGCTCTTGAGTTGCTTCAAAACTCAATATTTGCACACTGTGATTGAAGAGCAATAACAAGAGGCCTTCATAAGGGAACTGGCAACATTTTAAAATTGGAATTTCGAATTAAAAGTGTTCATGATCATCCTGAAGCTACATACCGAAGAAAGGTTTAGCATAAGATGCAAAGAGTTTTAACAGAGGTGTTCATGTAAAGATTTTTTTACTCTCAAAGAAGTGTCTTGTTCATTCACTTGCAGAAAAACAGAAAGAAGGAGGTGGGATTTGGAAGGAAAATCCTTATTGTATTGGATTCAATGTGCTTGAGTCTAAGTGTCTTGGAAGACATTAATTTTATTCCTGAGAAACACCGTTATTAAGAGAAAGCTGGCAAAATTTTGTTCCCAATTATTCTTAGGAGTAAAAGATTAACATGGGCCATTTGCATAAAATTACTAGGACAATAGCAAAATAAGGAATACATTTCTATGAAGACAAAAATAATTTTAAATAGACTTTTCAATCTCTTTAATGTTAAAATACATGTATCAATCAATCCTATTTTCTTTGACTAACCAGGAAAAATTATTTAAGGAATCAAATTTTGGTATATTAAAAAAATTACTGTTACTCTTGGGGCTCAGGAGAATATTAATAATAGGAATCCATATTACTGGTCTAGAATACTATGTGAGGGTCGTAATTACATGTAAAGATAAAATGCCAGTCTGCAATGTTCAAACAAAATTTAGTTATTTTGGAGCAATTTTATGATTAATATCTAAAAGTACTTGGGAAAAACATCCACTTGACTGAAGCAATTGCTGCATGCAGTTCTACTCTGCTTAATAGAACATTTCATTTGAATAAAAAAATATGATTTTTTATGAGCATGAGAACATTGCCTCCTGTCTGAGAGCACATTATTTACTTCTGTGGGGAATGAGATCCTGATTTTGTGCTGCTCCTATCCTTAGTCTACTCTTTTCAAAATTATCATGGAACAAGGTGTTCACACACAAATAATGACAAAGGAAGGCAGCCCACAGTTTGACGCCTTCTGAAGCAAAGAAAAGACAAACAAGAACCCCATTGTTCACAAATATTAAATTGGCATGAAGATACATGCAGGTAGTGCACGGTTTTCTTTGAGAAATAGGGATCAAGGTATTGCCTTCACAATACTAGTAAAAACCAAAAGAACAACATTCTAGTACACATAGATAACAATTTTATACAAGCAGAAGGATGGCATCTTTAACAGAGTGGATGTTACTTTGGAATGTCTCAATAAAACATTTGTTGACAATTCTAATCATAACTACAGACAAAAAGTTTCCCATAAATACTTGAGAACAGAACATACTGCTACTTTACACTCATAATTCTTCAGCTAACATTCTCCTTTCTTCCAAGTGCTCCTTTTAATCTGCCTAGTCTAACAGAAAAAGTACTAAAAGGACAAAATACCAATTATTGTTTCAGTTATGTCTTCCTGGGTAGTCCTTAAATCTCACTTGTAATATCCTAATTTTTCTAAATAAAGCAATACAAAATTATTATTAAAAGTCCATCTTTGAAAATTAAGTACTCTAATCAGGACTGTATTAGAAAACAGTGAGACAAACACTTTTTATCACTATTGGAAGAAAGGGCAGACCACTCAGGAAGACTACAAGGATATAATGAAGTTAAGCAGGAAGAAAATTAGAAAGGCCAAAGCCTAACTAGAATGAAGTCTATTAAGTCAGTAAAAGACAACAAAAAGCAAAAAAAGTTTTTAAAAAAACATCATCAACAACAAAAGGAGTGCTAAGGACTATCTCCATCTTTATTCTGTGCGAGGGGAAACATAGTGGCAAAGGGTGAGGAACAGACTGAGATACTTAATGCTTTCTTTGCCTCAGTCTTTAGTAGTAAAGACTAGTTCTCCCCAGGGTATCCAGCCATTTAAACTGGAAGACAGAGATGGGGAGCAGAATGAATCCCCCACTATCCAAGGGGAAATGGCCAGTGAACTGCTACACCACTTAGACACAGAAAAGTCTATGAGACTGAATGGGATCCACGCCACTGAGGGAGCTGGTGGAAGTGCTCAACGAACCTCTTTATATTATGACCTCTTTATAAATATTATTTATAATATATTATATAATACTCAGTATATTGCCTCTTTTAAAATAATTTATCAGCAGCATTGGCTAATGGGGGATGTTCCATGTGAATGTAGGTTAGCAAATACGACATCCATCTACAAGAAGTGTAGAAGGAGTATCCAGGAAACTACAGGCCTGTCAGCCTGAGCTGGCCACCAGGGAAGGTCACAGAGCAGACCACCTTGAGAGCCACCATGCAGCAGGTGCAGGACAACCAGGGGATCATGCTCAGCCACGATAGGTTTATGAAAGGCAGGTCCTGCTTGACCAGCCTGATCTTCTATGACAAGAAATACTGCTTAGTGGAATAGGGAAAGACTTTGGATTATGTACACCTGGACTTCCTTGAGCCTTTGGCACTGTCTCCCATAGCATTTCCCTGGAGAAAATAGCTGCTCATGGCTTGGATGGGTTCACTGTTCACTGAATAAAATCTGGCTGGATAAAATTGATGAAAAACTCTGTGGACAGGCCCAGAGAATGGTGGTGAAGGGAGTTAAATCCAGCTGGTGGCTGGTCACTACCGGCGTTCCCCAGGGCTCAGCACCATGGCCAGTCCTGTTTAATATCTTTATTGATGATTTGGATGAGGGGCACTACACAGCACTACAGGCTGGGGCAGGGTGGCTGGAAAGCAACCCAGCAGAAAAAAGACCTGGGAGTGCTGGTGAACAGCTGGCTGAAGATGAGCCAGTGTGTGCCCAGATGGCCAAAAGCATCCTGATCTGTATCAGCAATAGCATGGCCAGCAGGAACAGGGCAGTGATTATCACCCTGGACTCAGCACTGATGAGGCCACACCTTGAATCCAGTGTTCAGTTTTGGGCCCATCTCTAAAAGAAAGACATTGAACTGCTGGAGCAAGTCCAGAGAAGGGCAACAGAACTGGGGAAGAATCTAGAGCAGAAATCCTGTGAGAAGCAGCTGACAGAACTGGGATTGCTCAGCCAGGAGAAAAGGAGGCTCAGGGGAGACTTACTTGCTCTCTACAACTCCCTGAAAGGAGGTTGTAGCCACTCGAGGGTCAGCCTCTTCTACTAGGTAACAAACAATCAGACAAGAGTGAATGGTCTCCATTAGCACCAAGGGAGGTTTAGATTGGATATTAGAACAAAGTTCTTTCCCAAAAAGTTGCCATTGAAACATTGAAACAAGCTACCCAGGGAACAGATGGACTCATCACCCTTGAAGCCTGTAAAGAAAATGTGGATGTGACACTTGGAGACATGGTTTACTGAACATGGCAGTGCTGGGTTAATTGTCAGACTCAATGATCTTAGAGGTCTTTTCTAACCTGAACCATTCTGTGATTTTATGATTCTGTAATTCTATAATTATTTCACACAAGACAAAAACTAGCATTATTAATATTAACAGAAAGGTGAACCAGTGACAACTTAATTAAGGGAGTATAGAAGATAAAAACCAAGATATGGGTGTGACAGAAAGGGAAAAGACAAAAGCAACTGATTACCATGGGTTTCAAGAATGGCTATGGTTTGGAAAACCATAAAGCCTACAGTTCCAGGGACATTAGAGCAGCAAAAGACAGGCCAAGGGGGGCATGGCATTGCAACAATGTAAATTTCGAGGGCTTTTGCCTGGAGCGCTGAACCCCCCTAGATTTTTAGATTGCCTTCTTGAAATGCATTGTCTATGGGCAGACACTGAGTTTATTACTTCCTTTCAAGGTAACCATCCTCAGATATTCAAATAGCACAAGCACTTTTCTTGAGGGTATTCACACTCTTTTGTGAAGCTATACTGGAGCTGCAATAGGAAGTACAGGGGGCAGCTTCACAACACAGGATTTTATGGACAATACTTAGGAGCTTTCCAGTGTTCTTGACCCTCACTCCCAGCCCATGACACAACATGACATCTAGTTCCTTAGGACACAGCAACTTCAAACATGAAAACAACCAAATTTGCCATCCAAAAGAGCAGTTTAACACTGAACCTGCATGCTATGCCCAGTACTTTCTGTTTGCTTTGCTGGGTTAGTTTTCAGATGGATGAGCTCCCCAGTCTGCATGGAGGAGGTGGAAAAACAGCTGGGGACACGTTGTGGAGAGATCAGGCAGGCTTGGGCTTGTACCAAGCTAAAGATGGGCAGCACCACACAGGGATATAAACCTGCTTTAACTGGCTCGGTTTGCAGAAGAGCTCTGTGATTACCTGTCCTGGAACCACAAGGGGTAGAAGTGTGCAGGACTAGAAATAAGCAAGCAGTCATGTGTGGCAACAGAGGAGCAAAAACTCCCTTCAGCTGTGACTTGTCACCCAATGGCTGAGGAACTGGTAGCATTCAGTGTCAATTCTGTAGCTTTCTACAGTGCTGGAAGCACTGTAGAATATACTGGCTTGTTTTGGGTGGACAGAAAATCTGTGACCACTCTGGGAGGTGCCTCTGTTAACCAGCATGGTGTTAAAATGAACTGCCTAGCTGAGATGGTCTTACCACCACAACCTTTTCTGAAATGGTCTGTAAGAGTCCATCACCAATTAAACCCCTCAGGCAATATAAAAGAAACTTTTAAAGAAGACTCTCCATAAAGCTTTGAAATACAGTTTTTCCACTGCCTTGAACTTACATGTCATCAATTCCTTTATAAATGGAATGGGTATTTCACACTAATAAATATTACTAACTCACATGTAAATGCTGTTCTAATTTGATACCATTTCTATTTTACATACTTTAACTTTTGCATACAAGACCAGAAATTACTATCATGCCAATTTTACTATTACGTCATTTACTATAATCTCTTTATCTTGGACCCCTAAAGTTTACTTCATGCCAAGCTAATTAATTTACTTGATCAAAGTGTAGGCTGTACTTGACAGCTGTCACAAAATCCCTTAATATTCCTGGAGTTTGATGTCTTCTCTACTGCTTTGTTGTCAGCACAGCAGTTTCCTTGCTGTCACCAGCAGATTTTTCTGCTTTCCTTGATTTTTATGACATTCTCTTTAGACTGCTCTGTACAGCTTCAGTGCAATTCACAAGTGCTGGGCAT
Source organism: Cyanistes caeruleus (assembly GCF_971803275.1). Taxonomy (NCBI): domain Eukaryota; kingdom Metazoa; phylum Chordata; class Aves; order Passeriformes; family Paridae; genus Cyanistes; species Cyanistes caeruleus. The sequence goes on from NC_141701.1 coordinate 38,553,311, forward strand.
TTCCTAAGCTGAAATGCAATGTGGTTTAGTCTCCACAGTCTTGGTGTTCAGTTACAAGTGAAATTACATTTAACTCCCAAGCTGTTTACAATTCAAACAAAAGGATTTCTCTGTACAGCATCCAAACCCGAAAAAATTACAAGCACTTCAGCTTTTTTCACAAAGATCAAATATAAAAAAATCTCCCTCTTCATATTTCCTTTGGTTGAAGTCTTCTGCATACCATATAGCTTAGCATGTATCTACAGAGCCTCTTTTTACGTATCACATAAGCTTTTACCGATAAGCTCGCTCTTCTAATCCTCTAAGGGTTCCATACAAATTCAGTCTTTTCCCTTTTAAACTTCTTAATTTCTTACTTATTCAGAAGATATTTCTACACTTGACTCCTTAAAGACTTGGAGATATTTTTTTTTTCAGAATAGCTGTTAAGCTTTGTACATAACTGGCCTATTAACAAATCTATGACTCAAAAAACAGCTTAATTCCACTCTTTCCTGTTTTCCTAAACCAGGTTTGACTGTACTTATAAGATAGCATAAGGTCTTGAAGGAGCATACTAAAAAGTCTGCAGTTAGCTAAGTGCTGATCTGATTCATAAACCCTGTGTCCATTAAAACTTGTTCCAAACATTTTGGCTAACCACTTTTCTATCAGATCAAGCAGAAGGTGCCTGTATCGGAATTCCCCAAACCACCCCACAGGTCCTTTTAAGTCTCTTCCCACTCCTTGACTCCTGAGCTCACAGCACCTGGTTGCAGCTGCTTTTCTGCAAATCCAGGTTTGGACTACGCTCCTTTCCAGAGTCTCACCATAGTCAGCTCTCTTCCCATCACACTTTGAATCTGCTTTCACCTTGGATGCCCTCTCCTGGATCAGGCTGTTCCATTTTCCCTTAGGCCTTCTCCTGAATCATAGGTATTGCGTTCTATAATCTTGGCATTGCCACTAAGCCAGAACCAAGCCTGGCACAGAGCCAGACTTGCAGTAAGCAGCATTCCCTGGAAACAGCTTAGTGCATGGAGAAACTTGTGAGAGCCAGTAGGCAGGAGGGCAAAAAAGCGAGGAGCTTTGCTGCATCACTGCTGGAAGAACATCTCAGTATCAATGCTAAGCTGACCTGGAGCAATGTAGGAAACAGGCTCTGCACAGCTCACACCAGGGGATCATACATGACTGTGACAGCTTTAGTTCTGGCAGTGTGACCTGCTGCCAGATCCAGGACCTGGATCCTGTCCTAGTGAGGAATACAGATGTAATTCCCACCTGGATGCAGATTATAGCCCCTTCCTATATTTATATTTTACAGAATCACACACTTGTTAGGGTTGGAAAGGACCTCTGGAGAACATCTATTCCAATCCCCTCTGCCAAGGCAGAGTCACATAGAACAGGTAACACAGGCACAAGTCCTAGTGAGTGAATGTCTCCAAAAAGGGAGATTCCACAACCTCCCTGGGCAGCCTTTCCCAGCACTCTGCCACTCCCAGTGTAAAAAAAGCCAAGGTGTAACTTTGTGTGTTTAAATTTATGGCCACTGCTCTTTGTCCTGTCACTGGTCACACTGGAAAGAGTCTGGCACCATCCTCTTGTCACCCACCTTTGGAATATTTATATACATTAATGAGATTCCTTCTCAGGGCGCAGCTCCTGAAGTGCCTCCTCATCTGAGAGATGCTCCAAACCCGTAATCATCATTGTGGACCTCCTATGTACCCTCTCTACTAGCTCCTTTTCTTTCCTAAACTTTGGAGACCAGAACTGAACACAACACTCCAGCTGTGGCCTCTCTAGGGCCCAGTAGAGGGGGAGGATCACCTCTGTTGACCTGCTGGCCACACCTATCCCAATGCACCACAGGATATTCTTTGTCCTCCTGGCCTCAAGGGCACTGCTGGCTCATGGTCAGCGTGCCATCTACCAAGAGTCCCAGTTCTCTGAAGAGCTGCTCTCCAGTAGGTCAGCCCCAGCCTGTCCTGGGGTTGTTCCTCCTCAGGTGCAGGACCCGACACTTGCCCTTGCTGAATTTCACTGGTTTCTCTCTGTCCAACTTCCCAGCCAGTCAAGATTCTGCTGAATGGCAGCCCAGCCTTCACGTCTGCTTGGAGCCATCCTTTCTCCACAAAGGAAAAGGAAGCAACCATGACAAAGGAGCACACTGTGGGGAAGAAACCTTTCAGAAAAGCTGGACTATAGGTACCTAGGAACTCTTCACTGGGATCCAGTCTAAAATAGAGACATTAACCCACCTTTCTTTGCCTTGTTTGGTCCATCTTCATGCTGCACACATTTTGTACATTCTGCTTTTACTTTACATTCTAATTTAAATAAATCCTTTAATAATACCCTTAGGTTTGGCATGCCTTTGCACAACCCTCCCAAGGCTCTCAGCCCTGCTTGGTCAGACAGGATATAAGAAAGAGCTATCCATAACTGCTACTGCAAACAGGATTGGATGAGGTGGTATCACAGATAAAATAAACCAGAAAAAAAACATATGAGAAAAGAGAGAGAAATAAGGAAGAACTCGATTGCTTAAACCAAATAACTATTCACAGCTCTCCATACACACACACTGCTCCAACCAAATGCTCTCTGCAAAGGAAAGCTATTCCTCACTGTGAAAGACCGTGGATGGGGCTCTGTCATGGACTGCCTTCCCAGCACTGACAGGGAAATGCAGGGGCTGCAGATGGTACTGGTACTTCCACAGCAGGTTCCCTGCAGGTACTCTGGTACTATCTGACAGCCATCTGCTCTCTCTCGGCCTTTCAGAAGCGCAGACACAGCAGATCTTTTTCATGTGCTGCACACCAAACTCAGCTCAGAGCCTCAGGGACTCCCCGTCTTTTCCACAGACACATTGCAACTGCAGACACGAAAACTGAGCACTCAGGAAGGCTGCCCATGAATGAACTGCCAGAGTCACAGAGAAACAACCTGCTGCAGCACAGCACTTCTGTGGCTGCTGACAGACCATGTTAACCTGCTTGCATGGCTGGTGCTGTGGAAGATGCGGGCAGTCCCTGCTTTTCCACGAGTCAGCAAAGATGCTGGCAAAGCAGCCATGACAATATACTGCACTGTAAAGTACTGTTGACAAAACACTGCTAGCCTGGACAAGGATGGGAGCTCACTAGTTTATACATTCTTGCCACAGGCTCTGAAAGTCAGGGAGAACAAACTTCCTGAGTTCTGGCATGCTCCCTGTTTTCAAAAGGAACATTTCCATTAGAATTTGTCCTCAGCTCTCATGTGAAGGGATAAATCTGCTTTTACTAATAATGAAGACAGATATTTTTTTCTTTTTTTCACAAGCTGATTTCATTTTATGCCTACACCATGGTCTCTGGAAACTCATCTTACAGGTTGAAGCAATAAAGAAACCTTGCCTAAACTATCTTTATACCATCTGCCAAAAGCACTCTGCAAAGATATCTGCAGTGTTCTGGAGCCCAGGTGAAGTCAATAGCACCCTAGATAAAAATGAGGAACCTAACTTAGGGATATTGGGAAGACAATATGGAAGATACCAGACTGCAACCTTTAAAAATGGTATTGGTAATTACAGAATAATATTGCTACAGAGAAACAGGCTGAGAGCATATTGTCATATTGTGTGATTGCATTCAGTAATGAATAGTCTCATCTAAAATCTGGCACAGATGGTACATACACAGAAATAAGGAGCCCTCTGTGCACTGTCCTCTTCACAGCTTACATTACCGATAATATTTTCATGTTTACTGCAGGCAAAAAAATATAAGTAGCACATAATAATTCCATTAATTTTCTACACCTCTGTAAGGTCTTTGCAAACTTCAGTGAGACAACAAGCCTAGTATTTCACTTTCTTTCCATTAAGAAACCAGTTCATAAAGTTGCAGGTTTTCTTCCCTCTTCTGGGTTTCCTCCACCACAGTGGAGTTTAAAGTTCCTGTTTACTGAACACACAGAAACTGTTGCTGATAGCATCAGGCAGCACTGCTGTTGGCTATTTTGCTCATTACTGACACAAGTCTACTCTAAAATGAACCCTGTATTGCTGCATAGCTTCTTACCATTAATTATTATATGAAATGTTGAACTGTGAAATCAATATTAAGGAAAATGATCAGTGTATCCTTTCAAGCTCCCATTCTGCCAAAGAAGCAACTGCACAGAAAAAAAACAAAAAACACTTAAAACCAACAATTTGGACCTTAAAAGGAGTGTGAAGCTGGAAAATGTGGACGTTTTAGATTTTGCCTAATAGCACATGAAATTTAACCTCAGCATAGTTAAACCAAACTCCTGAATCCCAGCTCCTGAATTCAAATGAAATGCTTTTTCATTCTGTGATCCTTTAACTTTCACTCCCTGAACATAGACTTGCGCTTCAGAGAGGGTGCTATCCTTCAGGACACTGGATATGTAACCATGTAAATGCAGATGCCATTAATATGGAAATGCAGAGTAGAGTATATGGCAACTTCAGTTTGCAAGGCTGCTCTTAATTTTGGTCTTTATAGCTTTCACATTCTTAATTATGTAAGTTTAACACTTAAAAAAAAATGCCCAAGAAAACACTTATAATGCATGATCCCTAGTAATTACTTCTTCCCACAATCACTACCAAGATCTGTTTCTACAACCTGTGTATCAACAGACAAGAACATTGCTCGAGTAAAAAATATGTAATTAATTCAAACATGCCAAACTAACATATTTTTGTTTGTTTGCTTGTAATTTCCTGAAAACTACTAAAAGGAATCATAAATTAGAACAGAAAGAAATCAGACTCTTCCTAGTTCCCACCCCAGATGTCCATCCTGGCTATTAAGCTTCACACTCCCCCAAAACAACTGAGGTGCAAAGAAAAAGTATATATTAAGACAGGTAGGCCTTTATCACATCACTTGGCTGAGGAAACATTTGGATTTGTTTCATTTTACTGAGTGAGAGGAATTCTTCGAGGAACAGGGGAGCAAAGAGTCCCAAACTTCCCGAACCAGTACGACAAAAAGAAGAGCTGCTTAACAGTGATGCTCAGCACTGCGAACAGTGCATCCTCAGAAATTTAGCGGCAATTTATACCAACAGCGATTTCCATGTGAAAACTCCTTCCCAGTGTGCCGGGCGGGCTCGGGCTCCTGGCCCGCGGGCGGAGCAGCTCCTTCGGCCCCGCCGCCGCGGCCTCCTGCTGCATCTGCTGCCCAGAGGAATAAACCACCCCAAAGCACAGCGCTCAGGAGAACCGGCGGGCGATGCACGGCGTGTGCTGCCGTGGCCGAGCCCGGAGATAGCGGCGGCATTCCCCGAAGCCTGCGGGGCAGCGGGACATGCTCAGTGCGGGCTCCGCCTCCGCCTGACCCGGATACAGACGGCGCTGCCTCCCGGCCGCGAGCGTGGAGCCGGCCCGGCGCCGCCGCAGCAGCAGCGGGAGCAGCGGGAGCGGAGCGCCCCGGCCGTGCCATGGGATTGTGGTGACTGCCCGGCCCCGCCACCCGCCCGCCCCGCGGCCATGGCCCCCATGGGCATCCGCCTCTCGCCGCTCGGCATGGCCGTGTTCTGCCTGCTGGGGCTGGGCGTCCTCTACCACCTCTACTCCGGCTTCCTGGCCGGCCGCTTCGCCTTCTTCATGCTGAGCGAGCCGGCGGCCGGCGGGCCCGAGACGCCCCCCGGCTCTGCGCCCGGCGGCGCCGTGGACCTGCGGGAGCTGCTGGCCGTGTCCGTGCTGGCCGCCGTCAGGGGCGGGGAGGAGGTGAAGCGGGTCCGCGAGGGCAACGTCCTCAACGCCAAGGCCAAGGGGAAGACGCGGGAGGGGGCCGAGGAGCAGCTGACCACCGGCGACCTCCTCTCCAACCGCAGGATGTTCTACCTGCTGAAGGGCGCCTTCCCCGCCGTGCAGGTGGGTGCCAGGCGCCCTCCGTGGGGCGGGGGCTGCCGCGGGCCCGGCGCTGGGACCGCGCTGCGGAGCCCCGGGGCCGGGCAGCTCCGCACCGCCGCCGCTCCCGCTGTACCGCGGCGGGAAGCGCTGCCCTCGACTGCGCTTTTCCTTCCCCTCCCGCTGAATTTGCGGCAGTGCCACCTCACGCTCGTGGCCCCGGGTGTTGGTTGGGTTGCAGGGGAAGCCGGGCGAGGTGAAACAGTATCAGACACTACGGGCGGCGAGGGGGTGGGGGGAACACCGGATCTCGCCGTTGCGGTCCGTGAGCTCTGTGGTTAAGGATAGAGGCACTTGCACAGTGCAAATTGCGGCTGCGGTTGAGCTGCAGAGATGAGGAATGCCGTTGTTTTGGTAGTTACCCTTCCTGCCGGGTGTCCTTCGTGCCGGCAGTTTTGGGGAGAGCCAGGAGCGGGAGCAGCGCCTGAGAATACGAGGCTTTGGAACATAGCGCTGCAGTAAGCCAGTGTTCAGCGCTCGTGGCTGCAGGACAGATAAGCACAGCTGTGTCAATACTGTGGATCACTGCCTACCTGAACAAAATGAGTTTACTTTGCTTTCAGAGGTGTACACCCCTTCCTGCTCTCCGCCACTTCTGAAATCTGGGTCTACCTCTTAAGGTCGCACCCTAGCCTTTCAACTATACTTCGAGGATTCTGGGGGTTTGCTCTCATTGTTTCTGCTTTCACTTCAATCAGTGGGAACTTCTGGCTTTCGATGTTAAATTCCTTAGCTTTGCACCGCCATTTGAAATGGATAGAAAGCCCTAAATTTGGGTGGTGGTTGCATGCTTCTGCTGGATGGGTTGAGAGAAAAAGTAGCTAAGTCTGGTTTTTGGTTATTGAGTTACTATAAGATTTTTGGTAGCTGTTTTGAAAGTTCCACAGAAAAATGGTTTTTTGTTTGTTGGCTTTTGGTGGGGGGAGAGGTGTTTGTTTTGGTGGGGTTTTAAAGTGTTGTAAAGATCTAACTGAATATGAAATCTAGAGGAAACAGCAAATTGAGGAAACAACAAATTCTTCAATGTTTGAAATAAACTTGAGCTCTAGCTAATCTTCCTCTACAGAAAGATTATGCAGGTTCTATTTTGAAGATCTCCTGTATTGAGAAGGCACCTTCACAGGCCCAGTGTTAAAGGAAGAAAAAGTATTGACCCCTGTTCTCTTGCATTATTCAGTGCCCTCAGAAATCTTGGCTTTACAGCTTAGCTGACTTGAAACCTCTTCTTTCTCCCCTTTCACAGATGGAGGGACTTCATTAATCTAGATGTAAGAGTTGTCTGTGCTTCTAGAGAAGGCTGGGATTCTCTCTGGGCTTGAAGAACACAGTGAATTGTGTATTGCCTGCTCTGTGGCCTCATGTAAACTCTGCTCTGGAGCCTGGGATTCTTAGCAGTGACGGTCTGACTTGTGTCTTTCTGGCAGAGGGTGTTAACTTTGAACATCTACTTTTAAAAAACTTTGGTACTCCCTTTTATTTTTCTCACAGGTGATGTGTGCTGCTATTCTTTAAGAATAGATGGTAGTTTTGAAAGCGTAGATATGTTCTCAAAGGCAATATAAAACTGAAAATGTGTGCATAGGTTTGTGGAACTGGAAAATACCAGGCATATGTCTTTTCGTTTCCCCACTCCTTAGATTGACTGAGCTTGAGAACTGAGCATGTCTAGGATGAGTGTACTTGGCAAATTTTTCAGGTGATCTGGAGTTACTCAGTCTGATAGATCAGCTGTGGGATGTTAAGTATTTTAAGAACATGATGGGGATAATAACAGTTTACCTCATGTGGTGTTTAAAAAATACTCACTAAGCTGTATATACACTGATAAGGCATTTTGTCTCTTAAAGTCTGTGATGAAGATGTATTCATAAACATCTGCCCAAACTAAAATAAAAGCTTTCTTCTCCTACTATATACATACTGTGTGTGCTTCTCAGATGTGAAGGCAAGGTATTATCTCAATCTACTAATCCTTCAAGTGTAACTTCAGAGCAACCCATCTAAAACTGCAGCTCTTTCATAGAACAGACCTGCTGAGTTTTGGTGTGAATATACGGATTATAGAGGATTTTCTGAGGCAGTATAAAATTGCATCATGTAAGAAATATCTTACTTTGTATCTGTAGTCTTAGCCCCCTGTACAGAGTGACTCCAGAATAAAAGATGCTGCTGTAGTCAAATAAACCTCCTCTTCTCTCCTTGCTAGAGAAGATGATGCTAATAAAAGCTGTCAAACAAAAACTGCGATAATTCCAAGAGTAAGCTCATGCAAAATGCTGATTTTTTCACATCCTGAAGTTCTTGAGCTTAACAGGAGTACCTCAGTATTTAAAATGTTTCCAAATGCTACAGCCAGGAAAAAGATGAACCAGCACAAAAACTAGGTGCTAAAATGTGCCTTTAAAGCAAAGGAAACTGAGTTGTTCAGCCTGGACAAGAGAAGGCAAGATGTTACAGCAGCCTTTCAGAACCTGAAGGGGAGAACTGGAGAGGAGCTTTGTACAAGGGCAGTCAACACTGGGCAAGGGGGAATGACTTTCAATTGAAAGAGGACAGGTTTAAATTGGACATTAGGACACAATTCTTTACTGTGGGAGTGCTGAAGCACTGGACCAGGTTGTCCAGAGCCATTGTGGATGACCTGGAGATGTTCACAGTCAGGCAGGATAAGCCTTGAGCAGCCTGGTTTAGTGGAAGAAGTCCCAGCCCATGGCAGGGGGGTTGGAATGAGATCTGGAAAGTTCCTTCCAGCCCAAACAATTCTAATTACTCTGTGATTCTCTAAGAATAACGGTGACTTGCCAGTGGTACAAAGTAACCAAGGGGAAAAGTCATTTGACTGAAATAAACTTAAGTCAGTGAGCAGCGTTGGATTTCTTGGTTTGTGCTGCTGGACATAAAAAGAGAAAGCATGCAAATGGTCTTCCTGAAGAAGATCTGAGTCTCTTAAAGTGTGGTTATTAAGAGAAGATTGAAGAGTTAGGCTTCTCACTTGCAGAAGCTGAAATAAATCTGGGAAAAGTCTTATAATACAATGAGTTGGGATTTATAAAAAAGCCCTTTCAAAATCTGAGGGGAAAAAAATCCCACAGAAAGTATTTGCCTTTGTTCTCTTGAGTAAAGGTATTGTCTCTACAGAGGAAGAGGAGCTCCACTGCTGACATCAACTGCTCTGTTTAATATAAATAGATGCATTTGCATCAGTTCAGACTTCTCAAGTCTGTGTTAGGTAAGACCAAAGAGGTACAGCTCAATTGTGTTTTATCGCTGAGTAAATTTGGTTTAGATTTAGTGGTGGAGTTTTTATATCCCTCAGAAATAGGCTTGAGAAGGATAAGAGACAAAGGGGCAAGCCACTTACTGCTTCCTCGGGTATTACCCGGTGTTGTCTGATTGCACTCAACATCTGGCAGTAAATATTTTCATGTGTATTCCATGAAGCATCTTTGTACAGTTAATTTTAAAATATACTTAATGCTAAAACATATGCACTGCTTTCTCCTGGTGAAGTTCTCAACTGCAATTACAGGTTTGAGGTGTTACCACTACAATACGTTGGCCTTATTTATTTGTCAGGCTAACAAGTTAAAGCTCTGATCCAGCTGTAATCATTCCCTCTGCTGCTTTCATTTTTTATTTATTTTGTTTACCTTTTCTGGGTTTCTTCTTTCCTGGTTGGTTCTCAGTGCAGCCTTATTTATTCTTCTGCTGGCACAGTGGTGGTGTGATAAGGACTGGGATGGGATTTAGGTGGGGAGATTAAACAGATGCTTGATCCAGCCCTGCTGCTGGGGTGGGAATAGACTGGGGAGGCATTCTTTTGAAATCCAGTGATAGACTAGCCAGAAATGCTGGTATGTTCTGTGAAGAAACGATCTCATGATACCAGGGTTTCAGCAGCATTACCTGCTGAAAGATTCCTCTCAGTATCATGCCTTAGTGTCTTACTCTTTTAATGTGGCCTGTCCAGGGATCAATGTCAGGATCTTGATAACTGATTGTATCCTGAGTAAAAATTAAAAATAAAAGTTATTTAAAAGAAAGGTTATTTAGGAGTAACCTGGTTCACTTCCCACTTCAGCCAATGTCCAGCACATCTGAAGGAGCAGCCCTACTTGATCACAAAGGCAGGAATGATTGACAGACTGTTCCTTAAATTTGCAGTTTGACCAGATTACCTCTTGTCCTCTGACTGAAAAAGCCAATTTTAAAGTGACCCACACAATTCTGCTATTTCACTGCTGTTCTATACTGGAGTTGCTTTCACAGGATGCAGATTTCAGTCTTTGATCTGATTGTATTCAGCCCTACGTTCTCATTTTGAGCTGTTTTGGCTTACTTTTGTTCTAGAGTTGCACCAGCTATATCTTCTTTTCTAGTGTAAATACTGAATAGAGTTTCATCTTGTTTGCTCCCTTTTTTTAATATTGCGACTGTGGTGGAAATCGCAGTCTTCCTCTTTGAGCATCTTTTTATGAGTCTTGCCACTGTTCTGAATCCAAATGTTCTTATGTCTCTTTCCCAGTTAAGACTGAGGATAAATATCACATTTCAAGCTTATGCATGCATGATAATGCCAGCATCAGTGCTCGAAATGAAACTTTAAGAACATGTCAGTTTTACTTTTTCTTCTAAATTAATGTGACTTTTGAAGATTAATGGCTCCAAGCATTTCTTCTTTATCAGACTATCTGAAGTAGTATCTAGGTTTCAACTCACTGTTTAGGCTTCTGACCACAGTGCCAACTACCATACCTAAAAAACTGGAATTTCATATGAGATGGCAAGCTCTGCAATTGATATGGATTCTGTGTGAAAGATAGATATGTTAAAGGAGTGGTTTTAAAAAAGAAAATACTACTTAAACTTCAGAGGTATTGCACTTTAGTGAGTAGGTTCATTAATTTGTCTTTTCATCTTGTGCAAATAGCCTCCTCGTATCTTAGGGCTTTTAATGAAATTTATGTTCTTCTGACCTGGATGATCTTTGCAACTGCCAGTGGGTTTCTAAGTAAAACAAGAAGTGTTAATGTTAATCTGAAATCTCAGTAATAGATGTTGTCTGGAGATGCATCTCCTCACATGGGTTCCAAATGATGCCAGATGACTTATGCCCACTCTCTCTGCATAAAAATGAAGTTAAAGAGTGTAACTGTATGCTAATGAATTCTGTGATTATCTTTTCAGAGGCAATTACAAGTAGTTCATTTGGCTTGTTTGTACACTGTGGGTGTTTAATCTATCAGCTGAGCATCTGGAGAGTTGAATTTCTTAGTGCAGCCACTCACTAATAGTGGACGTTTTTTGGGTATTGTCTATTTTATTGGTAGATTTCTAATTTGTCCTTATTTGGATGTTTTCTTAAAATGAAGTGTTGCAACTCTTGTGACAAGCAAGTTATCTTTTTCTCTTTGCTAGACTTGGGTTTGTATAGAACTATAATGGAGAATTTAGCCATCTACTGAAACCACTTGTGTGGTTTTGGTGAGCTAATGAGCAAGTGGCTTTCTTTTCCTGGTCTAAAATTCTAGTTGTTTTTGCAGATTACTGATGGAAACAGTGACTCCTGTGATCTATGCTGATTCCCTCAACTCCACTTTTGTTGTTTTCACCAATCTCCATTCATTGCAAGTCCGTAGAAGCAGAGTTGTCATTGGATATGTCTTTATCATTTATTAGATCCTGTTTGTTTCAGTCTGCTTCCTGCTGGCTTAATGGCCAAAGTCACCTAATGAGTTTTGATAAGCACTGATTGAGCTACTTGACATTTAGGCTTATCCAGATTCTTCTTTGCATGTTCTGTCATCTTGTTCCTGCATTAAGTGACTTCTTGTTGCTAAAATGAAAGATGTAGTTGATGTTAGAGGAAAACCTCCGTCTGCCTTGACTTAGGTGCCTTGAAAAAGGCACGTGTCCTTTTTCAGTGTCATGGTGTAATTATAGAAGTACTTGTTGTTTTCTGATTAAATGAATGTCATCATGAGACTGGAGGGTTTTATACTTCTTATTTTTCTATACATTTGTATGATTTTATACCTTACACATTTTTATACAAATGTGCTTTATGGTTTTAAACTTAATTTTTAAGTAAACTAACTCATTAGCTTAAAAGTTAGGACTTCAAACTTACTGTTTCTAAACTTAATTACCTTTTAAAAATTTTTTTTTGAAAACTTTGTGATTCAGCAAGGTCTTCTTTCTTTTCATAACAAAATCTGCCTCGCTATTATTCCATGTAAATTGAGCCTCGGCAAGAGGAACATTTTTGAAAGGCATGAAGATCACCTGTAAAAGCTTATTTTTTCTTTCTAATATGTTGTGGTAATCTAAGGAGGAAAAGAACCTTTTCAAAAGCATGCATCTGGCTTTGAAAATGTCCATCTATTGAATAAAATCAGGGTGTCTTTTTTTTTAACTATGCTGGTAAGGCTACTATTCAAATTTTTTAAAGCTTAAAGGCATTTTAAATTTACAAAAAGAAGCCATACTTTGATTTCCCAGTTTATATTCTTTGTGGCGTTAAGTAACCTAAGTTTTCAAAAAGCAGCTTTCATTCATAGTGAAAACTGCTATTCACCATTCCCAAATTTGAAAGTTGGAAGGGAGGGATCATGAATGCTCCTGGATGCAGGTGAGCAAAGTCTTGGTGTGATCTTGGTGTGAATGCACATCCCTCCCTTTGTACCAGATTCTGCAGCGTTGTTTTGTAACCAGGGTGGGTTAGATATTTTCCTCAGATACTGGAAATAATGGTGCTTTGAGTGCTTTTTGCTCTCCTGTTCAGCATGTTTATATGTCTTGACTTGTGGAGTGGGTATTTACATTCAGAGGTTTTGGCATCTGATTCCTTCACACGGTTTGTGTATGTACAGATGCTGTGAGAAGCTGAGACAGCTTTCACCTCTGATACATTTTAGGAGAAAAACAGAGAAGCAGAGCCAATGCAGGTAAAGCAGTCTGTCTTGTAATGCAGTGAGTGTAGGGCTGCTCTTTGGTGCAGTGCAGCAGTGGTTGAAGGGGTCTCCAAGTGGGGGAAATCCCAAAGACTGCTGTTTCAACCACTCTCCTTTGAGTTGGGACATCTCTGAAGCACAGCCAGGTAAGAGCGATTCAATTAAAGTCCCATGCAGCTACCCCGTAGGTCATACCTTCAAAGGTGTGAAGTTGTGGGTATTGTGGAGTCATAAAATGACTTGTGTTGGAAGGGACCTTAGAGGTCATCTTGTTCCAACTACCCTGCCATGGGCAGCAATGCCTTCCACCAGACTAAGTTGCTCAAAGCCCCATCCAGTCTTGTCTTGAGCACTTTGAGGGATGAGACATCCACAACTTCGCTAGGCAACATGATCCAGTGCCTCACCACCCTCACAGTAAAGTTCTTCCTAAAATCTCTCTCTAAAAGCCAGATCTCTTTTACTTTAAAACTATTCCCCCTTGTCCTACTCCTATCTGCCCATGTAAGAAGTTATTCTCCCTCTTTCTTTATAAACATCATTTAAGCACTTAAGAGACCTTAAGGTCTCCCAGGAGCCTTCTCTCTCTTCCAGGCCAGTTCTCAGCCTGTCTTTGTAGGATAGGTGTTCACTCCTCTCATCATCTCTGTGGCCCTTCTCTGGCCCCACTCTAACAAGTCCACATCATTATTGTGCTGAGGACTCCATACCTGGTTGCAGCACTCCAGGTGGGGTCTCACCATGGCAGGGAAGAGGGGGAGAATCGCTTCCTTCCACCTGCTGGCCATGCTGCCTTTTTGATGCATCCCAGGAGGTAGTTGGCTGGCTGGGCTGTGAGCACACATCCGTGATAAACCCCAAGGTTTTCTCTGTCATCCTGCTCTCAGTGAGTTCCCCCAGTCTGTACTCTTTCCTGGGATTACCCCAAACCAGCTGAAGCATCTTGCACTTGTTAAACTTAATGAGGTTCTCATGAACCAGCTCCTCAAGCTTGTCTGGGTTCCTCAGGACAGTCTCCCTTCCTTCTGCTGTGTCAAGTGCACTGCTTGGTTTCAGGTCATCTGCAAACTTGCTGAGGGTCCATTTGATCTTACTGTTGTCATTGATGAAGATGTAAAACAGCACCAGTCCCAAAGCGGAGCCTTGAGGGAGACCATCACTGGCGTACAAGTTGTTGACCCCAACTTCCTGTCTGTGTCCATCCATCCAATTCCTTATCTACTGAGTAATCTTTAAATCTATGTCTCTCTAATTTGGAGATAATGATGCCATGTGGGCCTAGCAGAAGTCTAGATAGGTGACACTGGTTGGTCTTGGCACCCTTGTCAACTGTTGCAGTCACTCCATTTAGAAGGCCACCAGATTGGACAGACATGAACGTGAGCTCTTAGTGGTTGCTCTAGACATTAGTACAGAAGGCATATCTAATTATAAAGTATCTTCCACAATCCACAGAGGACATTTCTCAGTCACTCAGAAAGAAGATGTTGAAACTATTGTTTTATTGTTTGCAAATGTTTGCATTTGCTTTTTTCTCTCCACTTTTTTCCTCCATCTCATGTCAGGTGGATACAGGTGGAAAAGTTGAGTCTTGGGCATGCATTATGCTTATCATCACTGGTGAAGTGGCTGTACAGGTCATGCAGCATCAGTGCACCAACAAAACAGAAAAACAGACACCTATTAATGTATTACTAATGTTTTCATTTCATTTACTAATGCTTTTCATTTCCTTAGTCCCATTCAAATCAATGGACTTACCCATTGAGTCATAGAATCATAGAATAATTTGGGTTGGAAGAGACTTTTAAAGGCCATCTAGCTCAACCTCTTTGCAATGAGCTGAGACATCTTCAACTCAATCAGATTGCTCAGAGCCTCATCCAACCTGACCTGGAATACTTGAGGGAAAGGACATCTATTACCTCTCTGGGCAACCTGTTCCAAAATCTGTTTTTAAAAGGTAATACCTGGAATACTCTTATGTTCATATTCTGACTGGTAATCTGTGTGGGGGGGTTGTTTTTGGTTTTTTTTTTTTTGTTGTATTTCTTTTTTTTATGATTTTTTCTTTTAGTTTGAATAGCTTAATTGGTATTTTTATAATACAGGTGTGATAGTATTTGTGTTGTTCTTGTTTTATTTTCTAATGAAACAGCACTAAGATTTGGATTTCAGAGGACATAATTTTCCAGTGGGGTTACTGATGCTCTCAGGAATAAAATGCTGTGCTACTTCATATTATTTGCATATTAAAATGTAAAATGATTATTGAGCTCATAAAATGAGAAGTATAAAGGGAAGGAGAGGAAGTACTAAATTAAAAAAAAAATAACATGCCACCAAACACTTTCTAAGAAAAGCATTGCATTTTCATGTACTGATGTCTGGTTTGAAGTATTTGAACAGAAGCTTCTATTTTGGAGGAGGGAGGGGGTGTTTGCTTATATTTTTTCACTTTTTCACCTTTGATGGGTGAATCCAAAGGCAAAACTCCAGTTGTGTTCCACTCTTTCAGACCAGGAGAAAGCCTGAAGTTGTGTGCCATACCAGGGACAGCTAGCTAGTATTCAGGCAGGTTTTTTGGGTGATGAGCTGCCACAAAGACAGCGGGAAGTGCTGGTAGGGACTAAACCAGTGCAGGACAAAGAGCCTCTGTGAGGTTCCCTGAAGTGGTCAGGACTGTTGGCTGTTCAGAGCACTGCATTTATCCAGACAAGTTTGTGGTATGCTGGAGTTGCTTCCTGTGTTCCTGGGCAGATCTGTGTTCCAGTCACCAGTGTGCTGGACAGGAGTGTGTCCTGTGCAGACCTATACAAAGGCTGGAAGCACCTGGGTGCTTTGGAAGGCACACTGTGGACTGATCCTGGTGTTGGTATTGGACCTCTGCTGCTGGCTCCTGTGAGCAGCATCCCTCATTTGTTATGGAGCTCCTGCATCTTACAGGCTGGTTTTGGGAAGCACTGTACTGGTGAGATGCAGCCAGACTGCCTTATTTATGAAATAATGGTTTTGAGCTTTTTGTTTTGGGTTTTTTTTTTTACTTTTCAGCAATATTCCATGCACTGATTTACATTTATTTTATTAGATCTCTGTGTTTGATGAAGTTCCTTGTGAGAATGGCTTTTGCTTCAAGCATAACTGGGGAAGATTGCCAAAATGTAGTTAACCTTCATGTCAGTGCTCAGCTTCCAGAACTTCCCCAGATGGACTTCTACACCTTACAGCTGTTAGGCAATTAACCCCAGAGCATCTTGCTGAAATAAGGTCTAGTTCCTGAAATATTTGGCCTTGTGATTGTCTTTATACCATAGCTACTCCTAATTTATGAGTGAGGGTTTGGGATTGCAGTGAACTACATATCCATATTGCTTGAGAAGAGTGATGTTTAAAGTGTAAGGTCGTGGCCTCTGGAAGCTGCCAGCAAATGAGAATGACAAATAGGAACATGGAATTAACACAGAGGCATGTTTTCCAGGTATAGTCTCCTTCATTAACAAAAAAAAACAAAACAAAAAACAGGAGGAATGAAAGAAGTTTTAAGGGTTGATGAGCCCCTCTCAGGCAAGTATTCAGCCAAAGCTGAAGAGTAAATGGTCATATGAATGGAAGAATGAAACTTGAGGTTTTGGGTTTTTTTATATCTTTCTCCAGATGTCTATGCAACCTTATCACTATTTCCCCAGGGTTTTTTTGCTGTTGTTTTTGGTGGGTTTTTTGGGGTTTTTTTTGGGTTTTTTTGTTGGTTTGGTTTGGTTTGGTTTTTTTTTCCTAATGCAATAATCATGTCTGTCGAGAGAGACTCCTCACGTTATGGCATTATAAATACTGCAGTGTCACAGTCACTGGTACAGAATCTGAGCTAGTAGGCAGTGTTTCTCTGAAAACAGTACCTTTCAGATAGTTTCAGTCTTTACATTCTAGTGTACTGTAACAACAGGTTTAACAAGATAGTCTTCCTTTTGAGCATTGGTTCCAACCCCTTAACTTCTTGGAGGCCCCTTTCTTCTATTGAGGAAATGTTTTTTTTATGATGGTATGTCATGTGCTGTAGTGGAACTTAGGAACTGCCCAGGGGCTATGTTGAGACTGCCAAGTCTGTGGAACTACTCATCTTGACTTTGCAGAACTGTTTGTTTTCCCTAGGGGAAAATGCAATCATCAGGTTTATTGTATAGTGACAGATGTTTAATTTGTAAATGTCACGGCTACTTCAAGAGCCCCATGTTTGACATATAATGCTTCAAATACTGTTTTTATGTGAGAAGACAGCTATGATGTATGGCTGAAATTGCTGCAGTTCTGCTTCCTTTTTCTTTTTGAGTTGTCTTGGATAAAATGGCCCTTAACTCTTGGCTAATACCTCATTACAGTTGAGATGTGTGTGATGCCTTTTCTTGTTATGATGTGAGTTATGTAAAAATCCTGCTCATATAAGGTCTGTCACACTCAAATGATAGCTCCTTCATTTCCATGTCACTTACCTACAGCTTCTGGGACAACTGCATCTCTGATCATCCAAAAATATTGTGCTACTGCAGTAACGAGGACGTTGTGTTGGGTTTTGCAGAATGTTATTCCATTCAGCAGATCGGAGCTGTGTGCTTCCCTACCAGGCTCTGCTTGATGTACTGAAATGCCCTCTGCTGTGGAGTAACGTTCATTAAGCTGGGCAGCAGGTGACAGCAGGCTTAAATGTGACTTTTGACTGCTGTTAAAAAATGTTCTTCATAGGCCATCTTAGGACCTTACCCCAACCTGCCCTAAAAATGGGTATGGGATGTTACTTGTTTGTGAAATAAATTCGTCTGACAGTTGTGTAGTGGTTAAATTTAATTGAGCTGCTTAAATTTCTAGTTGTAACTCAATGCCTACAGCAGGAATATATATACTAAGATTTCTTCCAATTTCATCCAAGTCATGCACAGTCTGCATAATATCTGGTGATAGTATATCTCGACATTTCCATGTGCTTCTACTGGTCTGTATAAATTGAATTTTAGACCCCCTGCTGTCTGTGTACTGTATGATTCTCCAGAGTCAAATGTTCTGCCTGTAGTACTTGAATCAACTGCATTTAAATATTGATTTAAAAAAAATGTGATTCATACTGTGGGAACGTTCAGTAGGGAGAGCTTGCAGCCTAAACAACAGTGTCCAGCTGGTGTGGTTCACAGTAAAATTCAGGATTGTGGTTTTGTATTGCTTGTCACATGATCATAATAGCCTGTGAGTTGCTGAAAAAACTACTTAATTCCTGCGTTTGAGGTGAGGGAAGAAAGAGAAAATGTGAGCAAACCTGTAATTTTCCCAAGTGCCGCAGTTACTGTATCTGATATGTTAATGCAACTGCTTTTGTTGTCTCACCACAGATAAATTCTGAGGAGCGTGTTGATACAGCTGATCAGGAGACAGTCTCCTGGGATCGCAGTATTCCTGAAGAAATAAAGCAAAAAATACAGCCTAAAGAGGTGCCAGCAGAAAGTGTCACTGTCTGGATCGATCCCTTAGACGCTACACAAGAATACACAGGTAGCTGATTCTTGTTGACTAATCATTTGTGTAATTCTGATGTTTGTCTTTTAAACTGGAGACAAAATAGTAAGTATTTAACAGGACATATCTTGTTAAAGTGTCTTATGTCAAAGCTAATGTGATTTAATTGAACAAATTACATAATGAAATCTCTGTAGTTCTCATATTACAACATTTACTTTTATATATTCCAACTCTGAAATTATTTTGGTATCCTTGCAATTAAATAATTGCTGTAATAAATGCTAACTGTCAATTATGGATTGTACTGGAATGACATGTTTCTTTATTTCAGTCATTACTGTGGCAACTCTAAGTATCTCAGATGTTTGGTTTTGTTTATTGAAAGGGAATACTAAGTACATATACTATTTAACTTGATACAAGGAAATTTTTGTTGTCATTTTTCAAAAACCATGTAGAATTGAGCCTGGCCCCTTTGCAAATATTTTAGGATGTCACATTAGCAGTTCAAGGCAATCCAGCTAAAATTCTAGGAAGTTACAAAAATGGGAAATTTTTTGTGAGTATTTCACTGTTACAGTTATGCTTTCCAGGGGATGATTTTTGCTTTTTAATTACCATTTTTGAACCACTAGAGGATAGGACATGAAGCAGAGAAGGGAGAATGCAGGGGCACAGATTTCCATGAAAACGTGTGTTGCATAAGCCACAGCTGATAGCGTTAGGTTTGGTAGGAGTACAGGTTATATCTACTGAACAGGAAAAATTGCTGGAAAGCTGAAAAGTTTTCAAAGTCTTTTGAAAACTGAAAGGTTATTTGAAGATACATCAAAGTTACATAACTGCAAGAAGCAGAATGTAAACTAGTCTTCAGAGAATAATCTGAATATTCTCCTGTCTGTTTTCCTTTTGTGTTCTTGGCATCTGATTGTAAACTTGCTCCCTTTCTTGTTTTGCCCGCAGAGGATCTTCGACAGTATGTCACGACAATGGTTTGTGTGGCTGTAAATGGTAAACCAGTAATAGGTGTGATACACAAGCCCTTCTCATCTTACACAGGTACCTTCATGCCTTCACATATTTCCATCATTGTCAGTCATAGTATTAATTAAAATTTGGTGTTTGGGAAAACATCTTGTAGGTATAAATGGGAAAATAGTACCAGCAGCAAAACGGTGCTGCAGCAGACCACACAATTAGAGCTCTAGATGTGTTCTGTGCTATAAAACCACAAAGGAAAATGCCACCCTTGTTTAAAATAAAAATGATGCATTTAGAACAAACTAGCTGAAATACTTTTAAGAGCTAAGATCCCTTCAATTAGAGTGCTTATATCAAATAAGAAAAACAAGTTAAACCTACAAATACTGAGTAGTTTTATGTGTTCTTTTATCTTTAGCAAAAAAGAGTACTTTGCTCATTTAGCAGAGTAACTTGGGTCTGTGATAATATACCTAGGAGCTCCTGTTTATTTGGTGTGAATAAAAAAAAAAATTGAATAAAGATCTTAATGGCAACTGCATGTAACAGACAAGACTGTCTAGTATAGTCTTATTGATTATCTAACATGCTTTTAATGCCATAGCTGTGAAATAATTAATTTTTTAGTATTAATGATGCATCAGCAAGCATTGCTGCAAGTTTGACAATTTGCATGCACTTCTGAAGGCCTCAGACTAGTTTAAGTATTTGTGTCTTACTGTGTATTTAAAACAGGAATTTCTGTTTACATTTTCCCTTAGGCAATACTGACCTCTAGAGTTCTGAAGTTTTGCGGTAGTTCTGGCACAAAAACTAAGTCTGAATAAATGCATTTTGTATTTGTTGTCCTTTTTTTGACTCACTGAACACTCAACATTTTGTGCTAAATATATTGCTGTCTATAAATATGAATTTAATTAGCAGTCACTTAAGTATATGCTATATTCCAATATGCTTCAAGAATCTTGGAGATTTTGGAACATATTTTTTTAGGTGTCAATACCTATCTGAAGAAATAGGTTTTTAGCATTGTAATGTTGAAAATTTATTTCCTTTGATAATAGTGAAGTGTGCAATGTTCAGACGTGAATCATGAGATGCAATGAATTCTGTCATTCTGTGTGACAAGTATTCATTTTCCAAGCTGGAAATACTGATATGTTTTGAGACAAATTGTTCCTAATACTACCACACAAATACAAAGCAATAAAGGGCAGTCAGTATTGTTATTACACAGAGCTCAGTCTGTTGCCAAACAATTTGGCTCTCTACTGAGATGAAATTGCTGGGTAGTTTACTAAGTAAATGTCAAATTAATGGTTGGGGGATGCCACCTACCAAGCTTGGCTTTGAAGTTCATGATAAAACAAGTGGGAAGTTGTGGATTCTAAATTCAGTTCTCTGAAACACAACATCAAATATTTTTCTTTGTAGCACTGTCCTTCTGAGCTATTTCCTTCTTTAGCATTTCTCTCCTTCTGAACAAAATTACTCCATAGCATTTTTGATATCTCCTTTAAAGGGTAGTGGGGCTTTTTGGTCTTACATAAAAACATTGTCTGAGGAAATATTGGATGTATTTCTGACTAGGAGCCATCCTTTTAACTTTGGTAGCTTTCCAATTGCAAATTCTAAATATTAACTACTTGGGATTTTTCCCTCTTATTCTGTTTTTTGGAAGTATTACTCAAGAACAGTCAGGCTTGGGATAATGCCATATGCACCAATGTGTGTGTGGCCTCTTTCTCTTCCCTTGTGTGCATATGTGGCTATGCACCCCATCCTCTGTCAGCTCTTTCTCTTTTACATTATTGAGAGATACAAAGTCTGAGGTATCAATTACATATTATTAAATAAGTACCCTTTTATCCTCACACTTAACAGAGATCGTCTTTTGTAAATCTTAGCAGAATTTTTGTTTCTCTTGTAGCTTGGGCAATGGTGGATGGTGGGTCAAATGTAAAAGCTCGTTCCTCCTACAACGAGAAGACTCCCAGGATTATTGTGTCCCGCTCCCATGCAGGAAAAGTTGAGCAGGTTGCACGGCAGACATTTGGAAATAAAACTGTGATAATCCCCGCTGGTGGAGCAGGTTTGGTTCTTTAAGCATCCTATCCATTTTACTGCTTCAGAATGTTTTAATGGTGTAGCTGTTACTAGACAAAAGGATGTACCGTGGTGTCTTCTCTTTTTCCTCTTGCCTTTTGATCTTCACATCACTGAAAGCAAACCCTTGACGATAGGGACACATATTTTCCTGTATTTAGGAACCTACATGCAGACTTGGTTCAGATTTCAGGTTGTTCACAAGTCAGTGTGTTACTGAATCTAAGGCTGGACCAGCAATGTTGTTGTGGTCCTTTCATTGAAATGCACTGATGTATGCTCATGGAAGTGCATTTTTCCTCAGTGGGAAAAAAAGGGTTGTGTGACCACAGGCACAATCATAGAAGAGAATCTGTTGCTTCTTAGGTAGGTATTAGAATGGCTAATTTTAAAAAAATTAAGAAAAAGGCCATTAAAGTTTGATATTGTTTATTGCATTTATGTCAAAAGAGAAAATTAGTATCACTAAAGTCCATTTTTATCTGCCTCATACTCAATTTAAAGAAGTTTTAGAATACTTTTTATTTATGCGATGTCTTCGTGCATGTTACTAGTAAAGCGTGAATGGGAGGCACTAGTGTGAACAAGAGTAGTTTTAAAGTCTCAGAAAAACCATGCAAAATTTTATTTTTACAGAAATGTATCTTTCTGTGTCTTTAATGCAAAAAGCCAGAGCTGTCTTACAGATTGTTTAGTCAAGAAGGTCTTGCATTGCTTCTTGGTAATGCAATTACCAAGAAAGTGAAAGTGTAACTGATTCTAGCTGGTCTTGTCCAGGACTTGACTCTGTTTAAGAAAATGAAGAAATTGACAGATTAATGAAACAAGTATATTGGTCAAAAATTGAAAAAAATCCATAAAAGAATGGATACTGTTTTGAGCAATTGCTTTGTACTGCATAATGAATAATAAAGGGAAATGCCCTGGGCTGATTTGCTTATTAAAGAGTGGCGTATACATTTTCTTTCTATTGTTAAGCCAGGTTGAAAAAGATAGCATGATACAGGGATTGAGAAATAGTATTGTTCTTTTAATGTGTTTCTACAGGAAAGCTTGGTTTATTTTTTTTCTTTTTATCTCTGCCCTATTTCTTCTAGGTTATAAAGTGTTGGCCCTCCTTGATGTGCCTGAAAAGAATCAAGAAGAAGCTGACGTGTATATCCATGTCACCTACATTAAGAAGTGGGACATATGTGCTGGAAATGCAGTGTTGAGAGCATTGGGTGGCCATATGACTACCCTGACTGGAGAAGAAATTAGTTACACTGGCTCAGATGGCAATGAAGGAGGACTTATAGCCAGTATCAACATGAACCATAAAGCACTAATTGAAAAACTTCCAGATCTGGAAAAAACATCACACAAATAAGCATGACAGATGAAGTACAAGTTGTGCTTTTGTAGCCTTCAGATGCTCTGTCTGAAGAAGCAGGTGTGAAAACCTGCTGGAAAAGATGCACAGCAAAGCAAAGCAGTTTGGTGTGGGCTTGGGGACTGTATCTTGCATTGGGTTTTGTC
Source organism: Cyanistes caeruleus (assembly GCF_971803275.1). Classification (NCBI taxonomy): domain Eukaryota; kingdom Metazoa; phylum Chordata; class Aves; order Passeriformes; family Paridae; genus Cyanistes; species Cyanistes caeruleus. The sequence goes on from NC_141701.1 coordinate 38,576,294, forward strand.
AGTGGTGGTATTTAAAAAGAATAAAATAATAATAATAATAGTTGGAAGTAGGAAGGGGATTGATGGTCTCACACATCAGTTTCCATGTTTTATTTTTTTCAGACTGTTTTCATGCAGTTCTTATACTCAAGGTGCATTTACCATATATATTGGTAAACATAGGTGAACTAAAGAAAAATCAATTTTTTTTGTAAAATGTCCTAAGTATTTCTCACAGAAACTTCTTGAAACCTTTTACATCTTACTGTAGTTTTAGCAATTCCATAATAAATTATGTAGGGAAAAAAAGCTTGATTTGTGTAGGCATCTGATAACTGTAAACAGTTTATCAGGAATCATGACCTCGTATTTTGTATCCCCTGAATGGAAAGCACAAGAAGTTGATTCAAATCTATATGCAGCAACAGTTTATCTTTGATGGTGTGGCACTCTCTGCTTTTTAAGAGAAAAAAAGAAATGTTCTGTACTATTTTGACTTCTTTCCTGAAGATGTAAACCAGTTTTAGTTCAGGTGGGTTGTGAATATCAGTGTTTTATTAATCAGTGTAATTATTTCCTTATACATTTTTAAAAGAAGGCAGCATTTCCTTGTATAGTTTTTTAGCAGTTACTTCTTGTCCTTGATTTCTGCAAGCAATGTTGAAGATGCATGCTAGATTTTTCTCTAATATAGGGCTTGTTCATCATGTGGTGTTTGTGCCTATAGAAGCAGCCTCTTCCTTCAGTACCTGTTATTTTGTTTGTTTGGGTTTTCTTTCCATTGGACAGAGTCATAGGGAATGAATTTTACAGAAATAGTAGGTTGACTAGTTATTTCCATTTCCAGCACAAGATATAAACCAGCACTTTTTCTACAACTCCAGGAATAAATAGTTTTGTCTTTTTAGCTTGCAGCACACTCTTCCTGCAGACAGCTCTTCAGCCATTCCAATCAGCTTGTGATTTGTGGTAATTTACAGACAGAGGAGAGACCATTTGAACTTGAATCTGCTTAAACAAGATTGAAGAACATGTGGCACTTGAAGTACAGCAGAGTCTTCAAAACTTTACTGAAAAATGTTCTTTTCAGTCCAGTACATACAGAACAGAATGCAGGGCCTTTGATATCAAATGCCAATTTGATATCAAATTTTCTAAAATATGTGGACTTCTATCTTCAAACATGTAACCATCTGCATTGTTGTTCTCTGCATACCCCTGAAAGGTTTCAGAAGGTTACAATGTACAAATTGTTTGAATTATCAGAAAATAAGCTGCCCATTTATCCTGAAAAATCCTTAAATTCTTAGTTACTGTAGATGGTTTCTGTTCAAAGTTTGTTCACTATAGGCTTAGGCTGCTTGATCCAAACCCTTAATTTTTTAATTTTAATTTCTTTCATATTGTTAATGAGAACTACTGTTCTGATTAGAAAGAGGTTTTTCTCCTTAGGTCAGTAGTGGAGAATGTTTAGATACTGCTTTCAACTTCTAGCTGAAGTTCACATTTCCAAAAGACCTCCCAGTTGTTGCATAACTACAGATACAGACTTCTGTTTCTTAAACTCGCTGGGAAAGGAGACTGAAGCTTAGTCCTATGAGCCTTTTGGTACAGGTAGTTTTTGGAGATCTTCTTGTCCAACACAGACACTATTGCTGCTCTTTGAAAATAACTTTTACACAGTAGATAATACACAAAGCAATTTTACTTTCAGTTTTTAAATTTAAGAAACTGCTATATGCTATGACAAATAAGTGATCATGCCCTTTTTAAAAAGGATCTGATCTGTCTCAAAAAGTTATTGAGCTTCCAAACTTCAGTGAAGAATAAAAAAAAAATTATCAAGATTTTAACATTTTACAAGAAGATTGCAGCTTTTTAAGGCTGACTTAAATGTCTTAGAGCCTAATTTAATTTTTAAAATGTTGTTTGTATGTTTATTTGTTAAAGAACATGGATTAAAATTTAAATATGAGAAATAGCCATAGTTAGCCTAGTATAAAAACCTGATTGTATCACAGAGATCAAATGCACAATATTTGATTAGGCAATTAAGATAAAATCTGTGGCAAGCTGGGGTTTTAGAATCAGCCTGAAATCTTTATGTCAACATTATTGCTAAAAATGAAACTGCTTTTATTTTGGGGACTGCTTCTATCACTTCCTTGCATAAGCTGTGATCAGGCTTCCTGTATGGGAAATGAAAAATGTTATGTAATGTACAAGGGCTTACTTGTATCTTAGTTGAAGGCATAGACCAGTGAGCAAAAGTGTTTGCCTAAGTTATGTTTTTTCCTAGGAAAACAAAGTAACTTAGGAGAGACCCTCCTTTCCTTCTCCCACATGCTGGCTAAAATGCCTAGCCTTCCATTAGGAAGACTTGTGCTTGTTTAGACACATTAATATCCTGAATTGCTTTGTTGCAATGGATTACAGTGTTCAGTACCTGTCACAGGGGACCATTATTGGCCTAATCTCACTCCTGGTGAAACTGAGGAAAAGATGAGAGTGTGGTGCCCAGTTAATTACTCGTAGTAGAGCCTGAGCTCGTGGAACTTTCCCACACTTGAGGGCTAAGGTAGTGCTTGTGGTCTCCCAGTGTAATTTAAAGAGTAGCTACACTGGTGTGAGAATAGGTGAGCAGCTGGTGAATATCAGTTTCAGATGTCATTTTGCAATAAATGTAACTGTTACGCAGACCAGCAAGTATTCACACGTGCTTGCTTAGTGCACGCATCCCAGTGCGCTTTGTACAGTGTTAACACTCAGTGTGTCATTTCTTCAGCTGTGTTTACACTCCATTCTGAAATGGTCTGCTCAAATTCTGGCTTAAATATTTGTTTGGTCTCATCAGTGTAGATGTGACTTAACCTTATGCCCAGAGGGTGGGAAATCCTACCATACCCACATCTCACTGCTGGGCTACAGCAGTGTTCTTTACGTTTTAGCCTTTTCCACACAAAGCTGTTACATGCCATTTTTAGGGATGCTACTTAAAATGACTGCATGTTGTAGGTGGGTCCTACAAAAGTATATATTTTTTAAAAATCTTAATTAAAAAAAAAAAACAACATAGTAGCATTCTAGCTCCAAATAAGGGATGTAAGAGGATGTATTATTTTAGCATTGGTTTTCCAATGGTGGCTATTTTGAGTGGCTATTATGATTAAGGTGGTTGTAAGTGAAATTATTCTAAAGCTGTATGTATTTTCTCTTTTTCATTCTTCTAAAAAGAGTGTATAATAGCATAGATAATATCTGGTACTGTACCAAGAGTCCTAGCTTTCATTCTTTGAATGAATGTTTTCTAAATAAATGGACACAGAAATAAATGGGTTGAATATTGTATTTAACTGTTTTTGAGATTAACATGTTTGCCAGACTTTTACAGATGGATTTAAGAGCTGTTTGTTCTGATCTACAGAGCATGTTACGATAATGAAAATACTTAGCAGATATGGCATATTTGGATAGGGAGTTAACCATATAGGTGAAACTCTAAATCAGCTAGTGATATTGTTCCGTACATTTACTTCATGGTTGTTATGGGGGACAGATTTTCTAATTGGTTTCAGGTGTGAGAAAAGTTTTGGGTTTTTTTTACTGGCCAATGGCTTGAGCCCAGAAGTGGGGAGGGGAGTCAGTACTGGGGTTCATCTCTGGTTTTTTGATTATAAATAAGTGTATTCCAGTGTCTTTGTAGCATCCTGTTACCTGTTTGGGTGGTACAACAGTAGTGCAGTATTGTATACTCCTGATTTAATGTCTAAAACAAGGAGTCCACTTTTCTCAAGAATTATGCAGTGAGAAGTGGCCAAGTGTCATTCTGGGCCTCTGCTGTGTTATGCCAGCAGAGAATGGCTGCTTCGTTGTCTCCTGGATGTCATTCCAGTGGCAGTTTCTCTCACAGAAAACCATTTTTTCTAGGCTACTGTCTCCCACCAGTATGCCCAACCTCTTCATAGATCTGTTTTCTGAAGTAAACTAGGGCAGTGGAAAGAAGCAGATGACTGTGCTGAAGAAGTTGCAACAGAGGACAATTACTTTTGTTTCCTTATTTTTAAATTGCATTGATTGTTTCGTGTGTCTTGTCTTTCAGAGGTTAGATAATGATACAGATAAGATTCAATGAACCACAAATAGATGCCTGTGGGATTTTAAGCCCAAGCAGGATGAGGGCAGGAAGGACTGCTTCTACCCAAGGGTGGTTTTCAGTCAGGCCACTCATGCTGAGCTCTTCTTCAGTGCTTTAGTGGTTTAGGCCCTTTCACACAAACAACTACAGATTTGACTTGGCCAAAATATCACCGATAGTCTTGTCTTCTAATCTGCTGTCCTCAGTGATAGAACTGCACTGTATCTGCTTCCTGTAATGTAATTCACTGAGATAAGAGTGTGGTAACTCTCAGGACTCAATTGCTTGACTTGTGAACCACAGCTTCTTTATGGCAGCTTTTGCAATGATGTCCTAGTACTTTCTGTGAGTGTCTTCCCACCCCAAAAGCAGGTCATGCACCCATGATTCGTACTGAGAAGTTGTTGAAGCCTTCTATGTTATGGTTTTGGGGTGCCACAGCAGCTCTTTCAGCTCTTCTGTGGTAACTGCTCATCCAATTTCCATTTGAGGCTCTCTCTGGAGCCAGTAGATAGTGGCTGCTTCTCCCTCTTTGCTCTTCCTCTCTTCCCTTCTGATCCTTTCCTAACTGATGTGCTCAAATAAATGAGAGACCAAAGGTGAAGACAGTCCAGTGTGAGAGGACCCCAGCAGTCAACTATCCAATTTATCCTGAAAGTGGTAATGTTTGGGACTAAGGTGTAAGGTAGTGACTGATTCAACCAGAAGTGCAATACTTGCCAACAAAATAATGGGAATGTGGAGAGGTTCATGCAATTAGGGGTACTGAACCATACCTAAAAGATGCAGGTGGACTAAGGAGAAGTTAAACACCCAGAAAGATGAAGAAAATGGTTTTTCAGTATAATGTTGCAAGCATTTTGGCATTTGTGGCCCCCTGGGTGCAGAGCTTCATTGCTTATGAAAGAGGCTGCATTAGCCCTCTGTGAAAGGCCTGATTTTGTTGAATTCAATAGCAGTATTCCCACTGAACTCAAGGTGTGAGCAGTACCAAGCCAGATAAAACAGGAACAGTAAATTAAGCTAAATTCTGGAAAGCTTAACCTCTGTCAATAGAGCAAGCAATCTGGGGTTTGTTAAAGTTGCTTCTTAACGGCTTCAGCCTACATTTGGAAACATCATCCCAGTGTCTGAGTCTAAGTCTTTCAGGGTTTTTTAATGGTCTACAGCTGATAGAGCCCACTTTTAGGTAACATTATTTTCTAGCCCAGTTGTTCCTTATTTGCAATTCACATTTCATTTTTTCTCTCCAAAGGATCAGCAACACTCCAGCATTTTTACTGTTGTCCCACCAAATTGTATTAGCATTTTCCAATTGTGTGCCAAATTGAAATAACAATTCTATAAATAAATTCTCTGAAAATACCATTCTGTGAGGGTGTTTTTCCATATTCTAGGGGGTATTTATTGTTTCTTTGTGCTCCAGATAAGTTTTTTTTTTCCAGTAATGCACGTCATGTGCTGTATCGATCATGTGTGTGAGACTTCCTGCCTGAGGAGTTACTGATAAATCCAGCCAACTTTATGATAAATACAGTTCAAGATCTCCACTGGTTTTGTTTTCATACTTGTGTTGCTGTGAGAGCTGGTCAGTTTGTAAAAGTGAGTGCGTAGAAATCCTCCAGATAGTATTGCTCTTTGGATCTGGAGAAGTTTTTTTCGAACATCATTTCCACATCTCTTCCCAATTATGTTACGCCATTCTGCTCGAGTCTCGTTTCCATGAGAATAGTAGTAGCAGCGTAGTAACTGCACAATTGTTAGCCCTTATTCTATTAATGTCCCACTCTTCATAAGTGAAACCTTGGAGCAAGTTGAAAGATCCTTTAATGTCCCACATCAATATGGCATTTTGGGCAGTTCTTGGATGCAACTTCAAATATGTTTCTTCTCACCCTTACTAGTATGTGCAATACCAATATGTACAAGACTGGATATACAATGAAATTGTCTGTTGTCCTGGACTAAGGCAGCATAAGCACACAGAAGCTTTGAAAACCCTAGATCATGTGTGATCTAACAAGAAAAGGAATTTGGAATCTGTTGCGATGCTCCAAAACACATCGTCAGAGAAGATGAAACCCACAGGAGGAGGGCTTCTTCTCATCTTGCTAAACAAGTAAGTGCATGTCTGGTGCATGTGGTGCATGGCTTGTTGTAAACAGCTGTATCCTTTGGGAAGCCTGAAGGGCCTAGAGAGAGGCTGATGTACGTTCTGTGCTGTCAGCCATTTACATGAGGCTCTCAACCCTGCCTTTCTCACACCTGATCTATTGTGTCCTGCCCCAGGGACAGCGTTTTGCAGGTTTCATTATTTAGAGCAGTGTGAAAGGTGTGTAACACTGTTCAAAACTATACAGCCCATGGTGGCATCCTGCTTCTCAACAACATACACCAAATTTATGCCTCCCATTTGTCTTTGGGTCAGCTTCTTGCATATATTGTGTTCCACAGCTTCTTGTTTTTTATTTATTCTCTTCAGACAGTCATGCTGTCCATATTCAATTCAGAAATGTAAACTAAGCTTGTTAGAAGTGCAATAAGTTTAGTTTATGCTGTGCATGCTTGAGAGCCACTTGTATGTTTCTTTGTACTGTAGTAAGACTGTCCTGAGTAGACTTCTCATCATGCATCCTGCACACTAAGTACATCCTGCACACAGAATATTTTGAGCTGGAAGCAACCCACAAAGAGTCCAGCTCTTAAGTGAATGGCCCATACAGGGATCAAACCCACAAGCTTTTTCAAGCCCACAAGTCGTTTTCAAGACTCTGCTCTAACCAACTGAGCTGAAGACTTTCCAGTCACTGAAAACACTTCTACAAACGTCGGCTCATTTGCACTGCTAAAATAATTAAACTATTTTCCAGGGTAGCGCTGCACAACACAGTTTTGTCTTGGGCTGGGCCCTAACTCAATTGCTTAAAGGTATTCTAGGAGTCTGTCAGTCAAAGACAATTTCTGATCCCCAGGCAAAGGGCTGAAGTTCCACTGCAGAGGATGGAAGTTTGGCCTGGCACCAGCAGTGGGTACCAAAGCAGAGGTTGTGCAAGTCAGGCAGCTGGGAAGGGGCTTTGCCATCAGGGCAGACAAAATGGAGAGGCTGTCCATCATCTCTGCTGTAGGCCTAATCCTGGTGGCCATTTACTTGTCATACATCTCATGTAAAATTACTCCAAATTACAGGAGTCCTTCCAAATTAAGTGCTGTGATCTAAATGAAAAGCACTACAAATGTGCTAATAGGTAGTAATTCTGTTAGGGTATGCACAGAGGTGGAACTAGACAGATTTGGCTTTTACATTTGAAAACTGCTCATTTTTTTCTAAAGGGATGTGTTCATTCTACACCTAAGGATGTGTCAAGTTTGCAGCCCTCTCATCTGAACTCCACCCAGGCTGGATGGGTATGCTCTGTTTGCATAGGACCAATAACGTGGTGCACATTCTATTTCTGCAAGGGGATTGTGTTCAACTAAAATAAATAAAGGGGATAAAATAAATATCAGATCTGTACTAGGGGAAAGATAAATGCTTTAACTTGCTTACAATAATATTCTAGAATCTTAATACCTGAACCTGTTGGAAATATTTTTATTTCCCGCAATAAAGATTTTAGTTTATTTTAGCAGCAGTAAAATTTTTCTTGTATGCAGTGTTTTCTACTGGAACTGAACTGAACTAACCCAGATCTCTCTTTGCTGTTCTGATAAGATACCAATCTTCTCTCACAAAAATAGTTTCATGCATGTGTAACAGTGGCTTTTGGAACCTAAACTGCACTCCATCCTAATAGATTTACACCAAGAACAGTACATATGGCAGAAAAGCTTTTAGTGTTGACACTGGCATCTCTAAAGGCCTTAGAACAGAGGGGAACAGAGGCCAGTAGAGGGCTCTGTCTTTTCATGAATCCCCTGAAGAGCCAAAAAGGTCTTTGTGACTAGGAACTTAGATGCCTGTTTCATTTTTTACAAAGAAAAGTCACCGTTTTTTTTCCCCTCACTTGTGACATGTCTTCAGTTAAGAGGGCACAATTGATACAATTAGATCTTCCTTCAGGATAGCAAAGAACAGGCTTCTTTTTGGCTTTTCATAAACATGAGAGCAATTGTACACATCCTTATCTGGAAATGCTGGATCATTTGGAGCATCTTCATCACACATTTCCAGGTTCTTTCAGGCCACTGTGCTTGCAAGAACAGTGACCACACTAATATTTTATCAGCTTCTTGCTACTGAAGTTGTTTGGAGTTTATTTTTCTTATCTCTTGTCACTGGCATTTGTTGTCCTTTGTGTTCACTTCTCACATGCAAAGGAAAAAAAAGTCATTTTCTCTTTCAGCATTTTAGCTGTGCTTTCATCCACAATTGCATTCCGGTGTATTAAAAATGCGATATTACTTATTTCATTGCATTGCCTTTAGTTTGCACCACATGGACTTCTAGTGACTGTCACCTCCAGGCCTGTGGAACAAAAGAAAGGACCATGTGCCCCATGCTCCAGCTGCCCAGCTAAAGCAGGGATGCACTGTTCTCCACAGACTCTCACTTAGTCAAACCTGAGGCAAGATGAGAGAGAGGAGTAGTTCTGAAGAACATCCATTTGCTACGTCCCAGACTTCATTCTCCTGCAGGGATGGTTGCTCCCCTAGTAAAAGCAAATGTAAATGTGTCCTTGTCTGCCAGAGGGATGCTACAGATACCAGAAAGTCTAATAACAACAGCAAAAAGAAGAGCTGGGGAAAGCTAGGCACCTTAATTTTAAACAGAGAGCTAATTTTGGAGTTGTCATTTATGTGTGCAAGTAATTCCTCCCGTTAACTATATATAGCTGCATATTTAACTGCAATACTTAAAATGTGAAAATGAACTTCCTTAACTACTTCGGGTGATGAAAGAGAATAAAGAAAAGAGAGCTAGTGTTAACAAAAAAAAGAAAATAAAAGAAACCATTGTTTGTTTGTTTGAGCAGCTGTCCACATTATAAATTGAAATGCTTTGAATCACTGAGTCTTTCTTGGTCTGCATTCATCACAGGCACTCTCTGCAGAGCAGTCTCTCTGCATCAGGGCTTGGCTGAGCTTTGCTGTGTGTCTGTGGGGGTGGGCTCAGGGTGGTGGCTCATTGTCCTACACATTGACTGGGATCATCAGAGGCAAGGCCATCTGCAAGCTTGCTGAAGGTGCCCTCAACCCTACTGTGCCACTGATGAAGGTATTAAACAGCACTGGTGCCAGTGTGGGCCCCCGAGGGACATCGCTCATCACTGAACTCCGGCTGACTTCTGCCCTCTGGATGGGCCCATCCAGCCAATTCCTCACCCACTGAACGCTCCAACCACCAACTAACTCCATGGTTCTTCAACTTAGAGAGAAGGATGATGTGGGGATCATGTCAAAGGGCACTCAAATAAAATATTTTGTCTGAAAATTTCATATCAAAATGAGATGAAAAATGATGATGATGATGATGTATTGACAGCCAAGAAGAAAATATCCATCACAAGCATTTGATAAAATTTAAGCCAAAGCAGGAAAATGGGTTAATTTAAGCAGGAAAATAGATTAATTACTTAGGTTTTGATTTGATTTGTAATTTTTTGTTCTTTTGTTTGTAGGTGGTTTTTTACTTGAAGTAACATCTATTAAGACTGAAATTTATTAAAAATACAAGATTAACTATTGTGCTTCAGTGTTTCGGTATTATATTGTAAATGCCTAACAGACAAAGCACAGGGAGCTTGTTTGAAATGGTAATGAATGCTTCAAATATGTTTTCCATGTTAGGGAACCAACTCATCTGTATTTGTCTGCCATGCCCTAGTTTGTGGATGACACTGTTAAAATATGGGACAAATAATGTAATAAAAACATTTTCAGGATCAGCAGTGCAGTCTTTTCAACATCTCTAGAAATATTTTTGTCTTAATGGAAGAACCTTTTATTTCACTATTCTGAATATTAAAATTCTTGATGGTAACAGGCTGTTCCTGTGTCCTCCCTTTTTAAGCCATCAAGGGATTTTGGGGTTACTTTACATTTTCAAAAGTATAGATCTGAGCAGTATCACAAATATCATATTCTGAGCCTTTTGTTAACACTTCCACCTTCACAAGTGTGGAATAAAAATGGCAAGGGATTTCCTCAGATCAATATGATCATACGCTTCTTTTTTTAAGTGGTTCTTTGCAGTAATCCTTCTCTTATGTCACCACTATGGTGCCCTTAGTTACAGAGTGGACAGAACATCTGAGGCTCTTCAGGTGATTAATTACATCCATTTCCTGCTGCTTCAGTACAGCAATTTCTCCCTAAAAATGTTGAGCATTAGCCAAAGGGCATAACTGTATTACTTTAGGTAGAAATTCAGATCATCCTCTCTATAAGGACATGAGGTGGACTCGGGCTCTGTTTCCTCCTTGTAACCCTAAGCAGAAACCCTTGATATTTATGCAGGTGACAGTAGTTTTGTCTCAGGAGTGTTTCATGTCTTGAGGACTCTCTGAAGCATTTTTTGATGGGGTTTGACTTAAATCTAAACTGCATTATTCAGCTGATTGCTACAGTGGAAGGGTTTGTGAGTCCTTAATCAGAACTGCAAATACTTGAGTGCTTTGAAAATCCTTCCAGGATGAATTCCCACAGAACTCCCTCATAAGAAAACTCAGGATGGGAATTTAAAGTAAAACTAAATCACAAAGTTCTATTTTTGTCTCAGATGTATGACTGTATTTGGCAAGAGTAACTTTTGAATTTCCCTTCTTTGTATGGATGTTAGAATAGGTATATTTCTGAGCAGTCTTTACCAATACAGCTGTTAGACATCTGAAACTTCAGATACAATTCTGCTTTTCTATTTTCTTTTAGAGCACTGGTTGGCTCTAGTACTTTGTGCATAAAAAGGAAAAAGAACAAGTCGGCAGAATGGTTTCTATGACAGTGGAAGAAGATTTGAAGACAAAATCTGTTTTCAGTTTCTCTTTTGTTAAAAGGCATTAAATGATTTATATCTGATCTAAAAATCAAAACTTTTCCAAATTGCCACTTCCTTTCCTTCTCAGTTCCTGGCACATGGCTGCATCCTAGTAAGCAGAAACTTGTGCTGGAGTTTAACTGGGAAAGGATTCGACTAACATTAGGTGAATTTGAGCAGTTCACGGAACTTTCAGCTACTCTGTGCTATAGACAGTAGAAGCAGAGGCAGGAGTACATTTATCTAGAGGTACAGAGTGTCCTCCACTTTGCACTGAAAGGGCTAAATTGTAGGGAATTAGCAACTTTTCCTCTTTGGGCTATATGTCTGGAGTCTGGGACAGACTTGGCTTGTGAGATCACAGAGCAATTCGTTCTCTCTCTCCATTTTGATTTAGAAAATTTCTTTTAGAATGAAGAATAATGGCAATTTTACAAATAAGCATGAATTTATATCTATGTCCATCTTACTACGTTCATTTTCTTGGCTTAGAAATGAAGTTAAGGTTTACCTACATTTTCCTGTTGCAATTTACTCTTTTTGAGAGTGCTAAGGTATCACACAGTCACTCAATATGTGCTAAGGAAAAGTGTCAAAAAATTGATGTTCCAATGCTTTTCTTTTTTTTCTCGTGAGGTGAAAGAATGAACCTTTTAATAGAAAAGTAAGCTTGTGGTGGACACCTGATCCAGGATCACTGTCTCACTGCAAAAAAAAGGTGAAACACATGCAAGGTGTAACATGGCCAGTAGGTAAATTATGACTATTAAAAAATTATGGCTGTCCTTGTTATTATTACTGTTACTTGGGCTTGTAGCAAGGAGACGGGAAAGCTAAGAGGCAATTTAATAGCAGCTTGAAGTGTAGCTACAGAGATACCAGGATTACACCCTTCTTGGCAGTTGCAGATGGTGTAACAAAAGGTTTTTGCAAAAACTTCTCTGTGAGAGTAGGATGTGGTTGTGAAGTTTCCAGGCTTGGAGGTTTTCAACATCAGGCTTGATTAAAAATAATTGTATTATTTTCCTATTTCTAGTGAAGTGAAGAAGCAATTCTGGCACCTATGTTTTGTCAGTCTTGGAAAATTATTCACCTTCATATTGCTTGACAGTAGAACTCAATATACTAAAATTAGGAGAGGACCATACATCATTTTTATAGCTTCATAACTTGTCTCATAAAAAGACTTATGGAAGATGCTTGTGTGCACCTGCAGCCTGCACACAGTGGTGCTTTGGAAAAATCCCAGGCTGGCTATTTGATCCTTGAACGTGTTTTTCTGTTGTTCCAAATTTTGTGGTGTGGCAGCATTAGTGTCAGAAAGATCAGAGAACGAAGCTTGGATTGCCCCTCCTCTCTCAGCTTCAACTGTAGCACTGGTATGATACTGGGTAATGGCAAGACTCCTGATTTTCCTGGAGAAATCTAAACATGAATGTGGTGAGTTGCAATTATAGAGATTCAAATCCATGCCCCTGTTTTGTGATATTGTGCAAGTTTGCTACCCAATACAACCAGTAATAGTCTCCTGTTCACCTCTCCCAACTCTGCAACTCTGAGGGTGCCCAGTTTTGTCAGAATATTTTCTACATTTTGCTGTTGCTGATGAGTTCAGATCTTTATTCCTCTGCCCTATGATGACAATTTTGAATGCTAACTTTAAATCCATCCATATACTGAGTGTGCAGAGTACCATCCTCACCGGCTTCTTATACACAGGTCCGTCCAAACAGGAACTTCACCATAGGAGAGTAGCCAGGAATCTCCCACCTGTCTTTAGTTAAGAGATATTAAACCAGAGTATTTCTGATGTCCCAGATTTGCTGATTTGTGCCTAGGCTATACAAACATGTCCACTGTACTTTTTCAGTCTCATTTCCCACACCACACAGTGGTAAAAATCAAGCCTCCTCTCCTCTCTTTTCACATCATTAGTGATTTCTTTAGCCAAGGATGGCAGCTGCCTCTCCTGTTGCAATGGCAATGCAAATGTGGTTCACTGCTCCATGGCCTGACTGGTCTATTCTGGGTTCTCAGATTATTATTCCACCTGTTCAGATATGTGTCCCCATTGGGATTTCAGCAAGAAATGAAAGCTGTGAGAAATAACAGATGAAACAATACACCTTATTTTGGAAATATTGAGTCTAGGCTGATAAGACAAAAAAAAAGACAAAAAAAAAGACAAAAAAAAAAAAAAGACAAAAAAAAAAAGAGGTGAAAATGATCAGTAGACAAGATTAAGAAATTAAGAAATGGTCTCTAGAGCAACAAAAGCCATTCTATAAATCACTGTAATAAAAACAATAAAGTGTCAGGGATTCACTGGTCAATAGTTTGAAAGCTTAAGTTTTAATTATGTAGTTGCATTATTAAAAACACCAATATATTGTATTTCTTGAGATAGTGTAACAATTAGCTTTAAAGATATGGTCATATGCATTGTCTGGAGACATGGAAGCTTTCAGAATAGTAAGAGAAATTTGATTTTATAAATTATAGAGGACCTGCCCCACCCCTCCCCACCAAAAAAGTTTGAGTCAGAGCTAGAAGACAATGAAGAACTTAAAATACCATTTTTCACATTTAAAAGAAATAAGTAGAGATTACACAAATTCATCATTTATTTACCTAAACTAATGACACTGTCTTCCAGAAACAACATAAAATAAACACCAATGGTGTTTGTTTGGACTCCTACTCCATTACAGTATTTTTAGTCACCAGGTTTTACTCTGCCTTCTGTCTGTGGGCTGTTGGAGATTTCCTTGGAAAGAAGAGTTGGTTGTTTGGGAAGACATTTACTCGCATTCCTGGGACCTGGTTTCCTCGTGCAAAAGGGCCACTGCACACCTGGATGGACTTTCTATTAAACACTTCAGCGTGGACACTGAAAAGCATCCTAGGAGCTGCCTCTTTTTATTTCTGCCCCCAGCTTGGGCAGAGGGCCGGGCTGAGAAGCGGTTCCACAACAGCAGCTGCACCAGGGCAGGGTGACAAAAATGGTCTTGAAACAGGTGGAAGGTGGAAATAAAAATAAATGGCTGTAATGAAAAGATGAACGCCATCGAAACTGTTTCTGATAATCATTTCTAATTTCTTTTTTTTTATTCTTTCTAATTCAAGTTCTTTAATAAGAAGTACAAACCTCTTACATCTTTTTATGTTGCTGTACTGGTGAGCTACCAAACTCTGCCACAGAGGGGAAGTAGAGTATCGTTGTAAATCCGTGATGGTGTAAGCAGCAACTCCAGCTTTCTGATGGAGTTGAAACTGTTAGTAAAAGATGAAACTTTGAACCTTTTCCTGCACCAACATTTTTGCAGTGTTTCCCTCTCCTTAGTTTTTGTTATGAATGATGACAAACTACCTGGAAACAGGATGCTCACAGGTTGGTTCCCCTTTTGGACTGTCATGTATTGTTTGGCTGAAGAAAAATTTCCTTAGCTATGCGCTGGAATGTCAGGATTGTAGCTTAAAATGGAAACAATTATCTTAGAAGGTACTGATTAACTGTTTAACAGGTTTATTTTCTGAAATAGCTGATAAGGAACACAGAAGATTAATGCCAGTGGAATAGAAGCATGATTAGTGTCACACAAACAGGCTGGAAACTATGGCTGCAGTACTGCATGATATTTTTTATAGTCAGACCTTTGGGCAAGTTCTTGCTAAAATAGTCATCTACAGATGTGAACATGACCTAGACCAAGATACCCCTTGCAGAGCTTCTTTTAAATAAATCTTTGAGATAATAGATGAACCTGAAAGTTCCTTTAGTATGGGTGATGAGCAAAAGGGTTGTAACAGTACCAGGTCCTAGGTATGTGAGAGCTTGTTGCTTTTCCTAATATTTTTGTGTGTATGCTTCAGAGGGATTGAAAACCATCAGAAATGTCAGCAGCCTGAAAGGTTACAAAGTGAGTACATGGAGCTAATTTGCCTTTTCAAAAGAAGAGAAGACTAAAAATACATACATGGCAAGAAGGATGAATAGAAAAGATAAAAATTGTGTAAGTTATTTCAAGTGATATCTGCTAGGAGGAAGCTGAATTTGGAAATTAAGTCCTACTAATGCCACCAGATTTACTGACGTCATCAGATTAATGTTATTATTCTTTTTAGAACTGCATATGCATTGACAAGGAAAACTAATAATAGTCCTGCTGCCTCTTTAGGAATTGTCATGAGCTCTCAGATAAACACAACAAAATCAGTGCTGCAGCCCAAAGAAAATCTCATGCGTAAAACTGACCCCACTGAAGTGAGTGGAAAGGATTGGTTTTGCACAGATGTTAACATGGCAGGACACTGTCCTCTGATTCAGGCATGCTGCTGAGGGGGTTGTTAACAGGCATCAAAAGTGTGTTCTGAAACCTCTGTTTTATACTATGCTGTCTGGTGAAGGCTAATGAGAAAAGCCCAAATGTTGATCTGGGTAAGATACTAATTACTTCGTTTCTTCTTCCTGTCTGATACCAAATTGTGGGGTGCTTTGAGAGTCCAAGGAGAAAGAAATTGATCCTCACAGAAAGACAGGAGTTAGAGCACAGCCTCTGCAATAGTGAGACAGCAGATGTGCTGTACTTCAAGCCTGGAGTCTCCCAGGGCTGTAGTGCCCAGCTGCTTGATTTGGGCTGCATTCTTTTCCCAGGCAGGACACAGCACAGGGTCTGGTGGCAGATCTGAGCACCCAGTCAGGACTGAGGTTCTTCATTTCAGATGCAAGAATTAGGGTCTGTTCCTGTAATGCCCAGAGAATCTGAAGAGTGAATTGCCACTGTAGCATTCAGTGAAAAACATCTTAGTTGCTGACCTGTAGGCCTCAAGGATATCAAGTTAACCTTTTTAGTCCTCTTTAGCTCTCTCTGTTTCCACTATTTTCATTGATTGCTTCCTGCCCAAACTCTAATGCAGAACTTAGCAAGAATTTGAAAAGGGATTACAAAATCTCAAAAATCTTCAGAAACAGAAACTTGGGTTTCAATTTTCTCAGAAAACAGTGAAGATTATTTTAATGGAATAAATTCTTTAATGGAATAATTTAGTCATAACATGGAAAAATTTTTTTTTTTGAGTTTATTTTCAGTGGTGGTGGTATTTGTATAAAAGGGAGAGCTTTTATTCAATGGTACTAAATTCTTTAACTCCACTACTTTAGTCAATTTTCTTTATTTTTCTTAATGCAGGCAAGCTGTTAGAATAACATTGATGTAAAAATAGAATGTAAAATCAACTCTTTTTACAGTATTGGAAATCCTGTGCAATTCCTAAAGTAAAATTACTGCAAAGGCAAGAGTTTTAAATAACTGTGGTTCCAAAAGATACCTTATATCCTTGTTCATTAAGTATTTTATGTAAGTATTAAAATACAGATGACAATATTTGCTTGGAATCTCCTCAGCTTCATTACAATTCTACTTCAAAGCAGAGAAAACTTTCATTCCTGTGTGTCAGTTGCTGAGTTTTTGTTTCTCTTGCTCAACACCCATTTTTAGCAGAGTGGGTGACAGAACATCCAGATGATGTCAAATGGATTTGTTCATAGTCAGGGGTGACAAGGGTGCCTTGAAACAGAAATGCTATACGGTGAGGCATGCCAGACTATGGGATCTCAGCTGGAAAACAGCATCCTTGACATCTAATCTACCTGCCATAAATTGCCTCTCTTCGAGTCAGACACACCAGAAAAGTGACTTCACCATTGTTAGAAGGCAAGAGAATGGCTCTGGGGGCTGGAAAAAATGATTATGTTTTATCTGTATATGTTTACTGCATAGAAATATTACTAATTAGTTTGTTTGTTTTGCCATTGCCTGTCACCTTTGCCCGGGGGCTGCATTAATGCAGAGATTTCAAAAAGACACATTTGTATGTATGCTTGGTCAAGATTCTGTTTCACAGATAACATTTCAGCTGATAATGCTCAATTCTCTGCCACTTTGAGTGACCAGTGCAGAAGAGCACTGGGAGAACAAAATTGAGATATTCAATTACATGTTTTCATTTATTGGAAAAACAGTAAAAAAAAGTCTCTGCAATTTTAATTGCTGTTACAAATTTTCAGGGAGAACTAGCACTTTATTTTTGAGACATTCACTGTCATGTTTTTGTTGGTTTTGAGGATTTTGATATCAGTTCCAAGTTCACAGGTGACAAGACTTTTACTGAAGTAGCCCCAGAATTGTGCAACTCCCTGTTCCCTAAAATTTAGCTCCACAATTTCTTTTTCCATTCTGTCCTTGCTTTAATGAATATTTATATTTTTTAAGTATTACTAATTTCTATTTGCTTATCTTTCTGTATTTTGGGGCATTTTCAAAAGAAGAACATTACATGAGTTTTGGGTTCTTTCTGTGCAACATTCAACATTATTGGGGAAAAGTGATCTTTTATACTCTTGGAGGAAACTAACCTGTGAACTGAAAATTAATTGGTGGTATTTGAGGAAGACATCAGACATTCAAGGTAACGCATCAGTGAAGTCTCTCTAATAAGGCTAACCAGTGAGCAGTGCAAATGATCCACTTGATTAATTTAGGAAAGAACAGGCCAAGAAAAAATGCTGCTGTAATGTCTGTTGTAGCTGTCAGCAGCATGAGGAGCTGCAGGAAGAGCTGTGCCTGGGGTGCTCATCCCAGGCTGTGCAGCAGGACTGCACCAAAGCATGAGGAAGGAGCAAGTCTTTTCTGTTGACTTCTAAGGGTGTGGGACCTTTGTCCAATTGTGTAAGATTTCTGAGAAAACAAGGTGGAAATGCTTCTCCCTACACCTCCTGCACAGACCTGAGTCTCCAGGGATTTTCACCTGCTGACCTGTAGGAGAATAGGTGCTGCTTCAGGGCCAGAGCAAATTCTGCTCCTTCCATCTCCAGCCTCAGTGCCTAGCAGTACATTCCAGCTTTTCCAGGGTGACCACTGCTGTAAAAATTATAACAGGCAGGCCTGAACACCGGTGAGGACAGACAGAAGAGGAGGATATCTAATGCCATATGTTGGAACATGCACCTTAGGAGGAAATAACACCCCTTTTCCTTTTTCTCAGGCTGATGAAGACTAGCAGAATACCTATGGCAGGCTTCAGTCCCCAGATATAAAGCATCAGTTCAGTGACTTTCAAATAAATGCCAAAAGTGCAAGAAAACCAACCAAAACTACTCTCCAAAAAACACCCATCTAGCCTTTTCCAGATCATATGCAATTATAGTGCCTGGTCCAGAATTAATCCAGACATTCAGTTAAACCAATGTCAAGTTACTTATAAATTGAACTAAAGACAATGTGCATTACTCAGAACTTTATTATTATTAATAATATTGGTATTTTATTATTGTTATTTTTCTCCCTGAGGCAACAACAAGATTTGGGAAGTATTTCGAACAGACATTTGAAATCCTGCTCTTTTAACAATCACCAGTATTGTCATTTGCCTGGAAGCATCTATGTAAAAAAAGTTGCCATGGGAACAGTAGGTGATTCTGTCATGCCTTTAACCTCTCTAATCCCAGGGGTGGGAGTTTGAACCAGAGTCTTCAGCTCTAGCAATTATACTGGTGGTTTCTAGTCCAGAGGAGAATATATTCAGTGGGGGTAAATGATGATTCACGTACATTAGTAGTGTAAGGACTACTTTGGAGTATTTCCTGAAAAACACCATCCTGCTCTACCAAAAATGGTCAGATACCCACATTAGTACCCAGATTAGGAAGTAACTTAAATATATATATATATATATATATATATATATATATATATATATATATATATATATATAAATATATATAAAGAAAATATATGAGAAAATATATAAGTAAATATCTAAGAAAAAAGGGAAGGGAAGGGAAGGGAAAGGGAAAGGGAAAGGGAAAGGGAAAGGGAAAGGGAAAGGGAAAGGGAAAGGGAAAGGGAAAGGGAAAGGGAAAGGGAAAGGGAAAGGGAAAGGGAAAGGGAAAGGGAAAGGGAAAGGAAGAAGAATGAATCCCCTGGAATAAAACTGGCTTGTGTTTCCAACTTGAGCCACTGCCATTAGTCTTCAGCTTGATTAACTGCTGATTAACTGATTAACTGATTAATGTTAACTGTTACTCTCAGCTAACTTTGAGAAAGAACACTTGTATCCTCCCATTACTTCTGTTTTATTTAGATCTTGTCTTTTAAAGAAAGCTTCTGTTTAAGTCCACAGTATTCTAAAGCCTTATAGAAATGATATCCAATGGAATCAAGGCTCATGCTCTAATTTTGCTATTTAGCAATCAAGGGAGAAACTAGAAAGCAGAAAACACTCACTTTGAAGATAAAATGCTTCAGTATCAGCTCCATGTCTGATAAAAGAGACATAGCATTTATGGTTTCAATAACAATGAGATCAAATGTGTTACTAAACCTCAGTAACTTTTATTTTATATAGAAATCTTGAAAGAAAACAACGTAAAAATGAGTAAACATAGAATTTCATCATTAATTTGGAAATAACTTTACTATAGCACACACGCAGTTTATTTTACATTACTCTGACAAAGAAGAAGCTTCAGCAGGATGAAGAAAGTCTTGTGTCTTTTTAAACCAGCATGTTAAAACAAAAGAAGTTCTTGGATAAAAACTCTGTAAGAAAACCCCATGTCACTTAATAATACAACAAAAAAATCTTCTTTCAATTGCAAAGCCAAAATGACCATTTGGAAATTACATTCTTTTTCAATCTCAGTAACACTTGCAAAACATGTTCTGTGCTCTCTGGCTAATATTGGAAAGTCCAAGTTGCTTATTATTTTCTTTCCTATGAAAGGATGCTAAATACGTGTCCTCTGAGCTGAAAGGAGCTAATCATACTATGTTTAGTCAGTCCTGAATGAAAGAACATCTCAGAAGTGTGGAAAGATGTATATCTCAAAACAGTGGGTGGAAAAAAAGAGAACTTTGAAGCGGATTACAGTCTTTTTTTTTTGTTCTTCCTACGTCATTAGGTATAATAGGTCAATAATTTTGGTCATTTAAATACTACAACACATCTTTTGCACAGACTTTTCTATGGAACTCATATTATTTTGTACCCAATTATTCCCAGACATCTTGCAGTAAAGTGCCCTGGCAGGAAATAATGCATTAAGAGATGTTAGAGAAAGAATTACTGAGGCCTAGACACAAAGAGCTTCACAGAGCACAGAGACCTCAGGTAGAGTGGTTTAATTACAGAAGATGACACAAATAAAGTAGACCAAAGCAGGTCAATTTTAACTGAAGAAACACAGAACAATTTACGACTCAGCTCAGTCAGGTCTAGTTGAGACTTAAGAAAAAATCAGATCTGAGTGAAATCTTGACTCATAGATGGTCCAAAGAATTGCTTGCACACGAGAATTGAGTTTAGGTTAATGGTATTTCTCCTGCCTTATCTTCAGCTGTATGGCAACCCTG
Source organism: Cyanistes caeruleus (assembly GCF_971803275.1). Classification (NCBI taxonomy): domain Eukaryota; kingdom Metazoa; phylum Chordata; class Aves; order Passeriformes; family Paridae; genus Cyanistes; species Cyanistes caeruleus. The sequence goes on from NC_141701.1 coordinate 38,596,794, forward strand.
TTTCATCAGTCTCCTTCCCTGGGTGACATTATTCAGCTTGTTAGAGGATCAATGTGCTCAGGGGACAAGGGAATAAGGCTTTTGGGAAAAACTTTCCAGGTTCTATCAGAGATTAAGAACTAGCATCAACAAGACCTGTACCTATGTATACATATGCGCATATATATGCATATATGTGTGAGAGTGTGTGTGTGTGTGTGTATGTACACACACACATATGCACAAATATAATCTTAAACATCTAAACATGAAGACATAAAAATTAGGAATTTAAATGCACAAAATGAGCAAAAAGGTGACTGTACACAAGGCAAGCTCACCCAGATAGTGTCTCTACTACCAGGGCACTTTTTATCTCTCACCATGTTACTTCATGGCACAGAATAGTCTCTACTGACCCCCTGGTCACCTGGTATATTTCTGGCATGTCAGGATTCCCTCCTGTGGCTTCACACCCACATTCTGGACATGGCTGGAGTTATTTTCCATCCCACCACCTTATGTATATCAGAACTGTTGCAGCACTTAAGTAAAGCATTCTCTGAATCTTGCCAAAGTAAACGCATCATGATATTCCACTGGGGTCCTAGAGGCTGGGAATATTCCTATGGACACAACATTTCTTGGAAGAAGTAGCATAATTCCCATCATTTGGGAACTGGAAAATAAAATATTGCTCTCTCCTACAATTTCAAGAAGATTTTTAAGCTCTCAAATTAGAAAGAAGCAAAACTAAAGTCTATATATTACTTTCCTTTTCTTGATGTTATTTTGCATGGAGTAAGTACATATCATTTGGACACAGAATTCACAAGTTTTCTTGGAGGGCTGATTTGTTATATTTCCCACAAAAGTTTCCAACAGAGCAAATCACAATCAGTGGCAAATAAATATCAGTGCAATGCACTTTGTCTCCTTTTATGATCAAAGTATAAAGTGAAGACAAAACTTTGTCCAAGAGCAATAATCATGGTGATACCCTTCAAATAGCAAGTTTGCTAGGACTAGGCTCTCCTTTGAGGAAAGGCTGAGAGCTGGGGTTGTTCAGGCTGGAGAAGGGAAGACTGTATTGCAGCTTGCTGTAATAACTAACAATCCTGTCTTGTTTTATTTTCCCCTCTGACTGTGTATTCTTACACCAACAATCTTAAAATATGATTAGTCGAGAACCAACAATCTTATTAGTCTCTATTAATGACATTACTTGTTCTTACTCTTTGTCACTGGTTTTACTGAATCTTTGTGAGAAAGCTTAATCTCAGTAGTTGTGAGCCCTCTGACTAAAACAGGCTGGGAAAGTGGTACTCACACTGTCCTGCATTTATACCATCTTTATAATGAGAAAGAGCATAATAAGAGGAAAAATCTGAGAGGCTAGGAAAGGATAAGGGAATTTTTTTGTGTGTCCAGCCTATTACTGCATTGAAATCTATTCACTGTATTCAATGACCTTCTGCATGGGCTGATTTTTAGGCCCATCTTGATCACCAATATAAGCACATTTGGAAAGAAAATTTGCACTACTAATGATGATTGAGCATAAGGGAAGATTCAAATAGGCTTCCCTAAATTATGTTGACAATCTCTTTGATCAATGCCAGGATCGAGGAAATAAATTTTTAATCCTTGTTCTTTTCCTCATTCATTCCTTTCATTGTTGAATTTGCCAACAATAAATGGACTCCTCTTGGGAATGGACTTCATGTGTTCAAACCTGGAAAATTATGCACTTTAAGTCACAGTCAAGGGCCTGTGTTCACAGTGAGTGGCACAGCAGAAGCTGGCAATTTTTTCTTAAAATTGTGGGAGTATTTTGAAAACAAGCTTTATCCTTTCATTTTGAGAAACAGCTGTCATGATATTCCATATGATGGAATTTTCATGAACATAATTTTAAAGTTAAGTTAGGTTTATTAAATTATTTTAGTTGAGAACAGGTTTTGTTTTCTGTGTATGGAGGTTGACAGTTTCAGTCACCTATGTTTGCATCTGATCCACAAATCCAAGTGATTTGAATCTCTGTACTATGTCAAAAACTGCAATGATTTCTATGTGAATGTGGGAATACATTTTCAAATAAATGGGCAGAAGGTTGATGTGACAAACAGAAGTGAATAAAACTCTACAGCTCAACCTTGACATTCAAAGCCATTTGATTTACTCTTCATTTTCTGTTGTTGAAATATGAAATGCAACTACAATACAAGTAAAATATGCTAAGAAGTGAAGTTGGCTGTAATTTTGAACATATAGGTCAAGGGATCATATTAAATGAGGAATGTCTTGCTCTGTTCTTAATCTGTTTTTCCATTTGAGTGAAGAAGTTGGTGTATTTTAGAGAAGCAGGGTGCAATAGAAAATCCATATATAACTTCCAAATTGTTGCAATATTGTTTTACAGTTAGTAGTTTCCAAACAAAGGTTACTCATATATATGTTCAAGATGGGTTCCTGCATCCCAGTTGCACTCTTGGCAGATATTTATCTGCATAGGCACTCGCTTCTCATGAAAAATGTATGATCTGTATTGTGAGAATAAATGAAGAGAAGCGAAGCAAAGAAGTTCCATTTTCAGCTAGTTGCTGCCTGTCAGACAGCACACTATTTCAGCTCTCAATTGTTCTTTGCTCTCTGTCAGTGATAATATTCATTATCTCAAACATCCTTAAGCTTCAGGGTGCACCTGTTCCAGATGAACATGATAGAGGTCTTGCCTACAAAAGTTTTTCTAAAGTCAACATGACTTTGTGCAGCTAAGGAGGCAGTACTGAGTGACACTATTGTATCTTCTGGGATGCAGTGGGGATTAAACTAGGCCAGGTGACACGGCAGCCTTTTCAACCTGCTTATCCAGCTCCTCCCAGGGAGGAGCTGCCACCCTAACACAGTCATGGCTCAACAGCAGGTCTGTCAGCTCCAGAGCTGTCCAGCTCATAGTCAGTGATGCAAAGCAAACCAAAACCATTGCCAGTTTACTTTAGACAACCTCCTACAGGAACAGCCATCCCAGAGGGGAAGTAGAAATCATAGATTTGAACTACTTCTGTCTTGCAGCTTCCACATGTGAGCCCAGGTCCATAGAGGTTATTAGGAGATAAGTACACAACATTAACTTCAGGCTTGTGCATGAGAAGACATAATGTCTCACTGTAGGATAATTTTATCTCAAATTTGGTTTTTTTTTTCTTTTCTCTTCAATAGGACAGGGGACTCCATTCCACACAGAATTCTGTTTTAAAACTTGTCTTTATTTAGTTTGTAGCAGTAACGAGAACCTTGAAAAACCAGAGGTAAAACATTGTAACATACTGGAATATGTAAATTGTTCCCTGTTAAAACAGATATTGAGTAATGGATATAATGACATATATCTACATAAATCATAGCTGAAACCTCACCCATTTTCTCTATTTTCCATTCCACCACACTGCTGTTTTTGTGGCCCTGACACTCATCTGGGATCACCTTGTGTGACCCAGTAAACACCAGCAGTGAAGCAGGTGGTGTTTGTACGCTTTGCAGTATGAACATACCCATGGTACCACCAAATATCTTAATGTCCACACCCTGAAGCTGTTCCTCCATAGGTAAGGACAATGTGTCAGGATGTGGAGAGAAGGAGGGATTCCAGGGAGCCTCCTCATCAGTAAGTTACAAGTCAGTCAGAAACCTTTCTTTACCTTCAGCCCACACAGTTATTTCTTTTAATACCTTTTATTGTTTGAAAGATAAATAGTTTCATATGCCAGGTATTATATTCACAGACCTGAACAGCCCTTTGTTCAGAAAGAGAATCCAGGCACCCTGCCCCAACCTTTACTTGCTGCTCAAAGAAGGGAGAGCATTTTCATCTCTTCCCCCTTTCAGAGAAAAAAAAAAAAAATACCATGAGATTTTTTGGAGAATTATGTCCTGTGTCTTCAAAATGTCCCACGACTTTGGGGAATAGTTATTTTGCATGCAGTTTTCACACTATATTCCTCAGAAATTGTTCTGGTGCTAAGGTTGAGCAGAAACTCTATTTTCATTAAGACTGTCTTCAAAATTTGTAAAATGTTTTAACATGAAGAGTTAAACATAATGACATTTCCTCTAGTAAGTTCAACAAATAGTTATTCAGAAAAAAAAAAAGAAAAGTTCTTCAAAAAGAAAATATCATGCTCTTGTTTTAGTATCTCTCTGTAGTTCCCAAAATAAATAATCTTTACTGGGAAGGGAGAAATTATGCAAAGCCTTTTGAATGCTCTCAAGTTCCTAATACTTGGTAACGTAAGAAAGTATTATCTTTAGATATATCTAAAGTAAAGTAAAGTATCTGGGGTTTTTTTCTGGAGTTTTTTTTTTTCATCCTACTTCTTTTCAATTTCCACACTTCTTCTCTCAAGTAGTTAGATTTTTTTGTGTGGCTGTAGAAACCTGATCAACATTCCACTGCAAGACATGCATAAAAATCTGTCATTATTACCATCCCTTATAAAGTTATGCACTCTACTTTGTACACGGCTCACGAAATGCTAAAAATTCAAGAGAAATCTCCCAGTGAAGGTCTAATGCTGCTTTACCTGATAAAAGAATTGCAAAGAAAATCCTCATTCATAAGGCTTCATGTTTCATCCTCTAAGTGCTTTGTAAAAGATGTTGATCATGTAGCATTAATGAAATTCGTTTCTGTGAATTATTAAGCCAATGATATTGGGCAAGTGTATAATTTTTAGTTATGTTTCTCTTGTTGAACTGTATTTTGAAATATATCACTAAAAACATGTATTATAAACAAAAATGTGGCATGAAGTTCTGTTATGACACAAAAATCTAAACTTTTATGGGAAGATCTAATTTCTCAGGACATCTTAAGAAGCCCTTTTATCTAGGGATGTAAATATAAGGCACATTTTAGACTTCTGATCAGAAAATTTTACTTGCAATGAAATGGTCCGGATTGTTCAGAAACAAATTTAATTTTCAAAAATGAAAGCTGTTTCTGAACACTACCACACTGAGGTCCAATGCAAGTAGTTCTGCATGCTTTAAATTTAAATCATTAGGTAAGTAATTTAGTTTTCTTGTCTGCTTCTGTGGAAACAAAGTATTAATGGAATAACATTGATTTGCCTGCTTCATGATTAAATAAAATGGTACAAATAAGGAGAGATACGGTTCGATCTGATTTAGTCTTTTATGAGATTAACTGACAACAATGAAGGGAAGAATGGCATCTCACAGTTAATTGCATCCATTTTACTTTCAAATTTCCTTCTTTCTTTCCCTTGCAAAGCTTGCACTGACCACTTCACAAAATCTGGAATCCAGCCCATGGTGAGAACCATGGTGAGGTTTCTGTCACCCTGCAGCCCATGGAGGATGCAGAGAACCACCTGCAGCCTGTGGGAGACCCCACCCCAGAACAACTGAGTGTGCCTGAAGGACACTGTGGCCCTGTAGAGAGTCTGTGCTGGAGCAGGTCTGGCAGGACCTGTGGCTCCATGGAACCATGCTGGAGCAGGTTTGCTGGCAGGACTTGTAATCCTGCAGGGAAAATGTCCTGAAGCAGCCTGTTCCTGAAGGACTGCACCTTGTGTGTTCCTGAAGGACTGCACTGCAGGGGAACCAAGCTGGAGAGGTCACAGAAGAACTGCACCCCATGGGTAGGACTCATGCTGGAGAAGTCCTGGAGCAGGAGAAGATTTGAGGAGTCCTCCCCCTGAGTAGGAAGGAGAGGCAGAGACCATGTGCAATGAACTGGCTGCAGGTCCCATTCCCCAACGCCCTGTGCCACTGGGGAGAGAGGAGGGAGAGAAAAAGGGGGTGAAGTTGAGCCTGGGAAGAAGGGAGAAGGTAGTTTATGATTTATTTTTCAATTCTCATTCTTCCTACTCTGAATTGGTAGGTAATAAATTAAATTTCCCCAAGTCTGTTTTGCCCATGATGGTAATTACTGAGTGATCTCTACCTATCCTTATTCCAACCCATGCACCTTCTGCTATTTTTTTCTCCTTTGTTCATTTGTGGAAGGGAGTGATAAATTTGCTTTGATGGGCACCTGGCATCCAGCCAGGGTCAACCCACCACAGTACGTTGAGGATGTGGTTTCAACTAAACAATAAAAAGAAGACAAAAAACTCCTTGGCATAGTTGCAAACTATGAAAATCTTCACAATGTGTTCTTCAGTAGGCACTCAGGAGCAGTCCAGTAACTCATTGTGCTGGCAGCTCTTGGAAGGTGAAGAGTGTTTATTTTCTCTGTGAATAGAAGAAAGTCATGAAGAGTTCTGTTCAGATATTTTCTTCTGAAAAATAATTTTTTTCTTCTGAATAAATTTTTCTCCATTTTCTTATAATCCCACAGAGATGATTTACAGTGCAGTAGCATTTGTATCTGCTCTCCAGATGGGAAAGTCAGAAGTATTAGCTGCAAGTAGCAAACAAGTGGGAGAAGGCTTAGTAGGCTTTGTCTTTTTAATGTCCAGATATGTGGATAGCTGAATAACTCTGGGCTAGAAATGCATCTAGAAATATTGTGGAGTAATTTTACTAAGCTATTTTGGAGGCAAAAGAAATCAAAAATGCTTAATGGAAATTTTTCAAATAGTCAAAAATTGGTTTTAACTACTTCTTATAAAAAATGGGTTTTATTATTATTTTATCTAGTTGCATTATAATTATTATTTTAATGCAATGTTGGGTAATGTTATGCTTTACTGTGTATGATCTCTTCTACACAAACCTCTCTAGAAACATCATTACCCTGTTTGAAGGGCTATTTCTAATTTTTTATATTAACATAAGTTATACTTGTAAATTATTTTTGTGATATTTTAAGTTGAACATCACATACTCCATGTTTAATTTATAGTAATGTCACACATAGTATTACTTGACATGAAAAATAGTAATAAAGTCCATTTGAGGCAGTCTGTATTGACTATGCAGAAATTATGAATTATAAACAGGGTAGTGAAAGGGCATGTCATTTAGAAATATATTCTAGACAATTTTTTGATATTTTGCTGAATATCATAAGTGTGATAGTCCAAATGGGGTTATTATCTCATACTATGTTGTAGTTGTGCCACCCAATACTCATTTGGCTGATTCATTAATGACAGCTGAAATCAAGAAAGTAATTCTGATATAACTCTGTGCTGAACAGTCAGAAAGAATGCATTTTTAAAACACTTTAGAACTTTTTAAAATACTGTCTGTACCTTCTAAGTCTCAGTAAAATACTTATGAGTATAACCCTCAGAAAGACTAAACCTGTCTATCAGTTATTAAAAAGCAATTCATTGATTTTGTTGAGATTATGAACAAATCACTTCTGTACAATGTAGTAAGGGAAAATAGAAAACTTAAAATCTTTCCAGTGTTTGCATTTCCAAGCATATGTGATTGTGACATTATCAGATTTTAACTTAGTTATTAGAATTACAGAAAACAGAGCCAGTGGTTAACTAATCTAAAATAAAAATCACAGAGATTTCTCTGGAAAAAATTTGAGAATATCTCCATTTTAAAAGACCAAAACAAATATTGATTTGTAATTTTTTTAGCTCACATAGATCTATTTTTAAACACTATTTTTAAATAGTGACCTATGCAATTAAACCCTTAAAATGAAATCTCAAAATGTTAGAAAAGAGATGTTCTAACTTCTCTGACATTACTTTGCTCCCTCTTTGTAGCATATTTTTTTAACATTGTTTGGGATTTTCTTAATTCTTTAATACTTTAATAAATTTTTTTTAATTCATGAATACTTCTGACCATACAAAAGTGTACTTTCTGGTGAATAAACTTGCTGAATAAAATAAGCCAGCTGAAGAGAAGATCTATTTTTTTGCTCTTCTGAGTTTCAGGAGTCGTGACTTTGAGACAGAAACCTATTCTGTATCTAATAAAAATGTAATGTATACCTCTCTCCCAAGTTGTTTATATTTACAGTGAATACATAATCAACATTTTTCTGAGATGAAATCTGCTAAACAGTATTGTTTCGATGATGACTTTATTTGAACACTGATCACTTGGTGTTTCCATGGCAGCAAAGTGATGGTGAATCTCTAAACTATGTTCTTTAAAATCCCCATGCCTGCAAAAATAAATTATTCTTACTCAGAAATATCTCAGTGTTATCTCTAACTAGTTCTGTCAGCGTTTTCACCTTTTTTTCCCCTCTGTTTTAAATCAGAAGTGGTTTTACAAACTTTCTTGGTTCCTGAGTTTTGACAGGCTGATAGACACTTACACAGTAATCAGTGCAAGTTTTACAAGGTTCTCTCAGAATACTGCTGCTTGCCATCAATTTTGTTCTGGAGCTATGAGGAGGTTACATTATCAGGAGGTTGTTGGAGTCATTAGTCATCTACCATGATTTCAGTGGACTTCCAGGAAGTCACATAATGAAAAGCCTCTGATTTTTAAAATTTTTAAAATCACTTTAGGACTTTGAAATTAACTAAGTGCTTGAATTTTTTAAGGCATTCTTAACAGCCATAATTTTTAAATACAAAGTGCTGTCATATAGAATGAGAAAAAGATCTAAAGCACAGAAATCACAGTAAAATCATAAGTAAGGAACTAGGCTGTCCTATTCAATGTGTGGTATGGACACCCGGTGGTGATGCCTGTAACTGCTTTGCTGGTCAAGAAGGAAAACAGTCAGAAGGATGTCTTGTCACAAATGTGCTGCTGAAGCAAAAACAAATATACAGCATTGAAAGTTGTAATTATGCTTCACAATCAAATGTTAAATAAATTTGTCTCCAGGCCAGGACAACTTAAAAAGTTGTGATTGCAGCATGGAGGAGAGTGAAGCCTGAGGTTGTTAATACATATGACTTTGATGTCAAAATTGGTTCTCTGTAGTGTGAATATTTAAGATGAAACAAGAAAAATGTATCCTCTTGAGCAAAGGTTTGAGATCACAAAACACAAGCAGAATGAGAACAGATTTTGAGGCTGAATCTTGGGAGTTTAAAATGATTAACCAAATAAAAAGTTCTGCCAATTCAATTTTATTCCACTTCCCTCTTTTATTTGCAGAAATTGCTGAAGAGAAGTACTTACATTACTGGTTCAGAAGAATAAACACCTATGCAAAAAATTACCAAAATCTTTGAGTAAATTCGTCTCACTCAGCCATTTAACTGCAGGAACTCTAAGTTCTTTTGAAAACTGTAATGGCCCCATCCATCTCTTTCTGTCTCTGGCTCCAAAATCATAGCAGTGATCAGAATTTATCTCCAATAATAAGGGATGAGGACAGACTTTCCTTTTGCTTTCATTCTTAATTTTTCAGTTCTCCTTTAGTTTTCCTACACTGAAATAAAAAGGCTCCCACAGAGGTCAGCGGTCACGTTGGGACCTCAGCTGCCCAGACTGATACTGCTCTCACAGGACAAAGCTTGCTGAGACCCATGGTGAGCCCTCCTGTGTGTGTGAGAGCTCCCACAGCTCCTTCTGTGTCCCCCAACAAACACAACTGCCACTTGTGGTGGGAGAGCCCCACAGCTGCATCCCAGGGACTCCCAGAGACAGACAATTTCCTGGGATAACCAGCATGTCAGGAGAGGGACACAGCATGGTCTGGGCTGTTCTGACCCTTGCTTGAAGCAGAGTCCATGCCCGTGTTTATCTTTAACCCATTTACATCCAGACTGGGCAGGCTTGTTTCACAGCTGTGCACTCCTTCTTCTCCCACAAGTTCATTTGTACTATAGACTGCACTGATCATTTCACACTTCAAAAGTCTGTTGCAGGTTAAGAAACAAACTGCTGTGTTTTGAATTTGAAGGAAAATGTTTTTCCTTCCTTCTGTTGTGTGTTATTCACAGGTCAATTTATTTCTATTAACCTTATGAAGACAGATTGAAGAAGTACATTACGAATAATAAATAAAAGTAATCTGCTATTGTAAGCATAAAGAAACAAACAGACCAACAAATAAAAACTGTGCCCAGCTCATCAAAGTTGCAGTGGCAGTAGCAGCAAAAAACCCTAAATCTCTACCATATTCCAAGGTAGGACAATGATACAGGTCTATGCCAGGCTTTAAAACTTAAGTTTGTCTCCATTAGCTCTATCATTCCACGAGTACAATTTCTCTTTGCATAAAACATTTTTGGCTGAGGTTGCTTATATTGTAACATGAATGTTTTGTAGGATGGAGGGAATTCTGAGCATGTCTGGATACCCTCATTCAATACCATCCCTTCTCTTGGACCATTCCTAACAGGCTCAAAAGAGACTAACTTGCTTGACTCCTAGTTTGGCACTGAATAGAGAAATATGGACAGTGTCATCTCAGTCCCTTATCCCAGGTGCCAAAGCCTCTGAAGGCCTAATCCAGGCCAGACCATTTCCTTGGAGGATCCCACCAAGCAGCAAAGCGTTCCAGCTCAGCTTCCCACCCTCTCTGGCCAATGGATTTCATCTGGAGTGAGGAAGATGTGGAAGTGAGATTGGGCAGAAACAACTGGTTCATCATAGATGAGGGAAGGAGATGACCTGAAGCAGTGGCTCAGAGCAAAAACAACCTTCTCTCTGATCTTGGCACTCCTGGGATATCTCTGGTAGCCAGAACCTGAGATCTGATGACAACCACAGTTGGGGTGACCTGTTAAGAGACATGACCAGGTTAGTGACATGAGCAGGCTGCTAATGCTGTGACTAACTCACCCCCACTGCTGCTTGTTAGTCATATTTTATTTTTTGCTAACTTGATGGTGACATTTCAAACAACAAATGAAAATAAGCCATCAGTGGGAGTGCACTGAATGCTGTTGGACCAGCTCTTCTGACTTGCAGGAAAATTGGTAGGGCCTTTCCTATGAAGACATCCAGTGATGCAGTATCTCTGATAGTTTCTAGGAAAACATATAGGCCGTAAATTTCCCAGACTGTTTCCTTTGGTGATGTCCTTTTTTGTGTCATCTCCCTCAAGGAGCAGTCCAAAGTTAGCAAAGAGTTCATCAAGGACAGATGGATGCAACTTTGGAGCTTGCTTCAACATCTGAAGAGATCCTCAGAATCCTCATAATGAACTCAAAATAATTACGCTGTTTGCTGACACGGTGCTGCTTTCCTCTCACAGGTTTTTCTCCTTAGAGAATGTTTTAAAGGAATGTAAGGGCACTGATAAAAGTGCACAGAGGAGCAAGGACATTCAACATTAGTGCCAAATATCCAGGCTGACACTCCATTATTAACATTTGCCTTTTGTCCCTTGCTTGATGCTGTCAGGACCGATGAGAGAGTGATGGAGGGATTTCAACCCTGACTGGGCTTATTTGTGCTTCGACCTTCAAGTGTGTTTTCATCAGGCAGAAATTAAATATTTTCTAATGAGTTAATGGGGAAAGAACTTTAAAATAAAAATAGAAACTGAAATTTTACTTTCAAATGCTATCAAGTTATGAGTCATGAATATGGAAGGGTTGATCAAGACTTTCATTTTTATTAATATAGTAATCTGAAAAATTAAAGAAAAAGCAAAATAATCTTTGCATTTCTGAAAAGTGCATTCCAAAATCTATCAGCTTAAAAGAACATGATACCAGCACTGTCTTTCCTGCATGGAAATTTGATTAGCCTGAACTTATTAAGTCCCAGTAGTGGCAACCTGTGTTTGTCTGCTAAATAGTTTCCATTTTTCAAAGGAAGTTATCCCTTGAGATTAAAGTGTTGCTATAAAAATTCACTTAAATTTATTTTTGGAGAAAGAAAGATGAAAACATGGGGAGTTTTCTAAGATTTTTCAGCTACATAATTTGATACTTGAGCAGCACAAACTAATTGGCCAGTATCTAGGATTAAAACACACATATATATATTCAATATTTTCCTTACTGTATTTCCCTTGCTTTTCTATTCCACACCTCTATCAATTTCTCAGTATTTCAGAGGTCCCATTAATTTGAATAAATTAAATCAAGAGACCTCAGAAAGCCCTCTGAGAGCTGAGATTGCAGACACCAACTCTGAAATTTGAAAATTGAACTGAATTATATGTGATATGCTCACTAATGAAAGACATTTTCAGTGCTTTAAACAATAACAGAGGTTTGAAAAATGTGGAAAATAAAGTATTTCAAAAACAAACATACAGATGAGTTGGTTGTAATTTGGGAAAAGATATTTTTAGAAAAAAAAGCCCAAATGAAGAATCATTTTCCATTTGCTAAATTTGAGAAAGGCAGTGGAGAAGCTTCCCTGAATAGTAATTTATATCCAGTTTCATATGGGTTAAGTAAATATTCACCTTTCCTCTTTACAAATTTAAATAAAAGCTGTCAGTAAATAAAAAGTCACAAGTGTCTTGCAGAGATTTTCTCCTGCAGTTTGAAAAATAATTCATTGTCTGTGCTACAATCTCTCTTGAGCTCATGGTACCAACCACACAGAGCTGTACACAGCTGTAACTTACAAGGTCATCTGCTCAATGCTGCAATTTCTACATCTGAAGTAATTGCTGTATTTGACTTTTCAATTACTTTATAGTTTTTTAATTTGGTGTACTTTCACTGGGTTAAGTCTATTTAGGCATGCACAGTAAGGCATGAAAATTCAATTGCAGCACTATTTCTGTAGGCACACAAAAATAAAATGGAGTGTAAGCCATAATTTAATTACAAAAAACAATTTTCCAAGGAAGTGCTTCGACTCCAGGGATGAAAAACTGGCAAGTGATGTGTGGTACACCAGGGTGTGTATGAACCTGACTTACTGACACTAGAAAGCCACTGTCCTATTGTCAGAAGTGTGGAAGAACACTGAGACTGTGCTCCCCAGCTTCTGATGGGAGCAGAAACCATCGTCCCTGCCACGGCTGTGCCTGCCTGAAGGAACCTCTGTTCATCAGCAGACAGGATTTCGATGTAAAGAGGTGATGGGAAGAATTTATATATAAATACTTACTTTTTTTTTGCATCTGCTGCCAAATCTTTAGCTGAGGTAAGGAGCCAGTTTAGAGAACCACTGCAGAGTCCATTTTCACTAGGGAGTTGGATATTTAGTGAAAGCAAAGAGTTTGAGCCCATGAAGAAGTTAGATGAAATAAGCGGGAAGAAAAAAATATTTGAATGTAATAGAAAAAAATATTTGCCAGTTATATTCCCATTAAACTGTTGTATTCCTACTGGAGCAAACAATCCAAGTGTATAACCCTTGTCCTTTTACAGACTATTAATACTCCAGTGAAAATGAACTTTTCAGGGATATTTATAGCCACAGCAGAAATTAGTTCAATTCTGACTGCAGCTGAAAGATAACCACCAGCCTGATGGTGCTCCTATACATCTTTCTCTGAACTTCTGGAGATTCTGGATAAAACCACTGTGCCAAGTACAAAGACAGAGTGGAGATCTGTGAAATTGCTTTTAGGGCCACAGCTGCACAATTTCACTACATACAGGAGATTTTAAGCATAGAATAAATGGATTCATGTATTTACCAGGATAAATAAAGAAATACATAATGCATTTACTAATATATTGACTAGATGGAGAAGATCTTTACATGGTGAGAAATTTTGAATTATCCAGAAAAGCATTTACTTGCAAGTCCCATGTTTACCTGAGCCAAGATTTTGACTCCCAAATAATTCCCATGTTCTTGAGTGCTACTTTATAACAGATGTGGTTGTATGATCAGAAATCATATGGGAACAGGATTCAAATCAAAAGCATCCAGTTATGATGCTTGCCACTTTGGTCTTTACCTGCTGTGATCAGAAGTTTATTCACTGGTAAATATGCCACAAATTCACTTATTATGAAGAAGTAAAGTTTCCTTGTGTGCCTTTTAATACACGAATCACAAAATGTTCATGTTAAGATTAAAATTCTTATAGGAGAACAATTCATCCCTCAGGCCTTTTTTGCATTACTGTACTTTCTCATTTCAGGGGAGAGAACACCACTCATGCATTTGGTGTCTCTGCTAAGGCATTAGAGTACTTCTTCATTAGAGTACTGCTAAGCTACTACTAAGTTCCAGGAAAAGCCTCTTACAAAAATGCTTTGCTTTTCTGGGAAATTGTTAAACATGTGTTACATTTAATGGTGAAAATACTACATCTGGGTATTCATACTTTAATCAGAATGGCCATTTCTGTTCCACTTAGGTGTTTGCATTGTGACATTAGAGATAGTGGCTGACTGATCACCATGGCTAAATGAAACCAATTCCAAGCAATTCCTTCTTTATTGCTACACAAAACATAAAATTATTTACACACTATGATGTGTCAATGGGTTTATAGGAGGATCTCACATTATTCTTTTGGAAACTTAAGTGAAAATTTCATGCCAGGGCATGCAGCTGAGCACATGACATGAATGGCTCCTAGAAAATCAAAAGGTGAAAAAAAAATGGGAAAAAGCAGTTCTGTCTATGAGAATGTCTTCATGAACATTAATGTACTACTGAAGGATAGGACCTGGTGGTAATAATTGATTTCCAATATTTTGACATCAAGAGGGAATTAAAACAGTGGATAATAAGCAAACACAGGTCTGTGAAATTTTGCAGGAGCAGGCTGATGGTTTTTTTTCTGACAACATGGGCCAATTTACGTTTATTCCAGTTAGAAAATGAAGGGAGGGTGATCTGCATGACAGCAGATGCTTCTGTGAAAGTGGTCCTACAACAGAGGAGTTCACTGGGCCCAGTGAACACATGCTGAAATATACTTATCTGATTATCCTTGACTGTATACACTGTGTAAAGGTGTTGCACACTGTTTAAAATTCTTGACAATTGACAGAAATAAATTTTCTGAATTTCAGAAAAAAAAGAAGTCTCAGGGTGACACCATGGAGCTATGATGGAAAAAATCTGGGATTAATTACCTTTAGGATATTATAGACCCTTCTTCCTTGGACATATGTAAGAGCAACCTTCTATACTCGGGGAACTGTGCTACAGGCTTTCAGCTAAAATCCCTTAGCTTTCTAGAAAGCTGCTGTCAGGAAAGGATAGGGAAAGGCACACTGGGACATGGGAGAGACCAGAATGTGAGAGATGGAAAGGTAGAATATGTCAGGAGAAAGAAAGATGACAGAAGGATGCACTGTAAAATACAGGGTCAGCAGAACACAAGCCTTCAATAAACTCCACAGTCATTGTTACAGCTGGAATGGATTTACACTGATGTAATCAAGGCCTCACCTTTCCAATATTTTGCTTTCAATTAAATTATTTTTTAAGAATTGATTGATTTCTTCTGAAATATGAGCAACATCACAGTACTTTTAGTTAGTCACCTTTTGTGTACATTTTCTAAAAAAAAGCCAACAAAAACAAAGAGAGAATTATTTCATGCTTATGGAAAAGACCAGCAGAAAGCCTCAGTTCTTCCTATGCTCAGTGTAAGTCTTGGAAATAAAGCAGTTTAATTTGTACAGTATCACAGAACCACAGAATGGCTTGGTTTGGAAGAGACCTTAAAGATTATCTACATATAACCCCCCTTCCAAGGACAGGGGAACCTTCCATTTGATCAGGTTACTCAAAGCTCTATCCAGCCTAGCCTTGAACACTTCCAGGAGTAGGGCATCCACAACTTCTCTTGGCAACCTGATCAACTGGCTGACCATCCTCACAGTGAAGAATTTCTCCCTAATATCTAATTTAAACTTCTATCAGTTTGAGGCCATTCCACCTTGTCACTACAAGGTGCTGTAAATAGTCTTTTTCATATGTGCAGTGCATTTTTCCCTTGCCTTGCAACTTTCATTTAAAAAGGGCATCAATCACTCCTGTTCTGCTATAGAAACACTCCCCACAGGTGAAAGTAGGACTGAAAAGAAACAGAGAGTCAAATAAACTGTCTGGATTTCTGTTTCTTTGGCACAGAAAGCAGGTTGTGAGGGACATCTGTGTTCAGAAAACATCAATTCAAAACACAAAGGGTTGGTAGGATGCTTGGCTGTGAAGACATCTGCCATCTGCAAAGCCAATTTAGTAATCTAGAATGAAAAGTCAGCTCTCTAAACACATTCCAGGGAAAAAAGTATTGTATTTCAATTAAAGGACAGTTTTTCTGCAACAGCATCTGAATGTGTGTCAAGCATGAGTGAAATTAGGCTGGTATCAGGAAGTTCAAGTTAGCCCAGTAGTGAAGGCACAGGAACATGTTTTTAATTGGGATAATAGTGTCCTAGGGTGACTTTATGATGCTTGTATCCCCAGCCATCTGTTCTATTTATGCTGGATGTTAAGTTCTGCACCTTTAAGACAGGTTCTGAGAGCAAAGGGTGAAAAGAAGTGCACAGTTTGTTTTCAGAAGCTGCCCTCACTCCTCTGCATCCCTTCCCAGACTGTGCTGTCTGCAGCACTGACAGCAGGAGAGAGATCTCCTTTGCTTTTAGTTAGTTAGTTAGGTTTCTTTAGCTAGCTGAGGCAGAGACGTTCCATGGACTGTGGCTTTTCTTTTTCTTGGAACTGGTCAGCCCTGCTCTGGACTGAAAACCCAGACAAACACCAGGAGCTCTCATCTGTGGCCCACTGGGGCCTGGGATGAGACATTTTCCAGTGCTGGAGGGACTGATGAGAGACTGAGAGAGCCCAGCTACACCCCACAGCAAGGATTTTCTGAATTTGCCATCTCTTCAGAATGGCAAGAGGTTTTATTATATAATATTATTCATTTTTTTTATGCTTTTGAATACTTTACTTTACTTTACTTGTTAAATAAACATTTTATCCACTTTTCTCCAAAGAAATTTTTTTTTGAGCCAGTTGGGGTAGATGCTGTTTGAATCTGCTTTCTAGAGGGACCCTTTTGGAAGTTTCCTCCCAAATTTGCCCTAAGCCAGGACAAATAGTAGGAAATATTTTTTGTGTCAAGATAGAGCTTGGTGAATGCACTAACACCTTTTGAATAGTTCAACTGACTGAATAAAGCCTTTGCTATCAGGTCTTTGTTGCTCTGTCAAAACAAATAATTACTGTACATAATTAATTCCATGCTTCAGTGCTCTGCTGCTCAGCTACAAGCCTAGGAGGTTTTTTTGCACTCCTGAGGAATAACAAAGCTCTTGAGTTTTATTCACTTGCCCTCCTTTGAAGCAGCAGGGATAGATCACAGTGTGGGCCACTCACTGGTACTGGGAAAGCAAGACTTTTGAGTTCTGTCCCTCATTTGTGATTAACCCACTGGCCAGACATGTGGATTTGATGGTGTTTTCCTTCTGAATTTCACACTTTTCTGGAGAAAAATCATATATTGCTTCGTAGGGTGAGATGAGCATTTCATCTAACAAATTCCAGGGACAATTATTTGGAGAGTGACATCCTTTGTCTTCTCCTGTTCACCTTTCACACACTGAAAATTTGTTCATTCTGGTCTTCAAATTGTGGCAGGGAATATCAACAGCAGCTTCAGACCATTTCACTTCCAGGCTGTTTGTTGTGCAGCTGTGACGGCTGTGAGCTCAGAGCAAGCTACAAAGCCAGTCACAGGTTAAATGTCTTGCTCCGAGGTGTGTGCCACGCTCTTTTACACAGAGGTTCAAATCACCAGGGTCTGGGAGGAGGCAGCATTGTAGGGGAATATCACAAGAAGCTTATCCTGTTTCTGCAGACACCCACTGCTGAGCCAGGACACTGGGATACTGCTGTGCACATTGCAGCCACTGCAACATCTCCTCGACCAGCCTAGGCTTTTCCAGGTCTAGGATCTTAGTGCCTACCTTAGTAATGAGTCTGCTCTTACAGAAATAAACTGTAAATGCAGCTCAGGCTTTGCCTTCACCTCATCTGTCAGTCCTAACCCTAGCAACCTCAGTCCCCCATCCGTACTTTGACATTTTTCTCTTTCCATGAGGAAAGAATAGCAGAAAAGAAGTATTGGGGGGGACCTCCTTTTGGTTTGGTACACCTAATTTCCCTTCTAACCAAACTCCAGCCACCAAAGCCTCCCATGTTATTGCAACTCGACCAATGCATTTGGGGAAACAGGGTATTCTGATTTCATGTTTTCTCCTTTCAAAAGGTGCATCTTGAGAGATTATGAAGCTCTGACCAAGTTTATGGCCAGAATGCAAGAGGGTGGGAGAAATATGTACTTCTGACCCTACGTATGACCTATGCAATGGGCATACACTTAAAAGCTGGGGTAAGTTCTACATCCTGCGTAACGGAGAGTGTGATCTTCCACTTCCATGGAGTTCAAAGGTTCAAAATTAGCCTCAAGAGAAAACCTTATTCAACACATATGAGTGTTCTGTTTCTTTTCTCTTTGCTCCTCTCCCTAGCTCGCATGCTTAGGAGCTTATTACCTCTCTACCTCCATGTTTTCCACCTGAGAAAGTCATGGGCACGGAAAAGAAATTAGGGCAATAGGAAGAAATTAACTCCCACTTGAATTAGTATTAACTAATGCAATATTTGGGATTTTCTCACAATGGTATCTCCAAACACCATGAAATAATTAAGGATATCGCTGATCATGGCCTATGGGGAAATATGTTTTAATAACCCTGATTTGGAGAGACTGATAGAAAGCAGCTCTGCAAGCAGTTTCATTAATTGTGCTGATATTCAGTGGAGGAAACAGCAAAACCTGATCCTAAATGAGACTTCAGAAAAGTAAATACCTGCACATATAACACATATCATTCTTACCATACTATTATTTCTTTAAAATTGTCAGAGCTTAACATTCGTGCTTTCTTTGAAACATAATTCTTCTGCCATTATGTTCTGATGATTCATCATTCAAGATACTCCAATGAATCAGGTTAGTGTTCTCCCAAAATAAAGGTATAAATAGATATAATTTTGGAGCACAGTTTTCTAAACTGCTCCTAGACAAAGTTTGCTCCCTGTATTATGAGCATCTGTTCGTGAGATTTTAATAGCTTGAAATTTCAAACACACAAGAATGACTCAAGCAAATGGAGGATGGATAAAAGCATGTGCTCCCATACATAGTGATGGGTCAAACTCTTTTTTTTTGTATTTTATTTGTTGCTGTTTGTTTGTTTAGTTTTTGGTTTTGTTTGGGATAAAGGTTTCACACTGAGTCATCATAGATCATTGGACAAGTAAGGATCTTCAGATTTTCTGTGTGTAAGTATTTATAAAGTGTCACAGTCATCACAGATGTAGATGATTTGAATACGTAAGATTACTATGTTAAAATAGGAGTCGAGATAGGAGGCTGGTTTTAAGTGACACTTTACATCTTAGCTCTCTCTAATTTTGAATCCTGAATTCTTAAAAAGTGATGCCACCCAGTAAAATACATCAAGCATTGAAAAGTTTAAGGAATGTCCATTACCCACACTGCTATAGGTCTATTTTTCTATCATTCCTTGACTTTTCAAACATGAATGTGGTTCCAGCAGCACACAGCCACAGAAATAGATTATTTGATTTTTCTTAATATGGCAAAAATGCCACTGTTGTAGCTCTCTAAGCTTAGCTTTTGGGGATTTATAACAATCTTTCTGTTAGGTGAAAGAGATTATTTAATCTATCTAACCTTTGGACACACTTTAGGATGACTAGTAAGTCCTAATGAAAAGACTGTGGCTTTTGCATTACTTTTTTCTCTTTTATAACTATGTTTGTCCCCTTTCTTTTTCCTACTCCTCCCAAAACATGCTACCTGGGAAACAGAGAAACAGCTGAATTTCCACTAAGGCTGCTTCAAATGGTGCTAATAACATAAAGGCATTTATTGGCATAAAGTAGACAATGTGAAATAAGAAGTATAAATTCCTTTTAAATGCCCAGAGAATAGAAAGTGGTACATTATAAAGGTTAATATTATTTCTCATGGCATGAGATTCAGCTTTTCATTCTTTGACCAGTGGTCAGAAGAGTTGTTTAACCATTTAAACCATTTAAATCATGTTTAATCATTCTTAACCACCTACTCCTTTTATTTTTGAACACTGCCTGTTTTTTTCATTCTTTCATCCTTGGCTTGAGAGTAGATAATTCCCTTTAAGCCTTCATTACAGCATCTGCTACCACAGTGGTTCAAAAATTTTCCTTTGAAAAGCTGCAAGGAAGTGCTGTGCAGCATGGTTGTGTAATCCAGGTCTCATGCCAGGCAAGTTGTTTGTTCTAGACAGATACTTAAAATCCTACTAAAAATCCTGTCCTTGAAAGGAACAGCTAATACATAATGCCACTTAAAAAAGAAAAAGCACTTCTTATCTAAGAGGACATCATAATGTTCTTGCTGCTCTCATGCCCAGAGAGAGAAACACTCTGCAGTGTGGTTTAATCTAAAACTCTCCAACCCTGAGCATGTTTTTTGTAGGTGTTTAGCCCTTTCAGGTGCAGAGAGAGTATGGTTTCTGCATCACTGTAATTCTGCTACAACACTGGCCTCCTGGTATGCTGGGGCACACTACAGTGAGGTCTTCCACCTCAGTGAGATGCAATGCAAGGCAAAGATGTATGAGATTATCTTGACATCTGTTCCCATGTGCTGATCTGGGAATCAGCCAGAGGTTTGCAGAATTAGATTTATCTGTCTTATAAAAAGCTTCTGGAAAAGTTAAATTTCAGAGTTCTGTAATGCTCAAAATGTATTAAAGTTTTAGGATTTTTTTTTTTTTCTTTATGATACTTCCCCCACATGCTGATAAAAAGTTCTCCCTGTAGACCACATTTGTATCTCTGCACTATTTTTTATTCTCTAGAGCTTCTTTCCTGCCAGTACAAAATATTATTTAGCATTTCTGTCTCCTCCTAGTCAAGTTTAGACTGTTTTTAACACTGCCTTCAGGGCTTATAAAAATATATGCAATACTATTGAGAAAGATGATATAATTATACGGGAGGAAGAGAAATTGGATGCTGTGATGAGATAGGATTATTACAACAGCAGAGAGCACTGTGTGAAAACCAAATAGATAGATGGGCAGTATTTAATATTACTGAAGAATCTTTAAAATCAAGGTTTGTTTCTTCCAGAAGAAAAGTGAAGGAAAAAAAACAAGCCCCAAAACTTGAAGTAAAAATTCAGCAATAGTTAACCCCGTAGCTGCAAGGCCCCTTCTAAAACTCCATGAAATGGCTCTGTTTTCTGGGTAATTGCTGCTCACAGCTGCCATAATGTCCCAGTCCTAGACAAACAGCCAGAGTACAAATAAGCATCAGTTGCAGATACAAAACAGAGGCTGGTGTGTGTTGGATATACCCAACTACTCACGGAGACCTCGTGCACTCTGACTCCAGGAACATGCTGTGCTGGGCTGGCTAAGGCTGGTAGTTCTGACTCTAACTAAACGCTGGACAGGCAAGTAACTTTCAGAAAAAGATGAATTCATCCTGCTTGCAATGAAAGAGAATGATCAGTGAGGTTAATGAAGACTTTCCTCCTTGGATTTTCTCATGGAGAGAAACTTCAGTACTGAAACATACTAAAACTGTGCATGAAAACTAGCACAGATCAATGTATTAGTGTTGCAGAGCATAGGGAAACAGCATCAACAGCCCAAGCAAAACTGAACTCTCAGAAGAACATTTATTCTGCTTTCTTTCCTCTCTTCTTTCTCACTTGACTTCTTCAACATGAGAATATTGAATAAAAAGTTATGAAATTTCTTCACTTGTCACTGATTTAAGTAGGCACAGGACACTAAAGCATAACTACTCACTAAGCCATGAGCTGTTAATATCAGCTTAGGTTGCCCTGAGAAGCTGTGGATGCCCCATCCCTGGAAAGTGTCTAAGGCCAGACTGAATGGAGCTCTAAGAAACCTAGTCTAATTAAAGATGTCCCTGCCTGTGGCAGAGAGGCTGGAACTAGACCACTTTTAATGTCCCATCCCAAATCATTAGATAATTTTATGATTCTAATTAGTAGCTGCTAATATGAAAAGTGAACATTGCCAACTGGGAAAGCTGTCAAACAGGTGCTGGCATAAAAGGAGGTAGAGTAAAACATGTGCCTTACCAAAACATAGCCCTTCACATAACAGTGGTGTATCTGTTTTCTTCTGGTATGCTTTCTACTGCCAGTAGTTGAAGACTTTTAAGACTGGGATAGATCAGACTGTAATTTTTTTAACTTGTTTTCCTTTTAATAGAAAACTCCACATGGATTTTGTTTCAGAGGACTGTAATTCTGATTATCCTGGCTATTTAATCTAAGGACTGAAGTATGTTCTAGCAAAAAAAAAAAAAATGTTAAGAAACTAATTCAAAGAATTATATCAGTAAGCATTGAATTATTAGATTATCTGGTCTACATGATTCTTTTTAAAACCATCTTATTTTTCCAAATAGACTAAACACAATTTATTCCATGACTATAAACTCAATGGACCTGCAGGTCTGCAAGATTTGCTTCTCATTTTGAGACCTAAAAAAACCAACCCCATTGTATTGAATTTCCTCAATATTTGTTCAAATGCTTAAGCAAATTTGCTTGAGTGTCTTTTCAATCTCTTGATGTTTTCTTTTAACAACATCATTTTAATCTTTACTGATACTGTCTTTAGTTAGTATTAAGTAGCATTACAGGATCACTGAGATAATTTAAATCCAGTCACAGAAGTTTGATCAATTACTCCATCATTTACTCCCAAAGATCCTCATGCCACAGGCCAGACAAGCCCCAGAGCATGGGATATGGTGACACCAGAGCTCTTGCCAGCTTTTTTCTGGATGGGCTGAGTAAAATTTTCTGCTACACATTCCACATTTTCTTGTATGATGTCTACTAGCAGTTCACTTACAAATATTCATCCCATTCCCTCCTAGCAGGGCATGGAACAGCTGCACAGGCTCTGTAGGGAGCTGGAGCTTTGGTGTGGTCTTCACAGCAGTATCCACAGGGGGCACAGATCACAGGCAATAGAGGTAGCCCTATACTCACCACCTGGTTCATATTCATCTGGAGCATGACTGAAGTGTGGTATGGATAAAAAAGTGATAAAATAGACAGTGCTTTCCAAATATATATTCTGCATGCTTGCAGAACTGTAAATTGTAATGTAGAAACTAAACTGTGGAAACATTTTCCTTCCTTTACAAGATCATAAATTTCTTTAATCTTAAGACATTCTGCAAGACTAATGAAAAAACCTCAAATTTCTTTTAACTGAATTAAATGTGTGATTGAAGAGTGCATACTAATGTTCTTGAAGACTATTTCACAAAGAATTCAAGTTTTCAGGAACAGAATATTAAATGTAGGACTAGAAAAAGTCAGTGTTTTGCATATAAGTTTGTGTGTTGTTGTTCTGTAATCTCTAGTTTGAGCTAAGAGTTATATTCTATCCAAGAAAAAAAAACTTGAATTTTCTGAATACTGTTTTTGCATGGGGATATGGTTGAAAGCTTATTTCCAACTTCAAGCCATATGGTGAGTGGTGATTCACATTTGAAAATAATTCCTGCTTTAACTGCCGCTGGTTGCTCTTGGGAATAAAAACTGAAACAAGAAAAGTAAGCAAAAAGAGTATTCCCAAACTGACTGTTTGCTGGAGCTAGATAAAACTCATATCTGAAATATTTAAAATTGTTTTCTACATACACACATACACATTTCCAGAAGACTTCTTGGTCACCCAAGCATTTTCTGATCACTTCAGCAGACCCATGTGTTCAGGAGCAGCCGAAACCCACCAAGCTTTAGGTGGCTGCTCAGTCTGGGCAGCAGCCAGGAGCAGTGTGATGGGTCTCTGCAGAATTCAGTGTGTGCCTGCAGATGAAGCCTGTCAAGGAGCTGCTCTGGCTTTGACTCCCACTCCTCACCCCAGGGTGTGCTCCTGGGCTGCCCTGCTGCCAGGGTATGGCCAGCACTGAGTGCTTGTGTCTCTGTCATCTGCTGCTTGCCTGGGGAAGTGGCTCCAGCAGTGTGCACAGCACATGAGCCTGGCTTAGAGAGAATTCCTGCCACAAGAGAGAGCACAGCAATAACCAAGGGAACTGTTCCTGCTCCAGGCAGCAGCTGATCAAAATTATTGATCATCTGCCAGACATAGCCAAGTGCCACTGAGGCCAGCCCAGCTCTGCATGAAGCAAGGAGTCAGTTCAGACTGATTGAATCTGAAATTCAGGTGTGGGAAATGAAACAAGGGTAAATCAACAAGTGAGCCAGAGTACTAGGAAGAAAAGGGAAAGAAGCACACAGTACTTAAATTCAGCAGAGAAACAAAAAAACATGGCAGCAGATTCAGCTGCTGTTGAACTTAGCTGTGAATTCCTTTGGGTTTTATGAAAACATAAGACTGGAGAACAATCTCTGTTATGTATCCAGGTGTGCCTTGGTAATCTCAGCAAATCAGGGGAAACATCAACACCAAATCTTGCACAAGATTTCAAATTGGAGAGTTCCCAAAGGGAGGAAGAATAACATGGAGGAATGATTTTAAAATCATCCTTTCCCAGTTAATTTTTCTCTTCATCCCCTGCCTGCCAGATGATGTGATAGATAAGAAAAATAACAATTGCTTTCTTGTTTCCAATGATATTTTCTGAGCTATTTCACAGATTGGTATGTGTATCACAGAAACATAAAAATTGAAGATTTTGCACTAGGACAGGACTGAGCGTAATTTGTTACCTCTCATCTCCCTTTCACTCTCCCCTGGCACTGCCAGGCTCCTGATGAAAGCTTGTCTAAACTGCTTTCATGCCAAAAGCTTTTAATTGTCTCACCAGTGGACAGTGTCTAGATCTCGCTCTGGCAGGTGAAGATAAGGCAAAATGAAACACCATCAGTTCCTAAGGAAATGGTTCCTTGCTTTGTACTTCTTATGCTTTGTGTGTACAACAACTTTTGGAGACTGAATAGGGTTTGCCATTTTTTAATATATTATAGACTATCATTTTCACATCTGCTTTCACCATGTAGATAAAGTTCTAGTGTATTAGAAATTGCTCAAGCAAATGAACACTTATGAAATCCCTTAACTTTATGAAGATTATATTGTTGAGCTATTACAAAAAAACCTAGTCCTTTTCTGCCAAAAAGCCAGCTGTAAAATCTCAATTCTCAAATATACAATTCTGAATTTTTAATTTTACAGAACATTATCTTATCCAAGAAACTAAATACATTATTGATACTATTGCACAAGATCTAAAGAATTAGCCATCTAAATGACAATTAGACAACATTTATTTTTAATGTGTTTTAGAAAAATGTTCATGTGAAAGTTCATGTAATTTAAATTACCATCCTGTTTCTTTCTGCCTTTCCTTAAAAAAACCCCACCAATTTTATCAGAGAAATTAAATCAGTGCATCTATATTGTATACACTTCTTCTCATGATGTTATAGAAAAAATGCAGATATGTTTGTCTTAAATAAATGTGAGTGGTCTCACGGTGAGCACATTTTTACAGAAAACCAGATGAAACACAGGATAACCCTGGTTTAGAAAATTGAGATTCTGTGGCAGGCAGTGTTTGCCTTAATTGTGACAACATTTTGCTGTAAACTATTGAAATTTCTTCTCAGTTAAATGCGTTCTCTAGACTGCAGAGGCTGCCAGACCAGAACATGGTGTACCTGGGTATTAAGCAGGATGAGACAAAGGCATCTCACCTGGATGTAAAAGCACTTGATGTACTTGAGAGAGGAAGAGTAAGCACAATGAGGGCACACTCCTCTTTCCCCAGCTTCTTTATACTGAGAAGCTTTCTCATATTCAGAAGAAAAATTGCATTTAGAATCACATAAATCAGACTGACCTGGGGAAACACAATTCCACTTACTAGTTACGCAGGGATGTTTCAATGTGATTCCACAGCAAAAAACCTTCTTTTCAAATAATGCAGTTTATTACCCAAGCATTGCAGGGTCTTGTCTATGCTGTGTTCACCCTAGACTGAGGCCATCTCCCACATGTATAAAACCAAAAGATTGTGATATGAATAGACATCCATTCAGTTTTGGAGAAGTTCCTGAGAAAGAAGATCAGCTAGGCTTGCCACTGCATCTCTCAAGGTTGATGGTAAGACTTTAACACAAGGGTTTACCTCATGCTTCACTGGTACCAGACGGAGTCAAGGCCTGAAGGCCCTGCTGCATGTGACAATTTTTCACCAGCAGGGCCAACTCAGGGTTTTCCACAGAAGGTATGGATGCACTGATATGTGCAATTGATGTCTGCAGATGATGATCTCATTTAATGAACTTTTCCAGACCTCTTGAAAATACTCCATCAATCTCCAACATCTCACAGGGCACAGGTTGAAAATATCCAGTCTGGAGCTGTTGCTCCTGTTACTGAAGTGTCATATACTTCCCAGAAAACAGAAGAAGCTCAGTGTTCACAAGAAAAAGAAAATAAAAAAGCAAACAGAGGAAAGCTGTGGAGAGCCTCTTTCTCTCTCTAGAGCTTATTCTCTTTTGTATCCTTCCTGTTGGGGGCACACATATCTGGTGGTGGGGCCAAATAGCAGCTGAAAAATACCTATTTTAACCAGAGATATACCTATTATATAGGTATACCTAACCAGATATATACCAGAGATATATAACCAGATATATAACCAGAGATATATAACCAGAGATATACCTAACCAGAAAATACCTATTTTCATCCAGAGATAAAATAATGTAATGCTGTTAGCTGGTTGGGTGGAGAGGAATTCAAATCTCTTGCAAATGCATAAAGAGGAGAATGACAACCAAAACAAAATAAGGAATCACACCCGGAGGAAAAAGGAAGCAGCAATCAAAGGTTGATGTTCCAGGAGCCGATCAGTATCCACTCCTACTTTGTACAGATGCTGAAATAAAGTGTCTTTTCTGATTGATTTGACCAACTTTGAATGCCTTCCATAATAATGTTAATGAATGTCCAGCGATGTCACAGTATTTATTTGCAAAAACCTGATAGTTTCTTAAGCAATTGTAATCTTGATAGATTTGATTCCTGCCAGGGCAATCGTCTCACACACTCCCATTTTGTGACCTCTGCCTAGCAGAGGTTTCAGCATCCTTCTGTAACTCTCAGCTAATCAAAATTAAATATTTTAAAAATATTTATTAAATATTAAATAGAAATATTTTTCTATTTCTTCCCCTACATTTCTAGTTTCTTTTGGCTTGTCCTGCCAGCCTGCAACTCAGTGACACCACTGAGCTCCTCAGCACATCCTTTAATTCTCTCCATCCGGTGAATGCCTGACTACCAACTGCCATTTATCAAAAATTTTGTGAAATATAATCAAGTTAGGCTTTTGTCACCTCAGACATGTCACAACAAACAAGTTGTGAAACCATTTTCAACACATTTACATGAGAGCTGTCTGTTGTTAGAATGGGTGGACACTACCTGGAAAGGAATTTCAATTCCATAGTTATATAAAAACCAGTAAAAAAAATAGACAATATTAATAGAATGTTCCTGGCAAGTACAAATAGCAGTAGGGATATAAGATATTAGCACATGCATCTGCTAGTCCCATGAATTATTAGGAAAACTGAAATAAATTATTATACATATCAACTAATTGCTAATACTTTTCCTGAGTTTTAAGTTCTTATTTATTGGCTTCATGGTTTCATGTGAAGCCTTCCCCAAAGACAAGCACATTCATTTAATAGTAAGCAGTTAAACATTTTAAACAGCTTGAGAGATAGTCCATAACAATAAAAGGGATATACTTAATCCGGATACACAAATTTCATAAATTTCTCCAGGGCAGTGTATTCCCACTGCAGTGTTTTGCCAGCTTAAATGCCAGCACAGCTGTCTTTATCTTTCCCCCTGGGTACTAGTGTTCCTCCTAATGTTTCATGAGGGAAATCAAAAAGGGAAGTTTGGTACAAATCATTTCAGTTTTTAAAAGAGAAGAGAATTCACACTCAGGACTGGCACTCTATCAAAGGAGCTTTTCACTTATTTGTGGGTTATTTGTGGAAGAAACTTTATTTCTCAGGCTTCTGAGACAATTCTTTAGGTCTGTTGGCACCAGTAAAGCTAAGAGGGACACATAAAGGTTGAAAAAACAATTAAGTCTTTTGTGCCATTACAACAGTTCTGGAAACATTTTGTGTTGTACTACAAATATTTACCTGATGTCACCAGACAGCTTTTTCATACAAATTCTGCCCTTAAGCATTCTGGGGATTCCTTCTATGAGTGTTCTACCAGGTGCTTTTTATTGTCATCATTCATCTCACAGGCTGCCTTTTTGAATAGTTTACCCTACCACAGCTTCTTACTTTTACTGCAGTATTTTTTTTATTCCAAATAAATACTGAAGTCTTCAGCTGATGAATGACTTCAGAAACTGAGCAGAGATCCTCTGGGGTAACTGAAACAGTGCAAGATTCTACTAGTTAAAGATCTAGCTGTTAGTTTACATGCAGCCTTCCTTCTCTGTCTTGCAGGCAAGAAGTGCCTGATACTGTTGATGTTTCATCCAATTTCAGTGACTCCATAACTGACTGGCCTCCAGGCTGATCCACCCCATGGATCAGGAACAAGCACATCCAGTCCCAGTGAACACAGGATTTTGTGGCTTTTACCAATGCTTGCAACTCTTTCATGAATGCATTATTCTAGAGATCATTTTGCCCCAGATATTTTAGGGTTAAAGAGAGGTTCTTTAGTACTGATGATTTCATGCAGTGCCTGCAGATAGCCTGTGAGCTTCAGGAAGAGATGGAGGATTGCAGATTGCACCTGAAGAGAGCTCTGTCTGCTACTGACTCCTGCACAATGGCAGAACTTCCACTACTGCTCTTCCAGGCTCTTGGAACTGGCATCAAGGTCCCCCAAAACTGTTGCAGTCCAACTGGAAGACACTGTCACACAAAGGAAATATCTGGATGGGGGTATCAACTTTCTGCCTATTTTGCATCTGCAATGCAGCCACAAAGGCCAGTACAGAAGAGAGATGGTATAGTGATGTGATTTTCACAGAATCACAGAATTATCTGAGTTGGAAGGGAGCCACAAGGAACATCGAGTCCAGCTCCTGGCCCTGAGCAGCACCATCCCCAAGAGTCACACCATGTGCCTGAGAGCCTTATCCAAATGCTTCTTGAGCTCTGTCAGGCTGGTGCTGTGACCACTTCCCTGGGGAGTCAGTTCCAGTGTGCAGCCACCCTTTGGGTGAAGAACCTTTTTCTAGTACCCAACCTAAACCTGACACAACTTCAGGCTATTCCCTCCAGACCTGTCACCGGTCACCAGGGAGGAGAGATCAGTGTCTGCCCCTCTGCTTCCCTCATGAGGAAGTTGAAACTGCAATGAGGTTTCCCCTCAGTCTCCTCTTCTTCAGGCTGAGCAGACCAAGTGACCTCTTTCCAGGAACTGCCTAACAGATGGATTGTAGAGATCAGAATAATTTTAACTGTGAGGACTGTCTGGAAATTGGCTGTCACTACAACTCTGCAGCACAAGAATGCTACAGTTATTGATAAAGCATTCCTGACACACAAAAGAGCTTATTTTGGAGACCATATTATTGTGTCTGGACTTGCAAGTTATTGTGCAGTGATGGAACAGTGATAGGAAACTAATATATAGCTAATCACAAAGATCTTCTGAAGCTGTGCTTTATATATCTCCTAAAGCCTGCCTCAAGTAAGAGACTATAGACTGAGGCATTTTATTTTAGTCAGGAGGTACTAAATTAAAGTAAAATGAATTGATCCATTTTCAGGATGCATGAGGCTGTTCTTAATACTTTATATGAAAATATATATTGAAAATACATGAAAATAACATATTTAATATTTTCCATTGTTCTAAATCCCAAAGGGTGAATGAGATGGAGCATTTCCCAAGGGGAAAAGGGGAGCAGAGGTGCTGATCTTTCAAACCTGGATTCACCATACCCTTTTCACGGAACACAGGCGCTGACAAGACTCAGCAACAGGATACGAGATGGGGGATGCAGGCAATGCAGCTGCATCATCTTGACATTGCCTGTGCTATACAGGAGCCTGGTAGCCCTGGCAGGATGCATAGGGAGCTCCAGCCTTCACCAGGAAGGAAGAGGCCTGTGTGGAAAATATCTCCTATTTTCTTCTCATTTCTGGGGTGAGTGAACTCAGTTTTCATTAAGCTACTGTGAAGATTTGAGCCAGCTTTTCTCACAAGCCTCCTTCTTTTCTGCCAAGGACTAGACCTGCTTCTCTTCTTCTACACCTGGATGTAAATCAAGGTGAAATTCATTAAAGCTGTGTAACTAGGTAAGCCCAAATTTAAGCACAGCATACCCTCACTCTCTTCTTTTTAATTATACCTGGGTATCAGTGACACATCACAGAACTAGCACTTTAGAGTACAGTATTACTCCTTTTTTGGTGGTTTTGTTGATGTGCCAGTGCTTCATCAGGAAGAACAGCTAGAGATCAGAGAAGAATGAATCTGGTCTGAAGATCTTACATGTTCTCTGAAATACTGCTTTTGGAGAGAGGAAACCAAATATATGAGGAATTCATAACCTTCTTTCTTTGGAGTTTGGTCAAACAATAGTCAGTCAATTGTCAGATAATAAAAAGAAAATCTGGATAGGTCATTATGGGCAGGAAACTGCATAATAAATATCATAATGCAAAAATATCTCTTTTTTCATTAACAACTCCTTTATTCTTATCAGCACCAAGTCAGTACCTCTGCCTCCTGATCACAGGGGCTACACTGTTTACCTAAACTCTTAATAGTGAACTGTATGTTTTAGTTCTTTATTTATTCTTCTTCATTGTGATGAAGCACCACAATGATCAAGGTACCAATATTTTTTATGACAAAACACACTCTAGGAGAACAATAAGAATGAGTGGAAATGGATGTTGCCATAATCCACCATGGAGAACAGGATGGAGGAATGATTCTTGCAGTATATAACCATCTTTTAGAGCACATTGGTTAGAAATTCAGTTTGTGTAGTGTAAGCTCCCAAATCCAGATTGCACTTCCCAGAGGACATTGCTGAGAGCCTATCCTGTGGGGGTGGTGTTATCTCCACAGCTGACAGCACCAAAATATTTTGGTTTTCAGCTCCTTTTCAACAAATCAAATATCTCAGCAGGTGTAAGCACCTGGGTTGTAGATGACCACTGTTCTTGAATTCCTTTTTCATATCTACAGCTCCAACCAAAAAACCCTGTCCCAAATCTAGATACCAACGTAATACTACAAAGGTAGTATATATACTTCTGTCTGCTGATTGCTGGCACAAGGCCTGAGTGACAGATTAAAATCTAATCCAGATGGAGGTAAATTTATTTATAACACAATGAAGTATTACCCTCTTGAATTTCTGTTATATTACTGTCTACTGTGAGTTTGTACAATTTTAATTATAAATATTCAGTTCCAATAAGTCCAGTTTTCTCCTTGATAAATAGCCCTTTACAACTGAGCAAATGGAAAAAAAAAAAAAAATACTGTTCATCCTAACACATCTCAGCCAATATATATGTGTGGTAAACCAACACAGGAAATTTGAGTTATGCTCCCAAAACCAGTTTTAAAATCATTAAGGTGAGGTTTTATGGTTTTGGTTTTACCTCTATGCATTGAACTCTATCTGTCTTTTCATGCAGGAAAAGATTGCACGAGTATAAACATGATTCTTTTGTTTGCTGCTATAAAAATGTGGGGGAGGAAGTAAATGGAACAGAAACTGCAAAATAAAGTATTATTTGAGAACAATGGCCATGTACACTTGAAATCTGATCAGACAATAAAAAATAATAATAAAAAAGAATAGCTTTTATCATGAAGGGTCTTGAGATAAAGCATTAATTTCAGAGGGATTATGTCACAATCTTTCAATCTCAGTAGAAGGTATAAAGCACTTTCAGGATTCCTCTCTTGTCCTTAAATATCACTTCTGAATAGAAGATTATTCTGGAATGCCATGTCATGAGCTATTCAGAATGACAATTGTTTAGGAAAAGTCCACAAGAATACTGCAGCAAGCTGCTCTGTAACTGCAAGTGAAATCAAGTTGTAAACATGAGAATATCTGAATAAACATCAAGGTCAAGCACTTGTGAAACTCTGGCTGACTCAGAGCATTGCTTTTTTGGTCTACCAGGGGCACATGAACCTGCAAGACTTGAATTTTTTAACACACTTGGTTTGAGAGAGGTCATGTGTCTGGAAGGCCCTTCTCTATACATGCCAAACTGCATTTTCTACATCATCAATATGAATTGATTTTATCACCCTCTAGAATATATACAGTATATTACTTATCAATCCAATGGCATTTCATTCTTTACCCAAATGAAAAATTGCTCATGATAATTTCTTATGCTCTCACTCCATTCCACAAATTAACCATAATAATGCAGTTTATATCCATTTTTAAGATTAGTCATAATCCTGAAATTTTATGGTGCATAACAAATTGATACTGGTAAAATTTTAGCTGAGGAATAAGGAAAATGGAATGACATATTGTTTTAAAGGTTAAATATTTCCTTGATGCATCTGTGTTACATCACATTTAAACAAAAGCCTTTGATGTGGGAACATATCCAAATTTCAGAAAGAAGGATTTTACTCACCTGAGTCAGTCTATTCATGATAACAGTTAAAAGTATATCTCTAAGATCTGACTCCAGTAATGACTTTTATCTGTGAGCTATCTATTATGTGTATAATTATGTATGCAAAGTCCTTTTCTCTGTTATATAAGATATGACATTTCTAGCATTTATCAAAAAAAGGAAGAATTTAGCATACTCCCATGTATATTTTATCCCTTTATATCCTCCTTACATTTCTTTAAACAGTCATTTTGTTTCCCAGTACTTTCTAACTGAGATGTCCTGCAGCCCTGTATTAAATATCACCCAGAAACCACAAGCACAACTTACCCACCACAACATAAAATTCTGGAGATATTTTGTCCTCATCCATTCAAGCACATTTTATTCAAAGGAAATAATGATATTTCTTTACCCACCAGCCAACAACACCTTTATAAAGTTCTGTATTTTCTGAAATTAGATTAAAAGAATCCTTTACTTCATTGCTTTTGATGCCTGACAGAAGAGGTAAGTGCCATTAGACATGATCCTATCTCTCTGCCTGTAAGACCTGAGCTCAGGATGACCTGTCAGGAAGGGTATGACCTGTTAAAGATCAATGGACTGAGGATAAATTGAGATGAAAACCCCAAAACATCTAAACTGGAACTAACACTAATGCAATAGTTGAACAATTAGTCATACTTCACCTCATTCTCCAGAACTACTGTGCATCAGTAGCCTTCTCTTAATATTGGCAACTGATTCTTCAGAAAATGGCAGATAAATCCCCTGCTGAGCTAGTTAAGCAGGAGTGCTTAAGGGAAGCTGGCTTTCAAAAGGTCTGGAGCACTTAGTGCTCTGTTTATTAGTGGTATCAGGCTACTCCTTATCAGTTCAAATGTCTTTATAGATAAAACCCAGAAAAATCAGCCTTTATTTTAATCAGGTGCAACTAATGAAAATTCTAAGGTCTCATAGCAATTTAATTGGGCTATTAGATCATCAGAATATT
Organism: Cyanistes caeruleus; assembly: GCF_971803275.1. Taxonomy (NCBI): domain Eukaryota; kingdom Metazoa; phylum Chordata; class Aves; order Passeriformes; family Paridae; genus Cyanistes; species Cyanistes caeruleus. The sequence goes on from NC_141701.1 coordinate 38,630,240, forward strand.
TCAGTGGGAAACTAAAAACTTAAATGTTTACTGAGCTCTAGAGCTTGTAGCCATCTTCTCACCAGGTTAAAGACACCTTTTGCCATTTGGGGTTTCCTCTGCAGATTTATTACCAAGAATTTTCCCTAGCCTTATCTGGATTTGTTCCTGAGTGTAGAGTGAAGAACATGATGAGTAAGAGTAGAAGTATAAAACCTGATTAAAAAGGCAGGGAAAAAAACAACTACAACAGTAACAACAACAAAACACACAAGAAAATTGCAGTCCTTGGTGTTCCTTAAATATATAATCTGCTCTGAAAGAAAACCACAGCTGTGGAAGAAAAAAAGGATTAAGTTTCAGCTGTGATAGAGCTGAGACAATTACAGACAAGGCTTATCTTGTGAAAGTGATTAAGGGTAAATCTGAAAATGAAGAAGATTAAGAAAAAGAAAACTCCTAGTCAACCTGTGATTATATACTATCAGAGGAATAGATCTGAATCTCAGACTTGAAAAATATGCCTTTAAGACTTTAAGCTGAAAGAAGTGGAATTATGTATTTATTTCTGTTACACCTGACAGTGATTTAGCTAAAGAAATTTTTTTTTTTCTAACTGAGAGCTAAAAAATTTAGCCAGGGTTGCTGTGCTAAATGTGAGTTTCTACTGCATAATGCAAATTAGCCTCATGCATCCATTACTCAAAGTTTATGTAAACTCCACCTTTTCTGTCCTCCATTTCTAGAGTCTGAGAATGCACACAAAATACGTGGAAAACATTCCCTTGAAAGTCCCAGCTTCACTTGGAAACTCAGCTGAAAACCCATTTCTGCAGAAGTTATAAAAGAAACTTTCCCTTCTTGTCATTCTCTGCCACTGACTCTTAGTGGGGAGCAGCTTGAGGAGCTGTAGCTGCTGGAGCACATCCCTCTCCTCCTGAAGGCAACATCTGCCTAAGTGAGAGCCCTAAGACTGCTGGGAGCCCCCTACCCCTCTCCTCTATCTGACAGCAGCCAAATCCTGTGTCTCCACAGCTGGGTACTGACAGCTCTGGACAGCTGAGTCCTACAGAAAGCCTTGGATGTTGGTGCCTCAGGACTTGCCCATCTGCACCATTGAATGTAGGCATGACAAATCAGAATGTAGTACTAAGAAAACATTTTCTTGTAACAAAGCTTGAAAGCTGCATTTAGTCAGACATCCTTAATTAGAGCAGCTGCCAGTAAAATAAGTGCTTTGACTAGAAAAATAAAGAGATCTGCTATGCCTTTTGCTCTGCTCAACCCACTTGAATGTGGCCAAAACATAAGACAAAAATATTAATTGAATTCATGTTTTACAGATTTGGATCTATTCAGCTGTTGAGTACTCTCAAGCCTAAATAACAGCTCTATTAATTATTACCCACAGTCCTCTGCTTAGAGCCACAGCTGTTTTCCTGTTTCACAGACATTTTTCACAAATTACAAAACTACCTAAATTAATAAAAGTCTAGGCACAAATGACTGCAAGAGCTGGAAAGAGTTTCAGCTCATAAGCTGAGTGACTCTCCACGCTACTAATTTAGAGCAACTGAGCTACTTTATCAGTCAGCTTTCATCACTTAATGAAGTTTCTCAAATATTGAAAAACACAGCCTGGATATCTTTAATGTGTGTGGGGAAGACGTCTGAACTAGCTATTGCTGTTTCTAGTATCTTTTGGAAGATGTATCTAATACATTCCCTAAACTCATGTAACACTTCATGGTATCATTATATACATGCCCAAAAGGAGCACCATCTATCAGCAAAATCAGATTATGAGGTTTTCAGAAAGGTTTTCTTGGCAGCTGGGAAGAAAAAGACTTATGGCCAGTCACACAGACTTGGAGACAAGTGGAAGTGCTAAGCTGGTGCTACAACTGTTTTCACACAGTTTTATTACTCCAGAGTAGAGGTGATCTGGCATGAAGAAAACCATGGACTTGGTTCTTGGGAAATGTAAGAGCAGCAATCCAATTTTTGTCTCTGGTTAGAGAAGAAATGAAGCACTTGAAAAATAGGAAGTATCACATGTTATTTTTCTGGGAAAATGACCATAAACCAAATTGTATTTCAGCACCTTTATTAAAAGCTGTATGCATTTTGCTGTGAGGTTTGAAAGGGTCCAAATTTTCCTTAATGAACATGAGTGCATCCTGTTAATATGAAAAATTACTGTAACAGAGGAGAGGAGAGGGAGAGGGAGAGGGAGAGGGAGAGGGAGAGGGAGAGGGAGAGGGAGAGGGAGAGGGAGAGGGAGAGGGAGAGGGAGAGGGAGAGGGAGAGGGAGAGGGAGAGGGAGAGGGAGAGGGAGAGGGTATTATTTTTTTTTAAAGGTGTGCCAACATCCAAACCAAAGTTTCACATGCTTGAAAGCTCCCATGATACTTTGAAAAACCTAATTTCCTATAAAAATTATGTAAGATAAAGAACTGTGGGCTTTTTTTATTTATTAGATACAACTCTATTCACAGTTCTACAGATCACTTGTGTTTTTTGTTTATAGTCGGATTTTGCATTCCAACTTAAAAAAGTTCTTTCTTTCATTTCTGAAAATGTTCTTTCTTTCTGTGATTAGAGCAATCTGGTGTTTACATATGCTGTCAGTTACCAGACTCTGGAAAAGAGAAGATTCAGGAGCAATGGCACTCAGGACAGGATTTGGTCAACATTTAAAGTCATGTCCCATAAGACAATGCAGAACCATGAGTGGCCAAGGAGAAAGATTCCCTCAGTCTCTAATGCTGTGTTGCTTTTCTCCTGAAAGAGGGATGAGAGATCTCCTTTGAGCCAGGAGACAGGAGCCATAGTAGCAGCAGAGTGTTTGCTGTGCCAAGCACCACCTGGACTGCCTCCAACCCTCCGAGCAGCCAGCCAGCCAGCTTCACTGCTACCTTTCCCTCTGTGGGTGGGAAATAATGTGAAGGAAAAAAAACAATAAATGCATTAATTCCCTCTTCCCTTCCATTCCCTGCTATTCTACTCTAGCTGCATTTCCTATGTCAATAACATAATTTTCAGGTCAATGTGAACATGTTCCTGTGTGTTTGTAAGCTGAATGCTCTCCTAGCCTATCTCATTGTTCTTTCTGGGAATTGAAGGTACTCTTCAAAGCTGAAGGGGCTGGGTTTTTTTTTTTTCCCTAAAAGACTCATTTTCTTGATTACAATCAAACAGCTTTTCTCCTTTGGTGAGTTTACAGGATGTTATTTGCTGATTATATTTGCAGCAGGGAAATCTGCAAGTGATTTTCAGCAGGTTTAAGATGCGGTTTACATCACACTAGATTTCATCCTTTGAAATCTTAAACTGACATGGTGTCCAGACTGTCCTTGTATTATCAGCAGGGGCTTGGACCGTGTTTATTTCATCTCAGGCTGTTGGAGAGGACAGTAAGGATGAGTAAGTCAACTAAAGATCAGCTTTGCATCAGCTAGAGTTCAAACTCATTTACAGTTTTTTTCCTGTGAAATCACTTAAAAAGCACAAAAAAGTGCAACTAGGAAACAGCTGAAACATACTTGGGAGTTATGACTTCTGAAGGGTAGAGTCACTACACAGAAAAAAAAGAGCACTTTTAAGACAAAGGAGAAGCTGTATTATAGATCATTTGGAACTGTTCTCTGTAGTGTTCCCTATAAACTTTCTAGCCACCTTCCTGTATTTCCCAGATGTATTTTATCTAAAAATGAAATGTTTCACTTTTACAAGTTCTGTTTAGAGACTCCAGGGCATTATTTCACTGTGGAATGGGTGATCCTATGGAATTCATGCCTTCTACACACACTTAGAAGGAATGTGCAAAACTGATGGTTGCTTCCTTTCAGAAAAAAAAATAAAAATTCCCAGTAAACAGAGTATACATACACTGCAGGAAAGTGTCATGTTGTGTATTTTTTTCTCTTTTTCATGAAAATATTTGCTGTAAACATTGTAATCTATCCTCACCAGTTATTTCCCCTGCATCTTTACAAATGAGGCAGCTCTCTAAAATTTTTCCAGAAAAGTCCAGATCCCAAAGAACTGTTAATAAATAAGACAGAAATTTAGAGGACCCTTCTAAAGCAAGACCCAGCAGATCTTTCAGTTGCTTATTTCTTGTTCAAATTCAAAACTATCTGAAACAGGGATCCTGAATTTTGATGTTGATTATAAAATAATCAGCACATTTTGTTCTTCTCTATTAAGCCATGGACATAAAAAGGGATATTTCCTCAAGCTTATACACACCTAATCTCAAACGTTGAAAAACCTTCCTCCAATCAGGCAGAAGTAACAGAAGACTCCAAGAGTCCCAGGGAAACAGCAATGTAAGTGTCAGAAGTACTATAACTAATTACTAATGAATGAATGACGTAAATGAAACAGGAAAAAAAATATGTAACAAAAAAAGACTGATATATTGATGACACTTAAAGGAAAAACATGAAAAGCATACATGCACAATAATTTCCTTAGCCACCTCCCCTCTTCTTTTTAATTAAACTTATCCAGGAGAATGAAAAGAATAGATACTCTTAAAATCTTTGTTAATGCTCTTCTTTATTAGATAGAACAGGATTTGCATACCTGCCCCTTTTCACACTTTTTTTACTTCTAGCTTCACCAGGTACTAGAATATACTTAGTATTCTATACCAATAGTCTTTTTTCATTTAATACCTTTGTCTTTCTAAGTGACAGCCTCAATCATACCAGACAAAAGCGGAGTGAAGTTTGCATTAACAGAATACACTAAACATATCATAGTCTTCATTCATTGAAGAAACATTTGCATAATTGCCCTAAATTAGAGACATTTAATTTTAAATGATTTACTAAAAAGTTGAAAAAGACTTTTTATTCTCAATTGTATATAGTCTGATTCATGACAAATCCTTTGTTGTATGTCACACAGGAATTTTCTATTTCTTGTCAAGATATTCAATTGATAGCAACTTTTCTACCAGAAGTTCATGGCAGAGAGTCATACTGTGGTACAGTAATCTGGATACTCAAACTTCAGAGGCAGAAAGGGGAAACTACTGCTAACTTCTAAAGGTATTTAAACCTTTCTTTATAGCTCTTACAAACAAACACATCAAGTTCTAAATTTTATTGATTTTATATTTCTCTTCAGATTCATAAGTCTTGATCTATTTCTGCCCTGAGACAAGCTAGTCCACCTCATTCTCAGTTCTGATGTGGAAATGCACATAAAAAGGGATACAGATTCAAAGGCTGGATGACAAGTAGGAAGATGTGGAAACATTTTTTTTTGAACCTTCCTTTATCATTTCTGCTGTCTCAACAGATAAATAATAAAAACAGGTTTGTGAGGGTCCTCATCCAATTCCTTCATTGGCAAGAACTTTTCAAATGCACTGCCTACACATGAGAATCAAGTGCTAATTGAATGGCACTCACATGCCACCAGATCCCTTAGACAACCATGGTCTTCTAGGCTGACAGCAGGTGGGATAGCATCCCAGGGCTCCTGATGTGCCCCTCTACAGTCAGCTGAGTGTAGGCAACAGAGCCATGCACTTCCTCACAGATTTTCCTGTCACATCCTGTCAAAAAAACACCTTTTCCCTGGTATTTGAGCTGAGGTGGTTTAAAATAGTGTATCATCAGCACCTAGGAGACGTGATCAGTCACCAGTAATCATGGAGCTGACTCATTCAGGTGGATGAGCATGCAAGGCTACTGAAGATGGATATGGAAGAAGCTGTGAAATCTTCCCAGCTGGGAAGAGTTGAAGTTCTAGCATTTGAATAAAATCATTTGTCAGCTTGCTTCCTGAGACTGTGAGACTGACACCTTGCTCCAGACTCTGTCAGGCCAGACATGTCACAGCGAGAGCGCTGCATCTGAACTGAGTCTCCAGCAGCTCACCCATCTGGATGCCTGGGCAAGAAGGACCCTGTGACATATTGTTGAGATGAAAAACAAGGGATGGGACCACCATGCTTTGGATGATTTATTGCTCAAGTAGCCAGATAAGATGCCAGTCTCAAGGTGTGAGATTTAGAGGAGCAACAAGTCAGCCATAGCTCAAGGAAGTCACAGGTTTCTTCTTCACACAGTATTATATAACATTTTGGTCCAATAGACTGTTGATATGAGGCTTGTTTCTATTTATTAACTTATCACCTTTGCTTGATTTTGCTGCACTGTGTCTCTCTCTTAGCCACTAAACTGACAGGTCATGAACTCATACACACACTTCTATTGTAGTTTTTAGATCCCTATCTTACTCTATAAATCACATTATTACGGCTCAAACTTCTCACTATTTTACCTAATAAAATTTTTACTTACTCTAGGCATATTCTTACTTATAGCTATAGGAACATCAGTTTATAATTTTTCTACTTAATATCTGTGTACCTTTACCTTACATTAACCCAAGCTCTTTCTAAGGCTGCAGATTGAACCCTTCAGCATCTGTGGAAATTTCTATTTTTCCATTTCCCACAACATATGATGACACATGACATGCCAGTCTACACACAGTAAAAAGATCCTCATGCCTTCACTTATGACTCTGTTCCAGATAGGCAAGATCAGTAAAAATGGTAATGATTACCATTCTGACTTCTACAATCTATTCCAACTCCCCCTGTTTTTGTTTTTTAGAGAGGTTATTGTCTTTCACAGATCTCAGCAAGGTTTCTGAGAAATCCAGATTTTTTGTTTTCCTGCAGGGGGAAGATTATTCTGTTGGTTACAATGAAGTGAAGCAGAACTAATGTAATTAGTTTCCACCAGCTTTCTTCTGATTTAGACCAATGTATCTGATACTGAATTTGGGGAAAAGTTGTAATTACATATTCTCTTTTTAACATCTTTAAATTTACAGATTAAATTGTATTGATGTTCTGCTTCTACATCCTGCTGACAAAACAATGTTCCACCAATGTGCTGGGGATAAAAATGGTGGGGTTTGCAGCAGGAAAATGTTTCAGCTTCTAATGTAAATGTTGTCATAACTGATCCATTACTCATAACTCTAATTTTACTATGTAGCACAAGAGAGAATGTGTAGGGAAGGAAATATCTTTTCTATGTATTGTTAATCTTTACAGTGCAGAATGAAATGTTAAAGAAAATAAATTAATTCACAGTAAAAATCCTTGAAAGAGTTTTTTTCATTAAAATATTTATTTAGCACTCTAGGAGCCAGAACATTTCCAAAGAAAAATTCTGATTTCAAAAAGAGTGTCATAAAATCATAACTCTGCAGAAAAGTTCATTCTCAAACTTTGCTTCTCTTACATTCACTTTGTGGATAGGGCTTATCAAGATCAATAACACAGTCTTGAGCTATTCCAAGGATTTACCCTGTTAATGGATGAGTAGATAATACCAGCTCACTACTAATTTCCATAAATAGTTTGGTAAATTTCAAATTAAATAATCATTTTCTGAATGTTGTTCTTTTTGTTCCTAAGCCATTGATAAACAAATATATAAAAACCTTTCTGCTGTGCAATGTGAACAGCAGATTGTTTACCAAACTCAAATTATCTGGGGCATAAATAGATTAATACATTCCTCTTTAAATTAGGAGAATTTTGTAAATTAAATAAAACACCTTTTACAAGAAATTTACTGGCTGTTACTCTAATCCACAGACTTCTGCAACACTGATGATTTCTGCATAAGCTTAACAGAGCTCTAACTCAGCTGTGCTGCTCCAGCTTCAGCTCAGCTCTCAGAAATAATGAAGTACCCTGGAGATGGAACTTCATGTTGCAAGGAACAGATGTACTAGATTTTCATAATTAAAGGTAGATTATGATTTACTTCTTCTTTTGTGCTATTTGTTTAGTTTTAAACAACCCATCAATTGCCATTCAAGATGAATTTAGAATGTGATATAAACTCAGAAACGTATAGATTTTGAAAAAGAGGCACAAAATTTTCTCTTCACTGAGAAAGAAGAACAAGCGTTAAATTTGTGACAGTTTTTCATGTTTTACTTCCAACATTAAGAAACAATTGATGTTTTTCTGGTCCCTTACCTTCCTTCACAGAGCTACAGAGTTATCATAAGCAGGAATGATGAAAAGGCGGTATTGAGACGGACGTCACCAACATTGAATTCAGTAAGTGTCCATATGTTTCTTCTCTAAAATTCTGCATAACTTACTTTTTAAATATCTACTGATCAGTGAGGAATAAGAATATGTCAGTACTCAAAAGAAAACCTGAATTATCAAGACTGTTTTGCTTTCCTTACCAGGAACCAAAGACAATAGCTTAGCCTCCAAAATAATCTGGTCCTGCAACATGAAAATATTAGTCAACAATATAACAAAAGACATTTAAAGACCATCTACACACAGCCTACTAATACCAAGGTATTTGGTATTTGGTCATAAAACAAGCTACATCCTACATAAGAACCAAGTAAACTAATTACTACCACATTATTAGTTATATAGATTCAAGTAGCTAATATGTCATTTGCCATACGTTTTCTTGTAAATTCTTTAGGAAATTATGATAATGAAGACATTTATAAATTATGATCAAAATCATAACTCAGTGGTTGGTCCTTTTGTCTGACCTGTTTTCCTGCATTTCAGAATAATTTTGTTTCAGACAGCTTACTGAAGGCTCAGTAAGTGCTCAAAAGGCTAAATACAAAGATCAGTAAGTGGCATGTAAACAGCAGTTGCTCATGATTAATAAATAAAAAAATAATCAGTAGACTCATTGTTTGCTTCCTGTGCAAGTAACTTCCATGGCAAAATAAGGTCATCATGGCTAATGTGATTGTGTGTCTGTGTTTGTGTATTTAATTTTGGATTAAAGTCACCTTAACCCACAGGTTTAGATGGAGAAGAATTTAAAATAGATCAACTAACAAACAGAAAGCATACAGTTCCACATTTTTTGGCCATGGTCTCACCTCATAGTACTTAAACAGGGTTTGTTTAGGGCCCTATTTGATAAACGATTATAAAACCCTGAAATTTTAACAATGATAGTTGGCTTCAGGACAAATTTCATGTACATTTTCTGCACACCATGCAAACTGCAGACTTAATTTTTTTTAATGTGTGTTGTCTTTTTATTTTTTTCAAAATACCACAGACAATGGGAGGATTATCTCAAAGCCTACTGGTTTGGCAGCCACAACGTGGCACTGAGGGAAGATATTATGCACACATCAACACCTGACGCTGTTCAGGAGTGTGAGGTGTGCCAGAAATGAAGATGGTTCAGGCTGTACAATGTCTGCCTGGAGCACACCCTGTGATGAACACCCTGTCTTTGGTTCAGCTTCTTAAACTCGATCACTTGTCTTGCTTCAGCAAGATGTCCAGGAATAAACCAGCACACGTGTGATGTGGCACCAGAACCCTGGAGATAAACAAGGAGAGATCAAAGTGGCAAATTTGTCACATCATGGCAACTTCCATGGTTTCAATGATGGCAATGAAGAAGGTCTCCTTTTCAGCCTGAGAATCTGTATTGGTGACAACACATGAATGGCATCACTTAGACTCATTTAGTACCCAACTGCAGGGAAACTTCTGTAGCGTATAGTTGGTATGGCAGCAAATTTACAAGAAATCAGGTAAGGTTAATAGCACATTTTATAAACACATCAGATTATATCCCATCCAAAATTTTGCTAGCAGTCGTGAACATCAATATGCTACACTAATTTCCACATTTTAGGTTTTCTTTTCTGTAACTACTCTCTGTTTTTGAAGGTACAATCTCTCCAGTTTTACGTGGTTCCTCGTTTCGGCATGTATTCAGAAAAATATTTGTATACCTGTCTCTGTGGGTTTGTATTTAAATATTTTTCCAGCTTGCAGTCAGATAAAGAAGCTTTTTCTTTTTTCATGCTTCTAACTGCCTGAAAATTGCTGAAATAATGCTGTCATTTCTCATTCCTGATTGTTTAGGGATCAAAGCAGAAGGCAGTGTGTATATGCTCAAAAATATTTTCCAGCATAGTAGAGGCTTTCAATAGTTAAAATTATTTATTTAGGATGCTTCAGCAACCATGTAGGTTTAAAACCCTGATATGGCACTTTAGGTCTAGCATGTGCTGGATTCCTGTTGGTTTCCTGCGTCCATAAAACATCATAAACTGTTGCAACAACAAGAGATATAGGGTCAATAATTCTAAATTGTAGGGGAAACAAATTTCTTGGTAAAAATCAGCCTAATACAGATTAAAATCATCCTGCAAGAGATTAAGTGTTCCTTTCATGGGGCCTCTCAGTCTCTTCTGCAATTAGAAACAATAGGTGGATGTATCTGTAAAAGTGCCTGATATTCCTATAGCTGCCAGTGGAACACCAACCTCACACTTTGTGTATCATTACTTTTGCTTCACTATGAACAACACTGAGAGTGACAAGAAAAAGATTCAGAAACTTGAAAAAATTTGTCTAATACCCAACAGACTGGTTACTCTGAACTCTGTAGATTGACAGTTAATTGACAGCCCAGCATTATTTCACCAAATACTACATCACTGGCGAAGAAAAGATAAATGACATTATAATGCTTAGTGAATCATTTCACTTGCAAATGCTGACATCTCTTCCTTCCTATCAGACCAAAAGAAAACATCATAATTACATCTAAAATGCAAGTGATGGCATTCTCATTTGACACTACAGTAGAACTGTGAAACATGGCAAAGACTGCTGAAGATAGATCTTCATGTTTTCCAATTCCCAGTCTAAATTAATGCCAGAAACACAAACAAAAGTCTCAAACCAGCATTTCAGTCACCTGGCTATCTCACCAGAAAATTCTTAAATCCCTTTCACAGCAGCCTTAAATTAACATTAGCAGTGCTGTTCCCTTTACATATGACCTTGCAGCCTACAAAGGAGAAAAAAACCATATGAAATAGGAAGTGCAATTGTGGGTGGGTAAGTTGAACTCTTGAATAAATATTGACAAATAAGAGGAAAAAAGAAAGAGCAAGAGATTCTAACTTTGTCTTCTAATTGCCCTTGGTTAACAATGGGGGTGATACACACCACACACCTCCCCAAACCCTAAACCAAGACAGTTAGAGGGCCACCAAGTGAAAATAAAACCACAGGATAATGGACTGATATGGGATTGAAGGGATTTGAGGAAGTCATCAAATCCCACCTCCTGCTCAAAGCAGGGAATACTTTGATGCTCTGGATTGCACAGAGCCTTGTTCTGCCAAAATATCCAACTACCAAATCTCTGGAGAATGTAGGGCAGACTTGATGCTTATGAGACTAAACTTCCAGAATATTCTGAAACTTTGACCTTCAGTTGACATGTTAATCAGCAAATGGGAAGCTGTGTGAGTCATAGGGGAAATGCTGGCAGGGGACATCTGCAGGGAGAAGTGTCTGCAGAAAGTGTTGTTGATAAAGACTTACCTGAGGAACATGCCAAATCTGAGAAAGTTTGGGGTTTTATTCCCAGTGAAAATTTATGATTGGCTCAAGTTACCATAACTGATTTTTAGTACCTGCATTACATTCATTACACGAATTATTAAGGGCCCATCTGGAACATCTGATTCTCAATTTGTGAAGGTTCAAGGAGACGGCTCATGTAGAAAAACTGGTCATTTTATCTTTTTTAAAATTGTTCTTTTCTGATGGCAAATTTTGTGTCCCCACACCATTACATCTGTGTGATTGTTACCAGGGATGTCAAGTATGTTAAAAGTGGCTTATGACACTTCCTTCACTCCAGAGGTTCAAAGCACAGAATAGCTGATTCAAAGGTTAATTTTTTGCTGATTCAAAGGTTAGGTTTTTGCTTTCTCAATGAAAGTTTAAAGTCAGCTAGCCTGTTATTTAAAAAATGCAAATAAACTGAATAGCTGCTTATTTTTAATTAGTGATATTTTTTATTCTGGATTTATTTTATTTTATTTTATTTTATTTTATTTTATTTTATTTTATTTTATTTTATTTTATTTTATTTTATTTTATTCTATTTTATTTTTCAGAAAAACAAGAAAACTACTCAAAAGTGGCAGTACCTGACTCCAAATACCACATTTTCTTAATGCCAGATAGAAAATTTCCAATGAGAAAATGCAGATCTCAAGTATTTTTGTTTCTCAAAACTGATTTTATGAGTCTGTAGAATCACAGAAACATAGAATGGTTTGGGTTGATAGGAACTTTAAAAACTTGGTTTGTTTCAACCCAGCTGCCATGGGCAGGGCTACCTTCCACTAGACCAGGTTGCTCAAAGCCCACCCAGCTTGACCTTGAACTCTTCAAGAGATGAGCCCTTATTATAGTCATGAACCACCTTCAAATTTTTGGCATTTGTCAGCACAAAGAAAACTGCAATTAGAGCAGCTGGGGAAAAAAAAAGATGAAAGTGGTTTCTGTGAAACTCTTATACCAAATATTTATAAACAATAAGCTCTTATAATTTACCATAGCAGTTGTCTGGGAAATGTTCTATATCTGTTAATTTTCATTGTTGCATTAACATCCATTGCTTTCTTCTTCTTTTTTGTCTATTATTACCTACTGCTAAGGAAAAAAAAATAAAACAACCAAAAAACCCCACCAAAAACCAACAAACCCAACCAGTACTGGATGTATTTCAGTCCTGCTGTGAATAGCTATTTAGCAACCAGTAGCCTTTCCTGCCAAACCATTTATGTGGTATAGTGGATATAGAAATTGCTCAGTCTACAGCTGTGTACCTCCTGTTACTAGAAAGATCCTGATGAATAATTCAGATGTCAGGTCCTGCTGACCTCACATGTAATAGAAATACAGTCAAATTCCAGAAGGAAAGACATTTTTTTCACTGTTAATTTGCCTCAACAGAAAGTTTCACTGAAAATTAACTAAGCTATTCCTCATGCTAATTTTAAAGTTAGCTGTATTTTACACTGAAGTGGGGTTGAAAACCATCAGCAACAATGAGGGACTGCACTTATTCCATCCCCTCAGTAGTGGTAGGGGCCACATAACAATTTGATTTAGTTGTTATCAAAGGTATGTGCAAGTCCCCACTGCACAAACAACTCCACAGCCTCTGCTACAGTCACTGGCACCAGAACAGCAGCACAAGTCATGGGCAAGCAGTGGAGGAGTCCTGGTATGTCAGCATCAGAAACTCATTAAGTACAATCCTACAATAAACTTGGGATCCAGTACAGGAAATACCCCAGAAACTTTCTGTTTCACTTATAATTCTACTAGGAATATGGATGGATATAAAGCAAAGTGGCAACATATTCCTTGTTAAGACCAGCCCTCACATCAGTTTTGATGAAAATTTCTCAGCTGAGACCACCTAATAAAATCAGTGGTAGGAAATTTTACCACCATTACCAAGTGGTTAAGAGAATTTAAATGTAACTCCCCAGTTTTTAACTTCTTCAATCACAAACTGCTTATTAATTGAAACTTCCTACCAGTTTTAGCTTTTCAGGTTCAGACTTTTAATAGACTGACTTGAAATACATGCCAAAAACTGCAATTTTTTCTCATTGTTGAATTAGGCTGCTTCTGTTGAATAGTGTGCTTGGATGGAAGGTGAAATTACTCAAACCCATTCTGGGCAATGAATCTATACTTGCTCAATACCCTGTTACTTGTTTATCTTTTTCTATGAAAAATGATGCAATAGTCCAGCTTGCACTGAATAATAGCAAGTCCCCTTTGATCCTCTCTGAAGCTCATAAACATGTGTCTCTCACTCATCCTCTGTTAGGCATTTCGATAGAGGGCATAGAAGGCTGCTGGTTAAAACAATAACAATTTTTAAGATTGCTCCCTTCACTAGCAGACAAGTAGGGGTGCCAGGCAGGAATGTCAAGTCTTGGTTTAGAGAAAGGAGATGTTACTTCATCAAGGAAGTTGTGAACCAGCTGGATAGCTTGGGGCTGCTCTGAGCAGGAAATATATGAAGCTGTTGGAAAAATCCATGGAGGATAGAGAGAAGGCTGACCTGGTGGGCTGGAAGCTGGAGCTGAGGGACATAGGTGGCTCTGAAGGAGAAAAGGGGATGTCACAGTGAAGAAAGAGTCAAGAAAGTATGAGGTGATAAGAGTCAGAGGAAAGTGGGATGAATCCAGAACCAAGTTTGAGTGCTGGAAGAAGAAAAGTGTGAAAAAAAGAGTAGCGAGGAACAAATAACTCTCTATCAAGTGCTTTGTACCAGATATTCTCAGTTTTATCCTCTGAAAGACAGAAAGGAAAAAGACAAGATTATAAAGAGGAATTCTTCTCATCTTTGCCTCCAAACCCTAGCCCATTCATTCACCAAATCTTCCCCAGCATATCTCATTTTTCTCATCCTGCCCATTGGTACTTCTCTGTTAGAAAAAAAAAAAAAAGAAAGGGAAAAAAAAGAGTTCATCATGAAAAAGCTTATTCAGTCAAGAAGGACTGTATTATTTTCTCTGCTTTTTCTGACTACCAGGCACCACCAGGGTGCAGCACACCTCCCAACACCAGCCAGCTCTGAATAGGTCCAATAGGTCCAACCTTCCTTTGGTTGGGAGAAGAGAGACATGTTCTGAGGTCTGATACCAGTCTGATACCTCTCTGAAACAGAGGTTGGCTTTGATTATATCTAGCTCTGCCTTAGCTGCTTCTGTGTTTTTTAAAACCTGAGCCACTGCTACATTATTCTTGAAATCAGTAAATGTTCAGTGAAAAAATAGATTGGTAATGGACTCAGCAGAAATCTGCAGTTTTCTAAAGCCATGTAAATGACCTATGAGAGCAGAACTGATTAATTTTCAGTGGAAACTCTGCACCCTCACAGATACCACATGAAAATCTTTAAACCTACATTATTTGTTCTCCTCTGCAACTGAGTCCTCATGAGCAGTGTCATGCCCAGATCACACTGTGAAAATTGTGATCCTCCTTCTGTCATATGTAATTAACCAAGCCCTGTAAAAGATGACAACTCAGGGCTGTGAAAGTGCATGGCCCTTATGTACACCCACAAGAATCTTAGGGTTTCTGGCAAACCCAATATGTAAAGACAAAGATGTATGAGTGTGTATATATTTGTTCTTGTGTGAATGATAAGGATAATTGCATGTTTTTTAGTATTTATGTCGGACAATGTGTGTTTTGTTCCATACAGAAGAGTACTTGGAGTTTGCTGAATTGTGAAAAGTGGGCAGGATATGAAACAGCATCATCCTGTCAGATTTTAGGTTATGGACTGGGTAGAAACTCATCTAGGATTTATACTAAAATCCTTTCAGTATGCTTGGATTTGTCCTTAGCTAAAAATGAGAAGCCTCAGTTTTGCCTCATATTGAGTAACCCATACTGAATTACAGAAAGGGTACAAGGGCAGAAGTAGATGCTGTGGTAACTGCTGTGAGCTGAAGGCTCCAGGCTGGTGGAAGGTTTTGACAAATCAAGGTCCTGGATTTTTACTTTTTACTTCCTTTACTGAGCTTTGTTTAATACTGCAAAACTTTTTTTTTTTTTCTGTATTTTTTCTTTGAGTTAATTCTGTATAACAGAATGTCGTCATTAATATTTAGCAGAATATATTTTATGTTTGGTTGCTGCATTCCAGGATTGCTTATAGGCTAAATTTACCAAGCTTAATGCTCAAATTAAAATGCTAAAACTATAGATCATCAATGAGTATAGCCTGGCTTTGAGAAGCACAGTTGATGCCTCCAGTGGAATCAGTTCTTGTCCTTGCTGTAGTCTCTGAAGACATTGCACACTTAATGCTGTTTTATCCTGTATCTGCCATTCTAATCTTATCCCCAGGGATATAGACTATAAGGTGGTTCAAATCAACAAAGTATAGCGATATAAACCCAGAGCAAATTATATTGGAAATAGGGTTTTTAAAAGGTTTTCTATATCCCTTTCAGCTATGACAATATTTTTTTCTGTTTACCTGTTTTGTTAAAACCTTAAGCACACTCCTTTGATACATTCATTGCAATTTTTTTCTGTTTTCCTCCTTTCCTCCTCTGGTTAATATAGAGAATGCATTCTTCCTGGCTATGCTGATTCAACCAAGCATGTACTTGTTTTTATTCTCATTTTAAGGAGGATTTGATAACCTAGCTATCAAAAGGTATGCTGTGAGAGACTCTGTATGCAGAGAACACTATAGTTTTGTAGAAAACCAGGAGAATAAAAAAAACAAAGTATCTCAGTACCTCCTTTTAAGTCTGAACAAAAATCAGCAAAGTTAATATAATTACTGTTTGGAAACACTTGCTCTGACTTTAATTATATTTAGCTTAATTAGTTCTGACTTTAATTTAATTATGTTTAGCCTAATTATGTTTAACAATTAGATAAAATGCATGGTAAGTCCTGTTAGTAAATCCTCTCTTGCTCACCGCTAGCAAGGGAGAAGCAATAAGTTATTCAGTTCTTCAAGAGAAAAGTTGACAAAGAATTATTGCTTATAACACTAGATTATCATTTCAGGGGAAGGTTACTTAAAGTAAGACTCAGTGAAAAGATTTATATGTCCTCAAAGGGGTATCTGCACTGAGACTGTGTATTTAAGCACCCATATGAAATCTGAGCTTTTTTCCAGCATTGATATTATTAACTCAGATCTCATTTCCCAGGCCTCCTCCTGCCCTGTTCATAAACTCTGTAGGTGATTCCTACAGCCTCAAGGTTCCATCTTCACAGCCTAATTGTCTTCTTAGTCCTTATACATGTCCAGGACTTTTGCCAGTAGGTTTTTATTGCAAAGTTGCATTGATTTTTATTGGTTTGCTGTTGTAAGGTTTTTATAAGTTCCAGACCTGGTCTATTTGGCATATACTGGAGAGGGAACCAGAACATGTAGTAAAAAGTGTGGATTCCCCATCCCTGGAAGTGTTTAAGGCCAGATTGGATGCAGCTTTGAGATACCTAGTCTTGTTTCTGTGTTGTGTTGCATAAGTTTTCCCACAATACCTCATGGCATCATTAGAGAATTAACTTATTTTTGCAGAGGAATATCTTCACTTGATTAAATTTGGCTTTTTGACTGATAAGGTGAACACTGTAAAGGAAGCTCCTTTGTCCTCGTTTTTCTAGGACTTGATTATTTGGGTATACTATGGATGTGGTGAGATTTGAAGAATAAGTTTCATTTGGGTTTGGATTTTCACCACATACTATTGCCATTTTTATGGTTATTCTGGCATCTGGATGGTCAAATATTGGAATATTTCAGATGTGCTTTGGATGATGATGATAACTGATCTTGCAAATGAAATCAAGCACAATATTAAAGATGTAGTACTAGGTACTTTAGGACCTAGGTATAGCAGGGATTTGCTGGGCTTTTAGATATTAATTCCTGCCATCTTTTATTCCAAATATCCTTTTGGTTACTAGGTGGCAAATCAACAGTAGTCTGGAATGAATTATATTTATTTAACTTACTCCTGTCCAAATAAAGTCCTTGTCAGAAACGTACCAGTATATTGTATAGTAAATACCACATAGTCTTACAACATATGATTGTAGCTAATTTTTAACCTCTAGAACAAGAAGTATTTTTAAAATAGCATAATAAAATAGTAAAATATAAACATAATGATAGTTATTGTACTGATGAATCTATACCAAAGTAGAGCCTTGCACAAACCTCATCTAATAAATGAGAAGAAAAATAATTGTCTCCATTGCTGATTCTCACTAAACAGAGATAAAATACAATTCAAATGCATCTTCTAATACCTTCCACTACACAGCCTGTCTTAACCTACAGTATCACTTTTTTCCTCTAATCTATTACTAATTCATCAGAGTAGCAAAGGAATTATTTTCCTAGTATTTGCAATTATAATGAATACCACTGATTGCACGACTCCTTCCTGTAGTTGTCCTTGAGATGATTATGTGCATGGGTTTCTAAAGGACCAATAACCCCTCTGCAAATACTTAAAACTCTGGTTTGGACTTCAATCTATAGCCAAGATTCCTTTCCTCCCTCTAACACAATGCTGAATTTTCTCCATTAATTTTTTTTTCACTAAAAACTTTGTCATTAGTTTTGACATTTTTTAGTCTTCCCTGTAGGTCTTCTTGGTGATATACAATAACTTTGCAAGGACCTTTCACTCCACAGTCATCCCTCAACAGCACACAGAGGAAAAACACTACTGATGCTTATTCAAGGATCAATTCTCATGAGTGTGTACCAGAATTATCTGTATTAATCTCAGTGCACTCACAGATCTAAGGGAAGCTTCCACCTAAAACCTCTTTCCTTTATCTGAGTATCACTTGGAGAAAGAAATGGTAATGATAACCTCAGTAACTATCTTCACCTGGCTATGGTTGTGAAACTCTGGAAGCTGGGTTAATTAGCAGTTGCAGGTATACAGTGTTGGAAGACACAATACAGTCCTTCATGCTTCTTCAGTCTTAGACAGGGATTCGTAACAGCTGTCAGAAAAGGCCTCCAGCCAAACTCCATTTCTGATCCTTGATGTTTTTCCTTCTAAAGGCTGTGCAGTGCAACATTAATGAGGCTCATAACTCTCTCCAGTTCCTGCCACCCACTTTCCTCTAACACCCATTTTCCAGGTTTGCCCTTCTGCCACCTTGCACCAAATTAACACAATGAAAACACATCCAAACCTGAGAGCTTAGGTCCCTCAAGGGATCCCAGTGCTGCCAAGCAGACATTCCTAGCTGTGGGCTGCAGTGGCAATGGATATACTCGAGGAAACAGGAGCATGTCCTAAATGCTCTTTGAAAAAACACTCGATATATCTTCAGCTCTTCCTCACTTTTCTGCTTTGGACTTCTAAAAAGGTCATATCAGGACAAGTGCACATGTATTTCAAGGACAAGGTAATATATCTGGGGATGATAGATATAGTGAAAATTGGAGTTCTGATCAAACAACAGTCTGTGCTCCCTACTCTTACTACTTTCATTAGAAAGAGCTTTTATTCTGAGAGGGGGATATTTTTCCCTACTGAAATATGCTTTTCAAATAGCTCCTATAATACTCTCCAATCATCACTTGTAATTGGACTATAAAGCTGGGCAGGAGTGTGTGTCAATCTGCTGGAGTGTAGGAAGGCTCTACAGAGGGATCAGTATAGGCTGGATCAATGGGCTGAGGACAATTGTATGAGGCTCAAAAAAGTGAAGTGCCAGGTCCTGTACTTGGGTCACAACAACCCCAGCACTCCATGCTTGATGAGGCATGGCTGGAAAGCTCTCCAGAGGGAAGGACCTGGGAGTGCTGGTTGACAGCCAGCTGAACTTGAGCTAGAGCCCAATGGCAGCCTGGCTTGTGGCAGAAATATTGTGTCCAGCCAGGCAGGGATTGTCCCACTGTACTCAGCACTGGTGAGGCCACACCTCAAATCCTGTGTCCAGTTCTGGGCCCTTCACTGCAAGGAAGACATTTAGGGGCTGGAGCATGTCTAGAAAAGGGCAGCAGAGCTGGTGAAGAGTCTGGAGCACAGGTCTTAAGAGGAGTGGGAAGGGTTGGTCTCTTCGCCAAGGGACAGCAATGGGACAAGAGGGAATGGCCATGAGTTACACCAGGGGAGGTTTAGGGTTTAGTTTGGCTGTTAGGAAACATTTCTTCCACAATAAGGTTGTCAGGCATTAGAACAGGTTGCTCAGGGAAAATGCTACCATTCCTGGAGATACTTAAAAGATGTGTAGATGTGGCACCCAGTGACATGGTTTAGAGGAGGATTTGGCAGTATAAGGTTAATGTCTGGACTCAGTAATCTAACAGGTTTTTTCCAAGATAAACAATTTTATAATTCTATGAGTTATAAGCTTTGCACTGCCTCATGAGGGAGAAAATTAAAAAGCCAAAGTATAATAGTTTTTTCTTCATTCAGTTGAATTCACCAACAGAATAAAGAGATGGGCAAATAGAGGGAGACCTTAGGGGTTTTATTTCAAGAGAAAAAAAATCCTTTGGGATTGAAGCAAAAAAAAAGACATTTAAGATGTTTTATTTTCTCTGTGCCACCCCCACCCCCCCAAAAAAAAGAGAAAAATAAGGAAAAGAAAAGAAAAGAAAAGAAAAGAAAAGAAAAGAAAAGAAAAGAAAAGAAAAGAAAAGAAAAGAAAAGAAAAGAAAAGAAAAGAAAAGAAAAGAAAAGAAAAGAAAAGAAAAGAAAAGAAAAGAAAAGAAAAGAAAAGAAAAGAAAAGAAAAGAAAAGAAAAGAGAAAAAAAGAGAAAAGAAAAGAAAAGAAAAGAAAAGAAAAGAAAAGAAAAGAAAAGAAAAGAAAAGAAAAGAAAAGAAAAGAAAAGAAAAGAAAAGAAAAGAAAAGAAAAGAAAAGAAAAGAAAAGAAAAGAAAAGAAAAGAAAAGAAAAGAAAAGAAAAGAAAAGAAAAGAAAAGAAAAGAAAAATAATCTCAGTGTTTAATATGCCTTGCTTCAGATAACTCAATATCTGACCACCTTCCAGGGTGTTTTTCCTTCCTTTGCAATATAGTTTCCATTTCCACTGTAGCATCAGCTAGAAAGTGGTCTTCTGCACATTTGTTTCTTCTGTTCCTCTCAGAAATGTATGCAGGAGACAAGCCTATTAATACCACCAAAAAAAAATATGTACTCAACATGCAAGTAATTCCACAGAGTACAAGCTGCAAGTGCTTGTTCATGTGAAGCTATTGCCGTAGCTCAAGTAATTACTGAAAGGCAAAATAAGAAAGATGGTATCCATTTAATAAGCAAGATTACAGCCTTTAGGGTGCATTTGATTATCTTTACACAACTGTTAATCTTTTCAATGTTATGGCATCTGTGATTGAAGCTATAGGTGCTAATGAAGTGTGGCCTTATTTAATACTTTCCATGTGACAAGCAGAGGCTCATGATGGATGCTGCTATTACACCCAGAGCGGGGAAATCTGCCATCAGTCGTGTAGCACCCAGATTACCTGAGTGCATGAAGTCACTGCACTGGGATGCTTGACTCATCTTCCTGTTGACAGCACCACTGACAAGGGTGGCAGCTCTCAGAGGAAAAGATCAAGAATGAGGAGAGATGAAGGAACAGGACCACTTGATATTAACACAGTATTAAAGGTTCTAGAAATCCTGACAGCTCGTGACAGACACAAATGGCAGAAATAGAAAAAAAAATCTAAATCCACAGACATTGTTAGGTGTTTCCAGCACTTTCACTTTGGTCAGGGGGCTTGAGAAATATCTGTGCTTTGTCCCAGAACAGAGCCACAAAGCCCCACTGAAACATCAGCATGGTGCCATAAATTGCAGAAGCAGCCAGACTGCAGTTACACAATGTTTGCAGGTGTATACACAATTGCACTTTCATTATATCTTATTAGAAGTGGTTCCACATCTGTTAATAGGAGTCATATTTTCCCAGCCAGAATCAAAGCTGTAGGGCATAAAAACATATCAGAGTGGATAATTAGTCCCATTGAGTTTGGAGGGTGAGTTCATCCAAATGGACTAAATATTCCATGTCTCCTTGGGAAGGAAAATATCTGTGAGCATAGACCTTCCTGCAAGTACCTAAGGAATTATTTGCTGTGATGTTTATAGGCCCTAAATGTGCTTTCTGAGTTATCCTAAGTATTTGCCCACTGTAATAGTCAGAAATCGTTAGTCTGATAAAAAAAAAATTAAAAATTGTACAAAACCTGCATTCATCAAAAATTGAATATTCAGATTTTTAGTGGTTAGGCTCTCTCCTGTATATGTGTTCAGTGAAATCCTGACTTCATGTGGCAGAACAAAATGCAGGAGCTTTGGAGAAGGTCCGACCTATGTGGCATGATTTCAAAGCAAAAATAAAAAATACTAATTGCTTTATATTAGTATAGTCCACAGTCCATCTGGAAACATCACTTGAAGGAATTCACCACATGTGTAAATTTTTCTTTCATGAAAACCCAGAAACTCTACTTCTCCTGAGCCCTTCTCTTCAATTTCTGTCATCCTCTTTAAGACTTAGGAGCAATCAGATACAAAGAAATACCTTTATTTCCTTAGAGCCCTATACCTGAATGTGGTCACCATGTTGTATTTGACCAGAGGACTTTCATTATTGATTGTCTTTAACAAACTTCTGACATTTGATTTTTCTCTCCTATTGTTTTCACAATCTGATCTTCATTGCTGAAAACCAGGAAGTCAACAGCCTTTTGGAATAATTTATCTTTGATACAGGAAGCTTTATGAATTTTTAAACTTTACTGCCTAGAATACATGTGAGGATCTCATTCTCTAATTACATGGGTCTGAATTAATACATCAATGTCTTACATGACTGCATTCTAACCTGAAAGGCTGATTGTACCTGTGATTGTATCTGTGAGAGCGCTGTCACATAATGCAGGAACTAATTAAAGACTGCACAACTTCATTAGTTCTGTCACAAATCTCTGGTTTGATTAAACATGTTGCAATTATATCAGTGTTAGAGGGTGGATTTGGAGAGAAAGATGTAACTTACATAGGTGAGAGCTTCTATGTCTATTGTAACACTTGAAAACATTGCAGCTAAATTGCTCTCATAAATAATTTTTTTTTAAATCAAAGGCATTAAGAAAATGAAGTTTTAGTGGATTTGATGTAATCTTTTGCTAAACAACTGATTGATAAAATACACTTTCCTTCTTGGATACAAAATGGTGAAGATTTTTTCTCTTCTTTCTCTTGTGCTGTTTACTGTTAAGTTTTATTTTGAGACGAGCATGTGTGTACAAATAAAAGGTAACACACATTAGGCACACATTTTGCAGTGGCATCAGAGATTACAGAATTAACTCAGGAGTTGAATTCAATGATCCATTCAGTGGGTTCTTTCCAACTCAGGATATTCCAAGATTCAATGAACCCTGGTCAAAAACTAAGCAAGCTCCCAGCATGGAAAATATCTGTAATTCCTAATGTTACACAAAAATTATTTTTAGCTTTCTGTAACTTCTGAAAACTTATTTTTTACAAGATACTGTCTTCAAAATCCTCAGTTTCCAGAGCACTTCTATATCCAGGCAGGATAAAATGTTTTAAGGGTCTTTGACTACTTGAAGATTTATTTGGGAGTCAGCACGTGGGCTAGGCAAAGTGATTAGACCTCTTTATAACTCACCTCCAGAAAGCAACCAGCAGAGCTCATGAGCTTTGGTTTGAAAGAGGAATAAAGGAAATTAGCAAAAGATACAGATTATCTCTGCCATCCTGCTGATGTAGAATCTGAGAGCATACAAAAGCCACAGGACAGGGGAGAAGCAGGTGAGTAACTGTGATGATCCAAACAAGCCTGGAAGGGCATTAAAAATCTATTATACAGGCCAGCTTCACAAAAGCATACAGTGAAGCCCACTGCTTGTATTTGGAAGGCTGTTTAACTGCCCAGGTTGTTCCATGCCTGCCCACACCTACTGACACAGCAGGCCAGCAGTTTAGGGGGAGACAGATATGTTCACCTTCACAGCCTCCCTTTCCTCCTGAAGCTGTTGCTGCTTTCATGCTCTTGGATTTTCAATTTCTCCTCACACAGGAGCTGTGGTGCTTTAAAATGATTGACTGCTCCTCTCCATATATCCTTGGCATGTTCCAAAATTTTCCTTTACTCTGTACACAGTGGGGTGGCAGAGGAGGATCCCCTCACATTACCCTGATCTTCCTCCATGGCCATATGGGTGGAGATCCTTGCTCTCTGGTAATGTTCAAAGGGGAAAATTACACTCAATTTCTATGTCTAGTCAGAAAGATTTGCTTTCAAAACTGCAATTATATTTTTAAAGTTTGAAATGACTAGCTAATGAACTGATCTAGCTATATAAATGAAAATTATGAAGCAGTTATTCAACACCATCAGCACACATACCCAAAGCTGCTTTTTTAGAACAAAAAATTCTGCTATCTGCTGCTCAGTTAATTCACTGTTCTGATTTTCCTCAATGCTACTGAATACAATAGAAACTATGTAAATGTTCTTAAATTATTAAGAGGCAATAACAAATTTTTGTCTTTATATAGGTTGTCAGAATTTCCACAAGAAGCTTGAACTGGAAAGATTGCCTCAAAAAAGAGTCTTTTTCAAGGAATTATAGAGGGTCACTCAATTGGATTTCACATATAGTGGAATTACTAGAATGTTTATTTCTGAGTTAAGTGAACAAGTAATTCTCAAGAAAAATCATCAGTGGGCTGCAGTATGTAACTCTGCTTTCTCTTAGGTGTTTTGCCTTTGAAGTTAAACTGCTTACCACAATTATACTTTAAGGGTCCTACAATGATTATTCATGGATCTTTGCTATTATGTCAGTGAATCATCAAAGGAAAAAAGGTTAGATTGATTTCTGCAAAAGATGAGGCTTTGTCAAAGACGATTTTCACAATAAAAGGAAAAGTGCAGTTTTTAGTTTGTAATGAAGCAAAGGTATTAAAAATCACACAGATAATTATGTTCTAACATAAGGCTTCTTTTGTGTGTGAAGAACAACTTTTTAAAAGCAATACATAGGGAACTAAAAAAATTAACCACATAATTCTTTTTGATAGGATTTTCCCAGATTTCTTCTTGTGCACTGCAATGAAAGTTCACTCTAGTAGGACCCAGCTCAAAGGCTTTTTGCTAAAGACAGTACTGCACCAGGTGAAAAATGCAAAATGAAGAAATAGGCTTCAGCTGCATCAAAGAGAACATGAATTTTGCTGTCCTTAATAGATGAAAGGGAAAAGCATTATTGCAGTACAACATCCTGTTCTTCCTAATTATTACATGAGAAGTGCACTATACTGTGCAACCCCTCTTAATTTGAAAAGATCTCTTAGCTATTCTCCACATAATTATACAATAATTAAAATATAACCAAGGACTATCTAATTCTGCAAAAGAGTTTTTCAACAATTTCTGTGAATCCCATTATAATGAGCTCTGAGTAAAAAGCAGAGAGCATCTGTTTTGTACTTTCTAATCATATATTCTTTCTGAAAAATCAGGGATTATCAAATCAATTTATTTGGCCAGGTTGAAACCAGGGTAGAACTGAGACTTCTGATGTTGCAAAGCAGTTTAGACTCAAACTTTTGTTTGGGACCAAAGCAACAGTTAAAGCCACATTGGGGGCTGTATGACTGTCCAAAAGAAGTGTAAAAATAAGTGTTAGGATTACAATATTCACCCCTTCTGTAAATACTGTGAAACCTAATAAAATTTTACTACCAAATGTGTCTTAATTAACTGAACGTCTCAATTTCCCACTGAATATGAAGAGGTATGTGAATTCCTGCATTTTTACTAGGAAGGACATTGTTACAGAAGCAAAGTTTCCTTGTTAATAGAGTTCTCTCTTTTACACCTCTATGTGCTTTTTTCACTGTTAGAAAAGTCAAAGAGAAGATTTAAAAGAGCTCCTGATTTAGCTGAGCAGTCCTTGGGGTATCCCACATGGGATATCCATATTGCATGAAGTGTCAGGAGACTTCCCAGGCATTCAAAGTCTTGAAAGACTTTGAAAAAGCAAACAAACAAAAACAAAAACAAAACAAAACCAAACCCAAACAAAACAAAAAACCCAGACCAAATCAAAATAGCTAAATAAATAAAGAAAAACGTCCTTTGGAGATAATGTCAGCAGGAACAGTTTGTAGAATAAGGGCACTGGCCATGCCACTAGAAGTACTTTTAATGGTTTAATTTGCCACATAAAATGTTCTGGGAATGTAGAATATTCTACTGGGAAATGATGAGGACTTTGTAGGAAGCTTTTTGAAGGGACCACAAGAAGGAGGACATTGTCCTTCCATTGACCATGCAAATAAAGATTTTCACAGCTGCTTGGAAGGTTAGAACTGTCAGCTATCATTCAAATAAAGCAAGATGCACAAACACCTTTGATGTATTTAATCTTAACCATCAGATTTTAATTTAGCTGTATAAAATAGAAAAATGTGGTAGCAGAAACTTGAGAAACTTGGTTAATGAAAGCTTGGTTAATGAAAGGGGAAAAACAGATTAAAGGAATAGCAGAAGGTGGCAAGGCCTCTTTACAGCACAAAGGGTTTCTAAAATCTTCAATGCAACCGAAAGAGGCATTGTGCTTTCTGATTTCTTCTCCTTCCCATTATGAGAAAATTGGTAGGGGAATCTATGAGCAGGTGGGGCCTTCTTCACTTTGGGTAGTTGGTTATGTAATCTGTGAAGATCAACAAACTTTATTCTTGATTCCCCTTCTGTTGCTGACAGCCATTTGAGATGAAATAAGTCAAGACAAACAGTAAAGGAGATGTCAGTGGTGTGATATTTTGTTATCTAAATTGCTTATATTTCCATGCTCTGATTCATCTAAATTTGTCCTGATATCTTCAGAAGAAAACTTTTTTCATGAGTGTCAACCTCCCCAAACTAGTGATATTTTCACAAGTAAAAGGCCATGTCACATGCCAGAAAAATACGTCTTAGTCTACTCAGTATTTAAAGAGCAAAAAGCTAAGCTGTCTGCAATTTCCCAGTGACAATTGCTCCATGATCCAGATATCATTATATGACTTACAGATGTTATTTAAGCTGCTACAGGAAGAACCAGTTGATGGACAAAGAAGGTCCAGTTATTATTTCTGGATATATTTCTCATATATCAGTTATTATGAGGATAAAAACATTCTTCTGACTGTGACTACACACAGGTAACTTACTGGGGAACTTACCAAATATTTCTTATTCTGACAGGGAACAGATTGCATTCACCACTTAAACTTGCTTCATTTCCTGAGATCACATCTCAAAACTCATTTTCTGAGGTATGGGTCCATTTTCAGAAGGCAAATTTCCATTTTTAGGTTACTTCACCTATTTTTTCTAGGTTCCTTGATGAAAACTGTTCTGTCTCAATTCACTTATCTTGTAAAGTTCATTGAAGTTGACAATTAATCTGACAGATTCATAATTAATACTTCTTATGAATTAACTTTCCCTCAAAGACCAACTTCAATGAGTACAAGCAATTGATGTCATAACAGCAGAATCATGAATTACAGAAAAAATTCCTAATCATGGGCCATCACCAATCTGAGAAAGAAACGAGCCAATATGGAGTTTGATAATTTTAATGAGATTTTAATACCTAGAGCATTATGATCTATCCACTGACTAAGGGAATTTTATCTGGAAAGCTTTAGGTAGGAGGCTTACATAATGTAGTTCATCTAAAGTTCTTTCCTGAGTGAATTTTGCACATTTCATTTGAATACAATACTGCTCTTCTTTTTCTTAGGTTATTGTCACAAATCCAAGAAAATTGTGATCATTTCAAAATGATTTCAAAATGTTCATCACAGACATTTTCCTTTCTGTGTGTCCTTTTCTAGCCTAAACAGTTTGCAATGACTCCTCTTTGAATTCAGTGCCATATTCAAGCGAGAAAATAAAGTTTGAGCATAGATTTATTTTATATGCATTTTAATTCCCATTCCATGTGCTTTTCACAGCTGCTCATTTTATTGAGTTGTGTTTCCAAATGAAAACTCCAGCTGCTCCTGCCTCACAAACCATATAATACACATTGTATAAGCCTGTTTCAGTAGACTGTTCCAGAGACTCCACGGTTATTGTTTTCCTCATCTTCCACCTCTGGCCAGAAAATCTGATGTTTAGGTTAAATTGCAAATGCAGTCGTTGGAAGTCCCAGCAGTTTCTTACTTGTATTCCTTAGAAAATGAGAGAGAATCACATAATCACAGAATATTCTCAATTGGAAGGTAGTCACAAGGATCATTAAGTTGAACTCGTGGCCCTGCACAGCCCCATCCCTGAGTCACATCCCGTGAAAGTTTCTTGAATTCTGTCAGGCTTGGGTTTGTGACCACTTCCCTGGGGAGCCTGTTCCAGTGCCATACCACCCTTTGGGTGAAGACTCTTTTCTTAATATCCAACTTAAACCTCCCCTGACACAACTTCAGGCCATTCCTTTGGGTTCCTCTGGCCACCACAGAGAAGAGATCAGTGCCTGCCCTTCCCCTTTCCCCCAAGAGGAAGTTGTAGACTGTGATGAGTTCTCCTTTAAGTCTTCTCCAGGCTGAACAGATCAAGTGACCTCAGCTGCTCTTCACACAGCCTCTCCTTAAGGCTCTTCACCATCTTCTTTGCCCTTCTTTGGACACTCTTTAATAGATTAATGTCTTTCTTATTTTGTGGTGCCTAGCACTGCTCACAGCACTCGAGGTGAGGCTGCCCCAGTGCAGAGCAGAGTGGGCAATCTCCTCCCTTGCCCAGCTGGCCATGCTGTGCCTGATGCACCCTAAGGCACTGTTGGCCCTCCTGGCTCCAGGGCACTGCTGACTCACATTCAGTTTGCCATCGACCAGGACCTCCAGGACCCTTTCCATGGCACAGCTTTCCAGCATCTCATAGCTTGCTTGCTTTATTCTCCTCAGTAATTTCTAGGTTACAGGACAACTTTAAAGAAAATTCAGCATGTTTCCAGCTGAGCCAGTTTCCATATGCCTAATGCAAATAGGTGTACAGACTGAGAAGAGAAACCCTTCGGCCACACCGTTAATTCAACCCTTTTCAGACATCAAAGAATCCATGTTCATGCACAGCCTTGAGACATAGTCCTTTAGGATGAGTTATTGACCCTGATGCCAATGTACTTTTACATAGGAATAGCTCTGCAGCTCAATGAATTGCCTGGCTTCTGGCCATTGCCAGTCAATGTGACACAGGCAAAGGAGCACATGTTTGCAGAAAACCTGATGGTTTAAGATCCCCATGAGGCAGTTCATAATGCAAGAGGTCTCCAATTACCCTAGAGAGTCTCAGTTCTAGAGTCTAGCTACAGTTTTCCCTGGAATAGCTTTGGGACACCAAGAAATCAATACTTACTAA
The DNA here is from genome assembly GCF_971803275.1 of Cyanistes caeruleus. Taxonomy (NCBI): domain Eukaryota; kingdom Metazoa; phylum Chordata; class Aves; order Passeriformes; family Paridae; genus Cyanistes; species Cyanistes caeruleus. The sequence continues at coordinate 38,659,035 of NC_141701.1, forward strand.
CAGCACAAGCAGGTCAGGCTCTGAATTCAGTTAATTCTTATGCCAGAAGTAACAGATTATCTGCACGAAAACTGACTCCTGCTACATTTCTATTTAGAATGCACACTTTTCCTTCTTGGGAACATCATAGAAGTCAAGTGAGTTTTGTTTGTTGATAGCAACATCTCCTGGGATATTGATGGGAAGTCTCTGTACCTGTCTCACATGCAGTGATCCTGCTCATTGCCACAGACCTCGCCAACTGTGTGTCAATATTTTATTTTTCACTGCTGAGCAAACTTCTTGAGGTACTTGCCAAAGGATGCTGCAAAGTCTGTTTAGTAGTGCCAGCTCCTTGAATCCTCTCATATTGTCATGAGCCAGGGCCATACAGCACAAATAAATCTAGTGACATCAACATCTTTTGGAGCCCATGGGAAAGATTTTGAAACACTCCTGGTATAACATTCCAGCAATACAGTAGTGAGACTTGCTCTGCATCATCAGAACAGCACTACTTTTCAGCTACCTGATGTCTGGATGAAGAAAATAAACTGCAAAAACAGCTGTTTGGAGTTTTACTGTCAAGAAGCCATGCTAATACTCCAAGGAGAATAGATTTCCAAACCTAATCCTTTAGGGCATGGATCTGCACCTAACTCATGCTAAAAGAAGCATCTGGATTCATTACAAATTTTGGCAGTAAGAAGTTGGTTGAAACTGCAAATGGCTCATTGGGTTCCCTCTTTCAACACTATTTTCTTTGCCTCCTAAAACCTCCAAACTGTAAGCAATGGTTTGCTTTCTAATCCTTAGTATCCTGCAATAGTTTTTCAGTGGAGTCTGCTGTTTTATCACAGCACAGGGGATGAGATGAAGGAAAAGAAAAGCTGCTCCTGTTTTTTCAAAATGTATTATTTATCTCTGTGAATGCTAAGATGGTGGTTAAGAATACAGACACCAGGACAATTAAACCATGTTGTTCATCATTCTCATTTTTTTTTTTTTTTTTTTTATTTTTTTATTTTATGTGTAATTCAATAGATTTTAACTTCAGCTTTCATTTTTGCTAAACAATACCACATATTTTGGCTTCAGCTATTTCTATTTACTTTTAAATATAAAGAATGTTGTTGTTCAGAAGGAATGCTTTCCTGAAAAATTGTTCTTCTATTAGAAAATAATACATGCAATTAAATCAATATGGTTATGTTTTCAAATAACAGAAATTTTAAAAACTAGTTTTCATATGCAAAGAAGTTCCTCCAGACTCATTGCAAAACATTGACATGATTATTTATCAAATACATTAACAATACAATTGCTGAACACAGAATTAATTCATTAAATTAAGTAGATATTTAAAATTCTTTCCAGTTTGGGGTTTTTTTTAATACAGAGAGAGACACTTACTTCACAACCACCAGTTCTATCTCACTGTCCATTCACTACAAATTTCCATAAAAGACCCACTCTAGTAAGGTCTTGGAGCTCTCAAATCCTGCTGTTTCATAAACATCTGCAATCCTTCAGAGGTGATCAGCTCCTTCTTGAGACAGAAGTACAGTATAGACATGTGAATTATTTAATGAGTTATAATGCAGCAATTTTATTTGAAATGTTCTTCAATTCCCTCCAGGCTACCTCATTTCTATTGCAATATGATAACTAATCCTATATTTATTGCTTGTGAGTTCACACAAGTTCCAAGCTAAGAGGCTGGGCAATTTCTCATAAGAAAAAAAGACAGA